>NC_054372.1:134307952-135507952 GCF_017654675.1 Xenopus laevis
TTAAAAACAAATCTAGAGCTGATAGATTAGAAAAGAAAATTGTAAAGAAATAAAAATGTGACTAATGATATTAGAGTGAAAAAGGAGAGAACTAGGCAAATGTAAAATTAAGAAAAACATTTTCTAAGCAAGTGATAATAACATTGCAGGGAAGTGGCAATGTCTGGTAAAGCCAATGAACTACTGTTTTTTTTAAATAGCGAGATGAAAAATATGTTGAGTATTTCCTAGAACTGGGGAGACAGACCATACAGTATAAACAAGTACTGTGTTAGTGATTTGCAACATAACACTATAACAATCCGTACCTTTTAGGGGCAACAAATGTGTGCAAAACTTTTGTCCCATTTTTGCTTACATTGCACTGTGTTTCCAACAAATATTTGTTGTTATATTTTAGATAGTGTTAGTGGAAAGTGGGGAAATTCTGAAAAAAGGATTTAGTGAGAATGTAAAGATACACAGTATCAGTATTATCTTTCTTTCACAGAGACCTCACTCTGTTCTGAGCCTAATAATGTGCTAAATTCCCTATATTTAGAGGCAGCTGACTAGGGTAACCAATGGATTTTCTTATGTTAGAGTCAAAAGGGATCATTGACCATGCACAGATCAGTGTGCAAAGAATACCACAATCCTGTCCCCTAACTTGCACGTCAATCAGATATGCAAGTAAGGGAGTGGCAGGAGGTACAGCCATGTTGTGGTGACAGAGCTATATTGCATCTCCTGACACCACTCTTTGCATGAATCACCGGATTTAGGTTGTAGTGCTTGAGAGCCAGAATGCAAATGCTTGATAAGTAAGCACTTAGGTGCATGCTCTTACCTTGTGCCCTGGGTATTAGAAAATGTCCTCTAAAACTGTCACCCCTGTTTTTACATTGATGTATGTTTTTTGCAAGTGGAACGTCCTGTATTTTAATGGACAAGGAAAGGCAAAAAAATAAAATCCCATTTTTACTTTCTTTAATGATATAGAAACCTATCTCCAATATACTTTAATGAAAAAATGTGTACCGTTTTTATAAGAGACCTGACTGTATGCAGTGAAATTCTCCCTTCATTTACTGCTGTGGATAGGAATTGTCAGATGGTCCCTAACTGCTGCAGGGAAACAATCATACTTATGAACAGCAGGGGGAGCCCCCGCCTTACTTACCAGCCATGCAGAATTCAAGGAGCTTTGTTTATGATGATCCCTAAGCAGCCCAGACCACACTGAGCATGTGCAGGGTCAGGGTCAGGCAGAGATGTTTAACAAAGTTACAAGATGACAGCCCCCTGTGGCCGACTTTGAAAGCATAAATCATTTGTTTGAATAGGCTTGGTGGTGCAGTAAGTTCATGCTTACGTTTAGTATACAAAATACAGCATTTCTAGCCTTATTCTATTTTAGACGTTCCTTGTCCTTTAATTTTCCTTTTAACCCCTGTATGCAGAGTTGCAATACACAGTAAATTTTCAAATCTGCCCAACAAATATTTGAGGGGGCCATACGAGTACCAAGAAGATGAGAACCTGATCTGGAGTGGCTACTACCGGCATGTGTATGGCCAGCCTTAAAATCTACTATGGTGTTGCTCTTTTACTTGTGTCCCAGTACTGTAGATTCTGAACGCAAACAAAAATATAGTTCACTTGTATTTAATGTTCACTCACTTGTATTACCCAATTTCAGGCTGTGTAGAGGTATATAAACCAGAATAGGGATACTAAAAACAAGAAAAGGCAGTAAAACCCCACACTACCTTACTAAAATTAATTGAGATCTAATTATATAAGTGCTTAGTGCTATTATAATCACATGCTTAGTTCTCAATCAATTTAGCACCAACATACAATTAATGGTATTTCAATCAATTGTGTTATATACAAATAATTAAAATGATTAAAGTGCTTAAGTGCTATAAATTAGGTGCTGTGACTTTCAATAAAATTTATCTACACAAAATTGATGAATAATCTAAAAGTACATGGTTCTTATATGGATTAAATAAGGTGCTAGTGCTCGCCTTCAAACCTTTTTTAAAAAAAGCTTATTATTGAAATCTTACCTTTTTTAAGCTTAAATTGAATCTCAGATCCAGAGAAATTTAATGAAATTGTAGCGCTACTAGCGCAGCATTCATTCTTTTTATTCTCTTTTATCTCTAAGGCACTAAGGATTTATTGGTTTTATAGCAAAGTTAGCTCTCCTTACAAGACAGTTAAACGTAGTAACGAGACCATAGTCCTCAGTGTTCTGCCTTTCTCCCACGTGTGGTGTCCCAGGGCTTAGAACAACACAGCGAGTTTCTTCGGGACAACTCCACCTCTATACTATTTTCTAATTTCTAACTTTTATTCATGAATTGCTGATGCTTTATTTTTAATTGTTTGATACCATGAACTTCTTACACACCAATTAGACCGCTCCCAGCTTACCCCCCATGCGCTGCTCCATGTGCTCCTTGTTGGGTGCTCTGTCCGCAGCGTCCCCACTGCTTATCTCACACCAGAACCAAAGAAGGAGACAGCACTCCATTCAAGGAAAAGGCAGGTTTATTACGGATCCCACGGGGATCTCAAGTGAGATCCCTGTGGGATCTGTAATAAACCTGCCTTTTCCTTGAATGGAGTGCCATCTCCTTCTTTGGTTCTGGTGTGATACCATGAACTCACTTTAAAATTATAACTACAGCACTACACTACACTACAACTACAGCACTAGCACCTTGTTTAATCCATATAAGAACCTTGAAGAACCATGAATTGAAATACCATTAATACCATTGCTAAATTGATTGAGAACTAAGCATATGATTATAATATCACTAAGCACTTATATAATTCGATCTCAATTAATTTTAGTAGTAGGTAGTGTGGGGTTTTACTGCTTTTTCTTGTTTTTAGTAGTACTGTAGATTCTACCATCTGCGGCATGTGAAGGGTAAACACGAAATACATAATAAGCAAATAATAAGTGCAAATGTAGTCTCTAATCCTATTAGAAAAAATATTCTAAATTATCTATTTTACCGTACTCCAACAGTTTAATGAAGAACCACTCCATGCTAAATTGTATAGAGAGAAACAACTCTTATTGTACTCACCGTGCCACAACTTCATTATCCACTTTGACAATGCAGTATGGATCACTGGTGCCCGACCTTGGCAAAGAGAAAACACAGATAAGTCGTGCACGTGTCTAGGTTCTGTTCACTGTTCTAGTAAATTGTTGGCTTATATACTTGACATGCATGCCCTTTTGACACAATTGATAAATGTGACTAAATAAAGGATCCCAAAGCTGAGAGTTCTAGATTATTTAGTAATGCTTTGCCAATGATTTCACAAATGTATTTCATTAAGTCTTATTAATGAATCAATTTTACATTTTCAAAAACATTGTTGCTAAATATTTGGCTTTTTTCATGGCCATCTCCTATTTCTATGAGAAAAAGAGCAGCAGCGTAACTAGAGGGGGGCGGGCCCTGGCACGGGATGTGCAGCCGGGCCCCGCCCCCCTCCGTACACCGGAAACGGCTACATTTACAGCCGCATTAGGTAAAAACACCGGTGCGCGAGCTGCCGGGGGGGGCCTGAGGGGGTGCGGGCCCTGGCCCAATCGCACCCCCTGCTCCCCCGGTAGTTACGCCACTGAAAAAGAGGCTAAATAGATGGAATAAAAGATTATAGTATGTAAAGAAAACAGAGGTTGAGTGAGGAGAGGAAGAATAATAGCGCTGACAGTGCAGTTTTTTTGGTGGGCCCCTGGTCTAAGGTTTTTGGGTAGGCCCTGGTGTCCCAGTCCGACACTGGTTTCTTGTAATTATAGGTATCCTGGAATACTGCCCTAAAGCAATTGTATTGTTATAACAAGTCATGTGACTGTATAACTTGCGGGTACATGCCCAGACCAGTCTGTATTTTTTCTGCAACACAAGACTCCATTCAAGGTTTCTGGCATTTGGTTTCCTGTGCAGATGGCAAGCTTTGGCCCATACAAGACTACTTAGTTTGAATTAAATGTTGAAGGAAAGACCCTGACAGGCAATAGTTCTAAAATAATGGACTGCTAATATACAATGGCATTTAAAGAGCACACCGAAAATGTCATGCCCTGACAATATATGAGCTTGTGCACCAGCCAGTCTGTTATCTAGTGGAATTGCTAAATTCTCCATTCTCAAATTCTCAGAGGGTAAGATAGTTCTTGTTAAACCTTATCCACAGATTAAACATTAGTAGAAAAACATGGGTACTATTACTAGGGGCTATAATTCGGTCCAGTACCAACAACAACAATACGTAGAGGTAGATGATCAAAAAACAAAATAGAAAATGATACACTTGTAACTAAAGCTGGCTATGCACAAGCCATCCACCAAACTAGTGTATCTTTGCCCATTGGACTAATCCCATCATTTGGTTCTTGTGCCATCAAATGGGCTAAATGGGGAGACCACATCCATAGTCTAATGTCATCTAAAGTCCCAATTACATATTGATTAAGGAGGTTTTTGGTTTGGTTTGGTTTGCTCTATGATAGAACAAAAAAAATCTGCCAATACTTCAAGGGTTTTCAAGAATGGCCAGCTCAGTAAACCTGACAAATGGCTGATACTCCATGTATTAAAGTGGTCAGCCTATACCTCTACTCTGGAATATTTTATTGTGTGTCACATGAAAACTCTATTGAAGACTATGGGGGAAAAACTGATTAAATTAGAAGAAATTTTTTTTCTCCTCAATTTGAATCTCGACCGTAAATTTTCATGTGATAAACCATGAAATAACATTTTCTCATCGATTTGAATGTGGCCCAAAGTGTCACAACATAGAATGCAACCAAGTAAAACATACTATCCCTGTTAGCCCTAGATTAACAGGGGAGTCTTGTCATAGGCAGATTTGTTTTTTATACATCTACTATTATCACAAATAAATGTTGACATTTGCTAATATAGTTTATCAGTTACATTAGCTTTTTGGATGCTTTAGGCAGCTCAACTTGTAAAACACCATTGCATATATAGAGTTAAAGTTAATTACCAACCCTTTCTATTTCCATGGAACAAGGTACCTTCGTCTCACACTGTGAGCTCTCTTTTGTCTCTCTCCCCTCTGCCTCCCACAAGCTTTCATCAGCTGCTTTTTTAATTAGTATTTCTAATTAAATAATGAGCTCTGATTAGAAAAGGGAGCGAAAGAGACGGAGGGCCCATCTGGATATTAGAAAAGAGTTTTGGTACCAAAAAAAAAAAAAAGAATCTTCATAATGGACTCCTGTAGGGCGACTCTTTCTGAAGCAACAATAAGAGGTGCTTACTAATGTCATATTTGGAATCACAATGCCCTTAATAGCAAGTAAATCCAACAATAACAGTAAAAAACAAGTCAGTCTTTTACAGGCTTTCTAAAAAATAGTCCCTCCTCCATATCTGAATAAAGATTGCTCACTTGACATTTGGAGCTGTTTGTATTGCTTAAGAAATGGCAAGCCGATGCTCAGTCAGAGATTTGGGATTCTTTGCCATAGAAACTAAATTTAGCCCACTACTATAAAATAGAACTGAGCCTGGCTTTCCCCAAACCTGCCCGCTGGGCAAATGCCCCTAACTTGTTACTTACCCTTCTGCGCAGGTCCAGTCCAGGGAGTTCACAGACAACATCTTCTTCCACGCGATCTTCTTCCTGCTGTGAACGGTGCATGCGCAGTAGGATCATTTCGCCGGTATGATCTACTGCGCATGCACGTGACTTTTGGCGCATGCGCAGTAGATCCGTACCGGCGAAATGATCCTACTGCGCATGCGCCAAAACGCCATTCACAGCAGGAAGAAGATCGCGTGGAAGAAGATGTCGTCTGTGAACTCCCTGGACTGGACCTGCGCAGAAGGGTAAGTAACAAGTTAGGGGCATTTGCCCAGCGGGAGGGGTAGGCCAGGGGGGAGGAGGGAGGGTGGGCAACAAACGGGTGGGGGGGGTGGGGGGTTTGTTTCCTTCCCCTTTAAAGGAAAACTATACCCCCCCAAACAATGTAGGTCTCTATAAAAAGATATTGCATAAAACAGCTCATATGTAAAACCCTGCATCATGTAAATAAACCATTTTCATAATAATATACTTTTCTAGTAGTATGTGCCATTGGGTAATCATAAATAGAAAATTGCCATTTTAAAAAATAAGGACAGCCCCCTGGTATTGTACGATTCACTGTGCACACAAACATACCAAACAAACCATATTTGTTAAGTCACATGAGCAAATTAACAGACAAAGCTCTGTCTTTTGCTTCAACACTTCTTCCTGTTACAGTTAGTTGTAGTATTTCTAGTCAGGTGATCTCTGAGGCAGCACACAGACCATCACAAAATGGTGGCTCATGGCAAGAGATGTAAAAGGGCAAGGTTTACTTAAATATATAGACCAGTTTGGTAAGATTCTTTAATATGCCACTTAATATGATGTAAACTATCTGTTGATTTAGTGTTTATTTTGGGGGTATATTTTTCCTTTATGGTATGGAGATCCATATTATGGAAAACCCGCTTATCTGGAAATCCCCAGGTTATGAGCATTTTGGATAACAGTTCCTATACCTGTATATATATATATATATATATATATATATTTATTTATTTTTTTTGGTGGGGTTATATCTCCATTAAAACTGGAACATTTTGCTATTTTAGTGCTCAGTGATTTATTTAAAATATTGGGGGTTTGACTGTTTGAGATTTCTTAATGGACAACTGGGTAGAAAAGCAATATACTATGTCCCTGGAAGCCCCAATGTACTGCAGATCTTTCCAGTGAATATGGCACAGTATGACACATACAGTAACCTTGAAAATGAAAGATATAGAAAATTGTCTTGATTTCACCAGTGCAGGTACAACAGGATTTCCAGACACTGCAAGTTAATGAATATCATTGTGCTGATTTACTATGATAATTTGTATCACTGAAGTTGTTTAAAGTAACCAGATTGTTAATTGAATTTAGTAAACTGATCAGTATTAATGGCTGATAGGTTGGTACACTGTATAGGCCTGTTCTACATTTTAGCAGTGGTTGATGCATAGTCCAGTCTAGCAAGGACACCTTCCAACCCCATTTAAAGGGAATGTTCACCATTGTGTCAAGTTAGCCATTAACAGATGATTTGTACTGTACTTGGTCGCAAAAACATCCCTGATGGCCTAGCTCAGTCTAATATTACCTTAAAAAAGCAGCCTTTCTACGTCATCTTTATCTCACCATGACAATGCTAGATGTGGCTTAAGAGGTCATAACACACAATGCCACATCCCCATCGCTGCTGCACCTTGAAGCAAGTACTTCATGCCCTCAGTATGCATGACATAATAAAAGTGGAGTGAGCCAGCAAGAAGAACTCATCTGCTGACAAGTATTTTATTATCTGATTGTATATGTAGGTATAAATTATTACTTATGTTAAGTTTATTCCTTTATTCTCCAGCGCACAGAAAAGGGTAAATGGGGCAGATTCACTGGTATAGAGTCTCTTCATGAAAAGTGCCAAATTCCCATTAAAAAAAACAGTTGTTAGTGACCAATGGCACTTCATTAAAGACCCCAAGAGTGATTGACAAAGATCCAAATCCAGACCCCAGCAGCAATTGACCCTTAGCCTGTTCAACCCCCCCGTCCCCAATAGTGAGGAAAAGATCTTTTAAGACCCCTAAAGTGAGCGATGCAAAGCATTTCAGCAGTAAATGATACTGACTTCTATTCAAACCCTACCAATGTTGAACAAAAGTTTTCTTCTATGCAGTAATAAAGTGCAACAGGTACAAGCCACAACAGTGTGTGAGATCTAGTGTGTTCATGACTAAAACAGTACTGTTCCAATATCCAGAATTGAGAACAGCCTCTTCCAGAAAAAGCAGATATCAGCAGTTTGCCACATCTTCAACTTAGTACAGTCTGTCTCATTGAATGCAAACCCAAACCAGACCCGAGCAGTGAGCAAATTAGGGCCTTATCCAAATTCCCACAGAGATTAAATAAAAGCCTATTTCAAATCACAGATGTGATGGAGTCTGGGCTCATCAAAACTCTTTACAATAGAAGGGTTACAGGTGACCCCAGCAATGGCACGGAGTTATTTCTAGACCACGGGTAAGATAGAGACTCTGTTACAGACCCCTGCACTAAGTACAGCACAGCTAATTGCAGATATGTGGAGTTAACAGAGCATGTCAACAATAGACTCCTGAAATGAGTGAGATAGAACAGTTTGTAAACTTCAGTAGACTAAGCTTTAAGCCCAGACTTAAACAGAGAATGTGGCAGTGTTTATTTCAGTTCCCTACAGTAAAGTGTAGTCCTTCTAAAGACTATTCACAGTAATGCCATGGCATTTCATTTCAAGTAGATATACAATATAAGGTGATCACTAATTACTGCAGAGTTTTGTTGACAGTGCAAGAATTTTTGTGGATTAACGGCAAGGGAAATAAAGTAGTATTTTCAGAAATAAAACTGCAACCAATTCCCATGCCACCCAATTGGTTGCTAAACTACCAAGCACTCAATCAAGTGCAGTTTGTTCACATACATTCTTAGTCAAATTGCCCTGATATAACTGGCCTATGGACCAAGTTATCGGATTATATGGGAAACAGGAGGGACGTCCAACTCCTCTCAGCCAATGATCTCACCCACAATAGGAACAATTGGCAAACTGACTTCATTACAGTGGGCCAAAAGCACAGACTTGGATCAGCACTAGAGAGCTACATGGGAGAATCCAGGATATGGTTTGACATTCGTCCAAACCCCAGAACTTTTTTGAAGCTTAACACAATTCTGATGTAGCTATGAAATAAGATGAGAACCTTGCCTCCGACGGCACTAAATCAGGAGGAAGAAAGTCACTTGGGTAAGTATGGGGGGGGGGCTTGAGATGGGGCAGCTTCAGGTCTGCTGTGGCCTGAGGCCTAAGGCTAAGGCCACACTAGGCGATAGCGCCGCGATTTGACTCGCGGCGACTTTTCGCCACGACTTTTAAGCCGCAATCGCTGGGGAAACTTTTGCGCTGGCGTCTATGGGGAATCGCGAAAAATCACCAGCGTAAAAACACACGCGGCCTAGCGAGGCAATTTCGAGCGACAGTAGAGAAAAGATCGCCGCGTGTGTTTTTACGCTGGCGATTTTTCGCGATTCCCCATAGACGCCAGCGCAAAAGTTTCCCCAGAGTCAAATTGCGGCGCTATCGCCTAGTGTGGCCTTAGCCTAATTCTCCCGGCCTAACCAAATGTGAACATTTAAAACTCTTCACAAAAAAGGGTGATGATGCAATTTTTCCAGTTTTCTTCGTTTTGAAAGTTGGTTCAAATTTGGTGCAGTATTTAGCCAATATTTTGTAATGGATTTATTTGTCCCTACACAAAAGTACCAAAAAAATGTATAATACAAAAAAGTATAATGTCAATTTATTGATGAATCACATCCAGTGATGCCAATAACCAAAGACTACTGTCACAGTTAGAAAGCGAACTGATAACAGAAGGGTGACAACATTGAAAATATACCAATCAACACACCTGACTTTAGTCACACAGACATCCACCAGCCAAGATGTGTCTGTTAGGTATCTACTTAGCAACATTTTGCACATTTGAATGAAGATTGCTATGTTATGAGTGTCTATCTCCTCTTGATATGTTTATGGAGGCTTAGCTTAGGTTAAAATGCTTACTTCTGGAAATGATCAACCCCTCTAGACAAAAGTTGCCCTGGCCTGGACTAACACCCCTTTAGAAGAAATAACTTACTGTAAGTAAGGTGGAGTGGGAGAAACTGTTTCTTGGGTGACTGTCTCATTCTCCCACGCATCATGGCCTAACGTTTACAGGCAGTTTTAAAACATATCTTCATTATTTCTGTCAGCTTTTGTGATCCAGCCTATGTCATTTGTTTAGGGGTTTATTTGTATGTGTTTATTTCAGCTATAAACGAAGAATGAGGAAACGGCACACAGAATGGAATGCAAAAGGGGATATACCCCTATGGATTTATTGTGTCAAACAGCACAACGTTTCGGGGGCAGGCCCCTTCGTCAGGTGATATGGCAAGCTAATTACAAACAGCCCTTAAATAGCCTATCGGCCCTCCCACCACCAGAAAAAAAAGGTCAAAAAACTTTACTCAAAAAAAACATTTTTTGTTCTTACGAAAAAAAAGAAAAATTATTGCTCCAAAACACATTATTTGAAACAATTGTCCATTGAGAGAAATGTCCAATCACAATGATAATCCAAACTTGGTAAATTAATAAGAAGAAAAAACGAAATACAAAAAATTGAAACGAACAAATCAAGGAATGAGGCACATAAGGAGATTATACTTTCCCTACTGGGGTATTACCTTTCCCTTGGAGAGTAATCATGCACAGAAGTTTATCTGAAAGGTAAAAAGATACAAAGTAAGTTATCAATCTCCTGCAAACTGAAACAATTCTAACCACCATAGCAGATTGTTACTTAAGTTTTAGGTGGTGAACCTGGATAAAATTCTAAACACAGTGGCAAATTACAGATTTAAAAAGTAGCGAAAGTGGTTGTTATAGGTAACAGGATAAATTAAACTCTTCATTCAATCCCCTTGGCATTTGTGTTTGTAACAACCAAATCCAATAACTTTCACGTTGTAATAACTTGTTTTAAATTTTGCCCACTGCTCACCTCCACCTTTTCCAAGACCTGCCAACGTAGTTGTGAAACTCCATGTTGTTTTTCAAAAAAATGCTTAGCCGGTGTAGTTTCGTGTTTAGTGTATTTGGTCAATTTATTTTTATCCTCTACTGCAGGTTGAAAGTTACGTATAGCTGATTTGTGCTCATTAAGTCGTGTTTTAATTGGTCTGCTTGTTTGGCCAATGTATGCTAATCCACATGGACATTTAATATAATAAATGACATTCAAGGAATTGCAAGTGTGGAATCCCTTTGTGCGATGTTGTGTGCCTTTACAAGGGTGTGTAACACATTCACCCCTTATTATGCTATTGCAATGCCCACAGTTATGACAGGGATAGGTTCCAGGGGGTATCTTGTCAGATCGAGTCGAGATTTTCTTTTTCTTAACCATGTCCCCTATGTTTCTCCCCCTCCTGTAAGAAAAAATTGGAGGAACAGAGAATAATTTACCAAATTTGGGGTCATTTTTTAAGATCATCCAGTTTTTGAGGATGATATTTTTAATGGCTACAGAGTTGGTATCATAAGTGGAAACAAATGGTACCCGGTCAGACTTATTCTTAGATTTTTTCGTTTGTTTTAGCAACTCTTCCCTTGGTATTACACCTATCTCATTTTTGATTTTTTCCAATCCTGATTGATCATAACCTTTTCTAAGGAATTTATTGGCCATTACTGTGGACTCTTGCGCATATAGTGCGTCAGTCGAAGTGATTCTCCTTACACGTAGCATTTGGCTCCTTGGTAAACCCTTGAACAGACTTGGTGGGTGAAAGCTAGTGGGATTCAGTAAATTGTTGCGATCAGTGGTTTTAGTGTATAAAGAGGTCACAAATCCTGTATCACTATATTGTACATTCACGTCCAGAAAGTGAATCATAGAGTGATGTGATTCTAACGTGAATTTTATGGATGAATGTACGCTGTTGAGATAATTAAAAAAATTATCAAGTTCAATCTGTGTGCCAGTCCAAATAAAAAATGTGTCATCGACAAATCTCATGTAGGAATGAATATGGCAAGAAAATTCAGTGTTGCAAAAAATAAATGTTTGTTCGAAATAATCCATAAAAATGTTGGCGTATGCCGGGGCCATGTTGGCCCCCATGGCACAGCCTTGTATTTGCAAATAATACTTTTTTTCAAAAGAGAAGACATTTATTTCAGCTATAAACATTAACCTGACGCTATTTCTGGGCCAGCAACAGTTTCAACTGCAAGCTCAATATAACTCTTTGGAGGAGTAGTAACTATGGCAATCTCATTCTTATAGGAGCAGAACTTGCTCTGTGAATTAGAAAAGCCAACAGGTCATTTATATTTACATTCCTGATCTAGTGACACCTATTGAGCCCAACATGTTTTTACTGTATGTGCACCAAATGCCAGGGGAGTAGATTTCTTACTCTTTTGTAGCCCTCAGACGTCACAAGACAGGCATGTTGTTAAACTACATCAAACATCCTACCGATACCCTCACACTGTAAGGAGGTACTTGGAGGTGTAATTTAAAAGAAGGGCCACCTGATGCTCTCTAACTGATTTGCACTGTACTTCTCCTATCATTCAAGTTGTCCACAGCAATAATTATGCATCAATACGGTCAAGAACTCTCTCCAACTCTTATTAAAATACCATTATAACAGGTTTCATGAAATATGACAAATGAGCAATAGTTTAATAAATATGATTTCTAACTTCAGGAGTAGTATTTTTTTTATTACTTCTATGGTGATTTAGTGACCACTAGTAATAACTATTCTACAAATGACTATACTATATTAGTCATAGTTTAGTCATACAGTACTTTAAACATACAAATGACAATTCATTCAGTGACACAAAAGAGACAGAGCAGAGAAGTAGATTTTGGTAGTAGTAGTAGTAGTAGTTCAGCAGCAGATCAAACACAGAGAAAACAACTGATTTAAGGCAATTTTTTAAAAATTGTTTCTCTTAGCATGTCTGCTATATTTACCAAACCCTAAATGAGTATGAAGTTGCATGCATATATACACCATTCTAAGTGTTTCAAGCAACTTGTGTGTCAGTGCAGATATAAGGTAGCACTATGAATGCTCAGAGAGGAATTCTGTTCCCACTGAGAGCTTTATCCCCACCTTAAGTGACCATTCAAGTCACAGAACTTTGTATTAATCTTCAAAGGATTAGACTAGGTCTCAGAAAAGCATGAATGTAAGCATGGATACAAAGCAGGACTTACACATCTTTAGCAGGTAGATTCTTGCCTTCCACTAGCCTGAAGTACAGTGCAGTATTCCTGGCCATGATACACAGCTGTACAGGTTGGATTCAGGTTGTAGAGACAGGTCAGCAAGTCCTGTGGGTTAAATTAGGTGCTCCAGAAGATTTCCCAGCTCCCATCTTCCTATTTATTATGCTTTTCTGTTTCTCTTGATAAAGTGAGTAATTCTAGAATCCCCCCTTTCTGTTTCCAAGCGCAGACCCCCAAAAGCTTTGCAACATAACAGTGTAAGTAGTCCTGTCTCTGCAGATCAGTATGTTATGATTTACAGTCTGAAGCACTGTAGGCACACAAGAGCATGTAGATTTTTGCCAAATTAATGCTGCGCTGAAGCATATCGCAGAGAGCGAGAATAAGTGGCAGGGACCAGGAGTGCAGGAGGAGGAGAGGGCAGGCATAACTGGGGGTGGAGAGGGACAGTCAGTGGCCCTACCCTCCTCAGCCATTGGCCCTCAACAATGAAAGGTATGTTCTTGCTATTGGTGTGAGAATTAAAGAAGGGATTTCTGTCTTAAATACAGCAATACTGTCTGATAATATAACTAATATTTTGTTTCATGTTACAGGAGCAACTGAACAATGGAAACATAGCAAGCTCAAGGTCTGGCACCAACCAAGCAGCCTTCCACAATATGCTAGGTTCCAAGCAAGAACTATCACAGTTACTATCACAGGCATTAAAAGGTGAAGCCCTCTAAGGCTGCTAAAGGACCCAAGATTTGAGCATGAAACACGTATGATTGTACATTTTATGCACCTGTTTGTACACATGTTTTTGTAATAAAGTAATACTTTTTCTGTTTATTTAAATACCTTTTTGTGTATTTTTAGTGCCCGCAACAGTTTTCGACGGAACTACGTTCTTGAATTTGTAGCCAAACCCCACAATTACTGGGGAATGTAATTAAGCGTTATTTAAAATGGCGTTTTTGCAAATGTTTAGCGCTGCTCCCAATGAAAAAACTTTTGCTGGCGAATACAACATTGCCCATTATTGCTAAGCAAAGGTTAGCAATAACACCTGCTCTGGAGTTTCGTTAAATATTTTGTTTCAAAAAACGCTTTGCAATTGCGGAATTTATTACATACACTGCAAATGTTCGCAAAAGTAATTTCAATTTGATCGCAAACTTTGCAAGGAAGTCACTGAAGTCTGTAATCTGTCAAAGACACAAACATGGTCACTAATGTTCGCAAACAACACATTTTACATTCCCCCATTAGGCTATATGCATATTGTGTGAATCCTTCTTGGATTAGAGGAATAATGCCAGTCATATACTGTATAGATCTTATAGATGGCCAAACAATTTATCAAATTTTACCCACACAGAGATAACAGGACATCCATATGCAAGGAGTCATAGTAATATAGTAGTATCATAGTAAGTTATGTTGAAAAAAGACATATATCCACTGAGTTTAGCTTTTTGTATTTATTTCAAACCTGCCTAGTGGATCGAGAGGAAAGCAAAAAAACAAAACATCTGAAGCCTCTACAGTTTGCATTGGGGGGGAATTCCTTATTGACTACAAGATGGCATTAGGACCTGTCACTGGATCTACTTGTTGCTAAGAGTCAGGGCCGGAACTTGGGGTAGGCAGAAGAAGCAGCTGCCTAGGGTGCAATGATAGGGAGGCGCTGGGCATCTACATCTAAAATTGTCTTCTGCCTACCCCTAGTCCATGTTCACACCCCTCAGTCTTACTCACCTTCCTTCCCTCTGTCACACACCTCTCCATTGTTCTCCTCTTCATCCCTACCATCCGTCGCTCTCTCCCCTTCATCGTGGTCAGGCGCACGAGCATGCGCACGTGCTTTGGAGGAGGGGGGGCTTCCTTGTTGCCTAGGGCACCCGGCCGGCCTGGCCTGCTAAGAGTTTTTCCAGTAACCCTGTATTTTATATTGGCATACCCAGATTGCTTTTTAAATGTACCATGGTCTTTGGTTGTTCTCAGCTCCCTGCTCCTTAAGAAAAAATCCAATATGACCATGGGTTCCACAGTGGGTGTTTTTTACAGGAACCAGGCAGAGGGAGGCAGAAAGAGAGAGAGTGAGGGACACATGCAATGAGGGAGAATTAGGAAAGAAAAAATGTTGGTATTCTGCTTGTGCAAGGGTAGGTGAGATAATCGCCTTCCTACTGCTGATCCTGGGAGGAGAATGAAGAAAAGCTGGAGAATGAGATCTATATGCTGTCAGCGAATAGCCAGGAAGGAGAAATTGAGCGCCACAGGATGGATGGTCGCCATGTTGCCTTTTCTGAAGAGGACAGGAAGTGGAGTTTCTGTAAGTTATTTCTTAATAAAGTGTTTGCTATTTTAAATTTTAATTTGTCTTGGTGTTTTTATTTCGTTGTATTCTAAAAAAAAATTGATGTTACTGTTCCTTTAATGGAGTGCTTATTTTCCATTTTCAGTGATCTTGCTGGCTTGTCTGTGGTCATTGTAGCACTGGCAACTTCTTTAGTGATTATACTGACAAGTCTTGGGTTAATACTTTTTCATTCATTTTCTGTAGCAAATATACTGCCATGTCTGGGGTTAATATGCTGGTTTTCTGTACTAATTATACTGGCATGTCTGAGGTTAATATGCTGAGTTACTATTTTCTGTAGTAATTATCCTAACATGTCTTGTGTTAATATACTTGTTTTTCCGTTTTCCGTTATTTAGCTTATGAGAAAGTAATCATGTGTAATTATACTGGTATGTCTGGAGTTAATATGCTAATAATCAATATTCTGTAATAATCATACTGACACATCTGAGGTGTGTGTTGATGAAAAGGGTGTGGCATTTAGGGGTGTTGCTTTGAAAAAATTGCACTTGTTAAAATCAGAATGGATGTCCTTGTAACTGCTGGAAATAGCTTCTGGTAAATAAAACATGAGAAAGTTAATTTTTTGGTCTCCATATATATATATATTCATAGTTAGCATACCTCCCCTGAAGTGCCTAATATAAACAAGGCCAACTTGGTCAGTTCAACTGAGACTTTCCATACATGTACGAACTTAACAGATTTTTGTAGTTTTGTTTCTAAGTCTACTAACCTTCTGGACATACTTCTGAATCCGCATCTGGATCAACAACACTATCAATTCTTCTAGTGGGTGCTTCTTTTTGAAAAATTCAGGTCCCTTTATCCACGACTACTAAAAGCTAAATTGTCACCAAAATGTGGACATACTCTAGAACATATCACAAAAACTTTTGAACAATTTTACATGCACTTATATATATAATTTACCTACCTCGTTCACTACTTGATTCATATAGTTTCAGGTAATTGATGTAAGTGTGTGTAATACTTTGGATTTTGGCTTTACCTTATAGATCCTCTGTGGTATCCTTCGACATGGGGTCTTGGGTGCAATTGTACTGATCTCTGCTTTAATTTGCCCACCTGATGCTGTTGAAGAAGGTGGCTGGCATGCAGGGGGCATAACTATAGAGGAAGCAGACCCTGTCGCTGCAGGGGGGCCCAGGAGGCATAGGGAGCCTATCTGTGTTGGCTAGCGGGCATTCCATGAATAGTGGTCTTTGATAAAAGCTTTATTAATATTTTTTTTAACATATTTAGTTATTATAATATTGTGGTAACAATGTTGTTGTTTGCTTATAATACAGCTGTGGCCCTGGTGGTCTGTTAGCATTATTGTATAATGGGAAGTTACTGCTTACATGAAGTTTTCTGCACCTTTCGTTCTGCCAGGCTCACCTGGACAAGCCAGTTAGTTCTTGTCCAGGTGACTGATATTATGTTCATGCTCGCAGTGCTAACTCTCCAATTGACCTTACTAACAAACAAGAATGCATAGAATTCCTTCATTACACACTTTGAGGAAACACAAGCCGCAAAGCTGCCACAATAAAGAGATGAACAAGAAATAGTTGACTGTTGGGCTGAATTTGTCTGCTTCTAGATTGTGATAAGGATAACTGTGTGCATAGGTGGGGGAGGCTGTGTCCCCCCTGTGGCTAGACTTGTGTTAGGAGCCTCTGTTAACCTGATGTAGCACTTGGCATGGCACTGCTGCATGAATAGAGCTTCCTGCTGGTTGCACAGCACTAACTGCACCCTGCCTATCATTACTCGAGCATCTGCGAGTTCAAGGACTTAACCCACTAGCATTCAGAGGGTTTTCCAAGATACTAACTGAGATTAAGGTGGTTTTATATGTATATATATATATATATATATTACCCCATGATGCCGTTCAACAGCAATCTCCCCGAACTGCCTTCTGTCTGCTTGAATGAAGAATCGCCTGCGCTAATACATTCGGTGCGCTTCGATTTCCGAAATTACACGGAAGGCAGATTGTCGCCACACAGAAGAGGTGATTAGTCGCCTGGCGACTAAATCTCCCCGAATCTGCTCGTCTGCCCCAACCCTAAGCAATGTTTAGAAATGCAGGAACACAGTTTAGGCTGATGCCACACGGTAAGATTCAGGGGAGATTTCAGAAAACAAAGCAATCCAAGTGCCATCCTCCGGTGATTCATTTACAAGTCATACACATGTATACCTATTTTGCTCAGTATGCAAACATGCATACCAGCTGTCAGACAAAATGTAGTGCATTGCAAAGAAACCGTGTCCTTTCTAATCTGCTACTGGGATGAAGGTAACATTATAGAACACCCTGCATTCTGTTTGTCAGCTGGTCAGATAGCAGATGTTTCAAAGTCAATACTGCAACAAGCACGCAAAAGGAAAAACAAACCCCAATTTAGAAACCCCTATGCAGGAAATTAACGGTATAATTCGTTTGCAGCAAGGCATTACATTTCAGCAAATTGGAAAACCTTATGCTTATTAATGACCATATTAACACCTATCATTACATATACAGTGGTGTGAAAAACTATTTGCCCCCTTCCTGATTTCTTATTCTTATGCATGTTTGTCACACTTAAATGTTTCTGCTCATCAAAAACTGTTAACTATTAGTCAAAGATAACATAATTGAACACAAAATGCAGTTTTTAAATGAAGGTTTACGTTATTAAGGGAGAAAAAAAACTCCAAATCTACATGGGCCTGTGTGAAAAAGTGATTGCCCCCCTTGTTAAAAAATAACTTAACTGTGGTTTATCACACTTGAGTTCAATTTCAAAGGTTATAAAGCCATTTCTAAAGATTTGGGACTCCAGCGAACCACAGTGAGAGCCATTATCCACAAATGGCAAAAACATGGAACAGTGGTGAACCTTCCCAGGAGTGGCCGGCCGACCAAAATTACCCCAAGAGCGCAGAGACAACTCATCCGAGAGGCCACAAAAGACCCCAGGACAACATCTAAAGAACTGCATGCCTCACTTGCCTCAATTAAGGTCAGTGTTCACGACTCCACCATAAGAAAGAGACTGGGCAAAAACGGCCTGCATGGCAGATTTCCAAGGCGCAAACCACTTTTAAGCAAAAAGAACATTAAGGCTCGTCTCAATTTTGCTAAAAAACATCTCAATGATTGCCAAGACTTTTGGGAAAATACCGTGTGGACCAACGAGACAAAAGTTGAACTTTTTGGAAGGTGCGTGTCCCGTTACATCTGGCGTAAAAGTAACACAGCATTTCAGAAAAAGAACATCATACCAACAGTAAAATATGGTGGTGGTGGCAGTGTGATGGTCTGGGGTTGTTTTGCTGCTTCAGGACCTGGAAGACTTGCTGTGATAGATGGAACCATGAATTCTACTGTCTACCAAAAAATCCTGAAGGAGAATGTCCGGCCATCTGTTCGTCAACTCAAGCTGAAGAGATCTTGGGTGCTGCAGCAGGACAATGACCCAAAACACACCAGCAAATCCACCTCTGAATGGCTGAAGAAAAACAAAATGAAGACTTTGGAGTGGCCTAGTCAAAGTCCTGACCTGAATCCTATTGAGATGTTGTGGCATGACCTTAAAAAGGCGGTTCATGCTAGAAAACCCTCAAATAAAGCTGAATTACAACAATTCTGCAAAGATGAGTTGGCCAAAATTCCTCCAGAGCGCTGTAAAAGACTCATTGCAAGTTATCGCAAACGCTTGATTGCAGTTATTGCTGCTAAGGGTGGCCCAACCAGTTATTAGGTTCAGGGGGCAATTACTTTTTCACACAGGTTTGGATTTCTTTTCTCCCTAAATAATAAAAACCCTCATTTAAAAACTGCATTTTGTGTTTACTTGTGTTATCTTTGACTAATAGTTAAATGTGTTTGATGATCAGAAACATTTTGTGTGACAAACATGCAAAAGAATAAGAAATCAGGAAGGGGGCAAATAGTTTTTCACACCACTGTATACAAGGCGGTAAAAATAAATCTCTAATTTGCAAAGCAATCAAGGGGTCTTGTACAAAAAAAAACCTATAAAGATATATGTTTGGAAATCAGATGGAGGCCAACATGCAGGTAATAGTAAATGTTTGTAATGTTATGTCAAATGATGTTCTGTTTGAGTTTGAATTAAACTCAATATTAGGCATTGAACTTTTCAGCATTAACAAACATCTAACATAAAAAAAGCTAATTTGCTCTGATATCAAAATATGATAAATAGTTCAGATTAAATATGTACCACCGTTAAATGAAGTACTGTAAGAATTTTTAATTTTATGTCTCTCAGTGTAAAAAAGACATGGCAGCATTACCCTGCTGCAAAGTAAAAAAAAGAAAGTCAACATTTAAGCAATTTCCTGGCCATATTCTGCCTCTTTTCAAGCCTCTCACTTTTTAAACTGACTAAAATTGAATATGGCTAGAAATGCTGTATTTTATACACTGAACTGTACCAGCATTGAGGTTCAGTAGCCCCATAACAGTGATGATTAAGACCTTTAAAGCTGTTCACACAAGGAGTTCACCATCCTGCGTATTTTTAAGCCATCATTTGAGTGTCAGTGAGACTGCACATGCTTATTACGTATAGGACAACTGCTAGAAAGCCAAGTTTAGGGGTTTTCAGAAATAATCAAGCCAATTGTAAGAAGCCCCGGGAGACCTGCGTATGTACTTACTTTTAGTCAAGCAGGTTTCCAGGCTTTCTGTGGATGTGCATCTGGAACCTGAGAAGCGCGTCAGCACGTTTGGGCGCACGCATGCACAATATCGCTTGTGTCGCACCTAGTTTGATGCACAGTGCTTTGTGACTTCACAACAAAATTCTAAATAAAGAGCACTTTTGGTTTGGATTCATTGCCCAAGCTGGTTTTCAGCATTCCTGACTCCGCTCAAGCTATCTTTCTGCATCCTTGTTGGTTTTTGATTCCTGCCTGGTTTTTGACTTCCGACTCTTCTTCCACTGACCCTTGCCTGGACACGACTTTGACCTTGCGTGACCCTTTGGTACCGTGCTTCCGACCACCTTGGCTGTGGGTAGGACCCCTGCCTGCTCTGCAGCAGAAAGTTGGGGGCACCACCAGAGTTAGTAGGGCTCTCCTGTTACACCTAAGGGTTAGGTCCTAGTTGTAACATCGATATTGAGGTTTGTCTGCCCTAATGCTGCAGGGCTGATCATTTTGATGCAGAATCCACATGATCTGCCATCCAGTCTGAATTGGAATTAATTGCTAATTAGTCTTTTATATTACATATATTGTATATTGCAAAGCACCTAAGCTGAAGATGATAAGCTGTTAGGGGCACATTTAGAGCTACAGATCTTCACTGCTAAAGGGCTGTGATGGGACTAGGCTTATAAAGAACCACAAAACATAATGTGTAGCATTTACAGCCTTTTTGACAAGCTTTAGTTTTTATTTAAAACCCAAAGGTTTGATGCTAAAGATGATGCTACAGGGCTTATAATTTTTATGCCGAATCCACTGGTTTATGATTTGTCTTGCAGTCTGAATTGGAGTATTTGTCTTTTACATTACATACAGTATATATATTGTATATTGTGCTTTGAATCAGCAGAGCTACTAAGGGCACATTTGGAGGCACAGATCTTCACTGCTAAAGGGCTGTGTAGCATGTATAGCTTTATTTATTTTTTTTGTCAAGTTTTGATTTTTCTTTAAAATCTATATGTATAGTTATGATTTAAACCTAATGAAATAAATTTCAGCCAGGACCAGAGGGATAACTGTTATCCCTCTTTTGGTTTGATCAGAGTGAATAAATGTAAGTATTTCACCGTGCATTTAGTACTATAACCTTTTTGTGCCAGAGCAGAGTTACATTGTTCTGAAATGCATTTTGTTCTTGCAACACAGTGGTAGGGCTTTTGCTCTTCTGTAGCTGAAAGGCAAACTCTCTGTGCTTCTGCTTATCCCACATCTCTTTTGTAAAAGAGTAGAATCAACGTGTGAATGCGTCCTTGTCTTTCAGCATCCTATATGGTAGTTACCATGGCAACAGAACAGGAGACAGAAACTAGTATCATGGGAAAAGCAGGCTGCACGTTCAGAAAGAGGGAGGAAAACCCCAGTTATAAACTGAGCATGTTGCATTGCAGGTCCACCAACCACTTCCTAGCAAAAAAATTGGGGTGAAAGCCTCACTGCACTACCCCACAGAGTGGGATTATACAATAATAATACAATAATAGAGGGATAAATAAGCCAAGCATTATAATTAGAGGGATGCTTCTAAGCTTTTTGTTGGCCAAAGAGGCAGACCTGATGCTGCAACCACTTTCTGTTGCACTTGCCCTCAGCAAGGATGGGGGGAGGATTACTAGTGTAGATGGTGAAATTACTTTCTCCTGCACTGAGTGGAAATCCAGCTATTAAAGTTTGCTTTTCTTGGTACAGTGCCGTCTGAGACACTGAGGGGGGGGGGGCTAGTTTTTAAAGGGTCGCTATAAATTCTTTACTATCATTTGTTTTTCCTTTTCCTTGTATGTGGGTAATGAAAATATTATAAACTGAAATATATTTATTTTCTTTAGTAATGATAAAGGCATTACTGACTCATTAACAGTTTTAGCCCTGCTTAAGCTGCCAACATCTCCGGCTGATGGTATAGCTAAACACTGTCTTTATTATTTACCACAGGCCTCTTGTTGTGTTATAGTAGCCTTACAACTGGGCTACCTCAGTGTAGGAATGTCTAACTTGAAATAGCTGAAGATGGAATTATTCTGTTTTAACTTTAGCACGGACAACCAATTAAATTTGCCCATAGCCCTACAGAGAGATACCATAAACCCAGGGCCACTCCTGCCATGAGACAAGGTGAGAATCTTGCCTCAGGCGGCAGAGAGCGGCCAGGTACAAGGGGTGGCAAAAAGTCACCTCTTGTAACTTTAAGAGCCGAATTTCCGGGTTTTAACCACTAGTGCAGAGAGCACAATTGAGGGGGGGGCGGCATCCCGGCATAAACCTATTATATAGGTATTTCCCTGCACTACTATCCTGACCTTACTTAGAGGATATACTGGTCCTTTAATTGTGTAACAGCTGAATTCCAAATGATTTGATTAGTAAATGTATTTACTTGGGGTTGCCAAATGTTAGGCACCCCCAAGTGATTGTATCTACTTATCTGACACCCTGGCCAGTGCTCCTATCAGCAGAAAACTGCACCAACCTGGGGAGATACCAGTGAGCACCACAGAGGGATTGTCTTCCTGCTTCATCTTTTTTCAAATCTCCCAGGCCAGACGCATGCAAAGTAGAACAAAATAGCCTTCTTTTTTGTTAGAGTTCGCCTTTTGCTCTATTGCGCATGCGCAGCTGTGAGAAGAAAGAAGAAGTCAGAAGAGGATGACTTTGTGGTGCTCACTGGTATAACCCCGGGCCAGTGCAGTTTTCTGCTGATAGGAGCACCGGCCTGCGGTTTCAGGTAAGTAAATACAATCACTTGGAGGTGCCTAACTTTTGGCACCCCCAAGTATAACATGCCCTTACTTTTCCTTTAAGCATTGATTTATTGGTTGACATTTCCCAACTAAATGATAAAAAGTCTGTCACATAAATGAAACATGAAACTGTGGCCCTTTGGCTGTTGTTGAACTCCCCAGTAACACCCAGTAAGCTTGGAATCCTGAAAGTTGGAGGTCAACAACAGCTAGCAGGCTGCAGAACAGGTGGAATTGTAAATTACGACTGTAATAAATGCAATTTGCTTGGCTGCACTAATAGGATTTCCTTGAATTGCCCCCCCCCAATTTTATACACTGCCCGTCAATAGTAGTGAATTGCTCACCCCAATAAAACGGTTGCAGAAAAATATCAGCATGAAAATGAGTTAACAACTGTAATCTGCATCCTCCTGAGAAAAAGCAGGTTCTCACAGTATTGCAACACCTGTTTCTGTGATGAACTTGCCCGTATATGTGTAACTATGGAAATAGCAAGCCCACTACTGAATATCTGGGAAAGTGACATTCACAAATTGTGTGGACCAGGCGCTACTAGAGGTGCTAACACTATAATATACAATATATTAATTGTATACAAGTAACCTCCTTACTATATACCACAACTTTACACAGCCACTGTACACCATTGTATGGATGAATAGCCATTGGATACAGTTGTTCCCTATGAGCACATCTGCACTTTGTTATGTTCTTTATCATGTTCTTACTACTGTCATGTCACAATGATACACCCATCATGTCTGACGTTTAGCATTATTTACTATCATATTACATCTGCTGAGTGTGCACTGTCTTGTCCTGTCCCTGCACTATGCTGTCCTGTCTTGCAGGAGTTGCATATTTTTGCACTTTTTGTCTGTTGTCAGGTACATCTATGTTGTGTGTAGCACCATGGTCCTAGAGGAACGTTGTTTCGTTTCACTGTGTACTGTACAAACGTATATGGATGAAATGACGATAAACTCACTCTTGACTCTCTTGACAAGATTTAAGAGTAGGCTGGCACAAAGACTGGACTTCACTCCAAAATATGATGCAAACAAAAAAGATTTATTCTGCAAAAAGGAACATGGGTGGCCTAATGTTACACTTACACTTAAAAAAAAAATGTTCTGATTCTGATATTACAATAATTTCAAATCCATATATGTATCATTCCTGTTCGATTCATTTAAAAGTCCACATCTTATTATTTCTTTTAAGATGCACAGATCATTTCTTTTTTTTTCCCACTTACTATATCCCTTACCTTTCCCTAATATTCTGAGCTTGTCTAAATAGAGATAATGAGCTGTGTATAAACAACCTCTGGCTGTCTCCCATCTCCTCTTTGTTGTGTCTGTGTTGGTTTATAGATTATACAGTTTGTTTATTAGTGCACCGGAAATTTGATTAAAGAGGATGTAAAGTCTGAACCCAACTTATCTCAGTTTAGATTTCCAACTTAGACAGGTATTCCAGACACAATTTGGTGGACTGGATATCCAAACTTCTCAACCCCAATTTGAAACAGTACTCTGGTTGCAACACTAACTAAACCAATGTCAACATTGTATAAAATCCTAATACAAACAATCCCCTCGCCTTTCAAAAAATGTCATACTGTAAATAGCAAGCTTGCATCCCAAACATCACTGAGGAGGAATGGGATGAGGCAACAGACAAAAGCTACTATTACTTATACTCTGTAAGATACAAGTTCATTCAATTTAAATGTTTACAACAGTTCTACCTCACCCCTACATGACTCCGATCCATGGGGCGCAATCCAGAGGCAAAATGTCATAGGTGCAGGACAGAGGGGCAGACTTTCTACATATGGCCTGGAGCTGTCCCCCAGTGGCCAAATTCTGGACTGAGGTTCTCAAACTCCTAGATGACAAATTGGATTTCCCAAGGATACTTATACCACAGGTGTGTAAATTGGGAATTATAGATGACATCATAACTACCAATCATGCCAGAAGTAGATATAGAACCTTTCTATATTATGCCAGGAAAATAATTTCTATGATGTCGATGGGCACTAAACCCCCGACAGTGCAAACCAGGATTACACTAGTAAATCAAAATCTGTCACTCATTAAGCTTACCTTGCTAGCTAGAGGAAAAGATGGAAAAGATGATGTACATACCCAAGAGCACCGAAGTCTATGACAAATTTAACCCTAATTGTCCATGTCTGAATGAGTAATTGCTTCTGATGTAGAGACAACAAGGTATCAGCCAAGGTACTGGGATATAACATCAATACAATGTTAAATGCTTAAGTATTTGTCATGGAAATTATACCTAATACCATAGCATTGTTATGGCATGATTTGTTTTATGTTTGTTTTATGTTGTAAAAAACAGTAAAAAAAATGTATCTTTAAAAAAAAGAGGATGTAAAGTCAAAAAACAATATTGCAGGTATTGCTCAAAAACCTAAATAGAAGCATATTTGCAATGTACTTTGGTTAGAAATGTTCTACAGTTTCTTTAAAATAACCAATTCTGTGTAGCTGAATTTATTGTACATATCCTCTCCTTGCAGAAGCTGTGCACAGGTCCTTTCCAGGCGGTCAGGGAGTGGGAAGAAAACGATCAGGTACTGCTGCGCTGCTCTGCATCTTATTGTTAAAACTAATCTCAGTGAGAAATAATCCCGCTCTGCTTCTCTGCCCTTTGGAATTCAGACAAGTGCACTGGCTGGCCGGGAAAAGTCCTATATGGCAATCTTCGTATGTTTGCCCAAATAGGCTTTTCTTAACAAAGAAGAAGTCAAAGTTAAAAGTCAAAGTAAATTTTATTGTCATCTCAGCAGTATACGAAACACAGTGAGATGAGAAGACGTGGCTCCAACTAGTACAGATCACAAAAAGGCACATAGAATACACAATAAATATGTAAACATTTGAAGGAGTCTGGACATGTTCTTTGACAGCTTTAATTATTATTATGATTATTATTATTAACATGTAGTTTTAGAGCACCAACATACAGCCCAGGAGTTTTGGGTGCACAAGCAAACCCCCCCCCCCCCACACATCTTTTAACATACTTTAGGGTATGCTTAAACAAGTTCAAATATTACTTTTATTCAGTTCTAAAATGAATACGCAAAAAAAAAAAAACACCTGTGGCCACTTGAATATCTGAATGCAGACTTATTATGAAAGAAGTACTCAGGTAACCCTATAAGGCCACACTTTATATGATATTTTCTGCAGCCCTGAACGCACAACTAATAAATGAAAGTGCTATAACTTGTACCACAAATCTTTTGAAGTGTATGCTGCATCCAGTCAATCATGTGGAGGCCTCAGTCTCAACAGTCCCATTTTAGTAATGTTAGAGGTTTTTCAAACCACAACTAAACCCAAATTTCATGAAATGTAATAAAAAAATCTGAAATGAAAAATCATGAACGGAAAAAGTCAACAAAAATTCAGGAAAACGTCGACTTTTTCAAATTGTCACACAATAGCTACGACTTTTTCAGAATGTTGCACAAAAGCCAGTGACAAAGACGCCCAAAAACCTCTAAAACCACAAATCAAAGATAGATCTTCCAGTTTTTAAAGAGACATTTGCTATTGACTTTGGAATTGTCGAAGTTTGTCGCATAATAAATTCCCAAAAATTTTTTTTTTTGCAACTTTTTGGGATTTATGGCCCGATCCAAAAAAGTTGCATAAAGCATGAGAAGAAGGGAAGTGAAGGAGAAATGCCAATATATTGGGGAATAACCTATAAGCATACACTTCAAGAGATTTGTGGTACAAATGATGACACTCTCGTGTATTACCATGCATTCATGTCTGGAGACAGTATATGATGTATACAAAATATGGCCTTATGTTGGTGTATGTGGTCCACACATACACAGTAGCACTTATGGCTTAAGTTGTCCACTGTGAAACTTTCTACCTATTGATGATCTCGGCAGATTGGCATTGGGTAAATGGAATTTTTACATGTAGATATCATGGCAACTATCAGTAGATTTAGTAGGTTTTGTTTCACTATTGAAATGGGAAAAGTGTTTATTTTCCAAAGTCCTACCACTTTTATAGGACTTTGCAAAAGGTTAACATCCATTAAAGAGGTGCTGTTTCTAACTAATCTCTGGAGTTGAAGGTTAAACTGGCTGGAATGGTTCGTTTTGAGATATCTTAATTTGATGTTCTTCAATTTCAATGGGGTATTGCGTAAATATGATGTTTTATGAGTAGTTTAGTGATGTGATAATTTGGTTACACAGTGAAGAGTTAACAACCATGGCCCATAAGGTACTGACAATAGATAGTCAGGATTTTAGGGGATCAGCAGAGCGATATAAAAATTTTGTATTTGCTTTTACTATTCAACCTGCAATAGCCTAATCAAAGCTAACTGCAAACTGGATGCTATATGTTACTGCACTGGGCAGAGTCCTTAGTTCTGTTTTAGACGGCCTCTATTTCTGATTTTCTCAGACTCACTTTCCCCTGGTATGGTTCCTTTGGATTGGTGGATTCCCATATTTACAAAGGGTTTGCAATCTCAGCCTGGCAATTATAGCCCATCTGTGGTGGGCACATTTTTTGAAGGCTTGTTAAGGGATCACATTCAAAATTTTCTTCTGGAGCAGGTATCCCCATCCTTTAGAACCTGTGAGAAACATTCAGAAGTAAAAGGAGTTGGGGAGCAACACTAGCATGAGTGCCAAATAAGGGTTGTGATTGGCCATTTAGTAGCCCCTATGCGGATTGGCAACCTACCAGGGCCGGAACTAGGGGTAGGCAGAAGAGACACCTGCCTAGGGCGCAACGAAAGGGGAGCGCTGGGCAGGTACCTGACTTTTGCCTACCCCTAGTCCATGTTCGCTGCTCCTCCCACTCCTCCAGTGCTCCTCCCCGCCTCCCTCCCCTCAAGTGCTTTACCCCATCTCCCCAGTCACTTTCCCCGCCTCCCTCCCCTCAGTCACTTTCCCCGCCTCTCACCACGCTTTGCTCTGCCTCCCTGCCTCCAGCACTGTGACACGCTCCCCTCCGGCGTTGTGCGCATGTGCGCGCACAATGGTTTCAGGAGCGCGCACGTCCGCGTGAGCGATCGCCGAGGGGAGCACGGAGGAAATTGTGGAGGGGAGCATGTTGGGGAGCGCGGTGGCCACCCGGGTCGCCTAGGGCGCCCGGTTGGCTTGGCCGCCACTGCAACCTACACTGAGGCTCTGTTTGACAGTACATCTGGTTTTTATGCAACTAAAACTTGCCTTCAAGCCTGGAATTCAAAAATAAGCACCTGCTTTGAGGCCACTAAGAGCAACGTCCAAGGAGTTGGAGAGCAACATGTTGCTCACGAGCTACTGATAGGGGATCACTGTTCTGGAGAATGGCATTATGAGCAGTAATCAGTGTGGCTTTATGATGATTTATTTGGCCTTTGCCAAAGTTTTTGATACAGGGCCCAACAAACGACTTTCTACAATAAGGCCTGTAGGGCTTAATGAAGTCATAACCAAATGGATAGGAGACTGGCTACAAAATTGAGTACAGCAGGTTATTATTAATGGTACATTCTCTACTCGGAATAAGGTTCATAGTAAGGTCCCTCAGGGTTCTGTATTAGGTCTACTTTTATTTAATTTGTTCATTTATGTCTTAGAGGAGGGTATTGTAAGTAATGTATCAGTGTTTGCAGATGACACAAAACTATCCAGCCCAATTAATTCTATCCAGGATGTGGCATCTTTGCAACAGGATCTTGACAAACTGGCAATCTAGGTGGCTAAGTGGTAGATGAGATTCAGGGGGTTATTTATCGAAATCTGAAAAGTTCTCACAATTTTCTAAAATCCGCACTCATTTTCCCACCTATTAATCAATAAATTTCCAGGAAATTTCTTGTGTGGAAAAAACTGGAAAAAATCTGAATACCGCAACTTTTTTGATTTGATACCCAAATACTGTAACTTTTTTGGATTTGATGCCTGAATACCAAGACTTTTCTGGAAACCCATCGCAAATAAGGATGTCGTCAGGACATCTGCCATTGACTACATGAACTCGGAAGGTATGAGTTCTTTTTTATTCGGACTTTTAGCAGCATTGGGGTTTAATAAATCACAAAAAATTTACGTTTTTTCCATGCAAAAATTTGGTTTTTCCCTTTAAAAGTACAATCAGAAAAAATCTGACCTTCAAAAATAACTCCCTCAATGTAGATAAATGTGAATTCATGCAAGCCACTTATACCCGTAATGGGACTGTACTAGGCAAAATCCATAATGGAAAAAGGACCTTGGAGTCCTTGTAGATATAATAAACTTGGTTGTAGCAAACAATGCCAGTCAGGAACTGCAAGGGCAAATAAGGTTTTAAACTGTTTTAAAAGGGGTATAGATTAAAAGGGAGGAGGAGAGTTATTCTTCCACTGTACAGAGCACTGGTAAAGCCCCATCTAGAATATGCCATACAGTTTTGGTCTCCAGCGCTCAAACAGGAAATATTTGAATTAAAGAGGGTACAGAGAAAGGTAACTAAGCTGATAAAAGGTATGGAAAATCTCAGCTAAAGGAAGACTGGCCAAGTTGGGGTTGTTTATACTGGCGGAGAGGTGGTGATATGATAACCATTTATACATATATAAGGAGATAAGTATGGCTCTCTAATGCTTTATTTACAAGTAGTGCTGAAACAAGGGCTCCCATTCCAGTTACAGGAGGTTCTGTCTAAATACTTGGAAAATGTTTTTTACAGTGAGAGCTGTGAAGTTGTGGAATGAAGGAAGGCATGGGATTAAGCTGGTATATTGGTAAACACATTATACAATAGGAAAGTATTTTCAAGAGATTTGTTGCCCATGGTAATACAGATTTACAGCTGGCAACAAATTTCCTTGAGTGTCATTACCCTTAGGGCTATGGTCAAGCATGATTGTGGCAGCACCATGCTGTGGAGCTGATATTATGCAATGGGATTATGGTATCTGGCAAAACCAAAGGGAAACAAATAACCACCGATATTAAGATGTTTGTCACAAAAATTGCTTCTTGCTACCAGTGAGCTGAATTTTCCTGATTTTCGTTGGAAAATCCTGATTTTGACAGCTCAGTCCGCAGTCCTGGTTTCTTACTGAAATGCCCCGCATTTCTCTTTGATATTCTGCACTCAGGACCATCAGAGGGGCACACCGGGTACAGCTGTAATGGGCCCGCTGGTTCTTAATGACTGATGGGGGGCCTGGACTTGCTACAGTTCCTGGATTAGCCAGGCCCCCCTTGAGTCACAAAGCAACACGACATCTGTCGAAAGGAACTGAAAAGCTGCCGCCAAAACGAGCAGTAAGCTGACGAATGGAGCTGAAGCAGAGGAGAAAGAGCTGAATGGAACTGAAGAAGAGGAGAATGCAGACGACCTTTAAATGTAAGTTCCAGGTAAGTTTTTTTTAAATCCCTGACCACCAATGCTTTTTATTTAACTTTTATGGGGGACCCTGACCACCAATTTTTTATTAACTTTTGGGGGGCCTGCCCACCAATATTTTTCTTTAACTTATAGGGGGGCCCTGCCCACTAATGGCTTTTAATTACTTGCGTTGGGGGGTCCTGGCCACCAATTTTTTTTTAAACTTGTAGGGGGGCTGACCACCAATTCATTTTTTTTGTAGGGCGGCCCTGGCCACTAATGGCTTTATATACCTTGTCAGGGGGTGTTTTTACTGTTTTAGCTTTGATGTCTGTGTGTCCTTTTTACTGTGGTGTGGGTGGGGCCAGGCTGGGCCTAGAAAATTTTGTTGTATGGGGCCCTGTGATTTCTGATGGTGGCCCTGCCCACACTGACACCAGAAAAAGATTTAATGTTTCTAAAACTCAATTAGAGAGGTAAAGAGCCCAGAAAACCCCACACCTGCACTTAGATACATTTGTAACAATTTTTGATAAGCAGGTCTTTTTGGAGAATTGAGACTTAAATTAAAATTTCACCATCATTAGCAAAATTGTAATAACACATAAAACTTGGCCCTAAAACTCCCAGAGATGCATTCAAACTTTCAATAACCTGCCAAATTTTGTAAAATGGACATGGCACTTAGGGGTGTGTTCATAAAATGGGCGTGGTCAAAACTTTTCAGTAGAACTTTTTGACCCTATTTCCTCATTTTGTCCCTCAAATGGGACAATATGGGAGATATGGCACAACACAGGTAACTAATCAGCGCACACATATTTAGGGTTGCCACCTGTTCGGTTTTGACCTGAACTGTTCGGTTTTTCTAAGGCCTGTTCGGGTCTCAACTTTCTGTTTGGTTTTCAGCCATGTGAAACCCGAACAATAATCTGACCAATAAATGAAAACCAATTAAATACAAAGATACTCGCCTTGACATGCCTTAGTTGTATCAAGTGCAATTCATTTCTTGTTATTACAGAAACAGAAATAAGCAAATCAATCAAAAAGAAGAAATAGTTTTTCTAAACGAGCATTGCTGCATTTCAAATTTTTCTGGATGACGGATTTTTGTATAATAGATCCCATAGCTGTAGATAAAGGATTGGTCTTACTCATGGGGCAGAATAGATAGAGATGGGGTTTCAACTGGACTTCTCAGTTTGTCAAAGGGCTGTCCGTTCAAAACTGTCCCATTTAAAACATGGCAAAAACTGGACAGAAATCCAGCCAGTTGCATATAAGTGATGTAATAACCCTGACCCGGCATCATAACTCCACGACATCATCTCTGATGTCATCATGCCCACCCGAACATCACTGCTCCACCCCAATGTTATGTACCCCGTCCCCCGTTTGGGTTTAGCCACCAGCAAAGGTGGCAACTATAACCATATTACATACCTCCCAACATTTTGGAAGTAAAAAGAGGGACAAAAAAATGTTTCTACACGTAGCGCAGCAATTTTGACCACGCCCCTTTCTGTGGCCACACCCCCTAATTACCATGTTTGCTTTACAAAATTTGGCAGGTTATGAAAGTTTGAAAATATTTCTCCTTATCTAAACTGTGTTTTTGTGTCTCAAAATTGTTACAAAGTATCTTATTTGCACCTGTTAGCTGTTCTGGGCTCTCTGCTAAAAGCCAATTAAGTGAGAAACTTTGTTTCTTTTTCTGGCTGTTCAGTGCAGAGAAAAGAGGGACTTTCCAGTACAAATGAGGGACTGCGGGTTGAGCTGTCAAAAGAGGGACTGTCCCTCCGAAAAAGGGACAGTTGGGAGGTATTATTAACCCTAACCAAATTATTGGGTATAAACTGCAACATTCAGGCTCCAAGAGTCATCAACGTCATAGTACTGCTCCCAGGGAATGAGCAGAAAGAGCTGTGAGGTTGCTCTTAGGGCAGCTGGCTCCCAAAACGTAGAAGATATCATTATCATGATTTCATCTGCCTGGTATTTTTTTCAAGAATGATAAAGATTAAGAATAATGGTCTGACTGAACTTTTTTTTGAAATGTCATTGATGTGAGTCATGTTTTTGTCCCTGTATGGTTCTACTTCACTTGCTTTTGTCCAACAAACTTTGGATGATGAGAGTGATGGCCACGTCACAGACACATCCGCCTCCTAATAGAATCACTACTGCTTGTGTATTCGCTCATTAAACCAGCAAGCTAATGAATTATTTTGATAGTGATACGGAATAGATAGAGGCAAAAGTGAATATATATGTGTTAATCGATTAAAAAACTTCTGCCAAAACGTTCTCCGCTAACAAGTTTATTTGCCCACATTAGAAATGGCGTCCCTCCTCTGTGACACCTATTACAGCGTCTAACGGGGCGTGACTTTAGAACAGTACGAAAATGGCGGCGATTTTTTTTGTCGTGGGAGGAGTTTCGTTTCCATAGCGACTGAACAACTTTAGTGGAGGGATCCGCAAGTCTGAAGGTTCGAGCGACCATGGAGTTCGATCTAGGCGAATATTTCCGAGCGGCCTTCGAGGACAAGCTCCTAGTGTGAGTGCTGGCAGGGCAAGAGAGCCTCTGATGCTTTATGTGTGTTGGGATCGGCAAACCTGCGTTCCAGCTCATGAAACAATAAAGCCTTCAGCCAAGCTGGGAGATGATAGCGGGAGTTGTAGTTATAGAGGTTTCTTGAAGATTCGTCACAGAATTGTTGGTTTTCATGTTTTGGAAAGTGCATTAACAGAAGCATCCGCAATGGTATTTCCCCAAACCTCTCACTGGTATTCAGGGATAATTATGGTTGTGTAGCAAAGGCTGAAGCTCCCTCTCTTCTTCACACACTATCCTGCTGGTGCCAGTGGCTCTCTCAGTGTTTGTGACATTGTTCCAGTGACTGTATCACCAGTGACATTTTATGACTAGCTTGTGCATGTATTATATGCCATGATATCATTAACATGTACAGGGCCGCCATCAGAAACCAAGGGACCCCATACAATAATATTTTCTGGGCCCCCTGGTCCCTGCCCATCCCCAACCCCATCCCAGATCCCACTCTATCCTTGCAGCTGCTTTGGCTCCATTCAGTAGCTTATGGCTCCCTTTGGAGCTGCTTCAACAACTCAAGGGGGGCTCAACTAATCGGGGAAGTGCAGCACGGCTGCCCCCCCTTTAAAGCTTAAAAACCATGGGGCCAATACAGTTGCCCCCCCCCCTGATGGCAGCCCTGAACATGTATTTGTATGTATAAACTGTATAACCAGTGGAGAGAACTCCATTCACCATATGCAGCTGCCTAATTGCATTTTGAGAATACAGAGGAACATAGTACTGCCCTTTAAAGGAGAAGCAAACCCAAGTTAAAAAAAAACCAACCCCTCTACCCTACATAGACCCCCTCCCTCCTCCCCCCAGCCTAAATGTTACCCTGGGCAAATGCCCTAACTTTTTACTTACTCTTCGGTGCAGATTCAGGCATCGAATTTCACTGGGCTTCGGTAATCTTCGGAATGAGAATGGCGCTTCAGCAATTTTCGCGAGTTTCGTGCATACGCAGTTGTCGCAAAACGGAATATTGCTTCAACTGTGCATGCGCCACTCCGCTGGTCTCATTCCGAAGATTACCGAAGAGAAGGAGATGTCGTCCGTCCCGTGAACTCCGCCCGATAGAATCTGCACCGAGGGGTAAGTAAAAATTTAGGGGCATTTGCCCAGGGTAACACTAAGGCTGGGGGGAGCAGGGAGGGGGTCAATGTAGGGTGGGTTTTTTTAAACGTTTGGGTTTGCTTCTCCTTTAACAGGTTTTGTGACAGTGGAGGTGTCTCCCTGTTTCCTGCTAAATGGCCAGATCTTCCCCCTCAGTAAAATGATGGCAACAAAGAAACTGCTCTCCAAGATACTCTAAAATGTCATAATTATAGAATTAGGTCACATAAAATAAAAAAATATTGAAGCCACTTGGCTTATTATTAAGCTATTATGTATTACTAAGCTAGCAGTGACATCTACTGGTTACTTGGCACTTTGCTCCCTGCCCTGCCCATAGACAAATTGCTGCAGGTCTTTGTGCTTCAAGTAGACAGACCTTCAATACGTACCTGAATACAGTGCTGACTGCAATTCATGAGGGGCCTCCCCCACCCCCTAATTTGTGTGTGATCCAGACATGCAAGTCAGTGAGTGCTGGCAGGTTGCAACATGGCAATTATTTAATTTTACACAAGCATTTCTTTTAATCCAATCTTCCCCATGCCTTACCTCAGGCACTGCATTAGCTTGAAGTTTACATTGTTTACATTGATGTTTGAACATCATCCTTATACCTCCTAAACATTTCCCTATCTACAGGAAGATGCCTGATCGGGAAGATGACTTCATGACACCAGCCACACGTCTCCTGGAGAAGAGAAGAGAGATGGTGGAAGTGGAACAAGCGCTGAGCACCCAGAAGGAGGTATAGAATAAAACTACAGGTTTACATGAATTGAGATAGACAGACCAAAAGCCAAACTGATTCAGGAGTTTTCTCTTAGTTGCAAAGCATGAGGAGGTTCTACAGGTTTTTGACTGAAGGTTACAGTATATTTCAGGGATCTTCTTGTTACTGGACATGTGTTAGGACCAGCCAATCTCCTTTTTATTACAGGAGTTCCAGATGAAGTCCGAGAGCCTGCAGCAGCGCCGCAGTGAACTGGAGCTCAAAGAAGAGAAACTCAAGGACTCTTTGTTTAAATTTGATAAATTCCTCAAGGTTGGTTAGCATGGCATTACTTAATATGCTGTTACTTAATATGTTATTTACATGCTGTCATGTTGCAGTTTACATATGGGTCAGTTATTTTGTCAAAGTGAATTGAGCCCACCATTGGTCATTATTATTCTCTATAGTAGGGCTGTCCAACTGGAGGCCTGCAAGCTGGATGTAGCCCTCCAAAGCATTTTCATGGCCCACAGCCTGTTCAAAGGCTCTATGGATTTCACTTTATGACAGCACCATTATATTTTAGTCTGGCCCTCTAACATGCTACATGAGAAATAATCGGCCCACTACATGTAATATATTGGACAATAGTGTGTCTAGAGGACAAATTTACTAGTCATATTTTAAAAAACATTTTTTTCCCAATTAAGAAAATGTCATAATTGGTTACGGTAATTTTGTTTTCACTTATTTTACAGGCAGCTTTTTTTAACTGTTTTTTTTTCCCTCTATTTATTCATAAATTTTTAGAACAGGGAAAAGGATGGGGAAAATACAGACCTTATTGCCTACAGAGCAGTTAAACAGCTGGGTTGGTGTGAACTACTGAGCAGCACAGAAAGAAATCAGTGCTCTGTCTAACCCATGCTGTGGTGTTGACCAGCTGCTGTAAACACCTTTGTGCCAGCGCTCGGCCTAACCCACATTCTGGAGTTGACCAGCTGCTATAAATGATAATCCAATATTTATATACAAAAAGAGGGAGAAAGAGTACTACTCTTTGCCTTTAAGTATATGTATGACAAAAAATTAGTTGTTTGTTTCACACTTTGGCCAAAATATGTAAGCTCACGGGCCATGTCAAGGCTTCTCATTGTACGTGAGTCCTACACTATCCATTAGCATTCTTTGTAGCGCATTTAAAATCAAGTCCCCCAGCAAACAGTGTGACTGAGTAGTAAAACCATAGTGAGCTTACCCTTAACTGAGAGATTAGTGAGAAAGCAGGGAGCTTTTAAGATCCAGATAATTAACGTATACCTGTAAATAATTCAGTTTCAAAGGCTGAATAGCAGGTATAGGCAGGATTATGTGCACTATGAAAAGACAGGCCTCTGTAGGTAAATATAACATTTTGGGTCAGTTTCCCCTTGATCAAGTGCAAAAGCACTATTTTTGAATGTGGCACACAGTGCAGTTTTATGTTGAGGAATAGTGCAGCTATTGATTAACATCTCTTTATTACCTATATAATACCTGTTGTACAAAATATTTGCATATACATCCTGGTAGTGTGAGTTTATTTAATACTGTCACTTGAATTCTACTTAATTTTTCAGTGATAACAATGGTCTTCTAAGATACATCCCTTCCACAGATGTCCAGAACCTAATGTTCTTCTTTAGCCAGAACCTGTTTCCATTTAAATGCATTAAACATACACTCATGGAGTCTGCTTAGCAGTATAGCCAATTGGGAATAAGGTTGTGACATTTATTAGAATAGAATTAGAATTCTAGAAGTAGAATCATTGTGACCCATAAAGGGCTGGTTCAACTTTTAGTATGTTATAGAATGGCCAATTCTAAGCAACTTTTCAATTGGTCTACATTATAGATTTTAAATTATTTGCCTTCTTGTTCTGACTCTTTCCAGTTTTCAAATGGGGGTCACTGACCCCATCTAAAATCAAATGCTCATTAAGGCTACAAATATATAAGTATTGCTACTTTTGATTCTTCGTCTTTGTATTCAGTCGCTCTCTTATTCAAATCAGTGCATGGTTGCTAGGATAATTTGGACCCTATCAACCAAATGTCTGAAACTACAAACTGGAGAGCTGCTGAATAAAAAGATAAATAACTCAAAAACCACAAATAATAAAAAATGAAAACCAATTGCAAATTGTCTCAGAATATCACTCTCAACATCATACTAAAAGTTAACTTACAGATGAACAACCCCTTTAATGGCAGGCAGAACACACAGTCTTCTTGCTATTTGATATATTTCTGTATCCTTTTCAGTATGATTGTTTGTCCTAGTTCTGATCATTATTGTAGTTAGTTTCCATTTTTGTATTTGCCTTTAAACCTGCAGCTGCTCCAAAATGTCATGGTGTCACAACTTGTTTTTCCTCAGGAGAACGACTCCAAGAGGAAACGGGCTTTGCATAAAGCAGCTGAAGAACGGCAAATGGCTGCACAGAAGGAGCGAGACGCTCTGCGACTTCAGGCAGAGAACACACAGCTGATGCAACGCAAGCACATTCTGCTGCAGCGTCAGGAAAAGAACAGCATATATCAGCGATACCTGCAGAGGGTGCTAGAGAGAACCGATGAGGTAAGGACACGTTTATTTTAGTGCCTAAGTGCATTCAATTCTAAATGTAGGTGTAATACAGTACTTGTGTTCATGTTCTTGCGTTTGGGTGTATCTGTGTACTGGAAACAGTTAATGCATTTTGATATAGTGCATCAGCCACCTCCTATTTTGGTAATTTAGAAAGAGAGATGATTTCAATAAAGTATAGTCTAACTTAAGAGGTTATGCAAATCTTATCTGCCATAGATGTGCCCAGTATGTACTACAACCTGAAAGCAGACTCTATTGATATTATTCAAGAGATACAACAAATTTAGATTTTGGCTTAGGCACCTGCCAAATCACAGCTAAGTTTGAGTTCCATTTTGTCCTTTCAATCTGACATTACCTTCTTCAGTTTCAAGAAGTGCAGGAAATGATAGACCGGTTCAACACATTAATGGCAACGCAGAACAAGCTGTTAAAGCGGGAGCTGAAGAACCAGGAACATGCAGAGATGGAAAAGGCCAGGCTCTTGCACTATCAGGAGGAAACAAGAAGTCAGATCCTGGAACTGAACAACCAGATTGCACAACTACAGGGAGAGCTGGAGAGAGCGCGGGCTGTGGCTTTTCAATGGGTATGAGTCTTCAGATCCATCTAATAAGACTGCTGTGAGTTTTCTTTTGAACGCTGTAGGAGGAGGAGAAAATTATCATAAAGTCCCCCCACCCATTGAAAGTCAATATAAATATCCTGCAAGCTCCATTTTTACCTATGGTGGGTGGGTTCTTTTTAGTGTACACGTTCATAATATTGTGGGTGGGACAGGATACATGCAGACAATAAAGAACAATGCTGAAGCTATGAGCAAATAATCAGAAGGCATGGTTAGCCAGTGGGAAGTTGACCAACATTAAGAATGTAGAGGATGGGACTACAAGTCACATAATTCTTTGCTGGTGCAAAGTAAAACCCGAGGCAGGGCTTGAGCTCTTCTGCTGTAAAGGGGTTGTTTACTTTATAAACTTATTTTTCAGTTCAGTTGTTATTAGATTGTTCACCAGAAATACAGACTTTTTTTCAGTTGCTTTCCATGTTTTCATTTTGGCCATTTTCCAAAAATGAAGGCTAAAGTTGAATGCCTTTGGTGTTTGCTACGTAAGTTCCCCAGTCACATCTGTATCTGAATATTAGCAACTATTGTATCAATTCTATAATTCTATTGTATCAATTCTATAATTCTATTGTATCAATTCTAGGCATAAGAAGGTGAATCTTTAAACTTCAATATTAGAAAGACAATATCTAATAGAAAGTAAATAAAAAAGGTGAACTATCTGAAATCAACTGAACTGGAAAAAAAGTGTTGGAAGTTGTTGGAAAGTGAACAACCCCTTTAAGGGCAAACCTTTTTCTCATACACATAGATTCGTCTCAAGAGAGAAATCATTTACATCCAAAAGGAAATACATGGATACATTAGACCATATATGGGGGGATGTGATAAAATTCGCAAAGATCAAAACAGTTAGAGCAAATAAGAATAAAAAGTTTCATTTTGCAATGTAATACTCTTCCTTAAACTGTTATTACATTGCAAATTTTAATTTCGCATTGCCCACTTTTAAGAAGTGCTTCAAAGTGTTGTAATCTTTTGGAGCAAACAACAACTTTTTCAGAAGTTTTATTACATTCACTGCGCATTGGCGCTAGCTATAAAACTCGCAAACCTTCTTCCACTGTCGGAAGTGGTCGCTAAACAGTTTCCGGGTTCGCAAAAGCTATATTAAATTCGCACAGAGGCATAACTTTTAGCATTGCGAATATTTTTTCTGTTACCGACTTTTATTACATTCCCCCAACAGAGTATTACGTTTAAAATAAGAGGTATTAGTAGCAGAAGGAAATATTGTGCTGCAACTTTTACTTCTATTTCTTGTGATACTCTGCCTTGAATGTTGTGCTTTGTTTTGGATGCCCTATTGATATATTGGTATCTCAGTAACACTGGTTTGCATTGCTGTCTTGCAGATCTGGGGTCTTGGGTTCAAATCCAACCAGGGCTCTATCTGTAATAAGGTTTTATGTTTTCCTACCCTGATACAGTAGAAAGTTTGTTAAACAACTACAACTCTGTTTGGCTTCTGTAGGTTGGATGTTGTGAGCTCTGGTTCTGGTGCAGGTTGAATATATGTGGTAGAGAAACTAAATATACAACATATATTTGGAGCCCAACTCTGATAAGTTATTCATTTTAGGAATCTCGCTGGGCGCAAATCCAGAACACCGCAGCTGAGAACACATTGCGGCTGGGGAGAGTCCGGATGGCAACACTAAATTTATTCCAAACTATATCCAAACAAATGCGCCTAAAGACAGACATTTCTGTGGAAGACACAGAGACACAGCTAGAAAAGGTACCTATCCATACTCCAGATTAAGCCTTTATTTACAGTCATATGAAAAAGTTTGGGAACCCCTCTTAATTCTTTGGAGTTTTGTTTATCATTGGCTGAGCTTTCAAAATAGCAACTTCATTTTAATATATAACATGCCTTATGGAAACAGTAGTATTTCAGCAGTGACATAACGTTTATTGGATTAACAGAAAAGATGCAATATGTATGATAACAAAATTAGACAGGTGCATAAATTTGGGCACCCCAACAGAGATATTACATGAATACTTAGTTGAGTATCTTTGACCATTCGTGGCTGCCGAGCATGGACAGCCTGCTTCAAATCATCCCATAGATTTTCCATGACATTCAAGTCGGGGGACTGTGACGCCCATTCCAGAATATTGTACTTCTCCCTCTGCATAAAGGACTTTGTAGATTTCGAAGTGTGTTTAGGGTCATTGTCTTGTTGGAATATCCAACCCCTGCGTAACTTCAACTTTGTGACTGATGCTTGAACATTATCCTGAAGAATTTGTTGATATTGGGTTGAAATTATCTGACCCTCGACTTTAACCAGGGCCCCAGTCCCTGAACTAGCCACACAGCCTATGAAGTCCAAGGCTTAATAAGATAATCCAGTAATCAGTATTGAACAGTTACATGCATTCAAAATAGCAAAATTACAAGGGTACCCAAATTTTTGCACAGACAGTTTTTCACATTTGATTTTAATCTCATAAAACTGAATACTGCTTCACTAAAAATCTTTATTCAGAAAACACCCCAGTACTCAGATGTTCCTGGGAATGACATACCACTGTTATCTTTTTTTGTTGAAAGTGGAGTAAATTATTATGCAGGCTTATAGGGGTTCCCAAACTTTTTCATATGACTGTATATCATATCTCAAGCTGTAGTAAATGTACATCTATGCTTTCTTTTTTTTAAACAATATTTAGATGTTTTCTTTCTGGCCTCCTTTAATTTTCTTTCCTGCTGCATACAACTCACTCATTCTGTGAGGGGCTGATGAATTTCACGCATTAGTCCAGCTATCAAACAGCATGATTACTTGTAGCCTAAAAAATGGTAGGTTGAAGTAGCATATTAATAAAATATATAGATGTATTGAAGAGCCACTGCAGTGTGTAGCATATTTGTAGTTATAATTTCCCCAAAAATAAATATTAAATATGCTTTGTTTTGCTGAAAATAACAGCAATGGAAAACAGCCAGGACCATCTGTCTGTTGCTTTCCACAAAGCTGCTATTTAATGCTGCTATTTAATGCTGCTCATCCTTCTGTGCATTTAAATATGGAACTGCATTATTGCAGAGTTGAATCACTCATTCTGGAGGGGAAATAATAACCTTGTGTTCTGCCATCTTGCAGCCTTTGGAGAACACCCATGCTTTGTATGGCTATTTATAGGCTGAATCGCGTCACATTAACCTTAGTTCTTGTTAAACAAAAGTAGCCACTCATAAGAATGGCTGATATTACCTCATTTTCTGTTAGACTGTGATTTAAATCAGTTCATCTGTACTTTAAAAATACCCTACTAGATCACTCTATGCCTGCAGCTAGCTGTGCATCACCTGCAAAACTACAGACGTGGCAGGTAGTGTTATATGAATGCAGGACCGCCATAAGAAATCACAGGGCCCCGTGCAACAACATTTTCGGGGCTTCCTGTGCCACGCCCAACCACCCAAGCCCCACCCACCCCACAGTTAAAAGACCACACAGACAGCGCTAAATCAGTAAACCCCCACAAACACAAGTTATAAAAAGCCATTGATGGTCAGGGCCCCCTTATAAGTTAAAAAAAAGTGTGGCGCCAGGGCCCCCCATAAGTTTTTTTTTTTTTATTTTTTAAAAAAAATGGTGGTCAGAGCCCCCCTACAAGTTAAAAAAAAATAATTGGTGACCAGGGCACCCCGTATAAGTTCTTTAAAAATCATTAGTGGTCGGTGTTTTAATAAACTGAAAAACCACACATTGGGGTTGAGTAGAACTGAATGCGTGGCTTCAGGTCTTTTTTCGGCTTCAGGACTTCAAGTTCGGCTCCTTTCGTGACTTTGGGTCTTTTCTCGGCTTCAGAACTTCAATTTCTGCTCTTTTAGTGACTTTGGGTCTTTCTGCGGCTTAGGGACTTAAACTTCGGGACCGGCTGGTGTGGCTTGGCAGTCAAGGGGAGCCCGGCTATTTCGAAAGGTGCAGCACAGCAGCCCCCTAGGCCCGGTACAGTAGTACCCCCTGTATCAATGATACTCACTCTTACCTAAAATATGAATATCCATTGCAGGCTTATGGGCAGCTGGTATTGACAGTATATTGTAGTTTGACTTCTACTGCTATTAACAATGATAACATCCTAGGGTAAAGGAGATGTTTGCTAATTACATAGAACTATTCTGATGGCTGCTGTAATATAGACTGTCTTGACACAACTTTACCTTCCTAGATTCAAATCTGTTTTGAAGATCTGGCTGCCATTCATAAGGATCTAAAGAAGGCTGAGATGGTACCACAGACACCGGCTGTACCCACCACGAATTGAGAAGTGTAGTCTTTTCACTTTGCCTGTATAGTCACAGCAATATATTTGCATGCAATCGTTGTGTGGATTACAGCCTTTCATCTCTATTCAAAAGCACAAATTGTTGCAACCAACTGTGAGCAAATGTGTCTGGGAAAGGGCGAGGGCTGGAATTGTAGTTGATATTGTTTATGGCTGACATTATTAAAAGGTTTTAAACCAAAAAAAAACAAAAACATTTGGTCTTCTGAAAGAAAAAAACCATGGTGTTTCAATAGCAGTTACATTTACAAATAACTTTTAACTTAGATTTATTAAATGGAACTAGTAGTATAACAATGCAAATATCTCAGAAGCCACTAAAAATAGAAAGTGAATGTAAATTTCAAAAGTGTTTTGAATATAAGTTTACAGCAATATTATACATACAGTGGTGTGCAAAACTATTTGCCCCCTTCCTGATTTCTTATTCTTTTGAATGTTTGTCACACTTAAATGTTTCTGCTCATCAAAAACCATTAACTATTAGTCAAAGATAACATAATTGAACACAAAATGCAGTTTTTAAATGAAGGTTTACGTTATTAAGGGAGAAAAAAAACTCCAAATCTACACGGGCCTGTGTGAAAAAGTGATTGCCCCCCTTGTTAAAAAATAACGTAACTGTGGTTTATCACACCTGAGTTCAATTTCAAAGGTTATAAAGCCATTTCTAAAGCTTTGGGACTCCAGCGAACCACAGTGAGAGCCATTATCCACAAATGGCAAAAACATGGAACAGTGGTGAACCTTCCCAGGAGTGGCCGGCCGACCAAAATTACCCCAAGAGCGCAGAGACAACTCATCCGAGAGGCCACAAAAGACCCCAGGACAACATCTAAAGAACTGCAGGCCTCACTTGCCTCAATTAAGGTCAGTGTTCACGACTCCACCATAAGAAAGAGACTGGGCAAAAACGGCCTGCATGGCAGATTTCCAAGGCGCAAACCACTTTTAAGCAAAAAGAACATTAAGGCTCGTCTCAATTTTGCTAAAAAACACCTCAATGATTGCCAAGACTTTTGAGAAAATACCTTGTGGACCGACGAGACAAAAGTTGAACTTTTTGGAAGGTGCGCGTCCCGTTACATCTGGCGTAAAAGTAACACAGCATTTCAGAAAAAGAACATCATACCAACAGTAAAATATGGTGGTGGTAGTGTGATGGTCTGGGGTTGTTTTGCTGCTTCAGGACCTGGAAGACTTGCTGTGATAGATGGAACCATGAATTCTACTGTCTACCAAAAATCCTGAAGGAGAATGTCCGGCCATCTGTTCGTCAACTCAAGCTGAAGCGATCTTGGGTGCTGCAGCAGGACAATGACCCAAAACACACCAGCAAATCCACCTCTGAATGGCTGAAGAAAAACAAAATGAAGACTTTGGAGTGGCCTAGTCAAAGTCCTGACCTGAATCCTATTGAGATGTTGTGGCATGACCTTAAAAAGGCGGTTCATGCTAGAAAACCCTCAAATAAAGCTGAACTACAACAATTCTGCAAAGATGAGTGGGACAAAATTCCTCCAGAGCGCTGTAAAAGACTCGTTGCAAGTTATCGCAAACGCTTGATTGCAGTTATTGCTGCTAAGGGTGGCCCAACCAGTTATTAGGTTCAGGGGGCAATTACTTTTTCACACAGGTTTGGATTTCTTTTCTCCCTAAATAATAAAAACCCTCATTTAAAAACTGCATTTTGTGTTTACTTGTGTTATCTTTGACTAATAGTTAAATGTGTTTGATGATCAGAAACATTTTGTGTGACAAACATGCAAAAGAATAAGAAATCAGGAAGGGGGCAAATAGTTTTTCACGTGTGTGCGTGTGTGTGTGTGCGTGTGTGTATATATATATAAAAAATTGTATTTGTTTTTTTTTTGGTTCAAATCCACTTTTAGTCAGATGAAGCAAGCATATGTACTGTACCATAAAATACGAGAACAGATAAGTGGCTAGTAAATCCATTTGTCTACACTACATTCCTTTATTAAGACAAGAATTCATATTTGCATATTTTGCACATCTTAGGGCTCAAAGTATTGTTTATGAGATATAGAGATCACACACACACACTTTCTGTATTGTATTTGCCAAAAATATAAAAAAAATAAAAATGTAATATTATAGTGTGTCTTATCTATTTTGATACAATCAATATGTAATTTAGCTGCTGATGGAGCTAAGCTTTCTCCAGGAGAAGTACATACGAATGCTGAGGTTTCTGTTCGTAAATAGACATGGCCTGTTTCAGCAGAGGTGGAGCTATGGCACATGCATGGCATTTTTGTGCCATAATAACTTGTAGTGATCAAAATACTGTTTCCTGACCTAGGCTTCTTCACATTTTGCTGCAAGTTGTGTTCAGGCCAGTGGTGTAACTATAGTGGGAGTAGACCCCACAGTCTTGGGAGGGGGGGGGCAGGTGGTCTGCTTCCTCTATAGCTTGAGAGAAATCCTCCCCCCCGGCTGCTATCTGGGACTCAAGGAGAAGGAGCAAGTAGGGGCTGCATTGTGCGCTAGGCCCCTCTGAACATATTACAGGGAGGGGGTCAGCACTAGGGATGCACCGAATCCACTATTTGGGATTCGGCCGAATACTGAACCAAATCCTAATTTGCATATGTAAATTAGGGACAGGAAAAGAAAAAGTGGAAAAAAAAATTCACGTGATTCCCCTACCCACCCCTAATTTACATGTGCAACTTCGGATTCAGTTCAGCCAGGCACAAGGATTCGGACAAATCCTGCTGAAAAAGGCCGAAACACGAACCGAATCCTGGATTTGGTGCATCCCTAGTCAGCACACTGTAGTTAGGCCACTGCTCAAAGCAAACTGCAGCATGGGAAAAATTGGCAAGTATTGATGTTTATTATTGCAGCTGCATACAAAATGCTGCATGTATTTATAGTAGCTTCTGAGAGCACTGTTCTGAGATACAATGTTTATGTTGTACCAGGTGATAAAATATAGAGCTTTTAAACGAAAAGAGGTTGCCCATAAAAAAAAATTACTATGGGAGCCTATACACCATTAGGCCTTCTCAGAAGTGCATAGGGCCATATTTATAAAGCAGCACAAAAGAAACATTTTAAGTTGTGCTTTAGGAATATTACATTTATTTTTATTGAGCACAGTATTGGTTTTGCTGGATGTTTGGAAATACAAAGCCTCGTGGAGGCATCTATTTGTTTTACATCAGTATTAGTATTGGAATCAAATTGAATGTTTAATGATACAAGGAATAGGGTGTTCTGTATTAAAGAGAACAAGTTACTTTACATTCCTTGATTTAAATCTGGAATTGCCACATGCCAGTTATAATAACATGTTCCTACACCACATATTTTTAGCAAAAAGGGTATAGCAACATTTTCTGTAACAAGATTAGAGTGTCTTTTCCATTAAATTGGGCAATGCTTTGGCTTATTCAAATGTGATTTGCTGGCATTCAGTAGGAACTTATAATGCAAGAACCAGCCTCACCTGTCAGCCAATTCCCTATTAGGGAAAGACTGATTCTCACATTCTTCCTGTCTACAGTCAAGTTTTTATGAACAAGAGGAGGAGTTTGTTTGTGATTTGTTGCAGTCTGTTTCCACAGTCCTCGGTCACGTCTTATTTTCTTGTCTTCCCTTTCTTGAAGCCATGGCTTTTTCCCCTTCCAAATGCAGACTTCTTCATCTGATGGGCCAGCTGTCTTGTTTTCGTTTTAGACTTCTTCAAACCCCCTTTTTGCAAGAATTGCTGTTTAGCTTGCGTCTTTCTCATCTTGAGAATCTGCTGTTTGCTGCGCAGCTCGGATTTGGCCTTGCCCTGTGGCCCTGAACTTTGTGAACTGGAGTGTCTCTGAGAGCCATGCCCACCTAAGGAAAAGTGCAAGAAAGGGTACACTCAAGTTACAAACAGCATCTGACAGCAAGCACTCTTGCACATGGAACACTTTGTGGTAAATTTATCAAAGAGTGAAGTTCCGCCAATAGAGTGATATTCCGCAGCTCTCAATTCATTTCTATGGGATTTTGAAAGGCCTATTTATCAATGGGTGAAAGTGAAAGTTCACCCTTTCATAAATACGCCTTTAAAAATCCCATAGAAATGAATGGGGAGTGGCGGAATTTCACTATTAACTTCACTCTTTGATAAATATACCCCATAGTCCCTCCTAGTATTACAATAGGAACCAAATGTGTGTGCCAGAAGGTTTTTGATCTGAAGGGTGAAGCCGAGTTATCGGAGGCATTGTAAGCAATAGGAGTTACCAGGGCTTTGCAAATATGGTAGAGTACAAGCTACTCCTTCCTAATGCCATAATGTCACTAAAATATACACATTTGCAATTTTACTACAAATATGGCAAGAATTGTTACTAGTTACCAAGCTTTCTCTCACCTTTCCCTTTTCTGCGTCCAGTAGCTGTCCTCTGATCTCTTTCCTCCTCTTCGTCAGAATCTTGGTCATCAATCTTGTATTTTTTCTTCCAGCCTTCGTATCTATATGTAGAGTTAGGGAAAAAGCACTGCATGTATGCAGTCCAGCATCGATTTAATACGCAGTTCATCCCTATCTCCATCCTCATGCCTAGCTCTGGAGCTAAATCAAGCATGATAAAAGGAATGGAATCTATAGGCAATATTTAAGCTTGACATACTTTAACGCCTCTACCACACAGATTGCTTCTTCATCACCAAACATACGGAGTGAAGACCAAATCAGCATTTTCTCCACCGCTATTATTTCACCTGTAGATTAAATGCCTGGTGTGACACTAGCCTTAGTCGAAACTGTACCTTTTAGCTTCAATGTAGGACTGGCCTACAGGGATACCAGGGAAAACTCCTGGTGGGCTCAGGTGTCAGTGGACCCTCATGCTGTTAAACTTTTGGCCTATTTCATGGCCATTCCCTATTTCTATGAAGCTAAATAGATGAAATAATAGTTTATAGTATGTAAAGAATAGAGATTAGAAGAACAGAGGTTTAGTGAGTAGAGAGAATAATAGTACTGAGAGTGGGCCTCTGGTCTAAGGTTTTTGGATGGGCCCCTGGTCTAAGGTTTTTGGGTGGGCCCCGGTGTCCCAGTCCGACATGGTTTCTGCTCCTTCCAACACTGAAAATGGCAAACGTGTGGCAGGGTCAGTGACCCCAGAAAACAAGCTGACTGTGAGGCTATATGTCAATTAGCCCTAGCAACCATAGAAATTTGAAATCACAACATTTTCTAGTGAACTGCTTTTTATATGATACTAAAAGTTAATAGTAACTTAGTTTTCCACTTTAAGATTTTTTTTTTGTCCTAAAGCCCTCAGTTTGAGATTTAAGTAAACCTGGAATGTAGCAACTTTGAAATGGGATGTAAAGCCAAAAAGAAAATGTTGGCTAATAAAAAAAAAACTAATTCTAAGCAACTTTCTAATAGACATCATTGGGGTGTTTCACTGGTAATGAAATAAATGTAATGTGGCTATTTTTTCTACAATGCAAAATATGTATCACTTGTAAAACATGACTGTTTTAACCATGGCTTCCATCTACTGTAAGACTCTTAAAGGGGGAACTATTGCGAAAATGAAAATTTAATTTTAGCTTCATCATATTGAAATAACAAACTTTGTAAATGCAATCAATGAAATATTCTGCATAATTTCTGATATAATCAAGTTTATCTTCACTATTTTTCGCTCAGCTGTTTCTCTTCATTCTGTCTTCATGCAGGAGTTGGGCTTCATTGACAGTTAGATCCAATATATCTTATGGGGGGGTCTCATTTTGCCTAGAAGATATATTAGAGCTCACTCTATTAAAATCCCAGACATCATGTCTCTCTACATGCAGAGTTTGTGCAAAAGGCAGTTATTTTGGGTTTGCCATTTAGGTCTGTTGCCATTATAACTGCCTCCCTCCCACTTTACCAATGTGAATGTACCATGGCAAGGGAAAGCAGGTTCTTAAATTTACCAGGGGTGTTTTTTTGTCTTCCCTGGTAAACCACTACCTAAAGCAGGGTTCTCACCTTGGCTTATACAGCTTTGCCAACAAATCAGACATTATCAGAATTATCATCCAACTGCAATGCGAGTTCTGTCAACACATAGGAACACCAGAGCAGGTGTTCCTCACCAATCTCACCTTCTGCAAATTTCCTTTTCATATTTATTAAAAATAAAACTGTTCAAACGTCTGCATAATACAATATGTGTTGAGCAAACGTTGAAAAATAAGAGGATACAGGTTTTTCTTATAGGAGCTGCTAATAAGTCGCCCACTCTCAGTCTTAATTTTATTTTTGTCTTCCTGTCCACCTGTTCCCACAAACTTCTTTTTCTTTCGATCCCTAAAAAGAAAAAAGAAAAAAAAAAAGGAACAATGGGGAAACTGTATCAAACCATTAATCTTGCAAAAGGGAGGCTCTAGACAACCTACTTAAATAAGGGACACATATAAATTATGGCTGTATACCTTCCGAAGCAGCTTTGCACATAGTAAGGCTACGTAGCTACTCACTATGATGCATCCAATGCAATTGCATGTAATGAGTGTGTGCAATTTGTAGCAAACATTTTCAAAGCAGGGATGGTGTCACTTCAAGTGCGAGTCATTAAGAATGCCATGTGATTGGCACAAATCAGTAGCGCAAAGCTTCTAGCCTTTCCAGGCTAAAGTAAAAGGATCAAGTACCATGTCCTTTTATGAACTGCTTACAACACAATTACCAATCCACTGAGAAGCCCTCTGTATAAACACCCCCTCCCCCATTTTCCAGCTGCAACCTTTATTAGGCTTTGCAATAAGGGAAAGCATGTCTTCTCATTGGACTGTTGATTAGTTACCATCCGAACCTGGGCTTACTTTCAATCAAAGTTTTTGATGGGTTTACTGTAAGAAATAACATGCATATTTCTTAAAGGAGAACTAAAGCTTAACCAAAGAAGTAGGCTAGAAATGTTGTACATTATATTTTGGGCTTCTGTACCAACCCAAGGCAACCGCAGCTCTTTAGCAGGGAAGATCTGTGCCCCCAAAGATAAGCCAGTAGCTCCTCATCTTCTTTTCTGTTGTCACTCACAATATACTGTATAAACAGTATATACAAATGGCACAATATACAGTAAGGCTGATTAGTACTTAATACAGATAATTACTACATGGCAGCTCAGAAACCAGTGCAATAAGCATCAGAATTTAATAATCAGCCTTGTAGAATCAGATAATACTGTATTACAGACAAACCTAATTTTTTTTTTTTGTAAATTTGTGACAACCCCTAAGCTTAGCTTCTCAACAGCTTCTCAGATCCCACTGAGCATGTGAGTGTCACAGACACTTTCCAAGATGGTGACCCTCTGTGACAAGTCCTAGATCATTGCTGCTTTTGAGAAGCTGAAACTTTATCCTGGTGCAATAAGTTCTCTATGTAAAATGTGGCATTTTTAATCATTAATTTTTAGGGTTTAGTTCTACTTTAATACAAACATGAGGCCAAATGCATGTTCAGCACAAGCCCTACTTCTGGTGCTTTAAAAGAGCTCTTTGTGTATACCACAAACTGTATATCTTGTAATCACGTACAAATGCACTTATGGATTTAAAACATTCCAGACGTTGTTCCCTACATTTTTCAGACCTTAAAATTGGATACATTTGAAATCCACACATTTTATGGATAATTACAGTGGTGCTTGATTTTTAATACTGGTGCATAAATTTGACCCAAAATGTGTCAGTTTTGCACGCCTAAAACGAGATCATGAGAATCCAAATAAACAAATGAGTTAAAAATATTATACATCCCTGGAAATCTATTGTTCTTAGTTCAGACCAGTTAATTGGGGTTATTCCACATTCTAAAGGTTATTTGTGAGCAATTTCAAGCCCCCTCCAAAATGCTATGGGAAAGGAGGTGCAAGATCTCCCGAGTTAGCCTCACTCACCACTTCAGGACTTGTTTTTTCTTTTGGAGATCTTCTGTCTGGTCTCCCAATAGGTCCATTACAGCCCCAGCGGCTGCCTGCTCAAAGCTGCCTGCCCCAATGCTGAGCCTGGCAGAGTGGTTAACAGAAATGTTTAGTTAATACAGCATTCTTGATAATTATAATAAATCCACACACCACTGACTGAGCAACCATTCTGTACACTTAAAGGAAAACTATACCCCCAAAATGAAAACTTAAGCAACAGATAGTTTATATCAAATTGAATGACATATTAAAGAATCTTACCAAACTGGAATATATATTTACATAAATATTGCCCTTTTACATCTCTTGCCTTGAGCCACCATTCCGTGACTCTATCTGTGCTGCCTCAGAGATCACCTGACCAGAAATACTACAACACTAACTGTAACAGGAAGAAGTGAGGAAGCAAAAGGCAGAACTCTGTCTGTTAATTGGCTCATGTGACCTTACATGTGGTTTGTATGTGTGCACAGTGAATCTTACGATCCCAGGGGGCGGCCCTTATTTTTTAAAATGGCAATTTTCTATTTATGATTACCCAATGGCACATACTACTAAAAAAGTATATTATTATGAAAATGGTTCATTTACATGAAGCAGGGTTTTACACATGAGCTGTTTTACTCAGTATCTTTTAATAGAGACCTACATTGTTTGGGGGGTATAGTTTTCCTTTAACTTCATATGATTATTGCCCTAATTCCCAACTCTTATCTATAATGTCTTACCCCCTCTCACTCTCAAAATCCTTTGGTCTGTATGGTATGTAATAGCTGGGGGTCCTGGGAAGCTCCTCCTCTTCTTCTTTTCTTGCTGCCTTCAGCTTCATCTTTGTCAGTTATTTTCCTCTTCCCACGCACTTGTGAAAATACCCCCTGTAATGAACAGACATAAAAATAAGCTATAATTCTTTTGCAATATTCAGATATACACAGTACTGAAAAACGACTACAATACCTCCATGTTTTCCTCATCGATCTCTGGTTCGCAGCTAAGGCTGGAGGTCCCACTGGTAGAAGTCTGTACAGTTGCACTTGTTTTCTCATCCTGCAGCCGCTGAAACTTAGCAATGACTTTCCCATCGTGAGTTCCCTTGGCCCGCATAATTTCACTTGCGGAGGTCTTACTAGTAGCGTTAATTTCAAATATGGTCTGATGGTTGTACAAGAGAAGTTTTAATAAACACATAGAAAAGGTGACATGTACTATTACCAATAGAAAAAAGCCCTGGATAGCAACTATAATTTTACTCACTGCTTTAGATTTGTAAGATTTTATGCCATCCACAAACTTCAGCCGCTGCATCTCCTCCTCACCAAGCTGAAACCCTGCAATGGAAAGAGAGTTTTAGCCTAAAGAGAAAAAGTGGCTAAGATGAAAATGTAGTTAAAAAGGCAATGGGACTATTTATAAACTGTGTTGATAGGTTTACAGAAATGGAGTGCCAAAGGAAGAGTAGAAGGAACGCTGGGGGCAAGCCTACCATAGCATGTTAAAGGAAAACTATACCCCCCAAACAATGTAGGTCTCTATTAAAAGATACTGAGTAAAACAGCTCATGTGTAAAACCCTGCTTCATGTAAATGAACCATTTTCATAATAATATACTTTTTTAGTAGTATGTGCCATTGGGTAATCATAAATAGAAAATTGCCATTTTAAAAAATAAGGGCCGCCCCCTGGGATCGTAAGATTCACTGTGCACACATACAAACCACATGTAAGGTCACATGAGCCAATTAACAGACAGAGTTCTGCCTTTTGCTTCCTCACTTCTTCCTGTTACAGTTAGTGTTGTAGTATTTCTGGTCAGGTGATCTCTGAGGCAGCACAGATAGAGTCACGAAATGGTGGTTCAAGGCAAGAGATGTAAAAGGGCAATATTTATGTAAATATATATTCCAGTTTGGTAAGATTCTTTAATATGTCATTCAATTTGATATAAACTATCTGTTGCTTAAGTTTTCATTTTGGGGGTATAGTTTTCCTTTAAAGAGACAAATGTGGTTGCAATGGAAAACATGAAGGAAGGATGCAAACAACCTAGTATAGGAGTCATTTATAAATGTCAGAGAAAGGAGAGACAATGTAAAAGTGAATTAAAAACCATAAGCACTTTCTTTTCTCACTTGTCTTCTCTCGTATTTCATGTTATGTCTATAAACGTAATAAAAATAATCTTTCAAAAAAAAAAAACAAAAAAAACCCATAAGCACTTACAAAAGAGTGGGTGAACCCCCAACAGGTTATAGTTAGCATCTTTGACTTGTTTAATGGACTCAGGAGAGGGAGTTGGCCTGGATTTTATGTACTGTTTGTACGCATTCTCTGCAATTTGGTGCAAGTTCTGCAGCTCCAGTGATTGCTCACGATCCGTAATAAGCAAGGAATCCTCATCATCGATCAAACTCTGAGGTACTCGCCCCAGTATCCCATCTGTGTCTGCCTCTGTTGGAATGAAAACATGTGTTTTTTCCACTTCATATTTTAGAATAATTGTACAATTGTCTCACATGTATTCACAAGTACCTGTCTCCATTTTCTGTGCTGTTGCCAGTTTAAGTGGGCGCCCAAGAAAAAGATGGAGATCATAGACGTAGGGAGTTTCATCAGGAGCAATGAATGAGTAAGCAGTCCCACTTCGGCCTGCTCTTGCCACACACCATATTTATGGCAAGACAAATAATGGTAATTTAGCAATTCAAGACTAGGTCATTCCTTTATGAACTCATGTTGTACATCACATGTTTAGGATGCATGATATAAAACAAACATTTCCTTACCAACACGATGCAGGAAAAGCTTGGCCTTTGGAGGGAAGTTGTAGTTTATGACGTTATCCAACATTGGTATATCAATACCTCGAGCAGCTACATCAGTGACCAACAATGCACACACCTTCCCGTGCAAAAAGAGACCCAGGTTTATCTTTCTGGCTGTCTGATCCAACGCACTGTATATGTGAGAGCATGGAATTCCTTGCATGTCCAGCAACTGGGAAACATCACAAATGAGACAAACAGGAAACAAAAGGAAGCACAAATGGCATAAACATATTGATGTATGTAAATATGTTTATCATATATCAGTGATAAGCTACCTGCCGCAGGGTGGCCTTTCAGGAACCAAAGGGTCTATATTCATAAACACACGTTTTGCCCATTTATGTTCATCAACCCGGATACATGCCACTGCAATACTACAAGGAAAACAATATGTCAGGCACCCCCCCTGACATATCTCTAATTTAATTCACTAAGGGGGGCTGACATATTGTTTTCCCTGACACTTAAATGTTTCAAAATGTGAGGAAGCCAATATGCAGGCATAACGTTTCAGCTTTGGCCATGTTCTCTTTACTGCCCCAGGACCACTCCTGCCACAAGGCAAGATAAGATGAAGCCATGTGCAACAGATTACCAGGGCCAGCAAAAAAGTGCAATTTCACAATCCTCAACAATTCTCCCCACCTTGACCTGCTCAGGTGCCAAATTGGTAAACATTGGGGCTGCTGCCAACCATGCCACCCTAAAAGTCAGGGTGTATAAAATTCAGTGTGTATATAACCTCAGCTGATCCTACCTCTCTCAGGTATTCTGCATGGTGTTTAGTGGCAACAAAAATGACTGTTTGTTCTTGAGGTTTTACAACACAGTGGAGGAGATGCAGAAGCACAGCAGGTTTGTCCTCTGCACGCACGTGACAGAAAGACAACTAGGTCAGGGGAAAAAAAGAAAAATGACTTCCAGCTCAATGAGAATACTTATCACAACTTATCATTACAGGAATATTACCTTCAGCTGTTCACTCAGCTTTGTGTCAACATCCAAACGTATTAAGACAGGCTCAGTGAGGCCTCTGGGTAAAAGGAAAATTGAAATGTATAGTGTACGCAAGAAATCCATCCCTCAAATATAGTACTGAGACAATTCTGCATGGTTTGAAAAACATTTCTCCCAGTCAATGTTAGAGACTGGTAGATAATTTGAAGTTGTTTTTGCCAAAGGAGGAAATACTAAGTATCACAGCTAAGGCTGTACTTACCGGTACTATTTCCACAGAAGGAAATGGCATATATAGTTAGCAAATAAAAATTTTTCGTTTTTTGAATCTTTATATACTGTTTGTGCATATTTTATATAAACACACATATAAATACATACATATTTATTCACACATTTATTTATACAGATACATATTCCTGGCAAAACCAGCTAAAAGTTGATTACCCACAAGTGCAAACAATTACCAGCTCGGGCAAACTCTAGAAGCATCTTGGGCAGCGTGGAAGAGAAAAGGAGTGTCTGGCGGGTCTCTGGTAGTCGAGAGATTATCTCCTGCAGTTGTTCTGCAAATCCCATCTCAAAGAGCCTGTGACATGGTAACCAACGAGAGACTGCGTGAAGAAAATATCTAGGCCGACCTAAATATATTCAGAAGGAAAATGGAAGAGGAATAACTGACCTGTCAAACACCACATATTCCACACTGCGAAGCTTTAGGTTCATCTCAATTGCCACATGCATCAGTCGTCCAGGAGTGGCAATAATTCTGTAAAAACAGAAAGTAAATGATTGTTTGGCCGAAGAAAATTACATCATATTAAATACCAGCAGTGGTTAGATTGATGTGAATCTGTTAGCAGGGCTGCAGTCAGGGGTCCCCATGTGATGTAAAAACACAGTTTGTGGCTTGTGAGGGGTGGGACTAGAGGGGTTGGCATAATTGGGAATGCCCAATGTTCATGGGTGCATGGCCATTTTTTAATTGGGTCCACATTTTACATTGTCAGGGCCCTGTTCCCAAAAGCCCAGGTGAACAATAGGTTCATAATTGGGACATCCTGGGGGAGAGGCCCTGACAAACATAAAAATATCAGGTCCCACTATTCCTGATGGTGGCCCTGTCCATGACAGTTCAGTGGTTGCTGATCTACATCCTCCTCATTTTGCAAAATGCTTATATTGTGGTCTGAGCTTTTAATATAGCTGATGTGCTACAGATACACCTTCACGTTTCAACCAACTGACAACCACTAGTTTTAGAGGAAACCCCATAGCACACAATAATTATACATTTCATACAATAGCCATCTCATATTTACATAGAATTAATTTCTAACTCACATATCTGGATTTTCATGCAGAGCAGCAAACTGATCTTCCATTCTTCATGTAAAAAGAGAGAAAGGAAAAGAAAGAATCAAATTAAGCCTGCAGTCCAGATGTAATCCTTGACATTTAAAAACTTTTAAGGGATACTTTGAACATTACTACAGGATTTTGAACTAATAAAAAAACCAAAGTTATGTTAACCTGAATTTGAACCCATATATCCTGTGACTTTAGCCCATTGGGCAACTATGTATTGTATGTTATATGTTTGTATGTATATGTTTTTGGGAGTGGGTGATTTGTTCATTTGCATATAATAATTAGGGTTGGATCAGTTATTAAGTAGTGTAACTTACTTGTCGCCACCCAAAATCAGAGCAAAAAAAAAAAAAAAAGAAACCTAAAAGGTAGCTGTACCAAACTCCTGATGCCCTAAAAGGTTAAAGGAGCAATGAACAGAATAAAAGCTGGCTCCTTTTGTAAAAAAAGAGTAATTACCTCCTTAGTAAATTTCAGAGTCTGCAAGGCAAGCTCTCTAGTTGGCGAAAGGATAAGCCCACGGACTCCTGTTTGGGCACTGTGAGCCTTCAGCTTCTCAAACATAGGAATAAGGAAACAGGCAGTCTTTCCACTGCCAGTTCTAGCCATTGCTACCACATCTTTGCCGTCAAGAATGATTGGAACCACCTGCAGGTTAAAAAAGTATTACAAAAGTCTCTCAAGATTGTTAGCATTCCTTTCAGATGAATCATATTGTTGTATGGTTTAGCCACTTTCCCTTTTAATTAACCATGTTTGTCTGGTTTGTTTTTTTTTAAATATACATTTTGGTATCCAGACACCAGCCTGTTTGACTGTATGCCGTAGTGTTAAGGAGTATGGGCTCCTAACCAAACCATAAAGACAAATCCAGGACCATTATTCCCCCCCCCACACAAATATCAGAGCCAACATTATGCATTCAGGCAAGTAGTGTCCTCCCGGGATCTACAAAACAATTGCCACCAGTGAACACCTAGATGGTAAAGTGTGATTCAGTACACCAAAGACCCCATTTCCACTGCCCCAGAGAAGAACTGTGGTGACTTTTTATTTAACTAATGTAATGTGAACAGGTAGACATTTAGTACCAATGATATTGACTTGTTCCAATATATAATGTGTTATTATCCCATGTCAGTATCAAAAAGTTGCTGGCTTTGTACCTAGAATCCCAAAATGGAGTGCTGCTCCAGATCTATAACACCGGATTGGCGTCAGGTGCAGTCAGGTATAGGGCCCAATGCTGCCCAAAGCCCAAAGATTGTATACAACAAAACAAAAAACCTGTGGCACAGTGGTTCAGTGAAAAGTGTTTATTCAGCTGACAAAGTGGCAACGTTTCGGACCTCTGCTGGGCCCTTTGTCAAGCCTTTCCATTCAGCACTTCCTAGATGTCACTGCTCTCCACACATTTCCTCGTACTCTTTACCATTTAATTGTGTAGCCAGGACATGGGGATGGACATCGGGTCCCCCATTCTGGTGCACAAACAAGATTCTGAGATGATGCAAGGCTTGCCTTAATAACAGTGTCCACAAAATGGCTCCTGTCTGCTTGCTATAATTATGAATTCCCAGACTGGAGGAAACAAGATTCAAATAATTTATATAGTGTAATTAAAGTTCATTTTGTTTGACTAATATGATAAAATAGGATTTGAAAATAGGATTTTGAATAATTTTTGAATAATTACTGCTAACTTATTCCTTCATGTAACATTTACTTTAAAATTAACAATGATGCTGATCAATCTTTAAAATGTACATGGGTTGCAAACTGCCCATATATGCGAAGATCTGCTCACCAAACCTGGAGATCTCTGGACCCTAAGCCATTATAAGATCACATTACACTAGTTGGAAATAGTGATGGGCAATCTGGCCCGTTTTGCTTCACCAAAACAAAAAAAAAAATCACAAATGACAAAAATTTGGTGAAATGCATTGAAGTCTATGGGCAACAATTTTTTTTTGATGTGCGACTAATTGCGTGACAAATTTTACACAAGTTTTTTCACCCATTAGAGAGTCTATGGGATTCATTTTCAGGCGAAACTTCGCTCATCCTTAGTTGTGAAGTTTTGGCTGAATACACTAGTAATAAGAAAGAAGTTCCCCTTCACAACTTTTTCATAATTAAATATTCTTGTGCAAAAAATTAACACTTTCTCCATACAAGTTCTCACCTTTCTCTGGATAAGAGTAGGAACCTTGTAACCTTTCTTCATCACTCCTTTAAAAACGGGGTAACTAAAGCTGGCCATAGATGTACAGATTTTCAACAGATCCAATCCACATCGTGAGACCAAGATCTTCTGAGAACCATCGTACGAACGTTCGAACTGTCCATCAACTAAAACGACCAATTTACCAGGAAAACAAAGGGGAGCTGCCTGCTTGGCCCTGCAAACATCCATAGATTGTACTAGGACCGACAAAAGATTTTTTAACCTGGCCGATCAATTTCCTGGCAGATGTCGGACGAAAAATCGTAAGATGTACGATCGTTTGAATCCCACTAACCGCACGATAATTTGACGAATCGGTCGGGCTGCGCTGAAATCGGTCGTTTCGCAAAGAAGAATCGTCGCGTCTATGGGGACCTTAAGACCTAAGAGGAATTAATGATAATGTCACAAACAACTCGTTTTAACGCGCATACAATCTCTTCTCAGACTAATCTCAAGTAATGCTGGCTAGCTTTAAACCTTCTACAGCACAACAGATGATCAATGGGATAATTCATAACATGCAGTAAAGAGATAGTTCACCTGTTCACACTTTTTTCCTGTTGTTTTCCCAGTCTCCTAGAAATGACTTAGCTTTTTTTTTTTTCTTACCATTTAGTGGTTCATTTTTTTTTTTATCTTCTCATGTTTCAGAGGAACAGCTGAATAAGTGGGAGAGGGGTATCTGACTCTCTAATCTGTTAAAATGTTACATGAGTTAACAGCAGCAGTTTCTACCCCTAGAGAACATGTTCCCTGAGTTCGTCTGTCACAACCGTTACAGTCAATTCATTAGCTGCTGATATTCCTCTGATGCTACAGAGAAATGTATTCATGTTAGGGATGCACCGAATCCAGGATTCAGTTCAGGATTCGGCCTTTTTCAGCAGGATTCGGATTTGGCAGAATCCTCCTGTCCGGCCAAACCTAATCATCATTTGCATATACAAATTAGGGGCAGGGAGGGAAATCACATGACTTTTTGTAACAAAACAGGGAAGTAAAAAATATTTTCCCCTTCCCACCCCCATATGCAAATTAGGATTCGGCCGAATCTTTTGCGAAGGATTAGGGGGTTCGGCCAAATCCACAATAATAGATTCGGTGCATCCCTACTTCATGTAGTTATATGTAATAATAATTATGATAACAAATCATTATTTCTGCTGTTAGAACTGAAAAGACTGCCAGTAAATCTTAAAATTAACAGGGGGAAGACTGAAAAGTGATTGAAGCAATATGCAAAGCAAGGGAATTAAACCTTGAATTATTTGCTAAATCATGTATTATACATTTGAACTGTGATAAAACTTAGACTGTTCAATGCTGCCACTCCAGAATAAATGTAACTAGATAGTCCAACCTTGCATACAAATGAAAAAGTTAGCAATTGAATATTTTACTGTACTACTCTAATCGACTGATCTGAAAAAAATCCTTATGTAGACACTTAGCCCAAGATTTTAACAGGGAAAATATATGGCTTTTAATAAAACATAATTTAAACTCTTCAATATATTCTTATACAGCAATCCACTGATGTTACTAATAACGGTCATCTTGCTAAAACACAGACATTTTTTGTTACACACCCATGGACTGAAACCCGCCAGACTTTTTTTTCTTCTTGTTCTGTGCTCGCACCAATTCTCTGGTGTCCAGTTCTGTATCTGAACCTGCATCTGCAGTGTTTAAATCTGACATGGGGCTAGACATATTGACAATTTCCCAGCTGCCCCAAGTCATGTGACTTGTGCTCTGATAAACTTCAATCACTCTTTACTGCAAGTTGGAGTGATATCACCCCCCTCCCTTTTCCCCCCAGCAGCCAAACAAAAGAACAATGGGAAGGTAACCAGATAACAGCTCCCTAACACAAGATAACAGCTGCCTGGTAGATCTAAGAACAACCCATGTCCCATTGAGACACATTTAGTTACATTGAGAAGGAAAAACAGCAGCCAGCCAGAAAGCATTTCTCTCCTAAAGTGCAGGCACAAGTCACATGACCAGGGGCAGCTGGGAAATTGACAACATGTCTAGCCCCATACATACCTCCCAACATTTTGGAAGTAAAAAGAGGGAAAACATTTTTTTTCCCCGCACGTAGCGCAGCAATTTTTTGACCACACCCCCTAATTACCATGTTTGTTTTACAAAATTTGGCAGGTTATGAAAGTTTGAAAATATTTCTCCTTATCTAAACTGTGTTTTTGTGTCTCAAAGTTGTTACAAAGTATCTTATTTGCACCTGTTAGCTGTTCTGGGCTCTCTGCTAAAAGCCAATTAAGTGAGAAACTTTGTTTCTTTTTCTGGCTGTTCAGTGCGAGAAAAGAGGGACTTTCCAGTACAAATGAGGGACTGCGGGTTGAGCTGTCAAAAGAGGGACTGTCCCTCCGAAAAAGGGACAGTTGGGAGGTATGCCCCATGTCAGATTTCAAAATTGAATATAAAAAAATCTGTTTGCTCTTTTGAGAGTAGCACTATTAACTGATGCGTTTGGAAAACAAAACATGTTTTCCGATGACAGGATCCCTTTAAGGCACACACACAAACACAGTACATTTCATATGTCTTATCTCTATATATATATATATATATATATATATATATATATATATATATATATATATATATATATATATATATAGTCAACTACAAGAGGTCCTCTGCACTCAACCCATTATTATCAATATATTTAAGACAGCGACATTTTGTGCATACTGCTACTAAAAAATGCTTACCCTTTAAACAACACAGGGATTGTTTGTCCATATATTGCAATATATTTAAGCTGGCCAACTACGTCAAAGTCATCCCATATCTGGCCAGTCCTACGCTTAATTTTCATCTGATTCATTAAGAATTCAATTGCTTCATTATACATTTTACAAAGGGACTAAGTTTTACCTGCAACTTACTAGCTGCTTTCAAAGTAAAACTCCCAAACTTGGCTGCCCTTTTATTAGACACCAGTGGGATCACCTGACTATAGCTGGGAGGGGTGGGAGCTACAACATGGAGCTGGTCACTGCTCCTGTAGAACTATAACAAACAAGGGAAATTGTGGAAATTAATGGAAAGCTATCAGTGGCATTTTTAATGAAATGGAATAATGACTGTGGGACAAATATAACAATTGTGCAGTAGGTAGAATCCTTATGTAGCACATGGCTCGTGCACAAGTGTCATCCCATCAGTCGATTGATAGTGATACACTCACATTATTTCATGATACCATCTTTATTTCCGGAGAAAAGTTTCAAGAAACAGCAAGAGAGACAGATTGTTCCCCTAGTGACATATAATACCGACAAAATCCAAGATGCAATTGCCAGTTCGCACTTACTACTCCATCGTCCTTTTTTGTACCAGATTTGACACGAAATCCCCCTGTGTCACTGTCGTCGCTTTCTTGGCATTTCCAAGACCTTTGTAGCTTACGTTTTTTCTGTGCCATATCCGCACTCCAAAGTATCGTTACCAAAACTGCTCAATCCAACCCTAGACCATTAGCGATCGCCTAAAAGTACCAGAATACTAAGTCCACCCCCCATGTGTCTCAGACACACCCGGAAGCGATAGAGTGCAACTTCCTGGAATGTACCATTTCCAGTCTGTGGGCAGGGTGGGTTTGTGGCTTTCACAATTTTGTTTTCAGCTCTCTGCTGCCACATAGATATTGTAGAGGAGCTTAAACATAGAAATGTGATACACGAGCAACCGCTCTCCCTGCTCTGAGGTTTGGGTGAGTCCGAGCTGTAATTGTAATGTATATTATTACCATGGGAGCGGTTTAGCGTGTCATACAGGTGTCTCCGCTTGCTTCTAGTCCTATATACACACACACAGCTCTTCTGCTCAAGGTGAGTGTTTGCACGTTTAGCAATTGCATCTGCCTAATATGATATACATGGTATAAACTGTAATACAACTCATAAAGTTGCATTTCTAAAATTAAGGATTAAATATATTAATTTTCTACTGAATTCTCAAAAGCCCACACCCAGTTCACTGGTGTAACATTATGTCTTGTGGAGATTAGCCCTGCTCATATTTTTTCCTTTTGGAATACTGCAATTGGATACATTGAGTTGATACATTTCTCAGCAGCATCTGTGGAATATTAGCAACTATTGTATCAATTCTAACAGCTGCATTTAATGAAACTCAGGGAATTCTGCTCAGCAGGGACAAATACAAGAAATGTATCAACTAAATGTATCAATTTAGAACAGTTAAAGGAGACATATAGGATAAATAAAGAAAAAAACAAATTTTGTAGGCAATTATAAGTAATATATGGTGTTGCTTTTACATGGTGCTAAAAATTCATATTTTCTTTAAAAATAGCCCCTTTTTTTGGAGCTCCATATAGATGTTCTCTGGTCCCTGTTTTAAATGAGGGGTCCCTGCCAGAAGCACAGTAGGAGGGGGGGGGGGGCAGCCAATCACAGCCCTGCAGTCACACAAGCACAGACAGGCTTCAAAAGTAATTTTTAGAGGATTTAATTCTACACATAATCCAATTATTTGTACAATTAAAGTGGTTGTTCTTTAGATTAACCATTAGTATGATGTAGAGAGAGTGATATTCTGTGACAATTTGCAGTTGTTTTTCATTTTTGAGTTTGCAATTTCAGAAATTTGGTTGCTAGTGTCTAAATTACCCTAGCAACCATGCATTGATGTGAATAAGAGACAGGAATATAAATAGGACAGGGCCTGGATAGAATGCTGAATGATGAAAAAGTAGCAATACATTTGTAGCCTTACAGAACATTTGTTTTTTTTTAGATGGGCTCAGTGACCCGCATTTAAAAGCTGAAAAGAGTCAGAAGAAAAAAAAAAAAAAAATGAAGGCCAGTTGAAAATGTACTTAGAAGTAGCCATTCTATAATGTCCTTTAACTTTATTACCTATTGTCAAATTTACCACTGTCAAGCAATAAGAACATGGTTGTCTCCTTCTGTGCAGCCTTTGCACCTATTAGCGCTCTATCACTTGTTTCCTGTTACTTACACATGGCAGTGGGCACTGTAGGGTTAATCCCTCCTGTCGCAGACGGAACAGGAACTTCCTAATGAATAAATTAACCTCCCTTCCCCCGCGCCGCCATCTTTTTTCTTCCTGCACTCCCCCAACAAGTGCCAGCGTGGTAAACATCTCCTGCGCTGAAGCTCCAGGACCGAGCCTTTGTGCTTGTGTGCGTTTCTGGGGGGACTGGCGAGTCCTTGGCCATCCGTTGCCGATCAGTGTAGTAAGTCGCAATGCCGGTTATCGGCGCATGCGCAATAAACCGCTGAATGACCGCAACCTGCAGAAAGGTAATGCGCAGGCGCGAAAAATTCAAAAGCAAACGCGCCAAAAGGATTAGACGCTGCTGTATGTGTAATAGAAATACTGCGTCTCTATCTCCCCCTCCAGGATATTGTGAAGCTGCCAAACAGTTGGATTGTGCCACAAGTGATATTAGGTGTACTAACTGTAAGTAGACACCCTTATACTTACGCATTAGCCTCATGACGGACAGGATAAGGTTAAGCACCAGTACAATTATTGTTTCAACAGGGGACTGGTGTGATGAGTTGTAGACGCTCATATTCAGGCTCAAGGGGGTGAGTGTATTTGGTTTGTTTAAAAAAATCACAAATACTAAAGAGATGTGCTAGATTTTTAATAAAACTATCCTTTCTACAGAAGTTCTCCAATCAGGGAAGATCAAAGGAGGAAATCCAGTAGAAATGAATGCTCCTCATGTGGACATGCAGCATTGCCAGACAAAAGATTATGCAAAAAGTGCCTGGAAGAGGCTGCGGGGGTCAACTCCAAACAGTTCTCAGACCTAATGGAGTGGATGAAAGATTCATTTAACAATTCCATGTCCAATATGGTTTCACAAGTCACGGACAAAGTCTTAAGTAACTTAATGCAGAACAACATAGCACAAATGAAAGCATAAGTATCAGACCTAGAGAAACGATCTCCCCAGTATCTGAAGGTGAAATTTCGGAGTCAGACTCAGAAGAGGAATCAGACATATCACCAGAGATGGTGGAGCCCCTAATCAAAGCAATTAGAAAGACACTAGACCTAAGAGATGAATCTATAACTAATAAAGGTGACAAAATGTTTAAATCATCAGCGAAGAAAAACCATTTATTTCCTCTGCACGAGGTTATTAAGAAAACAATGGAAACGGAGTGGGAAACACCTGATAAGAAAATTACCTTTTCCAAAAAATTTAAGAAAATGTTTCCTTTCTCGGAGGAAGATGCGAAAACATGGGATAACATACCCAAAGTAGACGCATCCATTACCAGAGTGGCCAGAAGAACCACATTACCAGTAGATGAGGGAGTATCCCTCAAAGACACAATGGAACGAAGGCAAGACGCCACCTTAAAGAAATTATACCTCTTGACGGGGGCTATTTGTAAGGCTGAGGTAGCTAATACTACAACAACCAGAGCTAATAAAATCTGGATAAATGAGCTGGAAAATGCCATCAAGACAGGGACAGAAAGATCCAAACTTCTGGAAATGCTCCATGATATCAAAATAGGCAATGATTATTCTGCGGAAGCCTCACTCAGTAATGTCAAATTGGCAGCCAGATCAATGGGTCTCGCGGTGGCGGCAAGAAGATCCCTCTGGCTGAGGCATTGGAACGCAGATTCCCAATCAAAGCACAACTTGTGCTCTTTACCGTTTAAGGGAGACTTATTGTTTGGAACCAGTTTGGATCAAATCATCTCTAAAGCCTCAGCTGGAAAATCTGCATTCCTACCTCAAGAAAGAAGAGATAAAAGGTTCAACTACAAAAATCAGCGTAACTCCTTTCGAGATGCAAGGCAATATAGACCAGGAAAGTACAACCCTAAGCAATGGAAATCCAGAAGCCAAAATTTCCAATCACAGGGTTACAAAAGAGAGCCCAAAACAGACAAAAAAGCATGAAGGTGCGAGAGTCCAGCTGTCTTATCTAGGAGGAAGATTGAACAGTTTCAAGACAGTTTGGGCTCAAAACATAAGAGACAAATGGGCGGTGGAGGTCGTATCAAAAGGATATCAAATGGAATTTGTAAGGAAACCCCACAACTCTTTCATCTCATCAGACAGACCAAGAACAAAAGAAGCCACAAAACATCTCCGACTCATAATAAGAGACTTATGGCGGAACAAAGTGATCTCAAAAGTCCACCCAGATCAAAGATTCAAGGGAATTTACTCCCATCTTTTCCTACGAAGAAAGGTAAATGGCGAATACAGAGTTATTTTGAACTTAAAAAACCTCAACAAAAACCTGAAGATTCCTACATTCAGAATGGAAACCCTAAGATCAATCACTGCAGCCCTATCCAAAGGAGATTGGATGGTCAAGCTGGATCTAAGGGACGCCTATTTACATATACCCATTTGGAAAGCTCACAGAAGATTCCTAAGGTTCAAAATTCTTGGAGAACATTATCAGTATGCAGCAATGCCTTTCGGGCTGGCAACCGCTCCAAGGATTTTCACAAAAATCCTAGCCCCAGTACTAGAAAACCTGAGGCTCAAGGGAATCCAAATTTATGCCTATTTAGACGACATCCTTCTCAAAGCACAGACGGTGGCAACTTTGAAGACTCATCTAATAATAGTACAAAGCTACCTGGAACAGTTAGGTTGGAAAATAAACGAGGAAAAGTCCATACTCATCCCCAGTCAGAGACTGGAATATTTGGGCACGATTTTGGATACCAAAAAGATGCTCTTGAGCCTTCCAGAGGTGAGAATGAAGGACTTAATCTCACAAACACACCAACTCATTCGCCACCCTATTACAACAACAATAATTTGCCAGAAGTTACTGGGGAAAATGATCTCCACAATAGACTGTGTCAAATGGTCACAGCTACACTCCAGGATTCTCCAGTTCGATTTCCTGTCCCAATGGAACAGGAAGCAAGAGCAGGATCAACTCATCTATTTGGGGAAAGAAACATTGAAGAGTCTAACTTGGTGGACGCAAGCAGAGAACCTGTCAGTCCCCATGCCCCTCTTGGTAGATTATGGGATCACAATTACCACAGATGCCAGCAGTACAGGATGGGGAGCCCACCTGGGGGAACACAAAGTACAAGGTTGGTGGAACAAAGAAGAGAGTCAGAAATCATCCAACTGGCGGGAGTTAAAAGCAATCCACCTGAGCCTCTTAGCCTTCACTCCTCTAATATCATCGAAGGCAGTTCTGATCAAATCAGACAATACAACAGCGGTCAGATACCTCATGAAACAAGGAGGAACAAAATGCTGGAGCCTCTTATCCCTGACCATGACCATACTTACATGGGTAGAAAAGAATTTACTATATCTGAAAGCAATCCATATCCCGGGGAAAAACAACGAGATTGCAGACAAATTAAGCAGATCTCCCCCAATGGAAGGAGAATGGGAACTAAACAACCAAGTTTTCAGAACAATTTGGAAGAAATGGGGTCCTTTCAAGATGGACTTGATGGCGTCCAGGTTCAACAAGAAAATGCAAACATTTTGCTCTTGGAAACAAGATCCAGAGGCCACCTTGACGGATGCTTTATCAATAACCTGGAACTGGGGACCGTTGTACATATTCCCTCCAATAGTACTGATCCCGAAAGTTATCAGGAAAATACTGGACGATCAAGCCAATGTAATCCTGATTGCTCCCTGGTGGCCAAGACGAGTGTGGTTCCCTCAACTTCTCAGACTGGCCAAAGGCAATTTCTGGAAACTGCCAGGAAGAAAGGATCTCCTCACTCAGCAGACACGGGTCCATCCCTATCCAGAAAAACTCGCTTTAACGGCTTGGCGTTTGAAAGTGAGAAACTGAGATCCCTAGGCCTTTCAGAAGGCTCAATCACCACCTTGCTAGCGGCCAAAAAACACTCTACAACTGAAAAATATTACAAGACCTGGGAAAAATTCTCAGAATGGTGTTCCACCAGGAATACACTCCCCACACAGAACTCCGAATTACAAATAGTGGAATTCTTACAAAGTGGAGTGGAATTAAAATTGAGCAATTCGACCCTCAAAGGCCAGATTACGGCCATTTCGCATTTCTCAGGCATAAACTGGAGTTCCAGACCACTAATCAAAAGGTTTGTTCAAGCCCTAAAAAGAACGAGACCCTTATCTAAAACCAAAGTTCCCCCATGGGATTTAAGTCTGGTCCTGAAAGCCCTAACAGAGACTCCTTTTGAACCTCTGGACAAGGTACCTCTTAAAATGGTTAACATTAAGCTGGCGTTTCTTCTTGCCATAACATCTGCCAGAAGAGTGAGTGAAATTCACGCTATATCAGCAGAACCAGACAAAATCACTTTTTATAATGATAAAGTGATATTAAGAACTTTGGATGAATTTACACCAAAAGTGGTGTCAAAGTTTCACATGTCTCAAGACATTATACTACCTACCTTTTTTGAGAACCCTAGTTCCTTGGAAGAGGAGAAGTGGCATTCTCTAGATATTGTCAGATGCCTCAAAATCTACCTTGGAAGAACCAAGGAAATCAGGAAAACTAACTCGTTGCTAATCATTACTCAAGGTACAAGACTAGGTAATCAACCTACCAAAAAAACGGTGTCTAACTGGATAAAGGAATGCATCAGAATGGCATATTCACACCAGTCCCACACAGTACCCTCTCAGCTGAAGGCACACTCAACCAGAGGTACAGCTGCATCCTGGGCACTCCGGGCCCAGGTAACTTCAGAAGACATCTGCAAAGCAGCAGTATGGAGTTCGTGGGACACCTTTATAAAACACTACAAATTTGATGTTTACTCAAAGAGTCTTTCTAATTTTGGCTCTGCAGTTCTTAACTGTGCTCTAAATAATTAAAATTTCTTTGGCATAACCCACCCATGTATTGTCTGCTTCTGTATGTCCCTACAGTGCCCACTGCCATGTGTAAGTAACAGGAAAACAGAAAATCAATACATACTTACCGAGATTTTCGTTTCCTGTACTGGAACATGGCAGTGGGCAAAGCTTCCCAACCCTCGTTTTGGGGGAGTCAAGAAATCAAAAGATGGCGGCGCGGGGGAAGGGAGGTTAATTTATTCATTAGGAAGTTCCTGTTCCGTCTGCGACAGGAGGGATTAACCCTACAGTGCCCACTGCCATGTTCCAGTACAGGAAACGAAAATCTCGGTAAGTATGTATTGATTTTCTGTTTTCTGGGGGCATACAGTAAGATATGACCACTCAAGTGTTTGTATACAAAACTACCACCTGTGTGACAGAAATCTAGACTTAACTGAGGGGGCGGGTGAGATAAAGAATTATGGGGAAGCAAGGTAGATGGGGCAGTAGGGTTAGTAAGGGGTCTTGGGGGAGGCATATAGTTTACCAGCTAAGGAGGTCCCTCTGTTACAAGGAAAACAGAATAATACTAACTTAACATATAATTCTCCACTAAGTAATGCAAATTTCATAAGTAAAAGTAGTAACCTCCGCTGTATGTTGGCAAATGCACGGAGTTTGTCAGGTAAAATGGGAAACCTAGAATTAATTGCATGCTCTAAAATTTATGATATAATTGGTATCACTGAGACCTGGTGGGATGAAACGTGTGACTGGACTGTGAATTTAAATGGTTACACCCTTTTTAGGAGGGACAGAAGGATAAAAAAGAGTGGGGGAGTGTGTTTGTATGTAAAGCCTGAATTAAAGCCATGCACTAAAGAAATAACAATAGCTGGCACTGCTGAGGATGTAGAATCCCTCTGGGTAGAGATTTTGACTGGGCAAAAGGTAACAAAAAGAATTATCATTGGTGTATGCTATAAACCACCTTGTATAAGTGTCGAGTATGAAGCCCAGCTACTCTTGCAGATACAAGCGGCTTCACAGCTGGGTCAAGTTGTTGCTATGGGTGACTTCAATTATCCAGTGATTGACTGGGGTAATGGGGTTGCCAAGACAGAAAAAGCTAGTAGGTTTGTAAATATGCTGAATGACAACTTTTTATTCCAGCTCGTTCAAGAACCTACTAGAAATAACTCTCTTTTGGACCTTGTAATAACTAATAATACTGAACTCATCTCTAGCATTTATGGAATAGTGATCATAACATGGTCTCCTTTGAGATTCTGTTGCAGAAGCAATTCTATAAGGGAGTAACTAAAACACTAAATTTCAGACGCGCAAGCTTTGACAGTATAAGGGCATCTCTGCAACATATTAAGTGGGAAATGCTTTTCACAGGGTTAAACAAAGAACAAAAGTGGGAAGTCTTTAAAATGCTGCTTTATAAATATATTTGTCAGTATATTCCCCTTGTAAGCAAGGAACGTCGTTGCAAAGCAAAACCTTTTTGGTTCAATAGAAGTGTTGGTGTTGAGGTGGGTAGGAAAAGACGTGCTTTTAAGGCTTTCAAGTTAGCTGGGATAGCTGAATCATTTATAAGGCACAAGGAGGCCAATAAAATCATGCAAAGAAGCTGTAAGGCAAGCTAAAATTGATATGGAAAAGGATATTGCAGCAAGTAGTAAAAAGAGAAAACCAATTGCAAATTGTCTCAGAATATCACTCTACATCATACTAAATGTTAACTCAAAGGTGAACAACCCCTTTAAGTGCTTAAATGTGCTCAAACCTCAATCTCATATGAAATGCAATTCCCCTGTCTTCTATATATAAGGAAAATGGTAGGTAAAATATCTTGAGTATATAAAGACTAATTAAAGCTAGCCATAGATGTGCAGATTTAAGCCTTGAATCCAACAAACGACCATACGTCGCAATCATCCAACCTGCCACTAACCATTCAGATTAAACAATGTAGTAAAAGAACAAATCAGATGATGTTCTGGCAGTGACAGCCATCATATGAAAGTTATGTCTGACAATTGGTAGTTAGTCAACCATTGATATCGTCAGGCAATACATGTAGAGAAATTATCTTTAGCTGACAGAAATCTAACCTATCCAATCGACTAAACAACTGATCACCATGGTATGAAAAATGTCGGGACGATCCACACACAATCAAAAAATCATCTTTGCATCTATGACCAGCTTAACTCCAATAGATGATCATTATCAGTACTGTATATGAAAACAATGCATTCCAGTAAAGTATAGTATGTTTGAATAGAATTTTGCATTAATTGATTTATACTTTATATGTAGGAGATATCTGAATAATTATCAGCACATGCTTGATAATCCGTGTACTGCCAACATGTCTCTGGACCTCTCTATAACTGGGCATCGCACTGCACTTCCACAGCGCAAGAGCAGAAGCACTTACCGTTTCAAAGCCACAAACTCCTATGTTGACGAGACTCTGTTTGGTAGCTCTGGGCTAAGACTGGATCAAACTCAACAGTGGACTTCTGCCCCACCTTGTCAGACACCCCATCTGTGGAGCCCAAGAGAAATAAAAGAGAACAAAAACACCTTGAGCTGTAGACCTAAAAGCACTCCACCTGGGACTCCCAGGAAAAAGATTCAATACAGGTACCTTTAAACATTTGCTAACTATTATTGCACAGAAAATTAAAATGATCGATTCTTCCAGAAAATACAGACCTCTAACCTTTAAGTGTCCTGGTTTGTAGACTTCAGTATACAGGTATGGGACCTATTATCCAGAATGCTGGGGACCTTTTTTCTCTGGGAAAAAAGGTGCTTGCGAGGGGACATGATTACACTTTACAAGGACATTATAGAGAAATAGAGGGACCTTTTTACCTATAAAGAGGATCACCACACCAGAAGCCACCCCTTCAGACTAGAGGAAAAGAATTTCATTTGAAGCAATGTAGGTGGTTTTTTACAGTGATGGGCTTTGTCTTTTTTCAACCCGATTTAACTATGTAACTATTTAGCCTGTTTTTTTTTTTCTTCAGATAATGGATCTTTCCGTTATTTGGATCTTCTTCATACCTTAAATCTACTACAAAATCATGTAAACGTTAAATAAGCCCAATAGGGTGGTTTTGCTTCCAATAAGGATTATGGGAGACAGGCTTTCTGTAATTCTGGATAACTGGTTTCCAAATAATGGACCCTATACTTGTATAATTATGTTATAGGCAATGCCATGGAGAATGACATTCTGTTTGGAGGCCACAGCTCTGACCAAATATGTGATAACATTGGAAGTACAGCAGCAGCTATGTGAGAAGTACTATAGGTTACTCATACAGCTCAGGATAAACAGCTTGCGTCTGTTGAAATCAGACCAGAAACTTGTTTGTTTGAATATGATGAATTAAATATGGTATTGTTACTATTGTAGTACTGGTGTGCTGGGATTCCTCTATGATTAACATCTATCTAATATTCTGTTAAGGGTGAAGAGCCGCACTCCTTCATATTGTGATGAATCTTTGTTTGGTGGAAACGTGGAGGAATGCACGTGGGATGCGCCGTGGGTGAAAAAAGAAGATACGGTCAAAATTCATCCTCTTCTCTGGAGCCCTTCACCACGACTAGTCCAACAAAGTTCCACACAGAACACTAAACAAGGTCCTTTGCGAGCTGTGCATCTGCCTGAAACCTTGGACAGTCCCTTAGGAACTCACAGGGGGCTGGGAAACTTCTGGAAACTACCTGAAAGTGATTCAGAGTCTGGTGGATATTCCCCATTGCCATTCAGTGCAAGACAAAGACAAAATGCCCTTGGCAGAGAGACTGTTCGATCAGCAAGCTGTTCTGGCAGGGTGAAAGCCAGGAGAAGCTCTGTTCAAATGCAAGAAAGAGCTCCATGGAAATAACACTAGCACAGTTATAGAAATTTCCTCGAAACGTTTAAGTGCCATCTTTTTAAGGGAACAGTATAAACATGCCTTGTAAGCAAGACATGAGGATTTTAAGCAGTTTCAGAAAATAATATATTAAAGGTTTATTTGCACGCAGAGCATAAACGTAATCAACGTTAATACTCTGCTAATGTTTTAGTGTTTTTTCCTGATAGTGAACCTAGTACGTTCCCTGTGAGAAACAATACCTATTTTTATGTATAGAAACACAACTAGGAAAACAGCTCTTTTTTGGTGTATGTTGTATTTTTAGTGGCAAAGTTAAAATGGCTTATATACACACTTGCAAATGTTTTGAGAAAGTATAGCTCATTTACTAACATAGCTCGTAAATTGCACCAGAGTAGTTACTTGAAGCAACTGATCGGCAATTTGTTAGTTAGAAGGCAAAAGCTGAGATTTTGTTTTGTCGAGAGCATTTGAAAAGGAGTGACTGGTCATACTTCACTAGTGAACAGTTACATTCTGCTTTTGTTTTATGGTAGTGCTTATAATCAAGAGACACAAGTTCTACTAGGTCAGTTTATGGTTCTGTGACTTACTTTCTTACAGTGACTTTATGCTTTGTGATGTATTTAGTAGAAACCAAAAACTCTGGTTGTGTGAGTAGCCAGATAGCTGAAATCACCTGTTGGCTTATTGCTTTAGCTTTCAAAATCAATTGCAGGGTACATATTCATTCAGCATTAACTTTTCTTGAGTATTGATTACAATGCAGATGCAATGGTAACTACCACAAGTGGTTGAAATATGCTGTGGCACCAGCAATTAATTATGTCACTACATCATTGTGTTGTGCATGGTAGTGGTGCCATTTCATTATGACAAGTAAATTGCCAATGTAAAGTGCCACAAGTAGTCTCTAGCCCAGGGCTGCCCAAAAGATAGATCGGGATCTACCAGTAGAACTTTGGCTGGTGATCAGTAGATCTAAAGACACTGTCAACAAACGGCTTGTCTAAATCACTGTCCAATTTCATGCTTTTCATTCAGATATTTATTATGTTACAGTTACATAGAAATAGTTGTTTGTTAAAAATAGCAATATAAATTCTGTCAAATCCATATAATATTTAAGTCATATTTTCCATGGAACAGAATGTTAACAATGCTTTTATGGATGTAGATCATAATGGGACATCATCACTAAAAGTAGACCTCGAAAAGTTATGTAGAGCAGCATTATTCCTGTATTTGTGTCATTGTTATTTAGTCATTTTTATTTAATTTATTTATTTTTTTTAGAATAGGAAATCGGTGAATTGCATTTTTATGTAACGGTAACAACATATCTATTGCCGGACATATATGGGCTTCTTTATAAGCACAAGTTAAGTATGCAAATTGAGCACAAATCGCCATGTGTTTTAGCCGCAATGCATTCCCATAATTCCAGCATCATTATGACTGAAAGGGGAAGTTGTGCTATTGTGCTAGACAACTGCACAAGTCTGGTTTCCATCATTTGTAGCATTTGGTGTCATGGATGTGGCAATAGTGTAGCCTTGCATTAACTATCATGGATGGGCAGGAAATGTCTTTACTGTAGTAACATTTACTTGTATATAATATAATTGAAATATCATATCAGATACTTTTGCATCAGGTACAACCATCTTCATTTAGTTTTCTGATTTCCCTGTAATGAAATTCTTTATTGTGCCATTATAATGAAATATTGCTAGTTCTGAGCTGAAAAAGAAATATCATTGATAAGAAAGTTAAGTCCTTTTTTAAAAGGGGCAAATTAGAAAAAATTGCTAATTAGGCAAAGGTGGAAGGAGAAATGTGCAAAAACTGATGTTCCTACTTGGTAAATAGAGCTGGCAGTCTCTATCATCAGAGGAAAATTGCAAATGATACTTCCATTTACCCCCAGCAGGTGGTGCCGGCACATTTTGCTTCAAAGTATATAAGCGCTCACCCTGGTTGACGCCTTGTCTGGAGTTTTTTTGTTTTTCCTGCAATTGAGGCATGAAAGGGTAAAAGGCCACAACATTTCTTGGAACTTGTCCAACTACAGCTACTTATTAAGGCACCACCACACATATGGCACAGCTTTCTTGGCAGCTGCACAAAACAGAGACTTTAAAAATGGGTCTGGGCTGCACTGAAAACACCATCTACTGAGTCAGCTGTTTCCTGTTTATAGTCCCTGTTCTGCATCACTCAAACATCAGGGAGAGCATGAAACATAATTATAACATGATACCAGTCCGTGTTGTGGGTAACCTACCGCCATAAATAAAAAGAAAAAACTAAAACCTCCTAAAAAGTTCCTAAATACACCACATATTGTCGTGCAAATTCAACAAATTAATTTTAATTCCCCAACTAATTATTGCAAATATGATATTTCTCAGGGCCACGCTCAGGTCCTCCAGCAGTTGCAGGTTCTGTTTGATTTTGGTACACATCTGCTGTACTTCTTTCTTTCATGCTCCATCTTTCTTGAAGACTGTGCCCAGCCTCATTCACCTGTCTTTCATCCTATGCGGCTGCTACTCATAAAAACCACATAAGCCACATTGTAGTAATTTTTACTTTGTGGTTGAGTGAGGGTCATAATTTATATTCTAACAATTTTGTTTTCATTTGACTTTCATTAGTCCGGTATGTAAAGTAAAACCCAACTGACACCTGTTTCTTATTTAGGCATTGCTATACAGAAAGAGCAAAATTACTGGTGTTTTCTTGGGTTAATTATGAACAGTAAATTATACCATACATAAGTAATGCATGTAAATCCAGGGGCACTTTGGCCTGAGGCTTAACATTACTGGCTATGATTCCAACTTTACCCAGGTGAATGTGGCTCAGGTCACAACTGGGTGAAGAATTACAGCTTCTAATGTGTCTTAGGGTTCCCCATTTATGAAAAAAAAAAGTTTTGAAAATCACAGGCCCAGAGAATTTTTATAACATTCATTTACATATTAGCACATGTAAAGCATCAGTTTCAAAGTCCAGATAAATGAAAATGGTTTCATAGTACATAATTAACATCGACAGTTTGCATCGTGAGATCACTAAAATTCATTATGCCCTTTTAAATATCTTATTTACTTCTATGAGCATTGAAAAATAGCAATACGTCCAACATTATTGCTAGTTTTCGTGCCCAGATCCCCTTTAAACTAGGCTGGATTTGCATATATTCTGTACAATCTATCCCAACCTGTGTATAAGCTGTAAAATCAGGGGCCCAAAGTCATTTCACCCTGGGTGAACACCAATAAACCAGACAGGTTTTAAGCATTTTGCACTTTCACTTTAAAGGGGATGTAAAAGCAAAAAAAATAAAGTCCCATTTTTACTTTCTTCAATGAAAAAGAAACCTATCTCCAATATACTTTAGTTAAGAGATATGTATAGTTTTTATAATAAACCTGACTGTATGCAGTGAAATTCCCCTTTCGTTTTACTTGCTCGGACTGCTGTGGATAGGAAACTTCAGACAGTCACTAACTGCTCTGCAGCGAAACAATCATACTTTCAAACAGCCCCCCCACCTTACTTCCCAGCCAAAAGTAACACCCAAAGTTTCATATCTCTTAAAGGCATCAAAACCAAATATATATAGTTGTTTGCAGATTTCTCACTACCAAATTCCAAAGCACTGCTCCACAAAACGGCATCCTTCTCATTTCAAGGCCAAACATTCCACTAATAGTAGGTTTACCCTACAAAACTATAAATTTTTGGAAAGAACAGTTTGTGACAAATTCAAAATTGGTAAAGATATCTTTCTACTCCAAACTAAGTTGCATTTCTTTCCTACACTTATTTATTTATTTTTTTTAAAAATAAGCTATCATTTTTGTTATCTCAGCCATTGAAAAATCAACATATTTAAAGCATTTTGTGAGGGGTAAAGCTACAAAAAAAAGTACACTAACCCAAGAAAGCCATATATTTGTGAAAAGTACAAATATCACCGCATCTAAAGTGGGTACACATGTCTTTTCTACTCCAAAGTACCAAGCCGTAAAGCCTTCCTAAATTTGTCGATTTTGATGATATTTCCGAAAATCGCCTTAAAACGTCCACTTTGCAGCATCTTATCTCCCACATATGATTGTAGGGGCCCCAAAATGAAGGCACCCCATATAATCTATTATTTATGTTATTCCAGCCACTGCAAAATCAACATATTTACAGCATTTTATAAAAAAGTACGCTCACCCCAAAAAGCCATATATTTTTGGAAGCTACACATTCCACCGAATCCAAAATGGGTAGACATATAAATCTACTCCAAAGTACCAAGCCACAAAGGTTTCCTAAATTTGTCAGTTTTGATATTTCTCAAAATCACTGCTAAACTTCCACTTTAAAGCATCTTATCTCCCACATATGATTAGATACCAAGATAACACTCCTGGGGTCTGTTTAACAGTTTGCTGCCTAATATGCATTGGTTTACCTAAGTACGTGGCATGTGGGGGCTCCAAGATGAAGACACCCCATATGATCTGTCATTTCAGCTACTGAAAAATCAACACATTTACAGAATTCTATGAGATGTACAGCTACAAAAATGTACGCTCACCCCAAAAAGTAGGGATGCACGGAATCCAGGATTCGGTTTGGGATTTGGCCAGGATTCAGCCTTTTTTTAGCAGAATTCGGATTCGGCCAAATCCTTCTGCCTGGCCCAACCGAATCCTAATTTGCATATTCAAATTATGGGTGGGGAGGGAAATCTAAATCCACCACAAAACAAGGAAGTAAAAAATGTTTTCCCCTCCCCACCCTTAATTTGCATATGCAAATTAGGATTTGGTTCGGTATTCGTCCGAATCTTTCACGAAGGATTTGGTGGTCCGGCCTAATCCAAAATAGTGGATTCAGGTGCATCCCTAGCAAAAAGCCATACATTTTTGGAAAGTACACATCCCCCTGAATTCAAAATGGGTACACATATTGGTTTACTCCAAAGTAACAAGCCGCAAACCTTTCATGACTATTTTTGGTGACATTTCCGAAAATCACGTCAGAAATTCCATTTTGCAGCATCTTATCTCACACTTTTCATTAGTTAACCAGATAAAACACCCTAAGTATGAAAGTCGAAGGTCCGCTGAACGATTTGACACCCAATGTACATAGGTTTATTGAAGTACATGGCATTTAAAGACCCCAATATCTACCTTGAGCATATTTATGTGATGGCTTACATTTACCCTAATTTATAAACACATTGGCAGTTTTATGTGTTGTAAAAGCTTCCAAAAAAATATGATGACCAATGAAAACTTTATATTTATGGAAAAAAACACATTCTGACTACTCCAAAATGCATAATTATGTCTTTTTAATCCAAGCTATCAAACTGAAAAACTATGCTATGCATTTCTGAAAATCACCTAAAATTATTGCAATTTGCCGCATTTATCTCATCCAATTTCTTACATACAATGGAAAGCCACCCTAAATATGAATGCCGCGGGTCTACTGAACAGTTTGATGCCCAATATGCATAGATATACCAAAGCAGCTGGCATGTATGGACCCCCAAATTAAAATAGTGCATATGAATTTTCTTGCCAGATCATTGCCAGTTTTATGTGTAGTAAAAGCTAAAAAGTATGGTGACCACTGAAAAACTACACATTCTAACCACTCCAAAATGGGTTATCGGTATGTCTTTCTACTCCAAACTACCAACCTGCAAAACTATGCTAAGAGCATTTTATTACATTTCTGAAAATCTAAACCTAAAATTGTTGCCATTTGCCGCATTTATCTCACACAATTTCTTAGATACAAAGTCAAATCACCCTAAATATGAACGCCAGGGTTCTATTGAATAGTTTGATGCTCAATATGCATTAATATACCAAAGTATGTGTTATGTAAGGACCCCAAATAAAAATAGTGCAAATTAATTTTCATGGCTGCCAATTCAGCTGTTGCAAACCGAGCCCCCTACAGCCATATTATGTGTCATAAGACCCCCTCACTGTACAAAGAAAAAACATATATTTTTGGAAAGTACAAATTCTGGCGATGGGTAAATATATCTTTCTACACCAAACTAGCAAACTACAGGGGGCTGCCAACACACCTAACCCTCTACTGGGGTGATTCAGAAGCACCAACCAAGGGACTCAGGAAAGTGTTTATAGTCATGGAAGGAGCTTAACATTTTGCCTCGCCTTATTCTTTAAGCGCAGTAGCTTATCTGTACCTGCAAATATATGCAAAACTATTTTTAATCCCTATCCTAAAAGGACTGAGTAAATTAATAGCACCATTTAGGAGCTGTGAGAATTATTTGGAACTCAAGCAGGTGATACATACATGATTTCGTAAGTAAACTGGCCTGTAATGAATACCACCTTCAAAAACCATAATGTTCCTCTGTCCAAATGTTATTTATTAAAAGGTTTAAGACCCATGGCACTTTATCCAATCTCCTAAAATTCTTCTAGCAGAGAATCGGGCAGATGAGACAGAATTTGACCTTTCTGGAAAAGCACAACATCTTATTATTAGTGGGGAAAAATAGAAAGCCTTCAAAGAAAATGACACCTTCCTTACAGTCAAACATGGAAGAAGTTCACTGAGGTTGCTTTGCTGCCCCAGTATGTACTGTATGTATGTATAACTTTATTTTATAACTCCAGCCAGAGCCAGACTGGGAGTAAAAAACAGCCCAGGCAAGTGTTCGCACGTGCACACACAAACACACACAAACACACACAAATACAGACACACACACACAAACTCACACATACAGACACACACACACACAAACACACACACACACACACACAAACACACACACACAGTGACACGCACACACAGAGACACACAGACATGCGCACAGACACACGCAATGCTGCTCGTTGTGTGTGTGAATGGACAAGCAAAACAGAACAGGGCGTGCTGTGGTCTATACCCCTACCCAATTGGCCGTGGCTCCAGCGGGCACAAGGTGGCCCATTTCCCCCGGCAAATGGAGCGGCCCTTCAGGCATTTGCCCATGCAGACAGATTGCCAGTCCGGGCCTGACTCCAGCGCTGTACAATGCATACAACTACAATATATATATAAAAGTATACAAAATCACATAATAAATATACACAGAAATCATATCAGAGACATAGTAAGAGACATAGGAGAGGCCCCTACACCATAGTGCTTACAGTCTAAGTTGATGGGTGGCTAAAATACAGGTACATTGGAGATGAAAAAGTGGACAAAGTAAGGCATAGTCAGTAGGCACAGGACTAGGCTAATGATCTAGTGCTCCAAATGATGGAGTTTTTTCTTGAATAGATTGAGAGAGGGTTCCTCATGGAGGAATTCAGGGATGGAGTTCCAGAGGTAAGGAGCATCAAGATAGAAGGGTTTGAGACGAGAGATGGCAGTGGATATGGATGGTGCGAAAAGAAGGTGACTCAGAGAGGAGCGGAGAAGACGACCAGGAACAAGGGCTTTGAATGTTAGTAGAAGGATTTTCTATGTTATCCTTTGCTTAACAGGCAGCCATTCTAGGGATTTTAGTTGGGGTTGAGCAGGTTCCCTTTTAGGAGAGAGCAGGAGGATCCTGGTAGCAGAGTTTAAGATTGATTGGAGGGGAGAGAGATGGGGGTCAGGAAGACTGATTAGGAGGAGATTGCAATAGTTTAAACGGGATAAGATAAGGGCATGGATTAGTGTTTTCTAAATTCGGGTGAATAGGTTCAACCCGAAAACTCAAATCAAATTAGAATTGAATCGAGTTGAATTTTGAAAACTAAATTAGAATTTTATCTTCGAAAAAAACTTGAATGTCAGGAAGGCTGCAGACAACTCTAAATTGATTCCAGGATGTCTCCCATTGACTAAAACAGCAATTCGGCAGGTTTTAGGTGGCGAATAGTCGAATTCCAGTTTCTAAAGGGCCAGAGTATGATAAATCGCGAAAAATCAAATTCGAATTTCTAAAAAATCTCAATTCGAATTGTAACAATTCCCTAGGTGAAAAATCCACCACATCCAAAAAAAAATTACAGTGTCTCAAAATTATTCGGACGCCCATTGACTTTAATGCATTTGGACAAAATATTCACACATATAAAAATTGACGCTCGCTAATTTTTCACCATTACGCGAATTGTGTGGTAAATTCGTGAATCGAAATGGCACAGATTCGACCATCACTAGTCTTGACATTAAGTTATAAATAAACTGGCATATTATTGGTGTTGTGGGTGCTACTAGCTAGTCAGTTATTGAGTTAAACATGCCAGTAAGTGAAGAAGGCTGCTAAATAAAATCAGGTTAAATAATCTGATCATCAGAATGGGATTAGTCTTTTCATGGCTGTGAGCACTGATGCTGAGCCCTCCAGCAGGCCTGGTGTTTTTCTCACACTCATCTGTACAGTGGGAGGCAGAGAAGTGTCGGCAGCAGTGCAGGGCGGGCTATGGAAAGTAGGTCGATGGATGGGAGGAGGGCTGAATCCAGCTGCTTTTAGTAATGCGACTTGCAGAAGGGGTCACAAGTTCAGAAGCTGCCAGAGCTACAGCACAGCTCCCCTGCACCACACATATATGCACTGCCACTCCTTCCCTCCCAACTACTCCCACTGTGCCCCACTCTCACACACGGTACAGCCACTCAAGCAAAGTACCTTATGGTAAAGAAAAAATTAAAAGAAAAGCGCTGAAAGGTACAGTAAATCAAGAAGGTGCCAAATACACTGGTAATTCACTGCTGCCATCAATTAGCAATGGGCCACCACTAGGGCAGTTTTGCTATTTCCACCAGAGTTACTTGCATGAAAATTCAAATTCAGGAAAGGTATGTGCATAAAAAGGTGCTCCTAGCACTTGTGCATAGTTGCGCCCAGCACTACTCAGTCCTTCATGTTCTGAATCAAGCACAACTGCTCCTGTTGCCTCAGGGGAACCCTGAAGTTATGGCCACCTACAAACCAAGCTGTAGCTCCATGGTTTCCACAGTGGCAGCCATCAACTGTGCCAAAAAAAATATGCTTGCGTGCCAAATTATGAAGATGATGCCAAATTTTCAGAGCAATTGTCTTATGGTGTATCTCCTGCAATGATGCTGGAGTCATAGGGAAAAAACTGCATTGTGAGTAAAAAAACATGATTTTGCTCAAAATTGTGAGTTATAAACTACCCCTATAAACAATTAACCCCGTTTCAAATACATGTGTAGATCTTGTACTCACACTGACGCAACACACAACAGAGTCCATTTCATCTGGGACCCATTAATCTGCTTGTATATTTTTGGAGTGTGAGAAGAAACCAGAAAACACTCACAGACACAGGAAGGACATGCTCTGAAGTTCCCTGATGTTACTGATCCTCCATTTATATGGAGAGCTTGCAAAGTGACTTGGTACCAGTGTTTGCCTTGTTTAGGATATTATCCTTTTAACTTTTTTGATGGTTACATCAGTTCAACCCATTTTTCTATCACAATCTCGGACCTTTGTTTTGCCAACAGCACAAAACACTGCAGAGCATTATAGATGTGCAAACATCTGTGAGCCTTTTAGTCTTTAATGAACAGTCCAGTGTCAAAATAAAAACTGGGTAAACATGTTTCTAATATAGTTAGTTAGCCAAAAATGTAATGTATAAAGGCTGGAGTGACTGGATGTCTAACAGAATAGAACAGAACTTCCTGCTTTTAAGCTCTAACAGAGAGTTGAAGGGGGCCACATAGGACATAACTGTTCAGTGAGTTTGCAATTGATTCTCAGCATTCAGCTCAGATTCAAAAGCAACAGTTTTTGTGCCCCCCCCCTCAAGTCAACGATTGGTTACTGTCTGGTAACCAATCAGTGGAAACCAAGAGAGCTGTAAAGCAGGAAGTAGTGTTCTGGCTATTATGTTAGACATCTAATCTAACCAGCCTGTCTAGCAAAATACAGCCAATGGTATGGTCTGGCAACAGGGCCGCCACTAGAAATCACGAGGGCCTGTACAACAAAATTTTCGGGGGCCCCCTGAGACCCACCCACCCAGCCCCTAAGCTCCACCTCAAAAGACCACACAGACATTAGCGCTAAAAACGGTAAAACCCCCCCCACAAGTTATAAAAAGCCATTGATGATCAGGGCCCCTCTATAAGTTAAAAAAAACTATGGTGCCAGGGCCCCCTATTAAATTTTTTTAAAAATCATTGGTGGTCAGGGCCCCCCATAACTTAAAAAAAATGTTGTCAACCCCCTTGATAGTTAAAACAAAATTGGGGCCCCACAGGGCACTGTAGAGTATTCAAATAATACATTGGTGGCTAGGGCTTTAAAAAAATAAAAAAAACACACATTGGTGTTCAGTAGAACTGAAGTCGTGGCTTCAGGAATTCAAGTTCGGCTCTTTTCATGACTGGGTCTTTTTGTGGATTCAGGACTTCAAGTTCGGCTGTTTTCGTGACTCTGCTATTAAAAGCAGTTGCTGGCTTCCAGTTGCAATTATTCCATTTACTTATCACTACATATCGTAAATAGCAAGTAACATACCATCTTGGCCACAGGGGAAAGAGGACCGGAGAAAGGCAGTAGTAGTAAATTGGAGGGTTTCAAATCACCTACAAATTTACACAATTTATGACACCAGTACACACGTGCACAAAAAATATACTGAAACACAAAAAATCTTTTTAAAAATGTATTTCGAAATCGGATATGGGGCTTAAAATAAATTAGGAAGGGTGTGAGGGGACAGGTCACAAGGAGTGACTGACCCTGGGTCTCAGTGGGAGCTATTCAACCAAGGGCATGTCTCTTAACCACAAGGCCACAAACAAAACACCAATGGCACATCCGATGCTCTGAAATCAGTCGTGGGTTATTTAGCTCATAATAGTGGCAACATTTCGGGCCTATACAAGACCCTTTGTCAAGGCTTGTCGAGGATCTTTTTTTTGTCCCTCTTTCTATTTCCAAAATTTTGGGAGGTATGCTAGTGGAGACGAATTTCCAGATTAAAACATGGAAATTCAAATTTTTTGCCACCCCTTGAAAATGGCCACTAACTGCCACCTGAGGCAAGGTTCTCACTTTGCCTCATGGCAGGAGCAGCCCTGACAATACATTATATTTTAATGCAATCAGAACCGTTTAATTGTTTTGTGTTACTGGCCCTTTAAGGCTGATATCATATGATAATATAAGGGATTCCTGCTGTGCTTAGCTTACTATTGCTATATCAATATGCCCAATCCATCAGTAAGTTTCAGAAGGGAAACCAGCACACTGCATCTTTAATTTGACCTGAGCCTCAGTCTGACACTCAGCCCTATTCATATCGGTGGAGCTGCATGGAGATCATGTTCTCCAAACCATATGCAACACCTCATTCTGACTAGTCTGATCACACATTGTGCATGAGGCCATTTTACACTCTAAAATTAGTACTGTACTTAATTCAGAAATGGTTTCTAGAGTTTTTTGGGGCTTTAAAACCCATGTTTGTGTTTTTGAACTTGGAACAGAAATTATTTTTTTCATTAAACCATCCATACCTGTTATAAAGGTGTTAAATATGTGAGCTGTCAATCAAATATTACCTGCCCCGCCTCTGGGTCTGAGGCATAGAGGTGGGGCAGTCAATTACTTTGACTTTCCATTCAGCAATTACTGCATGTCACTGCACTCCTCACGTTCCCCCTTCTCTATTCAGGCTCTATAATTGTGTAGGGCACTGTGCATGGGCATTAGTTCACCTGTTCTGCTGCATACACAAGATTTTGCGGTGTAAAATATATATATATATATACATATATATATATATCTATATATATATATATATAATATGTCTTAATAAAAGTGTTTACAAAGTGGCTCTTGCCTGCTTCCTGTGATTTTGTAATTCTAAGACTGAAGGAAACGAAATTCATAAATAAATACAGTGTAAGTAAAGTTTATTTTGCTGACAAGATAGAAAGGAATTTGTAATTATTTCTTAGGGTAATAGGTCCCCTTTAAAGTTTATTATACAGTTAATAAATCACCAATTACATCTGATCAAGGTAGAGTGAGTGATGTGACATTACATACTTTATTGGTAAACTGGCAGCATGTTATAGTTTACGGTGTAGTAGCAGTATAAGCTTCTCTATAAAAAGAAATAAAAATAAATAAATATATATATATATTTATATATCACAGTCCAGTGAGTATCTGCACTCCAAGGCAAACACTATTGCGGCCTATGTAGCCGGGGTGCACAGCTAAAAAAAAAAAAAAAATATATATATATATATATATATATATATATATATATATATATCTTTGTATTCAAAAAAAACGGCACTCCCATGTATAAAATTCTCAATTATTTATTCCGTTGTACCATTATCCAATGTTTCGGTCCTTGTTAGGACCAATGTGTCCTCTCTCTCTCTCTCTCTTTTTTCAAAAACACCCTGATGCCGTGAGTGCTTCCTTTCACTACTGGACTGTATATATATATATATATATATATATATATATATATATATATATATATATATATATATATATATATATATATATATATATATATATATAAAAGCATGTGAAGCCGGCACTCACCTTCGCCAATAGTCACTGAGGCCGGGTGCTAGCCAAGTAAAGCATACAATCCAAAAAATGAAGGAAGCACTCACGGCAAATTTTTCTTGAAAAAACTTTTTACTGGATCATGCAAACATCAACGCGTTTCGGTACCTCAAGGGACCGTCATCAGGATGTGAAAAGTGACAAATGCTGCAAATACTTAAATACCCCCCACCCAGGAACATCCCCCTGCAGCGTGCATAATTAATGTGATTAACATCAGGTGTGTAAAGTGCATCTCTTAACACTGTCTTAGTTATGCTTTTAATATAAAATAAATTGTATGTGATATTATAGTTCACTATCTATTAACACATTCTTTTATATATCAAGTTGTCACTTTTATAAAATGTTGGTTTTAACCATTGGATAGTATTTGGGTGGATATATAGAAAAATCCCTTTCGAATGTGATGCTGAAGGGAGTTTTTACTGTTTTGACACTGCTATTTATAATACTTATGGACTGATTTAAAATATATTTATTTATATGATATTGAACACATCCAATAGGCCAGCATCATAGTACACATGATTCCTCACTTATATATTGTTTCAACACTTATTTATGAAGCATACACCCATATGTGAGTGTTAAGAGATGCACTTTACACACCTGATGTTAATCACATTAATTATGCACGCTGCAGGGGGATGTTCCTGGGTGGGGGGTATTTAAGTATTTTCAGCATTTGCCACTTTTCACATCCTGATGACGGTCCCTTGAGGTACCGAAACGCGTTGATGTTTGCATGATCCAGTAAAAAGTTTTTTCAAGAAAAATTTGCCGTGAGTGCTTCCTTCATTTTTTGGATTATATATATATATATATATATATATATATATATATATATATATATATATATATATATATATATATATATATATATATATAGTGAATAAAGTACCCCCTTTTGTAAAATATAAGGATATTATATCTGAGGGGGTACTTTATTTATTATAATACACAAGTTTTGGTGAGTCATGTGACAGAAATGACATCAGAACTCACCATTTATAACTGATGACATCAGAACTCACCGTTTATAAGGATATAATTTACAGGATATTCATGGTTTTTGTGTATTATATATATATACACATATATATATACATATACATATATATTGATATCAAGCAAAAAAGATCCGCACTCTCAGGACTTATATTAATCTGAAAAGTTTTAATTGCAAGACTAACGTTTTGGCCTCCTCCGAGGTCTTTCTCAAAGTGTCTAAAAGTTGGAAGATATGCAAATAAATACAAGAGTTTGGCGAGAAACTAGACACATTGAATCTGACGTGGTGCCATCATCACAGAAACGTAACACCATTTAAATATTGCTCATTCTATACAGACAAGTCAAAAAGGCTTTTGTGTGTTTTACAGAATAATTTTTATATAATTTTGTTTTTTGGTGGAGATATCCGGCACTTAATATGCATCAATGTTTCTAATCATGATGTTGAATATGTTAATTACGTTTAGACTCACATATAGTCATATAGACTCACATATAGTCATGTTTATTTGATTTATAGTAATATGAATACACTTAGACATACTCCACATAGCCGAGTAGGAGTGACACTGTTGGTTTATGGTACACATTGCACTTAAGAATTATAGGTGTAGGGGGTACCTTTATAATGCCACAATTAGCACAAGGGCTACATACACCTACGGGGGAATGTAATAAAAATCGCTAACGGAAAAAATATTCGCAATGCGAAAAGTTATGCCTTTGCGCGAACAAATTTTGCTTTGTGCGAATTTAATATAGCTTTTGCGTGCCCGGAAACTGTTTAGCGACCACTTCCGACAGTGAAAGACCGTTTGCGAATTTTATAGTTTGCGCCAATGCGCAGTCAATGTAATAAAACTTCTTACTGAAAAAGTCGTTATGTTTGCTCCAAAAGATTACGACACCTTCAAGCACTTCTTATGAGTGCGCAATTAAAATTCGCAATGCAATAACAGTTTAAGGAACAATATTACATTGCGAGATGTGGATTTTTAGTCTTATTGGTGCGAATTGTTTTGCTCTTTGCGACTTTTATTACATTCCCCTGTTAGAGTCCACAGTCCTTGGTTATATGTATAGGAGGGAATTGACACACACGCCCTAATAGTTATAATAGCCACACTTGCAATTTATGGGTTAAGTTCACACAGTGATTCTAACTCTAAGGGCTCTTACTAATGAGCGTTTTTACCTGCGCTCCTCTGTGTTCCGTTTTTCGGCGTTCAGCCGCAGGGGAGCGCAGGAATAGACGCATTTCATTATTTCAAATGGGGCTGTACTCACACAGGCGCGTGTAGGTGCTGAACGCAGGAAAAATGCAGCATGTTGCGTCTCAACCTGCGTTCGGCGCCTACACGCGCCTGTGTGAGTACAGCCCCATTTGAAAAAATGAAATGCGTCTATTCCTGCGCTCCCCTGCGGCTGAACGCCGAGAAACGGAACGCAGGGGAGCGCAGGTAAAAATGCTCATGAGTAAGAGCCCAAAGGGTTTCCTGAAGGTGAGGCAACACCCTTAAAAGATTTTCATTTAGAAGCTTGGCCCACACCTGATGATTAAAATATGTGAATAGCCGCAGGGACTATTATCCCGCAATCCGAGTGGTAGTTTTAAATATTAATAAAATAATTATTTATAAAATAAATATTATAAATGACGAACGAGTCTCCACGCAGGCCTGTCAATCTAACTCAATTTTAAGATATTTCTTGCAACAGTGTTCAAAGATATTCTAAACAATCATTTAGCAATGGCGTTACTAAGGGGTTGAAACATAGTAACACAACATCTTGTTTTTATTTGTAGAATGGATATATTGTTTTAAATGTGATTGTCTATAGTTGCTATTTTTATATGTGCTTTGTAGCCTTTTTGACTTGTCTGTATAGAATGAGCAATATTTCAATGGTGCTATGTTTCTGTGATGATGTCACCACGTCAGATTCAATGTGTCTAGTTTCCCACCAAACTCTTGTATTTATTTGCATATCTTCCAACTTTTAGACACTTTGAGAAAGGCCTCGGAGGAGGCCGAAAAGTTAGTCTTGCAATTAAAACTTTCAGATTAATATAAGTCCTGAGAGTGCGGATCTTTTTTGCTTGAGATAGATAGATATATATATATATATATATATATATTTTTTTTTTAATCTTAAAGGCTTAAAAGAACAGAAACACCAAAGATGTACTTGTGCTGCACTGGTAAGACTGGTGTGTTTTCTTCAGCACCACAACTAAAGTTGATATAAACAAGCTGCTGTGTAGCCATGGGGGCGGGCTACATGGGGGGTAGTCATCAAGCACAGGATATACAAGAGATAACAGAGAAGTTCTGAAGATCCCATTGTATACTATAGAATTTATCTGTTATCTTCTGTTTAACCTGTGCCTTTTCTCCTTTTTCATGGAGAATGGCTGCCCCCATGGCTACACAGCAGCTTGTTTATATAAAATATATTATTCTAAAGCAAACACACCAGTTTTACCAACACAAGGCAGAATTAATTTATAGTTTCATTACTTTAAGACACCACTCTCCATTCATTTCTATGGGATTTTTATTTGAGTATTTATCAATGGGTGAAAGTTCATCCTTTAATAAATATGCCTTTAAAAATGCAATAACAATTAATGGAGAGTGGCAGAATTTCACAGTAGTGGAATGTGCTGATTTTTAACTTCACTCTTTCATAAATATGCCCCAGAGAGTCTACTTTCTAAAGCAGCTCTGGAGGATGGGGGTTCACGGACTCTGTTCTAAATTAAACTTGAGTTGATACAATCTTTATCTTTGGCCCTGCAAAGCCCAATCCATGAGTTTCATTAAAGGCAGAATTTATGCAATAATTGCTAATATTCCACATATACTTCTGAGAAATGTATTAACAAATGTAACAAATTGTAACAGTTCAGAATCCGCAAATTGGATCCCCAAGCTGCCAGACAAACACCAAACAGGAACACTGAACTTTTATTTTAGAAAAATGGTAAAAAAATAAAACATGGAAAGTAATTGAAAATAAGTTTGTATTTCTGGTGAACAACCTGAAAACATCTGAGCTAAAAAAGCTACCCCATTAAAGTTTACTTTCAATAATTTAGGCAGATAATATAGTGCCTATATTGTAAATAATGAAACTAAAGAAAATGAACAAAATAAGACGTGAGTATCACTGGTAGCTGGAATCAATGGACTTACACAGTAACATAGTAGATAATGTTCAAAAGACACATGTCACATGTTCACTGCTTTGCTGTTTGAAAGCAAATATTTCATTGGTAGCATTATTCCTCCCTGCCTATTTATTAGTATAGGCAGCATGAAGTTTATATGATCTCTACAAATCACATTATTTCAACGCCAGTTAAAAGAGGAGGTGTTCAATAAGTTTCTCCTGTTTCAATCAGTTTGATAGTGTTGCAGAGAAGTACATATCAAACACCCTCTTGACAGCTGTCAGACATTTGAAGTCTGCAGCAAGTCAGTTTATCTAATTTCTTTGTACTCATCATGTACTTTATTATTAGTATGCAGTATCACTTTAATAACAGACTGCCAGTTTCTAACAGGAACACTGGCAATGTTTTGAAGTATTTTTTTTAACCGTTTATTATAAAAATGAACAAGCACACCAAAGCTAGGAAAGGCCAAATTCTTAAAAATATTATCATTTGTGTACTTTGGACTTTAATTACTAATGTTTATGTAGTTGCACATTGTTAATTATTTAGACAAATCGGGAGTAGATTTTCCTGACCCGTTATATAGGCACCATTACAAAACATTTTAAGCATGACACTGGCAAAATGTAGTGGATTTTGGTTAAGCTAGTTGAAGTTGCTCTTTCCTGGAAAATTCTGATACACATAACTATAAATAGCAGCTGACAAATTTGGGATTAACCCCATCATTATACAGTTCATTAGATTGAAAAAACTGCACAGAGAAGGGTAAGTTAAACGCAATGTTCATCAAAGCATCAAGGCATATGGACATGCAGAGGTATCAAGATGTTCTAATAGGACTGAGTATTTGTCGATCCACTAAAAAGACCATTTCAAGCAATACCATCTAGTTGAAGCTAGAAAAACTGCGCTAGGAAAAACTGGCCCCTGCAAACAATTGGACAATGGAAATATTTCACTGTGAAGATTTTCTATCCTGATCAATCAATTTTCTGACCGATGTCGGGCTAAGAATCGTTAGATGCATGGTCGTTCAGTGGCCAGTAAAGCTGGCCATAGATGTAAAGATTTTTAAAAGATATTTTTGTTATAGTAAGATCAAGCTTATCTTGAAACGATCAACCAAAATGATTTCAAGCGATAATGTCTAGTTGAAGCCAGGAAAACTGAGGGTAGCTGCCTGCTTGGCCCTGCAAACATAGATACAGTAGATTTCACGGTGACCGATGAAAATTTTGTAATCTGGCCAACGATTTTCTTGCAGATATCGGACGAAAAATCGTTAGATGCGCAATTGTTTCATTCCCACTAACCTCACGATAATTTGACGGATGGGTTGGATTACACTAAAATCGGTTGCTGACAAAAGAAAAATCTTTGCATTTATGTGGACCTACAGTATATTACCTCATGGTAATTTGATGGATTTATCTAACTGCACTAAAATCAGTCATTTGGGAGACAAAATCTTAACGTCTATTGCCACCTTAGGGAGGAACTCCACGGATTTTGGAGCGGTCCGTCGCTGCGCAAAAACTCAGGCGTCAAATTGTATGCAACAGAAATAAGGTAAGTGAATGCATTGTCGGATGATGTTGCAGCGTTGATCCGACGTGACACGACTGTCGGATACAGACGCAACAGTCGTGTCGGATCAACTCTGCGACACCATCCGACAATGCATTCACTTACCTTATTTCCGTCGTATCCAAAATCGTCCCTGGAGTCACTCCCTAACGCTTCATTCCTATTATACACCTTCAAATTAACCAGTCATGTAATTATATAATCTTGTTTGCATGTCAGAACTGATAAATGGGGGAGGGGGGGGGTGTTGTGTGAACTCCGCTACACTGTTACATAGAAAACCTATATTTTTTAGGGATGCACTGAATACAGGATTCGGTTCGGGATTCGGCCTTTTTCAGCAGGATTCGGTCTAATTCTTCTGCCCAGCCGAACTGAATCCGAATCCTAATTTGCATTAGGGGCGGGGAGGGAAATCGTTTGACTTTTTGTCACAAAACAAGGAAGTAAAATGTTTTTCCCCTTCCCAGCCCTAATTTGCATATGCAAATTAGGGTTTGGATTCAGTTCGGTATTCGGCCGAATCTTTCACAAAGGATTCGGGGTTCGGCCAAATCCAAAATAGTGGATTCGGTGCATCCCTAATATTTTTGCATACATTTTGCTAACAAATTGCTTTATTTTTCCTTTAGGTCCCACAGTGTTCAAATACAAGGTGCAAGACAGTGTTAACTAAGACAGTATATAGATACCAGCAGTAGCCAAGTCAATTCATGGCAAAGATCCCAATTGTAATTACAAATTAAAGACTCCAAGTGAACCTGATCGATGAGAGCAGTACAACAGGTACTCCCAACCAATTCTACTGCACAATAGAGAAATGGATAACAATAATAGTACAATAACCCTGCTGATTGTACTACTAATAGGTTGTATGTTCTCACCGAGGATTCCTATACACACAGCGCCCTCGCCTGGCGTCGCACGTAACGTTCGGGCAGAGGCCTTGCTGTAGACACAGCGCAAGCTTTGCCTCCCACCTCCTCGCCACGTGACCGGCCGCTGCCAATGGGGTTCCGTGTTGTCGCAACCGGACGCCATTGCTGCTGTCAGAGAGGCGAACCTACGGTCAGTGTGTGAGGCACAAGAGAGCGGCGGGAGAGCCCGTGGCCGAGTCAGCTGTGAAGCCGGTGGGACAGGAAACTTCCCAAACCCCCAGTGACATCTGCGCAGGATTAGTCCAGGGCCTTAAAGCACGGGCTGCGCGTTATTCATCACGGAAGAGGACAAGGATCCCGCGGCCTCCTTCTGTGACCGAGACAAATCGTACATCCCTGTAAACGTGCGGTGGGCATTGAGCAGGAGGCGCAGCTCTCGCCACAGACTTCACCTGCAGATTCTCATGTGAATGACATGAAAACGTGTCCTGTGCCATGAGTGGAACCAGTGGGGGCTCCTGTATGTGGCACCAACAGGACACCGTAGGATAAACATTGATACCCTCGCTGCTCATTACTATTGCTAACTACGACGCCTGCTTGGCTCTTGGGCCTGTGCCCAGCACCGCGGCCGCCCGTGCATACATTTTTCTAAGTGTCGGCCAGTGACAAGGCTGCAGGATTGGATGTTGGTATCCTGGCACTGGGCGGCCTGGCTGGACTTGCATTGCATTCCCTGACAAGCAGGGGGAGGCCGCACTGTTTCCTTCCTCTCTTATCCCACGGCCTGGAGCGCCCCTCCCCCACGCGGGTGACTCATTTCTCTGCGCCGCCGGACTATCAGGAAAGTCAGGGTTTTCCTCGGCTTCTCCTGGGACATGACCATATTCACCGGAGCTTAGTCATAGACACATCGCCAAAGTGCGGATCTCTTGTGGATCGGACACTAGCTGGTCTCTTTCTCATCGGATCCCCTCGTTTGCAATCTTTATCATGCCCAGCTTTGGTAGCCAGGCTCCCGGTGGATCATGACTGCGGCGGCTAACTGGGCGGCCAACGGGGCGAGCCTGGAGGACTGTCACTCTAACCTCTTCTCATTGGTAATGCCATTTCTCCCCCCCTCCCCCCTTTAAATAGGTCCACAACCTGAAATCCTCCAGTTGTTGTTGAGAGCCCTCTGGTACTGGATGTTGCAATGATAGCTGGAGGGGGTGGACACCCCAAAGGCCTTCTTGCTACTCTGCTAATGGCTTATAACTGCTGGATTGTCTCTCTCTGTCCTTGCCATATTGGTGATGTCATCTGCCTGTGAAATAATCCTAGGAATATGCACTGCACATGGCTTGTTGCAACACACATCTGTTTAGTATGTTTGTGGGCCACTTCCACTTTGTGTCTGGAGAATGGTTACTTTTGTTTTGTTTATCACATTATAGATCGGAGTAGTTGCTAAGAGGATATTTTGTTATCAAAGTTTCTTTCTTATTGTAACATTCTCCTACTAAATCTCGTACTATGTTTAAGCTAACACTATTTTCATGGCAACACCCCAGGTGCTGTTTTTCTATTCTATTTTTGTATACATTGGATTTCTGTACAGGGGCAGATAGCTGGATGAAAGGTGGTGCTTCCATTTAGATATTGTTGCTCTTTTGATCTGCAGCATAGTGTGTTTGTGTGTGTGTGTGTGTGTATATATATATATATATATATATATATATATATATATATATATATGTGCACATCCATAAGCCAAACGAGAACCTGGGTGCTAATCCAAGCAAAAATATATAAAAATGCAAAAACGGCAGCACTCCAAGGATTTATAACAAGGTAAATACACTCAGAAAAGCGGCAGATCCCAGCTAAAAAAAGTTTCCTGGTTTTGTTTGTGTTTCAGACATTTAGTATTTTGTCAATCAATTTAGTGCATTTTTATTGCTGACAGTTTTGCATATTAATCATTGTTATACAGTATTATACGTTTAAATTGGTTTTGCAAGTTTTCAGATCACTGTCCATTGCTAAAGGCACTTTTAAAAATAGCTGTTATTGAAATTTGCATTGTTGCTTGTTAGAATGTGTTTGCATACACAGGTGGCTGTTTATAGCAGTCACACTAAATTCACGTCATCCAGTCAAAGACCTGCATTTGTTAACTCTCTAATAACAGAAGTTCTGTCACTCATTGATCTCCCATTTGTTGCTGCATTAATTATGACACTATCAGTCTGAGTTTTTGAGTAGCACTTATCTGTAGGCTATCACATTTCATCCCTTAATAGTAAATTTTGGGAAATTCCCCACCACTCGGTTGAATTGAAGAAGCCACTCGTATGAGTGGTGAAATGTTTTCAATAATACTTATTGGCAAAGATATTGTTCTTTCCATTGTACTTTTCAGATGCTCTGCCTAATATTTGTATATTGACCTAGTTTTCACATTTGTTGCAGCTGTATGTATACCTTAGTAGATGTCTTTTACTATAAATATCCGTTTTTTTTTGTTTATAAATTCTCCCACCCGCCACTTCACTACTAGTGGTTTTAGATACCCCACAATCTGTTTTCCATAACATAGCTTAAGTTATGACATTACATTGTCTACATTGTAACATTGTTTTTATTTGTTCTCTCCTCCATGATAGCTCAGTATTGCAATATTTGCAGTTACGACTATTGTCATTTAGAAATACGCTTGATTCATACTTTATAATGTAACTTGTCTAATTGTTGTGTGTAGCAAGACAATAGCATTGAGTTGCCTAGTATTTTCATTTAGGTATATTTCTCTATGGCACATGCCTATTGTAGCCTAAAAGTACACCAGTTTGAGTTCTCATGCTCAAGTTGCTGTAAAACCTCCTTATAAAAATCACAGTATGAAAAGAGTTTTCTATCTTTATACTAAGCACCTAAATCTGAAACCTCAATCTGTATTACTTTTGCTAGTTGCTAAGTATAGCACCCATGTTGTTTAGAACTTTACAGATTATACATCATTAACATTACATTATTTAGAACTTTATAGATCATATATCATTAACATGCATTCGTGTCTCATTGTAACTCACCATTTAAGATCACTATGTCATTCACATACCCTATGGTTGATTTTTATCAGCAAGCAAGTGTGCGATCAACATACAAACTCTTTGCACATATAAAATGTTTTTTTTTTTGGGGGGGGGAGCCATTTAGTAAAGCCTGCCCAGGGGTCATATATGAATAATGAAATGTTAGAAGTGTTTTCCCCACTGGCACAACAAGACAACAATATCACTGGATACCACCAGTGAAATAGAGCTCATTTAAATAACTGATTTCAGTAAAAAAAAAATCTAACAAAATAACTTTTGCACAAATCCTGCATGTAGAGAGACATGGGGGCAAATTTACTTAGCTCCGAAGTTGCGCCAGCGAAGGCACTTCGCTAAACACTTAGGGGCACATTTACTTAGCTCGAGTGAAGGAATTCCGAATAGAAGAAATTTTTTTGGCTACTTCGACCATCGAATTGGCTACTTCGACCTTCGTCTACGACTTTGAATCGAATTATTCGAACTAAAAATCGTTAGACTATTCGACCATTCGATAGTTGAAGTACTGTACTTCGAACCCCTACTTCGCCAACTAAAACCTACCGAACATCAATGTTAGCCTATGGGGAAGGTCCCCTTAGGCTTCCTAACAAATTTCTGATCGAAGAAAAATTGTTCGATCGATGTATTTACTTAGACGGTCGAATATCGAGGGTTAATTAACCCTCGATATTCGACCCTAAGTAAATGTGCCCCTCAGATTCAATTAATCCGAAGTTGCATCCAGGGAGCCAAAAGGTAGCGAAGTTGCACTAGCGTTAATTCGTCAAGCAAAGCGAAGTTACGCTAGCGATGCCTAATTTGCATACGGCGCCAAGTTAAAGTACAATGGACGTATATGCTGATTTTTAACAAAATCAGTAGTTTTGATTAAAGTATTGGTCTCCCTGCTAATTGAGCTAAAAGAGAAATTGGCACCTGATGCGTGTTTCGCTCGCTCTGCGAGCTATGTCAAATAGATTGCCTTTGACAAAGCTCGCTGAGCAAGCAAACCGTGCGTCAGGCGCTGATTTCTCTTTTAGCTCAATTAGGCAGGGAGACCAATACTTTGCTAACAGCCGATACCACAGAAACACGGGGAACTTGTGGGTGGTTTAAGGGCTGGTTGGGTAATGGCACCATAGCACTTCTAACTTATAAGTGATGGGAAGTATCGCCGACTACGTAGTTTAAACTGCCAGGGGCTGCAACTCTCACGCTTCCTTATCTCGCGGATGGCTCTGGGGTGATTGGGCATTGGCCTTACAATAGTACTGACCCAGAAGCAGTGGGAAGAAATGCCCACACCGTAATTTGAACAGTCAAGTGGCTGTAACTTTTGTACTCTCACACTTAGTGCACAAACCCTTGGGGGAAGTGTGGGTGATCGCAACAGGATATGGGTTTATTGCTCCAACGTATATGGTTAATGCAGTCATTCCTGACTATGATGCTTTCTATATAATCTTATCAATCTTGATTATGATTAACCTATAAGCATACTGCATTATTAAGTCAATAATGTGCTCCTACTAATTGTAATTGAAATAATTTTTGTTTTCATCCTTGGCTTATTTTAACATACACCAATTAAGGTTAAGTTTTACCCTTGGGAATTATGGAATACTAAATGGGTCGGTGCAATTTTGTGGATCATTCTTTCCTCTCAGTAATACATGATTTTCTAGTAGAATTAAGGCATGAAGATCCAAATTACAGAAAGATACATTATCTGGAAAGCCCCTGGTCCCGAGCATTCTGGATAATAGCTCCCATACCTATACCATGAATGGGAAAGTGGAGTGAGCTTAAGGTTAGAGACTGTTTTTGACGACAGACATTTGTCTATATACGCAAGTAATGGATTTTGTATGCATTGAAACTTTGGGCAGCAGTGTGCTTCCACTCCCACCCCTTAAGGCTCCCACAAGTTTACAGTGATATGTTTGTTTGCTGTCTATGGATAACAGGTAACACTTCCATAACCCACATGGCATATTAATCATATTAGGTAATCACAGTAATTTTTTTTGTATTGTTCATCATTTGTACACCATAGAATTACAGGACTGAACAACAGCTTAAATGGGTATTTAGCATTTCAAATTTTGGCTGATCTCCAGGTTGCTCTTCCCATCCCTTGCTTATTGTATACTGTATGTTGTTGCCTTTACATAATATAAATTACAGAGATGTGTGGCTTACTGAATCTGTCATTTCTGTTTGTTTCTCTATTTCCTCTGTTTATAATCATACTAGACGTATGTGTCTATATGAATCTGTGCGCCTTTGATGTCATAACAAGAAGCTCTGCAAGTAAAGGTATCGCATTAACTTTAATATAATTTTATGCTCAGGCTGAGCTGTTTTTTTTTTAAGGTTTCCTATTTTAATTCTGAAGTCTTTACGTTGTGTTGTATGTGGTACAATTGCCCTTCCACAGGTATGCTGTTATGTTCTGTGTCTCTCTGTTCAATTGTGTTTGCCAGTATGTTGGCAACTTAAGGGATGTTTACCTCCGCTTTTAGAAGGTACGATGAATTTGGTGAAATTGCTGGGAAATTGACCCTTGTCTGTATGTTGATATGAACACAAGTTTTGATTTTTGTTTTTGAGATTTTTTGTTTCTGACAACTCTATGTAGAACCCAGAGGACTGTGCAAAATTCTAACTTGTATATGGCAGACAGTTAAAATTATTTGGAAAAAAGATAATTGTAAATCTGAACTCTTAACTTTCAAGCTGCTGGTGGCCCCTATCTGAGAATGTTTTTTTGTATCTATTTGAAAGCTAAGTGTGTGTGCTGTATGCCCACAAAGTAGGTAGGTGGCATAGGTAAACCCTTTTTTTGAGATTCTGTAACTGCCTAGATTTAGTGTTGCATTGTTTGTATGTTTTCCTGCTAAATCTCAATGGTGCACAAGGAAATTTGCATATATACGTATAAGTTCCTCTGACCATGCTTGCCTCTGTGTTATTTTTGGAGGGAGTATATTTATGTTGAACAGAGTTTATTTACCTTCATCCTGCACTGGTCTACTACTGTTAGTAGAATGCATACAAACACCTTTTCCATGTTGCAGCATAACCTCACTATTAAAAACAAGTCGAGTGGTATATGTCTTCAGAACTTCAGTGTAATCCTTTGTTGTGTTTTACATTCACCTTAAACTGACATGTTACTGATCATTCATAGTATTAGAAAAGAGTTCATGTTTTGACTAAAACAAACTAACTTCTATGCTGGGGAGACACATAGAATGCTTGGTTGGTTGTATCAACAGAAGTAACTTTTAAAATTACATTTTTCTTAAAGGGGTTGTTCACCTTCCAAACATGTTTTTCAGTTCAGATATTTTTGGATTGTTCCCCAGAAATAAAGACCCTTTTTCAATTGCTTTCCATTTTTAACTGTTTACCTTTTTCCAAAATTGAAGTTTAAAGTGGCTTTTCACCTTTACATTCACTTTTAGTATGATGCAAAGAGTGATATCTGCAATTGGTTTTCATTTTTTATTTCTGGGTTTTGAGTGTTTCAGCTGAGGCTGGCAGGCTCCGTTATCCAAAATAAATAATTCACATTATCTTAAACATGTGATCCTCACTGTGCAGTTGCTGCCAAAGGTGCACCTACTAAATACTGGGTTTATATGCCGGTATGGGACCTGAATGTGCAGGACCTGTTGCTTTCCCGATAATGGATCTTTCTTTAATTTGGATCATCATACCTTAAATCTACAAGAAAATCATGTAAACATTTATTAAACCCAATAGGCTAGTTCCGCTTCCAATAAGGATTTTGGATCAAGTATAAGGTACTGTTTTATTATTATTACAGAGAAAAAATGAAGTTCTTTTTAAAAATTTGTATTATTTGGATAAAATGGAGTCTATGGGAGACTGACTTTCCATAATTTAGAGCTTTCTGGATATCTGGTTTCCGGATAACAGATTCCATACCATTATTTTATTGATTGTAATTATTTTAAAGGGATTCTGTCATGATTTGTGTTCAGTGTCATACTACACTGTGTACATTGCAAACCATTAATTTGACCATTTAAGTCTTTATTCTTGAACCAATAAATATATTCTGCACAATTGTGTGCTTTCAGAAACAGCCAGCACAGCATAATGCAAGTCCTTTTGGGCAGCTGTTTCCTTACATACTGTATTCAGTCCTTATCTCCCAATCCTGAACAACTCCGCTTTTGGCTCAGCTAAAGGCCCCTGACCACTCCATATAAATAGGGTTATGAACAGTTGTGCATATTTTGCCACAAATACAGTAATGTTTCTCTACCAGCATATTATTAACCCAAAGCAATGAAAGCAGCATAGAAGTATGGAGGTGCTATTTTTTCAGGTGGGTCAATCTTTCAGAGAGAGCTTTTATTTTACCTGTTCCTTGTTGCTGCTGAGGGTGACAACACTTGCAGCATAGCAGTAAAGAGAGACTAAGGGTAGTGACACACTGGGCGATTTGGGGAGATTTAGTCGCCTGGCGACTAATCGCCGCGACTTTCCACGACCAATCTTCCCCGAATGCCTCCCCTCACTCTGCGCCTGGATAAAATGAAAAATCGCCTGCGCTAATCACACGCGGCGATTTGTTTTCCAAAGTCGCCCGAAGTTTCCTCGTGAGGCAACTTCGGGCGATTTCGGAAAACGAATCGCCGTGTGTGATTAGCGCCGGCGACTTTTCATTTTATCCAGGCGCAGAGTGAGGGGAGGCATTCGGGGAGAAAAGTCGCTGCGATTAGTCGCCAGGCGACTAAATCTCCCCAAATCGCCCAGTGTGTCCCTACCCTAAAGCTCCTCAGAGGATATGTTTCAAAGCTGAGGGGACTTGGGAAAGCAGGGAAATGGCTAGCCTCGTGTCATGCAATCTTTCATCACATTTGATTTAAAAGAATGCTACTTCCTCTGCAAATCATGATGTGTGCAATTGTAATGTTATTTTAATGTTACTAAAACACAAACCTTTTTTTTCTGCAGTTTATTTTAAGGCCACAGATTCAGTGAATCAGTAGTAAACTTTTGACTTAGAATACAGCTACACACTTATACCATTTAGCCCTTTCTGTGCTGGATCAGTTTGTGTACCCCCCATATTTTGCTAGTAACCCTGATGCATGGCATAAATCATTGGAAACTTATAGGCTATGGCCCTGGTACTTTTTTGTCAGTGCTGTAAAAGTCCTCTTGGTCCTACTGGTAACATGGAAGAGATATCGGGGGCTTATGAAAAAGAAGTGAGCTAGAAGTAAGGAGAGTAAGGAACTGTTAGAAAGCTAGAAATTCATGTTTTTTCAATTCTCACAAAGAACTGCTGCTGATTTTCTGCTGCTGATTTTCAAAAATGCCACCTAATTTCTGGAAAGGTTTGGCCTTTTGTGGTTCAAATGTGGTATTATCCTGTTTTAAATCAGAATAACTTTGCGCTGTGGGTTTTGACTAGATTACAGACATGTTAACCCTTTGATAATTCCCATAGAGCTGAAGTTTTATGGTGTTTAGAACCTGTCCAGTTACTACATGCCAGTAACTGAGGTTTGACTGTTCCTCCTTACCATTGCTGTTTCTACTTGTTTGCCATGTAGTTAGGATTTTCAGGACTTCTCCCCTGGCTTTGTGACAGATTTACCTGCAAATTGAATGCTGGCTATTTGGCCACTCTGTTGCCTTGATTACTTACATGACTGTCAGACCTGGTTTGTAGCTGACACTGATAATAGATTTTACTAGTGTAGCTGCCTTTTAATTATGTATAGGGAAGTGGTGTTTTTTTGGGAGAACATTGTTTTTAAATCTTTGGTCACAAAAGAGGATTATGCATGTTTCTGCCCTTAGCTCTTATGAGTAAGGTTTCCCTTAATTTTTTGTTTTGAGCCAATGTTATTACAGGTATCCTGGGTTGTCTGGGAACCCTTTTTCCAGAAAGCTCAGAATTACGGAAAGGTCGTCTCCCATAGACTCAATTTTATGCAAATACTCCAAATTTTAAAAATAATTTCCTTTTTCTCTGTAATAATAAAACAGTACCTTGTACTTGATCCCAACTAAGATATAATTAATCCTTATTGAAAGCAGAACCAGCCTCTTGGGTTTATTGAATGTGTACATGATTTTCTGGAAGACTTAAAGGGATACTGTCATGGGAAAACATGTTTTGTTTTCAAAACGCATCAGTTAATAGTGCTGCTCCAGCAGACTTCTGTACTGAAATCCATTTCTCAAAAGTGCAAACAGATTTTTTATATTCAATTTTGAAATCTGACATGGGGCTAGACATATTGTCAGTTTCCCAGCTGCCCCCAGTCATGTGCACTTTAGGATGGAACTGCTTTCTGGCAGGCTGCTATCTCTCCTACTTAATGTAATGGAATCAGTCTCAGTGGGAGCTCAGTGGTATAAGTTACCTACCCATTGTTCTTTTGTTAGGCTGCTGGGGGTTGATATCACTCCAACTTGCAGTGCAGCAGTAAAGAGTGACTAAAGTTTATCAGAGCACAAGTTACATGACTGGGGGCAGCTGGGAAACTCACAATATATCTAGCCCCATGTCAGATTTCAAAATTCAATATAAAAAAAATCTGTTGCTCTTTTGAAAAATTATTTCAGTGCAGAATTCTGCTGGAGCAGCACTATTAACTGATGCGTTTTGAAAACAAAACATGTTTTCACATGACCGTATCCCTTTAAGGTATGAAGATCCAAATTACGGAAAGATCCTTTATCTGGAAAACCCTGATACCCAGATGACCAGTCCTATACCTGTATATGTATGTAGCATGACACTTAATTATTTCTCTATTGAGAAGACTGCATTTCTTGCATAGTGGAGGGTTTTTTAGCTCATTTTAGCCCTACTTACTGTAACCTCTCTGGATATTCCACTTTCTTTACTTCTGTCTTCTTGACCTAAGGAATACATGGGAAATCCATTTCCTGTTACCCATGTGACTTTTTATTTTGTTTCTTTGCAAGCAACCAAAGCCCTGTCTTGATTTATACTTTCAGGACCAGAGCTGGTGTCCCACCAGACAGAGTAGAATCAAATCAGAATGCCCCTGGCTAAATTTAATAATGATATCAAAAAGCTAAAGCTTAGCAAACCTAAACTTACAAAAAATGCATTTTGAGTGAGTAAACCATCTTGTCGTTTGGGTTTCCTTGTCAAATACAGTATTGCTCAGCTGTTATTGAATACACTAAAGTATAAAGCTACTGGGTTTTTAAGAATAGCCAGTGCAGTTGCTGATCAGATCTCAGTTAAAGACTGGTTTTGTTCTTCTTGGGGCTTATTCGTGTAGTAGTGCTGGGTTTTCTGACCAGCACGTGTCCATAAGGAAAATTCTGCATGCTCTTAAAAACTTAGATTTAGGGTAATGGCAAAAGTGGCTATTTCAGAAGTTTTAAAGTGATAATAAACTAACTCAAAGGGGTAGTTCACCTTTAAATGAATATATTATTGTTATTTAGATTTGTGTTCAGTCGTTTGGTATTTCAGCAGCTATCTGGTTGCTAGGGTCTTGTTTACCCAAGCAACCAGGCAGTTGTTTGCATAAGGAGCTTGAATATGGATAATAATAAAATTGTGACCTCACAGAGTAAGAGATTTTTGTCTGCTAGAGTCAATGATCTCTATTTGGAATGTTGAAGAGAGTCAGAAGAGGAAGGAGAATAATTTAAAATCTAAAAAATATGAAGACCAATTGAAACATTGCTAGGAATTGGCCATCCTTTAACTTACTAAACATTAACATAAAGGAGAACCACCCCTTCAATGCTTAATATGATGTAGACATTGATATTCTGAAACAGTTTCTGATTGGTCTTTATTTTTTACTTTTTTGTTTTTTTTAAATAATTAAGCTTTTTGTTCATCAGCTTCCCAGTTTGGAATTTCAACAGCTATACATTGCAATCAACTGCAAATTACTTTAACCACTGCTGTCATTTTCCAAGTTCTAGTATGGGGGACGTTGCACTTGGTTCACAAGTTTACTGATATATGGCAATTTTCAAATTGGTTGTTCACCTTCCAAACTGTTTTTTTTAGATTGTTCATCAGAAATTAATATTGTTTTCAGTTGCTTTTCATTTTTATTTTTTGCTGTTTTTCCCAAATTCAAGATGAAAGTTTAATGTTCCTAACAGCAACATTAAACTTAAATTTTAGGAAAACAGTAAAAAATAAAAGAAAACAATCTGAAAACAACTTAACTGAAAAAAATGTTTGGATGGTAGACAACCCCTTTAAACCGTATTTATTTTGCAAGAGTGCACCTTGTATAGCGCATTTGAAAAGCACTTGTGCCCCCTGCCTGTTGCAAGCTGTATAAAAATCCAGTGTTTAGCGAAGAGAGCATCATCAATAAGCCCAGCTAGTAGTCTGAAACTCTTGATCATGCGCACGGAACAGGAAGGGAGGGGTGAGTCTTACGTGCACTCTGTATATGCGGTATGATCTCTCATGATGGTGGAGATTCAGTAGATTCTGTGTGGAAAAGTTCTGTGTTATTTTAATTTTAATGGATGCAGAAGTCAGAATTGCATTGTAACCTTAGCTTTATTTTCCCCAAGGCTGAACTGACTGGCATCAAATGGCGTCGCTACAGATACCAGGGGCCTGGCGAATGTGGCCCAATCATCTCTGCTCCTGCCCAAGATGATCCCATCTTGCTAAGCTTCATCCGCTGCCTACAGGCCAATCTTTTGTGTGTATGGAGGCGTGAGGTCAAACCTGATCGAAAGGAACTCTGGATCTTCTGGTGGGGGGATGAACCAAACCTTGGTGATGTTATACACCATGAGTTGCATAGTAAGTGCATATCATTTTCTCATATTTTGTTTGCTAATTTAAACTTTATTTACCTTGATTCAGTTGTTATTTTTTATAGGGTCCATAGATTTTGGAGTAGACTGATTAGTGTTGTTTCCTAATCCTGCCTCTCCCACACACTTATGTCTTACCTTCCCTGAAATAGTAACCTTTGGGCCTTTCCGCCTTCTCTCCCTGCCATGCCCTTCTCTCTCTGCCATCTATACCTTTCACTGGGCCATACTTCCTCACCATGCCAGACTGCCATCACATAGGGGCAGATGTATCAAAAATCGAAAGTGATTTCTTTTCCACAATTCGGATTTTTTTTTTGCATCCAAACTCACACATATATTTTCGAAAATTCGAGTGCGAGTTAATAAGCAAAGAAAAAATTTGTTTTTTTTTTAATACGAAAAATCGTTCAATTCGAGTTTTCGGGGCATATATTTGATTGATTCAGGTTTTTTTGGGACATGAACTTCATCATTAGTTTTTTTCCCTGTTGTTTTTAATTAGAGTTTTTGAAATTTGGGTTTTTTTGCGTAAACACACATACTTAAAATTTGAGTTTATTTGAGGTAGAAAAGCCCTCACACAACTCACAAATTAGATTCTTCATAAATATGGCCCATAATGTCCCAAATGTTTTTTTTTTTTTTTTTAAAAAGTTCCACTTGAAGCTGGTCTCCAAGACAGCGTTGAGATAGATGCCTCATTGTTTAGTGATCTTTTTAAATCCCTTCCCAGATTCAAAGGCATAGAGAGCTTTTTAAATCTAGCCATGGTGATATCAAAACCAATCCACCCGGCACATGTAACAAAAGACACTATGTTCGCTCAGGAGCAACCAATAAATGTTTGCTTATACAGTTGACCAGTAAGTGCTTCCTGCTGATTGATTTGGGTTATTGCATCTGGATAAACTGTTTTTTTTATTACATAACCCCAGAAGTGTGTGAGGTTTAAATAATACAGGTATATTTACACTTGATTCAAACTTTTTGAGCTAAGGATAAATGTACAGATGTACAGAGTTTGTGAACGCTTTACAATTTTCTATATTTTTATATGAATGTGACCTAAGACAAAATCTGATTTCCAAACAGTCCTAAAAGTAGATGAAGAAATCCTAATTAAGCAAATGAAACAAAAATTATTTTATTTGGTCATGTATTTATTGAAAGAAATGATCCAATTACTTTCAAGCACCACTGTAAGGCCATGGGCACAAGGCTGTTGTCAGCATGTGTATTTTTGCAGGCTGAAAGAAGCAGATCTGTTAATGCCCCTTCTCCATTGATTTGAATCTGATCATCCTGTTTGCGGTCACACATAGCGGAGCTGAAGCTGAGGTCAGTATTTGGGCTGACCTCAGCCTGTGTGTGACCCCCACACAGGTTGATTGGATTCAAATCAATGGAATAGAGGTTCTGACCAGATCTGCTTCTCTCAGGCTTAAAATTTTTATCAGTATTGTTGAAATGAAGATTGCATATCTGTATGCTAAAAAAGTCAAAAGATAAGTTCCTGAAGGGTATTCAACTAAAAATGTATAAAGCTTTGCATTAATTCTTATTTTCAAATGATAATGTTTAGTACAGCTTCTAAACAAAGTCACGTCTCATAGGAATCTAGTAAGAATTCCCAGATTATCCCTGCTGAATTTTTTTATTTTATTTTAGGTGATTCCTTGTACAGCTGTTGGCAGCTCTTTGTGTATATTAGCCTGTATCAGGGCTGTAAGGACAGTCATGTTTAATTGAAATACTAACATTTAAGCTATTTAAGCAGCATAAATCTTTTAGAAGGCACCTCTTCTTAGTGATCGTGGTAGATGTATTCCTGTTCACCCAGCTTGCCTTCAATAATACATGATTGTTTCATTTGTTTTGTTCTTTTTATTACATATGAAAAAAAATATTCACATATATGGTGTTTTAGGATCTCTCCCCGATATGCCCACATTAAGCTGGCGATATCGGGCTGATCCGATCATGGGCCCTAGGTCCCAACAATCAGATTAGAATGGAGGCCATACTGGCGGTCGGATCGCGAACCGCATCAATGAAAAGACGCGGCCGATATCCAACTGAATTTTTTACTCTGCCCGATTGGCATTGATATTGATCGGGGAAGCCCGTCGTATGGCCCCACACACGGGCCAATAAGCTGCCGACTCTGTCTGTTTCCAACTTTTATTGGCTCTTGTATGGAGGCCTTTAGGCTACTGCAAGTGCAGCTTGATACTGCCAGTGCAGGCTACTATTGACATTAACTTTTAGTATGATTTAGAGAGTGAAATTCCGAGACAATTTGCAATTGGTTTTAATTTTTTATAATTTGTGTTTTTTTGATTTAGCTTTTTATTCAGCAGCTCTCCAGTTTGCAATTTCAGCATTCTGGTTGCTAGGGTCCAAATAACCCTAGCAACTATGCCTTAATTTAATTAAGAGACTGGAATATAAATAGGAGACGGCCTGAATGGAAAGATGAGAAAATAAAAATATCAATAACAATAAATGTATAGCCTTACAGAGCATTTGTTTTTAGGTGGGGTCAGTGACCCCTATTTGAAAGCTGAAGAAGAAGGCAAATATTTAAAAACCTGTAAAAAATAAATAATGAATATTTATTTTGAATGAATAATCCACCCCTTTACAACTTTGCATATTGGGCAGATTTCAGTTTAAAAAAATGCAATGTGGTAATGCAAAAAAGTTAAACACCACTTGTCTATACCAGACACAGACAAAACATTGTTCTGCTTACAGGATCAACTGTTGTAGCAGTTGTTCCATCCCTTCTCTGAACCCTCACAACCAGAGCACAATGGCAGAGTTTTTATACTGCTTTGTGAGCTATAGCTATTAATAGTGTTGCATTCCTGCTGAATTTACTGACACATACCAAAATTGTATTTGTTAAATTATAGGTTCATGATTTATTCTCTGAGACTGAGATATAGATTGTGACATGGTGGTATAGTTTATCACATTTTCATTAAATCTGGAAGAAAGGAATTATCTCTGTTATAGGTTCAGGGCGGTAATATGTGCAACTGAAGCATCTTCATATTTCCCAAGCAGGGTATAAGAACTGCATTGTGCTTCTTTTCCCATGTAAGTGTGTAACAGTATCAGCAGCCTGGCTTTATCTAATTGACACCTACTTTCTGAATAGTGGGGTAATGGCCCCTTTGCGTTGGAATAGGTAAGATGTTGGCTGGTGAGGGGGAAATTTCTCAACTATAGAGACCCTGTGGTCTGACCCCCCTCCAGCACAGGGTCTGCTTCCTCTGTAGTTACACAACTGCTTATGTAATTGCAGTTAGGTCTATATATAGCAGTGTAATGTTTACATTGCTTCAACAAAACATAAGCCTCGTTCACTGGCATTTTACCCACAGTTTTTTTCCACACCTGAAAAAGCAACTTCAAAAAGTCCCAAAGGTTCCAAATTTGCCCATTGTATTCAATCTTTCATTTTGTCTCTAGTTCCTGTTTTTAAAATTGCTGAACTGCAGTTTTTAAATTATAAGTATACTCATTCATATGTCATTATATCTGGAAATATTAATTGATACTGAGAATAAACACATCCTGTGCCCTTCCTGGTAGAAATGTTAGCTGGGAGTGACATATTCATTAATACTGAGAATAAACACATCCTGAAACCTGTTTGAATAGTCTTCACTAACTTCTCCTTTCCTAAGCTGTCTCACTTGAACAGACTTGCCAGAGTTGCATTTATTTGAAATCAGTATTTCCAAATAGTGCCAATGTAATGCCCTAAAGAGCCTGGTGTAGTAAATTGGACAATGTCAGCACCTGTAGTAGCAGCACTGGTCGAGCTAGTGATGTAATGGTGAATCTGGACATGCCGACGTAGGATAGCTGTATAAATGAGACCACTTAATGCTATGGACACACAGGCTGTTTTCAGAGTGGTGGATCATTGGGGGTGTAGGGAGATTGGGGAAGTAGCTGTCAGGGCATATATTTTGCTAGACAAGCTGCACCCTGTATAGGGATGGGGGAAAACAGCTGTGAAAGAGTGTAAAGAAGATGGCCTACCTCTAATCTCCTGATACATGGCAATGGGATTAACAACAACTTTTTTTTTTTTGTGATATGTGTCAGCCTTTTTAATGTATAAAAAAAGACTTTAAAAGATTTATAGAGTGAACCAGTATTCTGGTTATACAGCTACAGATTAAGGAATGTCCATCTCCCCTAGATCCCATTATAAGCAAATACAGTAATTCTAACTTTTAAAAAATATTTCCTTTTTCTCTGTAATAATAAAACAGTACATAGTGTGGGTGTTGTTCCCCCCCCCCGAAACGTTGATGTTTGGTGGCTTAATAAAAGGGGATACTCCCCGACTGCAGTAATCAGTGTGTGCGGATCCGTTTTCTATACACATACGTTGTGTGTATGTATGCACACATTATAAAATTATATGTAAAAATATATTTTTTTTTTCTTGCTCCTCTAATGTATTTTAATGTTGGCCAACCACATTATCTTTAAATTCCCAAATGCTACTAGGGTTACTTAAATAAACCAGTTTGTTACTGACCTTTTTAGCACACAGTCCCTTGGGTAACACATGGTATTTTCATGTAGATGCTCAGCACACATACGTCTTTTGTTAAAAGCAAAATTCTGTAAACCAATCTTTCAACAAAATATGCATAGAAATGATATGATGAGGCAAATCATAGGGTTGCAAAACATTTTATTATGTTATTCCTTCACAGTAATCCATTTCAGTGCTGAATGACTCTAGAATGTCACATTTTGTTATTACCTATCGAGATGTAAAAAACACAATAAATGTACATGAGAATAATGATACATATACCATAGCAGCAGTTTGTGTCATTTACATCAAGGATTTAGGTATTTGCAAAGAATTTAGAATGAGCCATATTTCTTTAACAAGCAATTAGATATAGACAATGCAGATTGTACCCACTCAACCCTCCACACAGTACAGGTGTTCAAAAGGCTTTCAGCTTGGGTAGATGTGATAAAGTAACAAAGCCAGTGAAAATATGCATTGTTGGAGGATTATAGCAGGCTTCTCAACATTAATATATATCTATCCTCTTCTATGTTAAGTTAGTTTGTGAAACAAAAAGATTTTTTAGAAAAAGGGAATAACTGATTTCTATAGTGTAATTATTTTCATGATATCACTTACATATAAGTCTCTGTAGGTCTTCATTGTACCTTATGGTAAACATAATTTTTGTTTATACTGTGATTGCACTGATAGAAAAACTTGCACCATACAGTCACATGCTTAGAAGCATTTACGGTGGACAATGGAAGGTCCTGCTTCATCATATTCTTGCTTGGTGATCCACATTTGCTGGAAGGTGGAGAGGGATGCAAGAATAGAGCCTCCAATCCAGACGGAGTACTTGCGTTCAGGTGGTGCAATGATCTTGATCTTCATGGTGCTTGGAGCCAGGGCAGTGATTTCCTTCTGCATACGGTCAGCAATACCTGGGTACATTGTGGTACCACCAGAGAGAACGTTGTTGGCATACAAGTCCTTGCGGATGTCGATGTCACATTTCATGATGCTGTTGTAGGCGGTCTCATGGATGCCAGCAGATTCCATGCCAATGAAAGAAGGCTGGAACAGGGTCTCGGGGCAGCGGAAACGCTCATTACCAATGGTGATAACTTGGCCATCTGGTAATTCATAACTCTTTTCCAGGGAGGAGGATGAAGCAGCTGTTGCCATTTCATTTTCAAAGTCCAGGGCCACATAGCACAACTTTTCCTTGATGTCACGCACAATTTCTCTTTCTGCTGTTGTTACAAATGAATAACCACGTTCAGTTAGGATCTTCATGAGGTAGTCAGTCAGGTCGCGACCTGCCAGGTCCAGACGCATGATGGCATGAGGCAAAGCATAACCTTCATATATGGGGACATTGTGGGTGACACCATCACCAGAGTCCAGCACAATACCAGTGGTACGACCAGAGGCATAGAGGGACAGCACGGCTTGGATTGCAACATACATAGCTGGCACGTTGAAGGTTTCAAACATGATCTGTGTCATCTTTTCTCTGTTGGCTTTTGGGTTAAGTGGAGCTTCAGTGAGCAGTGTAGGGTGCTCTTCAGGGGCCACACGAAGTTCATTGTAGAAGGTGTGATGCCAGATCTTTTCCATGTCATCCCAGTTGGTGATGATACCATGTTCAATGGGATACTTCAGGGTGAGGATACCCCTCTTGCTTTGAGCTTCATCCCCAACATAGGAGTCCTTCTGTCCCATGCCTACCATGACGCCCTGGTGACGTGGGCGACCCACGATAGATGGGAACACAGCCCTGGGAGCATCATCTCCTGCAAAGCCAGCTTTCACCAGCCCAGAGCCATTGTCACAGACCAGAGCAGTGGTCTCATCATCATCACACATGGTTGCTTGTCTTGTAAAGTTTGACTGGCTGAGCGGAAGGACGGTGCTATTTGTTACTGCTGCAACTCTTGACTGTGTGTTAGGGTCTTTATATATTCATTGCCAGCCCCTTCATTTGCTCTTTTTTTTTTTTTGCCTTCGGCCCCTTCCCTAGTTTAGGAATGCTTTTCAGTAGAAGAGGTGGCTTCATTTGCTTAGCCATATTTGGCTTTGATAAGGCCAGCCCCTGCCACCCAGCCCAGATTCCTTCCTTACATGGGGGAGTGTCTTGTCTCAGGGCCCTGCCAAGCCATACAAGGGTTTTTGTCAACTGTAGTCCCTAGCATCACCCAGCCCCCAGAGCGTGGATGGTAAAAAAAAAAGTTGAGTGACAATGACATATTCCTGTGGGACAGCTGAGGAGAGAGAGAGGCAACCGCAAATGACTTTTTAATCTTGGAAAGCTAAAGACAAAAACTATTTGTGGGTTACTGCAGTGGCATGAATACTGAGCTCTCTAATTAAATTTCTGTATAAATATGTTGTATGTTTTATGTTTAATACAATTAGAAATATTTTAACAAAAAAGGTTTATTTGAAAGAGAGATGATTGAATTTGTGAGCTGCTGTTTACATATCAGTATCTGCCCTGAGGCTTTTATCATGTGAATGTTGATGCCTGGGGCTAGGAATGCTTGTGAAAACTGAAGACTGTAAGAAAAAAAAAAAAAAGCAATTATATAATATTTTTGTGTGGTTAGTGGAACTGATTCTGCATATGAGTTTTTTTTAAATATTTGTTACCAAACCTATTTAGAGAACTTAAATGAAATTATATGGTTTTCTGATGTGCAGTATTTAAATTACAAGGTATGGCATCTGTTATCAGGAAATTCTGACCAGAAAGCATCAAAATAAGTCTGTCAGGAACATCTAGGCCACAGTGTTTGGGGAAAACAAATGAACACATTTTTGTTTATTTATTGTGTAAAACAAGGCAGTACATAGTATGATATTAACTAAGAGTAAATCCATGCATATAAATGTAAAAATCTTAAAAGAATATTTATGCTTCATTTTATTTTTTTTACTTTTTAGCATTAATGCTTGGTGTTCCTATTTATGTAAATATCCCTTATCTGGGAAAACTGCTACATTCCATATACAGGTATGGGATCAGTTATCCAGAAACCCTTTATCCAGAAAGCTCAGAATTACGGAAAGGCTGTCTCCCATAGACTCCATTATAATCAAATAATCCAAATTTTAAAAAATGATTTCCCTTTTCCCTGTAATAATAAAACAGTACCTTGTACTTGATCCCAACTAAGATACAGTATAATTAATCCTTATTGAGAGCAAACCAGCCTATTGGATTTATTTATATGATTTTCTAGTAAACTTAAGGTATGAAGATCCAAATTGCGGAAAGATTCATTATCCAGAAAACCCCAGGTCCCAAGCATTCTGGATAACCGGTCCCATACCTGTACTTTCTTTTCATACAATGTGGATACTTACTAAGTGATCAGTATAATGGGATCTCTTATTCAGAAACCCATTATCTAAAAAAACTCTGAATTACGAGAAGACCACCTCCCATAGACTTAATTTTAAACAAATAATTTCGAATTTAGAAATAATTTTCTTTTTTCTCTGTAATAATAAAACAGTGCATTGTAGTTTATCCAAACTAAGATATAATTAATCCTTTTTGGAGGCAAAATGATGAAACACGTTGATCCAAATTACTCAGCATTCAGGTTAACAGGTCCCATAGTTACATAGTTACATAGTTAAATTGGGTTAAAAAGACAAAGTCCATCAAGTTCAACCCCTCCAAATGAAAACCCAGCATCCATACATACACCCATCCCTACTTTTAATTAAATTCTATATACCCATACCTATTCTAACTATAGAGCTTAGTATCAGAATAGCCTTTGATATTATGTCTGTCCAAAAAATCATCCAAGCCATACTTAAAGGCATTAACTGATTCAGCCATCACAACATCACCCGGCAGTGCATTCCACAACCTCACTGTCCTGACTGTGAAGAACCCCCTACGTTGCTTCAAATGAAAGTTCTTTTCTTCTAGTCTAAAGGGGTGGCCTCTGGTACGGTGATCCACTTTATGGGTAAAAAGGTCCCCTGCCATTTGTCTATAATGTCCTCTAATGTACTTGTAAAGTATAATCATGTCCCCTTGCAAGCGCCTTTTTTCCAGAGAAAACAACCCCAACCTTGACAGTCTACCCTCATAATTTGTCTTCCGTCCCTCTAACCAATTTAGTTGCACGTCTCTGCACTTTCTCCTGCTCATTTATCCCATTCCTGTACTAGTATGCTCATTGAGTCATGTTTGATGACCATGTAGATTAAAGGGGAAATGTATTTCATACCAAAATCTGCTGTATTTTCAAATAAATAAAGCCAGTGTCCCATAGCCCTTACTAACAGTGTGCCATGATCAGTGCAAATGGGCTAGCAACAATATTCAAACTCTGGCCTATACCCAAAATAATGAAAGCTATGTATATGTTTTATGCAGGTATCTGCAGTGTTACTGATTTTATGCCAATATTTAAACTATGACTGTTTAACTAATAAAATACATTTCACACATGAGCTTTTTATTTAACAAACATCTGATTGTTTAGGTTAAAAATCCATATAGGGCAGCATACTGGTACTGCAATAAATACATAAAGTTCATGTCGAAGTTGGATTAGACACCTTCTCTGCTTCCAGATTAAAATTTACAAAAATGTAAATTTGTCTGTCAGTGCAAAGAAGAAAGACTTTGGCTCCACCCTCCTGATATAAAGGCATGTTTTTTTTTTCTTTTTTCCTATTTTATTTCTTTTTCTTTATAGGGATCCTGGATCTACTGCTTCCCTAGCCAATTACCAACCCACAGGTATGGTGGTGCTAAGAAGGATTTGGCACTAATACAGCACAGTGAAATCTTTCAGAGATACCACTGCTGTGTGTTGCCGGATCACAGTGGCAGGAGAACATTATCGCCACTAACACTGTGAAATCTTTTCAAAGATACCACTGCTGTTCGGGGTTTTGGACTACGCATTCTGGATCCCGCGCAACCTACATTCACAGTCTCGGCGATTAAGCACCCATAGACTGACCGAACTTCGGGGTTTGCGAAGGCTCCAAACGTCACGCTGTGCGATGCGTGGGCACCATTTTGGTTTGCCATTGCGCGCTGGTTCACAGCTCCGGTGCGGTGCAAACTACAAATTTGAACAGGTAGAGCCTCTTTTAAGAGCTACCCTTTTTACGGAACAGGGGAAACATCTTACCTGGGTGTTACAGACTACGGGATATGTACCACGGCCACAATAGATACATATATTAATCTTCGAGTATGTGATCATAGGTGGCTTAGGACATGTGTTGCTCTCTTCAGGAGCCAGCAAGTCTATATATGGGGGAGCATAGAACCCTTACACGGTACTAAGCACTTATTTGTCCATAGATAAGCATCTCACCCTGGGGAACACCAGTGACAACATGGAATCCGATTTGGCACTCGAGGACATTAGAAAAGACATGTCCAACACCACCACAACACCTAGGAAAAGGGCAACAGATAAGAGGTCCCAACTTAAAAAGTGCCAGAACCACCAGAGTCAGCTCCAACTTTGTCCCCACACCCTATCCCACAAACTACAGAGGATAGTTCCTTAATCAATGCTGCACAAGAGCAAAATCCTTCCACATCAGCCAAAACACCTCAGTTCGAGGAATTGTTTGACTGGGTTAAATCCACTATCCAATCATCCATTAGCCAACCTCCGGCTCATACAAAGAAAAGGAAGGCACATTTAAGTCTAGAAAACAACTCTTCTGACTCGAATGATATCAGCGATCAAGACAGTAATCTTGAACAGGGGGAGCCATCAGTTATTGATTTTTCCTCCGACGACTCGGACACGGAGCACCAATACCGCTCTCTTGTGGGTCCAGACATAGCCAAACGCCTATTGCGTGAAATGCTAGCTACACAGAAAATCCAGGTCCTTCGCCATTTTCAAGTCAGTATCTCCGATAATTGAAAACGAGTGGTCAAAACCAGATCATCCTATATCACTGACCCAGAGGTTCCTCAATACTTATCCCTTTCTTGAAGAGCAGAAAAAACTTTGGGACAAGTCCCCCAAAGTTGATTCTTCAGTAGCTTGCCACTCCCGGAATACCACACTACCTACTGAGGAAGTGGCATTCAAGGAGCCAATGGACAAAAAAAAAGGAAATTTCCCTAAAAAAAGGGTACACGCATAATATGGCAATCCTCCGACCCACAGTAGCATCCGCGGGGCTAGCTCGCACAACCAGATTCTGGTGTCAGGAGTTACTGAAAAATCCTTTACCACCAGAGGAATTACAAGAGGATCTACAACGCATTAGTTCAGCACTGGCCTTCTTATCTGACGCAGCCATGGATACTGTGAGACTGGCAGCTAAAGCCGTTTTACAGGCGATACACTTTTTGGACTAGACCTCAAACAAATTATAACAGAAGTTACAAGCGGCAAAAGCACCTTTATACCTTTGGGGAAAAAATCTAGGCCGGAACAGCACAATAGACAGTATAATCGGCCATGGAATTCTCAGAGTCGCCCTTTTCGTTCCTTCAGGAACACTTCCTTTCGGCAGTCACAGCCAAGTGGGGAACAAAACAAAGGGAGACCCTTCTGGTCAAGTCAAACAAGACAGACCAAAAAACCAGGACCTACTAAGTCTTCCTCGGCCTGACACTTACAGGCCAAAGCCAGTGTGAGTAGGAGCTCATCTTCAAAAAAATTTTTCCGAACTGGCAAGCTCACACTCAAGACAATTGGGTACTCTCCATCATCAAGGAGGGATACCGAATTCCGTTCAACACATTGCCCCCCCACACATTCCGAAGATCCTCAATTCCAAAGAACCCTGACAAACTAAAAGCCCTTATGTCTATAGTCACAGGCATGCACGACACAGGAGTTATAACAGTAGTCCCTCCACAAGAGAAGTTCAAAGGATTCTACTCAAACTTATTTCTGGTCTCAAAAAAAGAAGGCAAGTTCAGACCAGTACTCAATTTAAAAACTCTCAATCCGTTTGTTTCCAAACAGAGGTTCTGCATGGAGTCAATTCGATTGGTTCTAATGTCCATGACACAAAATTTTTCATGACAAAAGTGGATCTACAGGATGCATACTTACATGTACCCATCAGAGAGGAATCCCAAAGATACCTAAGGTTTACAGTTCTACACCATCACTACCAATTCAGAGCCCTCCCCTTCAGTCTCTGTACAGCACCGAGAGTATTTACCAAACTTCTCAGCCCTTTGATTGCGCACTTCAGGCGCAGAGGAATTACTCTAATGCCATACCTGGATGACCTGTTAATCAGATCAACATCATACCAACAGTGTCTCAGAGACACTCAGATTTGTGTCACAACACTCATTCAGCACGGATGGCTCATAAATCACAAAAAGAGCCAGCTCAAACCAACTAAGAGAATTCTGTTCCTGGGCATGTGGTTCGACTCCTCACTAAAGACACTGTCTCTGACGGCCGCGAAAATTCAGACAATCATGTCCGCAACACAACAAATTTGTCGTCAACCTACAATATCTGTGGAACGTTGCCTTCAACTTCTGGGGTACATGGTAGCCGCACTCAGGATTCAGTCGGACAATGCGACAGCAGTGGCCTACCTAAACAAACAAGGAGGCACCCGCAGCGTCAAAGCAATGCGGGAGGTAGCACAAATTCTTCAATGGGCAGAACTCAATGTTCCGGCCATTTCAGCCGTGTTCATACCAGGTGTCCTGAACTGGGAGACGGATTACCTCAGCCGACAAACGCTAGACCAGGGAGAATGGGCACTACACGCAGAAGTCTTTGAAGAGATAGTGTCCAAATGGGGGATCCCAGTCATAGAAATTTTAATGTCAAAACACAATTACAAGGTTGCTACATACTGCGCCAGGTCGCAGGACCCGAGGGGCAGCTTATGTAGATGCCTTAGTCATTCCATGGACTTTCAACAAAGTTTACGCCTTTCATCCTCTAGCCCTATTGCCAAGGATAATTCGCAAGATAAGTCAGGAAGGTGTGTTAACGATTCTCATCGCCCCTGACTGGCCGAGGCGGTCATAGTACTCAGAACTGGTCAACTTGTCGATGGCTCCTCCGTGGAAATTACCCCTCCGACCAGACTTACTAACTCAAGGCCCAATAAGACACGACAACTTACCACTCCTTCATTTGACGGCTTGGCGTCATTTGAGTCCGAGATATGGCGCTCAAAAGGTTTCTCGGCACAGGCCACTGACATTCTAATCAAGACCAGGAAACTAGCCACAAAGAAAATTTACTACAAAACAAGAAAGGCATTCATAGAGTGGTGTGATTCTAAAGGGGTGCGGTGGCGTCAGGCCTCCATCCAAACGATTGTGGAATTTCTCACGCAAGGGTTTCAGTTAGGGTTATCCTTAGCAACTTTAAAAGGACAGGTGTCAGCCATCTCCAGTCTTCATCAGTGTCAGTGGGCGAGGGAACCAGACCGTATACAGTTCTTTCAAGGAGTGGGTAAGGTTGGGCCACCATATAGAGATCCCACTCCTCCATGGGACCTTACAACTGTACTTACAGCCTTGCAAGGCCCCCCCTTTGAACCTTTAGCGTCTTGCCTGCTTAAGTTCCTTACTTGGAAGATGACTTTTCTCCTGGCAATTACATCCGCTAGAAGCGTATTGGACATAGCAGCACTATCTCATAAGGAACCATGGCTCATACTGCATCAAGATAGAGCAGTTTTTAGAACAATTCCATCATTCACACCTAAAGTGGTCTCTGCATTTCATATCAATGAGGAGATTAACTTACCTTCCTTATGCCCTAAACCCGCTAATGTCAAGGAGAAAACCCTACACAAGCTGGACGTAATTAGGTCGATTCGATATTACCTAGACAGATCCAAGGCTTAAAGAAAGGCGGATGCCTTCCTAGTCACTTACGGTGTTAACAAAGGGTCACCAGCATCAAAACGCACAATAGCTAGATGGTTGGTGGAGACAATAAATTGTGCATATGACCTTAGTCACAAAGCAAGGCCCTTTAAAGTCAGACAACATTCTACTAGGGCAATGAGCACTGCATGGTCTCTACACAATTCAGCTACCCCTGAACAAATTTGTAAAGCGGCCACTTGGGTGTCATTATCCAGTTTTGCCAAATTCTACAGACTACATGACTTTCATTCTGCTCCTGCAGTGTTTGGGCCGCTGCGAGGTGATAGTAGCATACCCTCCCTAATTATGGGACAGCTTTGGAACGTCCCCATAGCGTCTGCTCTGACAGAGGGCCGGTCTAGAGAAATAAGGAGTTTTTACTTACGAAAAATCCTTTTCTAGACGGCCCAAACTGTCCCTTCAGTTAAGTTACATGTCAAGTCAGTTACCCTGGTATAGTGACATATTCTGTTCTAGTTATTATACTAAAATATGGTTCAATGTTGTGTTTTATATGTTGCATGTATATACTCTGATTTTTCCTACTAACTAAGCTGACTACACAAACTGAGGGAAAATAGAGGAACATGCCTTTATATCAGGAGGGTGGAGCCGAAGGGGCAAATTCACTAAGATTCAAAGTTGCGCCAGGCGCAACTTCGCCGCACTTCGCAAGGCGTAGTTTCGCCAGCGCTCCGCAAATTCACTAAATTCCGAAGTTGCGCACAGGGGTAGCGTAAGTTTGCGAAGTTGCGCTAGCGTTGATTCGCCAAGCGAAGTTTCGCTAGCGATGGTTCATTTGCATACGGCGCCAAATTCAAATTTCATTGGAGGAATACGTATCAGCACTACAAATGCCTAGAAAACCTTTAAAACATCAAATAAAAATTTTATTTTGCCCTACACATGTGTCCATTGTATAGGTAAGTTGCCATGAGTCAGGAAATGTAGGGGGGAAGGAGGGGAGCCCCAAAATTTTTTTCGATCTTTTTCAGCCTATCACCCATAATGTAGAAAACACGCCAGCATTTTTTGGGACTTAGAAAAAGTTTTGACTTTTTTTGAAGCAATCCCTATCTACTCTATTGCGCTTCGCCTGGTCTGAGGTGGCGAAGGAAGTCTAGCGTAAACGGTAGCGTTCAGTACACTGCGCGCGTTAGTGAATTTGCGTAGTTACGTCCGTAGCGAAAATTCGCCAGGCGTAAGGGTGCGAAGTAACACTAGTGAATCTACGCCAGCGTTCGTTAGTGAATTTGCGAAGTAACGAAAATGCCCAACGCTAGCGAATTGACGCAAGCGTTCGGCGCTTCGGCGCTTAGTAAATTTGCCCCTACGTGTTTCTTCTTCTGTCTTGCCTCCGAAGGTGGAACTTAACCCATAGCGTCTGCACTGACCGTTCGGATTTTCGTAAGTAAAAACTCCTTATATTCAGTTTAGAGACCCATTTTAATTTAGGCATTTATTTGTCAAACCCAATGTTTGGGTCTCAAAGCTCAAAGAGAAGACTAAGAACACTGATACAAATAAATCTTCTAAGGGTATAGTGAAGGAGAATTCATTAAAATTAAACTGTTTTTATCTGTGGCAGCATTTAGCACTGAGTACCCCAAATGTATGTGTGTTTGTAGGACCAGATACACTGCTGTGCGAGTAGGTTCTTATTTCCAAATAAGGAAGAAAGTTTAGTGGTATCTAGGCAGAACTGATCTACTTATGCCGTGATGGGGCTCTCCTATTAGCTTTAGATTGTCACAGACCATGTCAAAGGTGTCTCTCAACTAGGGAAGTGACAGAAATAGGATGGCAAGCGGGTGGTCAGGCCCTTCCTATCATCCAAGGAGAATTGCTAAAAAAGACAATGTAGAGCTCTGCTGTTAAACCAGCTGTCTTAATGCTTGTGAGTTTCACACTCGTATGCAAACATATGCTAATACAATTAAGTGTCTGCCAGGCTCAGTGCTACAGCTAGTATTTTAAAGTTTGCTTTGAAACGTTCTTTTTGAATCCGGCTAATTAATATGATTATAGTAGAAGGAAATGTATATATGCATATTTTTATTCTTATAGTGCTGCTTATATACATAGTACTGTACAGCAGAGCAGAGCTCGAGCCTGGGGAAAGAAGCAAGTAACCCGAATAGCTGGGGGTGCCCAAAACCATGTCATCCTGTAGTGATTCCAAAAGAATGAAGCATTTTATGTTTAGGCAGACATTTGAACACATGGGTAATAACTTTTTTTGGCGAAGAAACTCCAGAGCACTCAAAAATCTTTTATTTAAATAATTTCAAGCAAGTATATGACCCTTCCTCAGAGGACAGCATGGCTTTTTATTAAATAAAATCCTGAGTGTACATGGACATATTCCTACTATTAAATATATGAAGTTGGATATTTCAGTCCAGTGAGCATCAGATATTTGTTATTTTGTTATACAATAATGCAGAGTGCTGTGTTGATGTGAGAACTGAAGCACTAAAATGTATGCTTTGGTTTACTGGTACAGTGTGCCCACAGCATAGGCACAAACCAAAATGAGAATATTATCTTTATAATCAAAGGGGTTCCATAGCAATATAAGGATATGTAGCAACATTATATAGCTGGATAGTAAATCCATTTATCTATTATTTTTAAAGCAATATCACATTCATGTACAAGGAATGAGACAAATTAAAATATATGTTGTGGAACATTAATACAGAAAAGACTCCTAACAAGTAATATTATAGTAGCCTATTTGGAAAATGTGCATAATAATGTAAAGATACTCAAATACATTTTTTGGGTTTAACCTGTCTCTCTATCTCTCAAGAATGTGTAGTTTGGTTTCCACCTTTGTGTGATCTGGACAAGGGGTAAGGCCATGATGTCACAGGGGCGGGTCATTGACATTGCAGACGGGGTGTGCTATATCACATGGGCGGGGCTGATCGCCATGTCAATCATGGGAGATCCTGCCTGGTTTTCCTTATTTGGAAAACGGCGCAGCCTGAAAATTGGGCTGTCCGGGTCAAAACCAGACAGGTGGCAACCCTAACGTGTAAGGTATTACAGCTATGGGACCTATTATCCAGAATGCTTAAGATTTGGGTTTTGCAGATAATGGATCTTTCTGTAATTTGGATCTTCATACCTTAAAGGAAAACTATACCCCCAAAATTAATATTTAAGCAACAGATAGTTTATATTCTATTAAGTGGCATATTAAAAAAAAATCTTACCAAACTGGAATATATATTTAAGTAAATATTTTACATCTCTTGCCTTGAACCACCATTTTGTGATGGTCTGTGTGCTGCCTCAGAGATCACCTGACCAGAAATACTACAACTCTAAGGGGCAGATTTATCAAAGGTCGAAGTGAATTTTCAAAGTAAAAAACTTCAAATTTCGAAGTAATTTTTGGGTACTTCGGCCATCGAATAGTCCAACTTCGATTCGAAGTTGAAAAAAAGTTGAAATTTATCATGTACTGTCTCTTTAAAACTTCGACCATTCGCCACCTAAAAGCTGCCGAAGTGCTGTTTTGGCCTATGGGGGACCTCCTAGAACCTACAAGGAGGCAATTGGTGAAGTTTTGAGAGACTGAAGTTTTTTAGGGGAAAACTTCGAATCAAAGTAGATCGAAGGCCCTATTCCTTCGATCGTATGATTCAAATACGGACCACTTCGACCCCCAAAAACCTTTGACCTCTATTCAATTGGTCTTTTTGAATTTGAAGTTCGAAGTTTTTTTAACTTCGAACTTCGACCCTTGATAAATCTGCCCCCAACTGTAAAAGGAAGAAGTGTTGAAGCAAATACAAGACACAACTCTGTCTGTTAATTGGCTCATGTGACCTAAGAAGTATAGTTTGGTTTGTTTGTGTGCACAGTGAATCGTACGATCCCTTATTACCCTTATTTTTTAAAATGGCAATTTTCTATTTATGATTACCCAATGGCACATACTACTAGATATATATATATATATATATATATATATATATATATATATATACACATACACATATATGTATATATATATATATCTATATACACACACACACACACACACACACACACATATATAATGGTTTATTTACATGAAGCAGGGTTTACATATGAGCTGTTTAATGCAATATCTTTTTATAGAGACCCACATTGTTTAGGGGTATAGTTTTCCTTTAAGTCTACTAGAAAATCATTTAGACATCAAATAAAGCTGTTTTTGCCTCAAATAAGGAATATTTATAAATTCTTTTGCATCAAGTACAAAAATAGTTTATACATTTTATTATTACAGCCTTTCCGTAATTTGGAGCTTTCTGGATAACGGATCCCATAATTCATGTATTTGAGCTTCACTAGTGATAGTGGTTGAACAAATGAACCAGTTGCAGGAATTAGACACATTTATAGTATTTTAAATGAATGATTAATTTACTTTGGTTTCACATGGACTGTGTTTACTCCTTTCTGAGTTCACTTCGTTTAAAAAATCACTTCTGGTTGTTCGTGTGTAACCTACTAATCTGAAAGCACTTTTATAAAACTCAAATAAAATATTGGAAAATAAGATGCTAAAAATATTTGTGTGTTGCCATGTGCATAGTCAAAGTAAAACAAGGCTTGCTTTAACGTCATTTTTAATAAGGATTTGTGTTCTTAAACCTTCTGTCTAGAGGCACTTTTTACCCAAATTATAGAGCATTTTGCTAGTGTTTAGTACATATTAAATGCTGAATACTTCGGTTACAGTTTTGCAGTGATCAGATTTCTGCTTCAAACATCTGGCATCTGCTTCAGACACAAAGAAGGATTGTTATTCATGGAACTTTTTAGGATGTACCATGTCAGCAAAAGGTACTTATGCGCTATATCCCAAAAAATAGAGGAGACAAGTAAAGTTGGAAAAGACACTATAACACGCTCACAAAAAATATCATCCTATATCACAAGCCACAGTGATTTATTATGAGTTGGAACTTAACATTTATTTAATTTGATATCTACTGGAGCATATTACTTGCATGCAAATTCAGCAAAATAATCTATCTGACTTGATTCACTTCCAGATGACTACTAACTATTTCTGCCTGTCCTTTCAGGGACAGGCGTGTAGTTTGGGAGGCTACATATCTTCGCAGCCCGTCTGCCTTTCCTCCCTGCCAAATTTAGTCAAATCAAACACACAGCTATATTTGAATAGCTATATTTGTCAGCTAGGCAAACCTCAGGTTACCCTACTAGTCCTGATTGTAAATTCCCATTTAGTCATCTAAATGACAGGAGCTATAAAATGGTTATATATAATCTATTCATTTTTATCTGAACATTTTGTCTTTTAATGTCTGTCTTCTGTCATTGCACTTAAATAGTTTTCTGATCTTTGAACCCTGTAATTAAAACCAATTTTGACAGATAATAGACAAACTTGTTCATAATAATCTCTTTTTTTGCACATTATTTAATACACTTGGAGGCTTGGTTATTAATGGTTGGATTTCAGTGGTTTTAGATTTTTTTGAAACCACAACTAAACTCACAAACTCTAAAACCAAGATTGTCATTGAATTTATTTAAAGATTCAAATTGGCAAATTCCTAGAGAAAAAAAAAATCAGAAAACCTCTTAAAGGGGTTGTTCACCTTCCAAACAGTTTTTTCAGTTCAGTTGTTTTCAGTTTGTTCCCCAGAAATAAAGACTTTTTTCAATTACTTTCCATTATTTATTTTTTTACTGTTTTTCCCAAATCTAAGTGTAAAGTTGAGTCTGTGTTTGTCTGGCAGCTCAGTAATTCAGGCGCAGACTCTAAACAATTTTGCAACATTGAGTTGATACATTTCTCGGTAGAATCTATGGAGTATTAGCAACTATTGTATTGTAAACAGCTTCCTTTAATGCAGCCCAAGGATTTTTGCTCAGCAGGGACAAAGATAAGAAATGTATTAACTAAATGTATCAATTTAGAACAGTTTACAGGGTCGGCAACCCCCCTGCCAGAGCTGCTTTAGAAGGTGGAAAAAAAGACACTTTATACTTCAATATTAGAAAAATGGTGACACATAGAAAATAGAAAGTAATTGGAAAAAGTCGTTATTTCTGGTGATCTATTGGAAAACAACCTCTTGTTTGAAGGTGAACCACCCCTTTAAATTCCAAATTGATTTAAAGTGGTCGAGTAGGATCAGCTCAACTCCCATTGACTTCTATAGCTCCTTGGCAATGTTTCTACTCTTAAAAATCTCGAATTTTTAGAGCTTTTTAGAAACATCGATAAACCGCTAATTTTTCGAGACCTGTGGAAAACAAAAATCACAATTCGATTGTTAATAAATTAATTGGACCCCTAAGTGTGCCTTTTTTTTACCTTTTGCTATAATCACAGCCAAGTTGCAATGCTCCAGGGTTGTAGGTCTGGTTATACCAGAATTATGAAAATTTTAGCAAACATTTATGAAATATGAACATTTTAGCAAATATTGTACATTATCCTTTTGAATTGTACTTGAATTTTCATTCTTCAAGCCCTGCAGATGAAACTCAGGTATGGTAAACCCTAGAAATACAAGCGTTGAGTTGCTAGTACACTAAAGAGGATTAGAACTACCCTTATTAGTCTCTTTGTATATCTGATCAGAAGTCACTAAAACAGAACTAAGATGGCTTTATAATATATTTGAACCCTTAATTTCACCAAACCATTTTAATTTAGGATGATGGTGAGTGCGGGATGGTTTGTCCCCAGCAGGCCGGAAAATACTTTCCCGATCTCTATTATTGGAAACGTAATTTTGCAATGTGAGTCTTTTCCTTTATCTAAGTGTCTAGTAGAATTTGTGACAATGTAGCACAAGCTAGCTGATTAACAGACCTGTGAAGAAGCATGCAAGGCTGACTTTTGCTACAGGAACAGGAGTGCATAAAGGAACAAAACAATACTGTTTAAATTGTGTATGAAGAGACCAAAAATCAAAACAAAAATATACAATACTATATGGCCAAACGTATCTAGGCCCTCCATCTAGAATGCAAGTTTTGTTTCCCTCTAAGCACAAAAAAAAACAAAAAAAAAAAAAAAACATCACCATGTGCAATACCAACCATGTGCTGGAGGGATCTAAAGATTACAAATACTATACTCTGGAGTAGTGTAGTTGTTTCATCTGTTGTGGTAGATGGCATTTCACCATCTGGCAGTATGATGAAAAAATCTAGAAATGCCAGGAAACCCATCTCTGCCTGAATTCATAATGCAGACAGCAGCCGTTCTTTCCTGTCTTAGCACAATAATGGCCCTGTGCACAAAGCAAGGTTCATACTGAATGTGTATACAGAACTTGACTGGTTTGCAAAGTGCTCTGCCTTCAACTCTGCTGATCACCTGTGAGATGACTTGTAATGCTGATTACCTAATATCAGTGCCCAGTTTCACTAACGCTCTTGTGGCTAATTCCACCATCTAATTCCCAGTGCTGGGGCAGCTTCAGACCCACCAAAAGATTTTATTTTTTTGCGGGGGTACCAGCAATCTCTTGTTACATCAAAAAACTTGCCTAATGTATTTGTTAGGACTTGTTTGAAACTTTTAAAGGGTTCACAAACTTTTTTTAAGCACCACTGCATACTTTATGATGCTTTATAATACAGTGAAACCTCAATTTTAAATTTTCCCACATTTTATATTTTTTATTTGTGGTCCCACTAATTTTAAATGCATTTTCCCTAAGTAATGTTTTCCCAGATTTGACATTAAAATTTTTTCCTGATGTACCTAAAAACTGCTTTTTTTTCCCTGTATGAAAGTTATTATTTATGAGGCTTAAAATACTAACCAGATATATATTTTGCCATAGTTCTGCCTGCAAATGGTCAATTCCAATTAGTCTGCCCCTTATACAGCCCTGCACCAATCACTTATTGCTTTAGTTTAGGTATGTGACTGAGAGGCCTTGCACATGCCCCCCATAGTGTAACATTAACGCTGCAATGCTTAACCCTTGTTATTTACACACTAAATATTGTATCTCAAAGTAAAACAGACTCCTGTACTTATATCCTTTCAGTACTTAAAGTAAAATTTACTTTTACACATTTCCCTGATTTTACATTTTCCCAGATTTTACATAATTGTTTCCTGGTCCCCTGAAAAATGTAAAATGGGGGTTCTACTGTAATTTCTGGAGCAAGTAATAGATGTTTTGATTTCTCTAAGGCTAGTGCCACATGGGGGCTGAAGTTGGCCTGCTGAAATACACAGGCCACAAATCAGACCCTATGCAGGCATTAGCATGTACCAGGGGCCATTGTGTCCTCGAGTGCGGGTATATGGGGCTGATTTCAGCATGAGAATGTAAACTCTCATGTTTCTTTGCTGAAATCAGCTACGTGTGTCTGGACCCAAGCAAACACAATGGTTAAGGGTTTAGACACAACAGAGAGGAGGCTATTGCCTCATAGGGTCTAATTTTCGGCCTGCATATGTTAGCAGGTTACAACCCCCAGTGTGGCACTAGCCAAAGACTCATGAAACCCATTTTGATTATTGCTGCTGAAGTGGGCTGCATATGTCGAATGCTACAAAGAGAGAGTGCAGTTTAGAGTGTATTTCTCCCCCCCCCCCATGAGCATTGCACCGGTTGACAAGGCTGATTTGTAAATATCTTTATCTATACTCCCTGATGATGGTGTTGAAGTTTCAGAGTAAATAAAAGGACAGCAGCATGGTCTGTGGGAATATTGTAATTTTGGTGACAAGGGCTCTATGTATCACAATCTGTAATCCACAATGCAGACGAGCATAATTATGTCCAGACTGTTTGTTTAGTTCCATTTGCTTGCCATTATACTTTGCATAAGCTTTATAAGTAGCAATCCTGCAGAAAAGAAGGAGCCAGAACATCTTTCTGTTAAACAGATGGATACCTGAAGGATAGCCAGGATCTCCTAGTATTAAACAGTCACTTGTTTAAGCAGCTTTTTGCTGCTTCAGTTGACAAGTGGATCTCACAAGAAAGTTACAGGAACAGGAATTTTATGTAACATACAGAAAAACCACCTTTACCATATTACTTTTTTAAAGTTTGCCCTTATTTATTAAACGATTTCAGATGCTTGTCAATGCCAGCAATTTGAATGGCAGGTGTTGTTGGACAGGCAGCTGTCAGATCTTTTTGCCCATATAGTGTTTTCTATGTACATACTGCTGTAGGTATCCTTGTATATTCACTTTGTTTCTGCAATGTCAGCTGTTGAGGCAGATCTTCTCACCGAGCAACAGTTGGTTGCCAGTATTGGTGACCCCCATTTGAAGGCTATAAAGAGTCAGAATAAGAACGCCAATAATGAAAGAAAACTAAAAAATGAAGACCAATAGAAAGGTTGCTAAAACTTGGCTATTCTATAACATGCTAAAAGTTATGCTGAATGTTAACTATACCTTTTAACCCACAACTTTTTGAGTACTCTGGTCTATGGATGTTAACAGTTGCAGATTTTGCATATACAGCAGCCTGTACTATCTTTTCTGAAGGAATTGGTAGGTGTTTTAGCAGAGACAATTCCTAGTATTGTCTATTGCAGAATATTTTCTGTTTTTTTGCAGCTGCAATAAAATGCTGACAAATAGCAAAGTATCATTGCAAAGGAAGAAATCCTACCTCCATTTACAATTATGTTAGTAAATGCATTTACTAGCAAAAAAAAAACTGTCCTAAATTTAAATTACTAATCTGAAAAAGAGACATCTTGGGATGGGTAGATCTGCCTGTAAATTCAATGAGTATCATGACTTAATTATTGTGCAGAGAGCTCTCACTGGCCCATTTGTCACCGTATTTTATCACGTTCTTGTGTGTAAAAAAAAAAAACCTCAGGGACATCTGCTGCAAATGGACAAGCTGACTAAACGAAAAGGTGATTGACATGCTTTCACTGGTAAATGTCTGTCACTGGAACCTGGGAATTCTGAACTGTGTGGGGGCATATGCCACTCCTCCCTTTTTACTAAGAATAAATGCAGTAGATAATTTGATATTTCTGCAAGACCAACCTTTTTTAATTGATAAGGAATTGATTGTAAACCGTCAGTGGCTGTTGAGGGGTATTTTTATTGTTTAATTATTGTATAATCCTGGTAGTATTACATTTTCCCTGTTCAATGCATTTCCCTGTTCAGTGCATCTAAAAGAGGTGATATTATTAACTTTTATGTAGGTAAACTTTATTGATTTTAATCAATTCTAATCAGATCAGGAGAACATTGTCACTTTGTCACTGAGTATATATCATCCTGTACAGTATTAGCATACATCCCAACTGTCCCGATTTTCGCGGGACAGACCCGATTTTGACAGCTCAGTCCGCAGTCCCGGATTGTAACTAAAATGTCCTGACTTTCTCTTTGATCTCCTACACTGAACAGCCAGAAAATGATACAATGTTTCTAAAACATAATTGGTTTTTGGCAGAGAGCCAAGAATATGTGGCAGGTGCACTTAGATACTTTTGTAACAATTTAAGATAAGCAAAGAAACAATTGTAACAATTTAAGATAAGCAGGTCTCCTTGGGGAACTATGACTGCAGCTTAAAGGGTAATTCACCTTCATTAGCAAAACTGTAATAACACCTAAAACCACAGAAATGTGTTCAAGCTTTCAGAACCTGCCAAATTTTGTAAAATGAACATGGTAATTATGGGGTGTGGCCACAAAAACTGACATGGTAATTTTTACCAAAATTGCACTGGGCTCCGAGCGGCAAATCTTTTCGTCCCTCTTTCTATTTCCAAAATGTTGGGAGGTATCTATTAGCATTTCATATAAGCAAATCTTTGCAAAGTCAGTGATCATGTGTTGACAGTGTTATTATAGTCTAGCTTAGACTTTATTTCCTGGGACTCTCAATATCTTCTCAATGTTTTTGAGTTATGAGGAATAGCCTTGTTCAGCATGGTGGGACTCCTTCAGTGCAGTATTGCAAGAGAGCATGAGATAACAGTCTAGTATAGTTGGTAGTTCAGGCTAGAGCCAGATGATATGGATTCTCCACCAGCAACTGCCCCGGCTGCTCCCCTTCTCTTTCTATAGACAGGGCAGGTTTCGGCATGAAATGTAAAATGTTGTCTGCCTGCAAACAGAATGGAACACCGTATTAAGATCTAATTTTTGGAAAATGTCTGTGATTTATGACCAGTAAGTAAGGATAGTCTGGCAGGTTAGGGAATGTTTATTTTAAGCCAAATAATGATTACCAAGGAAATGTAGAGAACCATTACCTTCCACACATGCACAATGGCTTGTATACAATATAAAGCTCAATATACAGTATACAACTAGATGATCTAATTGGAAACATAAAAAACATGGGCCAAATGTTTGGACTTATCCACTTAAAGGAACAGTAACAAGAATATAATGTCTTGTTGCCCTGCAATGGTACAACTGGAGTGTTTGCTTCAGAAAGACTACAATAGTTTATATAAACAAGCTACTGTGTAGCCATGGGGGGCAGCCATTCAAATCAGAAAAAGGAGAAAAGGCACAGGATACACAGCAGATAACCGATACGCTCTGTAGTGTACAGTGGGATTCTTCAGAACTTAGCTGTTATCTACTGAATATGCTGTGTTTGAAAGGCTGCCCCCATGGTTATACAGCAGCTTGTTTATATAAACTATATTTGTGTTTCTAAAGCAAACACTCCGATTTTACCAGTACTGGGGCAACAGTACATTATATTGTCATTGCTTTAAAACATTTTCATTTGTGGTGTTACTGTTCCTTTAACTGATGGACCCCTACGCATACACTCATCAAGGCAGGGAACTAAAACAATATGTAACCACTGTTGCTTGACTATTGTTCTGTAAACTGCAATCCCAATGTAACTGTACACTTTAGGTTGCTTATCCTTCCATACCAATTCTCTTGTATGAAGCCTACTAACATACTATGTCATTTGCTTCCTTCTGTATTGCCCATAATGGATATGTATGTATATACATATACTTTGATAGATTTCGTAGTATATGATCCTGTGTCTTACAGAAATCCAACAGCTGTATGTATTGTCCTGTTTCTCTAATTGCAGTGTGGGAACTGATCCATGCCAAAGTATTTGAGCACTTGAAAAAGGTTTTGGAAGCCCTGCCAAAAGATAAATACATTGTTTAGTTTTTTATTAGATATCTGCATTAAAACAACAACTCTGGAGTTGTGGATGAGGCCAGACACATTTAATGCTACCAGAGTTTTTCCTTGAGATGTTTTAGGGGCCAAAGTTTAGGGCTTGTGTGGTGTATTCATAGCTCTTGAGTCTGCAAGTCTCAGTGTACAATATGGGAGGTTTTCCATTCCTTCTAGTGATCCAGCCAACAGAGCCTAGAGTACCATGTTCTGTTTAAAAAGAGTGTAATGTAGATATGGGTTCTCACTTTTACTTTTGTGTATGTAACCTTCTTTTATAGGTATGCCGATATAAATTAAAAATGTATAAAAATAAAAAGCAAATTGAAAAGTACGAACAGAGCAGATATTGTCTGTTTTACTACAGATCAGCTTGGTATTCTGTTATAAAGCCGAGTGCATCTAGAATGCCGTGATTTTAATCAGGTGGAATAAAGAATATGCCACAGCAAAAAAATAACTGCATTTGTAAGTGGCTGGTGCTGGGAGCCAGTTCTTTCACTGAGGAGGAGTGTCTGGTGGATACAGACATCCAAGGCTGCACCCCCCCCCCCCCAGCTGTGAGCCATTAATCCTTCTAGTCAATCTTAACCCTCAGAGTTCCAATGTGGAGTGTAATTTAGAGCAATTTGTGGTTGATGTAATAGAACTAGGGTTGTGGACCTTGCTTAGTTGTGCCATCAAAAGAATTCATAAACATAATCCAAAATTAATGTGGGCTTGTGCAATATTGCTGTATTTGCATGCTTGATCTTTTGTGCAGGTTTGAGATCTATTAGCCAGAAAACTCCAGAATACATCATTGATATTTTCCACACAGGCCTATATGAATTTAAGTGCATCATGGATAACTAGCTAGCATTAATCCATATTAATGACAAAACAATTAAAATCAGCTTTAAGGCATTATACTGAAAATTACAGGAAAGGGTCTCAAGCATTCTGGAGAATACTATACTTACTCGTCATCCCAGTAATTTTTTTCCATTTTCCTTATTCCGACATGCACATAATCCTTTTGGAGCAATGATTTGCTTTTGTGCCACCGCTGTGGTTGACCTATATTGCTGTAAGGTGGCAGTAACATCATGCTGTTAGGTTTTCGTCTAGGGAGAAAGTTCATCTTTCAGCGGGACCTTGATGCAAATGTGACAGGACACTGAGGCCAAAGGCCACAGTAACATTGCAGTGTAACGAGAACAAAACACTGAATGTTCTGCAACAGGACAATTTCAATCCTGTTGAGAAACAATTATGGGGCACAGGTCTAATCCAACTAACACATGGAGAAGATGTGCCTAGAAGAATACCCGGCCAAAGGTGGTTCTACCAACTATTTGCTCAAATGCAGGAATACTTATATACTTATATATTTAAAGTCCTCTTTTTTTACTCTATTCCATGGGTTAGAAGATTAACTTTTATTGCCCTAATGTCTAAAGTCTGAAACAACAACATACAGTAGGCTTTAACTGAGTTCTGTGGAAGCACTGCTATAGAGATCTGTTGTGAGTGTTTGTCACTGATGACGGCACTGATGTTATGGTTGAGCAATACTGGGAAAGCACAGCTATAGAGATATATCAAACTGGGACGCAAACTGGAAAATGAGGTTCAATGTTGATAAATGCAAAGTTATGCACTTTGGCAACAATAATATAAATGCAAGTTATACACTAAATGCCAGTGTGTTGGGGTTTCCTTAACTGAGAAGAATCTAGAGGTTTTTGTAGATAACGAGTGTCATCCTGTGGTCAATAAAGCAAATAAGGTTCTGTCTTGCATGAAAACATAATTTTCTCTCTTTATTTGTCCCTGGTAAGGCCTCACTTGGAGTATGTAGTGCAATTTTGGGCTCCAGTCCTAAAGAGGGATATAAAGTTGACAAGTGCTGAGTCGTGCAACTAATTATGAGGGTAGACTATCATAGTTGGGGTTGTTTTCTTTGGAGAAAGGATGCTTGTGAGGGGACATGATTACACTTTACAAGTGCATTAGAGGACTTTATAGACAAATAGCAGGGGACCTTTTTACCCATTTTTTTTTACCATAAGAGTGTCACCACACCAGAGGCCACCCCTTCAGACTAGAGTAAAATAACTTTAATTTGAAGCAATGTAGGTGGTTTCTCACAGTGAGGTCAGTGAGGTTATGGAATGCACTGCTGGATGTTGTTGTGATGGCTGATTCTGTTAATGCCTTTAACAGTGGCTTGGATGATTTCTTGGACAATCATAATATCCAAGGCTATTTTGATACTAATCTATAGTTAGTGTATGAATATAATTTATGTGTATGGAGGGGTCAGTGTGTGTATGTATGGATGCTGGGTTTCATTTGGAGGGGTTGAACTTGATAACTTTGGTCTTTTTTCAACCCCATTTAACTATGTAACTATGTATAGAGTGAAGAGAAGCGTAGGTAGGCCCAGTGTGCCTTTGGCCAATGTATAAGTCTGTAGACATTTTAGGGCTGAACAGTTGGGCATGTGATGTCAACACGCTGCAGTCATTCCAGCATTTACACCCACAGCTATCTTATATTTGTACACTCGCAATTGTACCTCTAATAACAGCGATGTGAGTCTGGGACAGGTATCGATGAAAACACTGAGGTTATGGTTGGATGCGGGTAATGGTTTCTCTACTGCCTACTTTCCATCGCCTCTTGGTTTCCCAGACTTGTCCTTGTATTGTGTATCGTTATATGATATTGATGATATTTCTGTGTCTTCATTTTCTCTCTTGCTTTTTGCAGTGGATGAGGAGGGATTGTGGGAGAATGGTCTGTCTTACGAGTGTCGAACTCTGCTCTTCAAGGCCATCCACAACCTTTTGGAACGGTAAGAACCCTTATTATTATTTAAATGGGCTGACATCCCGCAGTGCTGTGCTGGGTTTAATGAACAGAATTGCATACATAGCAACCAATAACCAATACAATGTTTTGAATAGGGCCCTGCCCAAAAACAGCTTACATTATAAAATGAATCCCAACATGCCCAATGTGTTGGGCATACAAGACAATCAAGTGCTAACCTGCAGTTCAAGACAATCAAGTGCTAACCTGCAGTTTATATATAATATTTCACATCCACTTGTGTTTTCTAACATTGTTTTACCCAATCCTGAGCATAAATGTATAATAAAATCTGTTAATGTACATGCACAAGTGGGGAAAAGTATGAACGATGGTGGTGTGGTCATGCTGTATAAACTTGACTAGTGCAAAGTTTCTAAAAAGGAGCAATGACACTAGGAAAAAAACTTTGTGTAGTGCCACATGGGGCATATTCTCAGCCTGTGAAGTAATGCATCCTGGGAATCAGCTGATCAGAAAGCCTCTGTTTGTGTGTGTGTGTGTGTGTGTGTGTCAGCATCACAGAGCAATCCGTTGGTCGGGGTCAGACAAACTGCATGGTTTTTGCCACAGAAATACATGTGTGCATTTTTGTGCTAAACTCTGCTCTGTGTGTCTGCACTTAGGCTTACGCAGTGCCTGTGAATGTAGACACACCAACAAGCAGAGGTCTGCAGATTGACTGATTCTCAAGACTTATGATAAGGGCACACTGAGCACATGGCCTGCTTCTCCCCCCCCCAATGCGTATGTTATGTAGGCAGACAGAGAGAAGTGGATCCATTCCTATCTGCTCTAATTCACTTTGGCGTGCTTTTACAATGCAGGAGGAGAACAGTTGGATGTACAACCAGTGTGCCATCACCTGTAGTGATTCAATTTAATCCTTCAATTTAAGATTTATGAACCCACAAACAATTAGGCTTTCCTTGTGCCCTAAAGACAAGGAGGAAATGAACCCACAATTATTTTTAAAATATGAATATGTAAATTGTAAAAAAAAAAAAAATGAAGCAGCAAGGGGTAGGACCCTTGTTAGAGGGACATGAGTTGATTGATGAGAACAGGAATAAAGACAAATTTCTGAACTGTTGTTTTTTTTCTGTCTACAGCTTTATAGTCCCAATTCTATTTATACAGTTCACCAAATTATGCATGGTTCATTCAAGGGGAAATTCAAAAGAGACTAGAACATGTAAACATAAACAAGGGTCCGTGGCTGGATGGTATTCATCCCAGGGTACAAAATGAGCTAAGCTCTATGATTGCTTAACATCTTTACTTAACTTTTTAGGATTCATTGAGGTTTGGTGTGGAAAGACTGGTGAATAGGTAATGTGGTGCCGCTATTCAAAAAGGGATCCCATTCTCAGCCTAAAAACTAAAGGCAGTTAGTCTGACATCAGTGATAGGAAAGCTTTTCAAAGGGGTATTAAGATATAAGGTACTCTACTTCATTGCAAACCATAATACTATGATGTGCCAGCATGGCTTTATCTTGCCAAACAAATGTAATGGCCTTTTATGAGGAGGTGAGCAGGAACCTTGACTCTGCAATGGCAGTGGATGTAATCTACTTGGCCTTTGCTAAAGCTTTTGATACAGTACCACAGAGAAGGTTAATGATTACATTTAGGAATATTGGCCTGGAACATAGTATTTGTACTGAGAGAATCAGCTGAAGGATAGATTACAAAGTGTTGTTACTGGAGTACAGCAAGGCTCTGTACTTGGTCCTTTGCTTTTCAACAGTCCTTAAGAGGGAGATAAATGAGCTGGAGAGAGTGCAGAGACTGAACTGGTTAGAGTGATGGAAGACTTAAATTATGAGGGTAGACTATTGAGGCATGGTCTTTTCTGGTGAGCAGATACTGTTGCTAAATCTTTTCTAGTGCCCTTTCTTAGGGAGACAAACTAGTTAGCCTTGAAAATATTTCTTGAAGCATTCCCGTGAAGAGCCTCTGGTGAAATCACTGCAACACTATTGTAGCCATTATTATGATTTCTCACTACGTGCCTAGGCAGCACATGGTACACAAGATTCAATCACCAAATCCCACAGTACTGCTTCAGATATCAAGATTCCCAGGCTCTAGCGACAGACACAATGCCGACCAGCTGGGACTTCAAGCTAGTATACTGTACATATTCTCCCCAATACCCATGAGATTTTGCTATCTGGAGTGATACTGTAGGACCTGGAGATTGAATCTTGTGTACCATGCGCACCCCTAGTGGGACTACAAGTAAAGGATTTAACGGTGAGTGGAAGTGAATCCCCTTTTAGTATGTATATTATTTGTGTAGTGCTGACAAATTATTCTGGAGCACACATACAATATATTCATATACTCCATCCAGTATGTAGTTCATGTTTCAGTTGAATCACAACACTTTTGAAATAAGTGGTTTTGCTAGGAAGTAAGCCAAACTGAATACAAACTCTTAAAAGTGCTGAACAAGTCATAGGAAAATATTTTAGTTGTTAATGGTTGCAATTTTGATAATTTTTTCTGTTATTATGCAAATTAGGGTTCCTATTTGGTTCAGTATTGTAACCACATTTTGTATTCTGTTGATTTCTGCAGATTAAAAAAGTTCAACCTCTAAACTTAAATACCTTTGTGAGACTCCTCTCACTTAATTAAGCACAACGCATGCCTCGCCCCTACTGAACTACTGCTGCTTGTCACTGAGCTTGAGCAAGGTGCTGGCTTTTAGTGAAGTTTCACTTTCTCCAGTAAAAGCTGATTTCCAGAATGTGCATGCCAAATAGGTAAACAGCAATCAGTTGATCTTGATTTTGTGACCAGTCGACTAAGTCCAGAATTATCCACAAACAGCTCCATCATATTACACTTTGTGAGACCACAGCTTCAATGTCCTATTAAACCAAATCAAAAACAAAACAATCATGCTTTTCATGCCAGTTACACTGAACTGTAGGAGAACTATAGGGGTAATGGCAGACCAGATTTGTCGCCTGCTGTAAATCTGCACTACTCGCAGGTTACAAATCTCCTGAATGTATCTTTACCATGGGGATCACTGCACATAGAACACTTATTTACATCCAGTGTAATTGTGGGAAAATGCACTTTGAAATGCACAGTCCAAATGATAGTTGACAGACAGCAAAATCTCATTGTGTGTCATTGTCATAAGGGCTTTTTATATAGGAAAAGGAAAATAATCCCGATAAACTTGTACACATGACAAAAAAAAGCTTTTAACCAATAAACTGACCCCTGTTGCCTTATCCAATGTTAAGTACCCAAAAGTGTAATATGATGGAGCTGTTTGTGGATAATTCTGGACTTAGTCAGCTGGTCACAAAGTCAAGATCAACTGATTGCTGTTTACCTATTTGGGATGCATTCAGAAGGAAGGAAGCCTATTCAAATTATTAGGCATGTCTGTCAAGTCAGGCAACCCTTACTGTTTAAGAAATGCTCTTCTATACGGCATTAAGTGACTGAAATCTTGTAAATCACAGAAGACTGATCAAGGAAACAAATGTTATTAATATGATGTGGTCACTTATATCCTATACTTTACAGGTGCTTGTTGGATAAAGATTTTGTGAGAATTGGGAAGTGGTTTGTGAAGCCGTGTGAAAAGGAGGAAAAATCTCTATCCAAGAGGTAAGAATACACTTTGAATCAGCTTGCTTGTATGGATGGTTAATGTTTTCTTTCTTGTCCTCTTTTGGTGGCTACATACATTCCGATTTGTACCATTTAGCACACACTTTAATGGCCAAATGGCACTGATCTGCTCATCAGCCAAATGAATGGATTCCAATGGATGTGGGAGGAAGGTATGAGATGTGAAATTCAAACTATCAGATATACCCAGGCCAGCTTCCATTTTCAGTGGTGGAAGCCATGTCTGTCAGTGCTTATTAAACAGGGTGTGCTCCAGAGCAGATTGTGTTTCCTCTGCTGTCGTTTATCCACTGGTGGAGAAAACATGCTGTGTGACATTGCCGTAGGCCACCTGCAACTAGTTAATGAAATGTGAATGTTGTTAATCCCCCACTAATATGTTAAAAGGACGAATACACAAGTGTTAATAAACAGTATGAAAGCAAACAATTTCTTTGGTACAAAGATATCGGTCAGGATTTCTGCAGCTGAAGGCACTTTTTCGAAACTGCTTTTATACATACATATTTGTTTTATAACCTTTGACATAGGGCAGAATGGTTTGCACAGTGAACATATTTGCCCTGCACATGGTTATATTTATAAAGCTGGATAAGAGTGGTTTATTTAAAGGATAAGTAAACCTTAGAAATAAGTGAATGTAAAATGAATGAGGATACTATTCTAAGCACTCATTATTTACGGTATATATTTTAAATTCCAAGATATTAAGGGATATTAAGGCATGTACTGTTAATATGAATGAATTTGTTACAGCATCAACACCTGTTGTCCCACCAGTCTGACCACCAAGTAGTCAAGGAAGTTGTCAGGAGAAAGAAAGAAGTTCTTCTGCTTAGGAAACCTTAGAGAAAGTTTTTTCCAAACCAGAAGAACACCAGAGAAGCCTCTTTCTTTCTCCTGACAACTTCCTTGACTACTTGGTGCGGTGGTTGCGGTGCTGTAACAAAATTCATTCATATTAACAGTTCATGTATCCCTTAAAACAGGAGTGCCCATACTTTACTAATGCGAGGTCTACTTTTAGTGATGCTGTCTAATTATGATCTACATCCATAAAAGCATAGTCAGCATTCTGTTCCATGGAAATATTACTTAAATACTGATTTCTTAGAAAATGTATATTGCTAACAAAAAACTATTTTTTACGTAAGCTTTACTTAAATATCTGAATGAAAAGCATGAGACAGGAGGGCGATTTAAACAAACTGTTGACAGTGTCTTGAGATCTACTGATCACCAGCTAAAGGTCTACTGGTATATCCCGATCTACCTTTTGGGAACCCCTGCCTTAAAATCTTGGAAATAAAAATAAATAAATAATAAATGTACATTGCAAAAGTGCTTAGAATAGCACACTCCTCAATTTTGTACTCACTAATTTATAAGGTTTACTTATCCTTTAAAGTGCAAACAGAGTTGCGAATATTTATCTCGCACTGCAAATGCCCATAAGAGCTTTTTAAATAAGGCATTATTGCAAATTGGTAATATTTATGTGTACGCTCTGCGTTTGAGTTTTGCCACGACTTGTGGCGAAGAAAATATTCGCAAAGTAGTTTCGCAAATTGCGAATGTAAATTATGGTCAACGCTATTTTCGCAAACACCCCTTTCATTTGCCAGCCATTTGCAATGTGAATTCCAAAAAAACAGAAAGCAGTGCAATATTTTAGCGTTGAGGAAAAAACATGGGCAATACAACCCTTTTGTGAATAAATGTGTGCTGGCTAACTTTAGAATGACCACCAATGTGTTTTATAATGTGTTTAGAAAAAGCTAAAAACAAACACCATTCAGATATTGGGTTTTAAGTGAATAATGGAAAATCAAATGCTGTATTAATGTTGACTTGTAAGTATCCTTGCGTTTCATTTTGTGCAGGCAACAAACTTACCATTTGTACTTTTTCTAGGCTTTATTTGTCGAGCCTTTCTCTTCTATAGACAGAGGAATGGCTTTTCAGGTGCACATGCAAGAGTTTGTTCACAAAGGTTACACCTCCTTTATATTCTGTAGCTTCCATATAAATTGCCTTCCTTGAGACAGAAGCAGTTGGGCCAAGGTTTTGCAAGGTTTCAATTTGACTGCTTTGGCCGTTGCAATTTTTACAAGTTTGGGTTGTTCCTGGTGCCAGCACAATAGGAGGCTAAGGCTAGTAGCATGATTTTCATCCCGTGTATTTTAGCAGGCCGAATTTCATCCCAGTCTGGCGTTAGCTTAAAAGTGATCTAACCTCTTTACAGTGTAATTTTAATTATATATATATATATATATATATATATATATATATATATATATATATATATATATATATATATATATATATATATATATATATATATATATATATATATATATATGCAGTACCCTTTTAATCTATGCATTTATCTGTTTTGTGTTGTGTGCAAGCAATTGCATTGCTTTCCCTGGACTGGTGGCTCTAAGCCCAGTCTGCGTAAATTCTTCAAGATATTGTTTTGTAGTTTAGTGCAGCTTTTGTGACCTCATCACTTTCAACATCCTAGATAACTGGGTAGTGCCTCATTTTTCTTGTACACATGTGATTGGTCAGGAAAAGGACAATATTCTCATTTTCTAGACTGTTTTTGCTTTCTTCTTCCACATCCTTGGAATTATGCACAGGCTGACAAGGAGACCTTATCAGTTGCCATGGCAACCTGCTTTAAGATGACAATTTGCTGGCATGATGTCACTAGGACTGAACCCTCTCCTCCTATCTGTGCAGCGAATGAAGGGTTTTTTTTTTCTATCCCTCCTATCCGTGAGAAAACATAATTGCTAGAACACCTATCTACTCACTCAATTCATTTGGGTTATAACTTCACAAATCCTCAAATGGCAAGTTAGTAACTGTCTGGATTTCTAAGAAGTTGGATAAAAAAGCATATTCTATTTGCTTCAGCTTTAGAATTATTGTAACACACTGTGACATATTATCCCTTTCCCACTTTCTAGCAGAGCAGTGGAAAAATATAGGTACAGTTTGGTAATGTTGCTGTCGGTACCTGATTTTGTTTAATCTGCAGTGGTTGTCTCTAATGGCATTGACTCATGGGATGTTGTATTGCCTGTGGCAAACCTGCACTACCACAGGCAACAAGATGCCACTACTCTCTGGCAGTAATTGAATAACCTTTGGGAAATACCACACGTTGCTTCCACTTTCCAAGGTTGCGTCACAAGGAAGCTGGTTACTTTGCAACAAGTATGAATCTTCATTATAGTAGTATGAAAGGCAACTTTAAAGGAACAGTTGAATGTTAAAATAAAAACTGGGTAAATAGATAGTCTGAGGTAGTCAGCGACTTGAAGGGGGGCAACATGGGACATAACTGTTCAGTGAGTTTGCAATTGATCCTCAGCATTCAGCTCAGATTCAAAAGCAACAGATATGACCCATGTGCCCCCCTCTCCAATCAATGATGGTTACTGCCTGGTAACCAATCAGTGGAAACCAAGAGAGCTGCAAAGCAGCTTCTGTTCTGTTCTGTTAGACATCCAGTCACTCCAGCCTTTTTTTGTTTATATTTTTGGTAACTAACTATATTAGAAACATTTTTTATTTTGCACAGCCTATATATTTACACAGTTTTGATTTTTATACTGAACAATTACTTTAAAGGCCCATACTAGTGATGTGCAGGTCCAATTTTTGGTGGCCCACACCCAACTTTAAGCTGCCCACTCCCAACTCGCCCCGGCAAGTCAGCTGTATTTATTGAACCATGCTTGACCTGCCCATCTCTGATGTCACCAAGGGGCAGGTGGAGCAGACCCTGGGCATTGTTATGTCGCAAGGAGGTTGGATGAAAGGAAAAGTTGGCCAGAACCCATCTGACTCATGGGTCCCACAGGTTTTGGGTTAGATTTGCATAATACTAGCACACACCTTATCGTTTTTACAGGTGTATAAAATAAGTTCTTGACACTATGGGGCAGATTACTTTTTGAGTTTTGAAGCGATGTGATTTTTCATTTAAGATTTATAACGTTTCACTTTTTTTGCAATTTGTGTGATTGCACTTTCTCCCCCCCCCCTCTGTTGAAAGGTACAAAAGGGTGCAGCTGATTTAGCTCCAGGCAGAACCATATACCTTTCTCCTATCACTTCTCTTCCACAAAAAAAGCAAGAGAAGATATGTATGTTTAATAGAAAATGTCAAAATCAAGGTTTGATGGGAATTTACCTCAGCTGGTACATATTGTATTTTTCCTCTTTATTTACAGTGAAAATCTATCCTGCTCCTTTACCTTTTTTCTACATGGTGAGAGCAACGTTTGCACAAGTGTAGAGATAGCTCAGCACCAGCCAGTGTATCTTATCAACCAGCAGCATCTCCATCTAGCACAGACTTCTCATGCTCCGTGCCAAGGTAAGAACAAATAAACCAAAGTTTTTAAGTATTTTGTTACATAGGCCTTTTGGATTTTGGTATTTGGAGCATTTTTGCAAGTTTTATAGATTACAGAACTGTATTAGTTGTATTTTAGATACTTACCGTGACTAACCGGCCTACTTAAAATTTTGCAAACTCTACTGCTATGTTTCGTTGCCATAACTTTTACTGAAGTGAACTGTAGTACTTTGGAATCAGCTTGTAGAAACCTATTTAAGGCAAGACAAAAAACATAACTTCTCAAGTTGGGGAGATAAATAGAGTATTCTTTGTTTTGTGTTTAATTTATTCTCTGTAAGTCATGCATAAATATATATGGGCTCTGGTCAGGGTGCTTTCATGGTGACTGATAGGGAGTATAGTTCAGTTCATCTGGAAACCCTGAGGTGAGAAAAACTGGGGATTTATAATAGCATTGACTAGGACGATTACCAAATGCCCTTCAGTGACCAACCACATGGTAGAATGCTTGCTTTTCTTAGCAATAATTTATGCTTTATTCTTTATCTTTAGTGATCTTAAGTCCATATGGACTGAGTGGCACTCTAACAGGCCATGGTTACAAGACCTCTGACCCTACCACCCGAAAGTTGCTGGAGGAATGGCGCCCCTTTTACCCTACTGTGCTGCGTGTGAGGCAAGATCAGCAAGAAGAAATGCAATACAATGATGATTTCCCTGCAGCCGTTGAAGTTATTGTTGGTATGCAGCTTGTTATTGACCTCTAATATTGCAGTGGTTTTCCAGATCTGTATTTGAGAGAGAGAAAAAGAGTGTTAAAAGAATATATGGATCAGTAAACATTGAATTCATCGTGGGAAATGTTTTTCATTATTTAGGCTGTGGCCCCTAGTACCTGTAAAAATAGAGCCTAATATAACAATGACGATATTGACATTTCTTTGAATACCTGTAAAATTAACAACACTGGACCTGGTTCCGAAATTAGATGTTGGACAGGCATTTTGTCTGGATACTTTTGGACACATAGGGGGTTATTTACTAAAGTCTGATTTTTCTGGTTGGACTTTTAAAGGGGAAAACATCAATTTTTTGTAGAAAAACCTCCAAATTTTTTGTGATTTATTAAACCCTGATAGTGTTAAAGGGGTGGCTCACCTTTGAGTAGCTTTTAGTATGATGTAGAGATGTATATTCAGACAATTTGTAATGGTTTTAATTTTTTATTATTTGTGGTTTTTGAGTTATTTAGCTTTTTATTCAACAGCTCTCCAGTTTGCAGTTTCTGCCATCTGGTTGCTAGTGTCCAGATTCCCCTAGCAACCATGCATTGCTTTGAATAAGAGACAGGAATATGAATAGGAGAGGCCTGAATAGAAAGATGAGTAATAAAAAGTACCAATAACAATAGGTGTGTAGCTTTTCAGATCATTTGCTTTTTAGATGGGGTCAGTAATCCCCCATTTGAAAGCTGGAAAAAGTCAGAAAAAAAGGCAAATTATTAAAAAAACTATAAAGAATAAATAATGAAGACCCATTGAAAAATTGGAATTAGAATTAGCCAATCTATAACATACTAAAAATAATCTTAAAAGTGAACCACCTTTAACAGTCTGAATAAAAAAGTACTCCATCTCAGACCTGCTTGTTTCTCATTTACTATTGGAAGACATCCTGACCTGTGCTGGGTTTCATACAATAATCCAAAGATTTCTTTGTTTTTGGGCGATAATCCTAAAAAGCCTGAGTTTTCGGGCATAAAATCCGAAAAAATCATATGATTTGGATTTTTTAATGATTTTATTTATCTTTTCCCACACCAGATTTTTTCTTGAAAATTCATTGATAATTTTAAATATGGTTAAAAGTCTGCAGGGATTGGTCAAAGGGGTTTCCTTGGCACAACTCTTACCAAGCTTTTTATACCTAATAATTGAATTTCAGTAGTTATTTTATAATTGTTAATTTATTAATTATTGAAATGATAAAAGTGTAGCATAATACTAATATAGATAATGTCACACATTTCAGCTTTCTGAAAAGTAGGGATGTACCAAATCCACTATTTTGGATTCGGCCGAACCCCTGAATCCTTTGCGAAAGATCCGGCCCAATACCGAACCTAATCAGAACCCTAATTTGAATATGCTAATTAGTGTTGGGAAGGGGGAAACCATTTTTTACTTCCTTGTTTTGTAAAAAGTCACATGATTTCCCTCCCGCCCCTAATTTGCATATGCAAATACGGATTCAGTTTGGCTGGGCAGAAGGATTCGGCCGAATCTGAATCCTTTTGAAAGAGGCCGAATCCTGGTTGGATCCCAAACCAAATCCTGGATTTGGTGCATCCCTACTGAAAAACACCCATTCTCTTTAAACAGATGCTAGTGGAAGCACTCATTGGAATACATTTCCAGCTCATTTTAACAGGAGTCATGGGAGGCATATCCCTTTATGAAATTCACACTTTGTCCTATTCATACCCTTCCCAATGAGGCCTGTACTTCCTGTACACAAGAAGTTATCACTTATCAGACCTTCTGGATTTAATTCCCCCCTTCATTCTGCAGCATTTTTGTCAGACCTAACTTGTCCAGAAATAAGTACAGATAAGAGCGGGGCAAACACTTTTGTAAGATTTAGTGATCCGAGCAAATCTTTATATTATATATGAAAGGATTCTGAGCGGTGGGTGCCAATACATTATAAAAGTGATATAAGAATATTCTGCTGCTAGCAGTTACTATTAGATTCTATTCTTTTCTGCTTCTTTTTCTCTAGTGGTGAATTGTTGTAAGTAGGGATGCACCGAATCCACTATTTGGGATTCGGCCGAATCACCGAATCCTTCGTGAAAGATTCGGCCGAATACAGAACTGAATCCGAACCCTAATTTGCATATGCAAATTAGGGTCAGGAAAGGAAAAAGTGGAAAAAATAATTCATTTGTGACAAAAAGTCACATGATTTCCCTACCTGCCCCTAATTTACATATGCAAATTAGGATTCGGATTCGGTTCGGCCTGACACAAGGATTCTGCTGAATCCGAATCCTGCTGAAAAAGGCAGAATCCCGAACCGAATCCCGAACCGAATCCTGGATTCGGTGCATCCCTAGCTATAACACGGTGCATTCTGCGCAACACAGGTATTTTAGCTCTCAGCTGGGTAACTGGATGCTTGAAAGTATTATTCACAGTAAACTGAGGACATCATGTTTGTTTTCTATTGTACTCAAGCATTGCTGAGTTACTCTACTCATGCACAATGGTAGATGGGTATATTGTTGGCTCCAATTTGCAGGAGTAGTATTACATGTAGCAGTGACTGAGTGGACACTAAATCTCTGTCTTTATATGTGTTCCTGATTACTTCTTTCTTGTCTTTCCAGCTGGTGTTCGGCTGGTTTACCCATCAGCTTTCGTCCTCATAGCCCAGAGTGACTTGCCCCTGTCTTCCAGTGTGGGGGGTGCCGGACACAGCAACACAAGTGGTCAACAGAGCACAGCTGTTACTAAAGATCCAAGCCCATGCCGGATGCCCCTCACCCCACCAACCTCTCCAGAGCAAATTGCGCCTGGTAAGCAAGAAGATTAATATTCTTACAGGTGTCTGCTAGACACGTGTTGAAAACATTTTTCAACCTTATAAAACTATTTTCATATAGTTAAAGTAAATATCTTCCAATGTACAATTAAACATTAAGGGAGTTATTTACTAAAACCCATTTTTTTCTCGTCTGGGTTTTAAAGGGGAAAACACAAATTTATTCTGAAAAAACTACTAACATTTAATAAGATTTACCGTATCATATGCCAAGGCTGCTAAAAGTCAGAATCCGAATATACTCCATCTCAAACTTGTCGAGGTCATGTAGAAGTCAATGTCAGATGTCTCTTTTACAACGGGAAGATATCATGATCTGCGATGGGTTTCGTACAATAATCTGAATCATTCTTGGCACACACATATCTGAGTTTTCGGGGGTCAAATCTGAAAAATTCATACAGTTTGAATTTGTTCATGATTTTATTGAGTCTTTCCCGCACTCAATTTTTTTCAAGTTATTTTATTGATAAATAAGGTAAAATAGTGGATGGAAGTTTGGTCAAATTAGTTTTATAAAATAATGAGAAAATATTGAGTTTTAGTAAATAACTGTATTAATGTTATCTGTGGTTTTAAAGGTATTTGTAAATGTAACTGTAAAAAAAAAACTGGTAGAGAACGGACTTCTCTTACATTAGAAGTCAGAACCAGGAAAAAGGAATAAACAAACACTGCTTTACATTTTTACATTGCAATAAACTTTAAGGGTACACATTACTTAGAACAGCATTTTCTTTCATTATTTAAAAATCAATTTTTTATATGGAGATCCTCTTTAGGGTAATGGCAAACAAGAACGTTTGTTACCCACCCATGCAAAGTCTGTGTCACTGTGGGTGCAAAATCTGAAAAATACCTAGCATCACTAACATTTGGATCCCTGCATGTAATACACATTAAATGTGGTGATCCAGCTTAACCATGGGAAAATGTCTGTGTTTTTAATTGCTTAAGCCAAATCATCGCATTTAATGTGATTTCTATCCAGTGATCCCAATGTTTATGAAAGGGCAAGACATTTGCAACCCGTGGTAGAGTCCTGCAGCGGGTCCAGTACCCACGGGTTACCCACAAAAACCTGCGGTACCCTGCGGGTTGTGGGTAGAAGTTCTGGGTGCGGGTATAGACGCGGGTCAGCGGTTCTGCGGGTCGGCCGCAGGTCTTCTCAATAGCGAGTTTTACTAATTTTTTCTGATTACGCCTACTTCCGATGATGTCACTTCCAGTTACAATGACCGCACTTCCTGATTCTTGATGGTCAGCAGGACAGCACTTCCTGATTCCTGATGGTCAGCGGGTTGCGGATAAGGTACTTGCGGGTCGGGTTTGGGTAGCGGGTCCAGGCGGGTAAGAATGCGGATTGCAGGTTGCGTTTACGGGTTGCAAAAAATGGACCCACGCAAGACTCTAACCTGTGGGTAGTGCAGATTATCATGGAATCTGTTAATGTTGGCGTATGGGGAGGGGAAAGAGAGAGTGATTTTGCAAGGTCTTTATTTATTTATTTTTAATTATTAATTGTGTATTACTATTCTTATATTCCAACACTTCAACTGAATATGCTATGTGATTTTCATGATCACAGCTTCTGGAAAACAAAATGTTTAACTCACTTTTCATGCCCTCTTCTATTCATTTTCTATTCTGACTTCCAGTGTTGCCTGGTTGCTAGGGTAATTAAGCCCTAACAACCAGATAGCAATTGAATTTTAAAGCTTGGAAGATGCAGAACAAAAAATGTAAGACTAATAGCGATTTTCTAGATACACTGCTGTCTACATAGGTGCTAAAAGTTAATTTTAAGGTAAACAATCTTTTAACAAAATAAACTCCCAACTGTGTGCAAGACAAAGGTGTGCATTCAGTGCTTCCTATAAACTGTATAATGTAAGCTTATGGTATATACAGTTAAGCTCAAAACAGAAAAGGTAATTGAATGAAGTGCCACTAGTGCTCCCTCTTTTGATTATGTTGATTTACATCTTGTGAAAACATTTAATAAGCATTCCTTTACATTTATTTACAAAAATAAAACATAATTAGTGTCTTGTATATTGTTTACCTTTTTAAAAATATTAACATCTTTTTAACAAACATTTTTTGGGGACGTAGTAGCACTAGGTAGCAACTTTGCACGTTACAATCTCTAATAACCTGTTCCTCTACTGAATGTGTAGGGAAAAAAATCTAGCTTCTGTGCTGCAAACTTTTAAATACCTCTTCATATATTGTGTAATTTAGTAGATTGACACCCAAAGATTTTAGGACTACTTAAATATCTGCTTATTTAGGCATGGTATTTTACAGAAATTTAAAAATGTGTACATATGAAGTCCCAAAAGCTAGTGTTTTATACTGTACTATGTTAACCAATTAAAGGAATCACCTACTCTATTTTTTGATAAATAAAACAGAAAATTGCTTCAATATGAATGCTGGAGTTTGGCACCTCCTTTGTATAAATCAGTTTCATGTCATGTGTAGTTTCTTAATTCATTAACACATTGAATAATAGTAAATATAAAGTCACATCGTGAGATCGTGAGATAATGCAAGAATAAGTGACCATGTTAAAGGGACAGTTTAGTGTATAAAAAATAATATAGTTAGCTAAAAATATATGTAACATAACAGCCAGAACACTACTTCCTCCTTTGCAGCTCTCTAATGTCACAGCTCTCTAACTGTGTCCCATGGGGGGGGTCACATGGGATACAGTTGTTCCGTTAGTTTGCTTTTGCATTCATTTTGCACATTATAATAATATGAACTATAGCACATGTAGAACAGTAGGTAGAATTTAACTGGTTTCAGTTTCGAATATGAACTGTACTAAAACAATGCCATTGAAATATTTTTAAATGCCACAAAAAGCTCTTTTAAAAACACACACACGTTTAAATATAATTCCGATAAAAATGCATTAGTAGTTCTGCAATTCATATTATAATATGCAAACATCTGCTGTTGATGAATTAGCCATCCATTACTTGCTCCCTTATCTTTGGCATTATCATGGCTGCAATATCGTCACTGCTCTTTTCTCTTTTGATTCTATTATCCTACGACACCCAGCGCTTGCTGTAGTAGTACAGCCATTCTCTGAAAAGTATGGTTTTAAGGGAAGTAATATATATATATATATATATATATATATATATATATATATATATATATATAAATTTTACTAGTATAAGTGAGAGGAGTTATACACCTTCAACCCCCTTTTCCTGGCCACTCCCACTCCGCAAAAGTGTTGTCCAACATTTACATTCTACTCACAGCCATGGATCAACCTGCTGAGCAGCGTGTGAAGTTTTTACTCTGCACCCTATGCCATATTGTTATGGTCTTTAAAATGGAAGGAAATAAAGATTGGAGTTGTTCACCACAATTATCCATATTTAACATTTTAAATATTTTTTACAGTGGTGTGAAAAAATATTTGCCCCTTCCTGATTTCTTATTCTTTTGCATGTTTGTCACACAAAATGTTTCTGATCATCAAACACATTTAACTATTAGTCAAAGATAACACAAGTAAACACAAAATGCAGTTTTTAAATGAGGGTTTTTATTATTTAGGGAGAAAAGAAATCCAAACCTGTGTGAAAAAGTAATTGCTCCCTGAACCTAATAACTGGTTGGGCCACCCTTAGCAGCAATAACTGCAATCAAGCGTTTGCGATAACTTGCAACGAGTCTTTTACAGCGCTCTGGAGGAATTTTGGCCCACTCATCTTTGCAGAATTTTTGTAATTCAGCTTTATTTGAGGGTTTTCTAGCATGAACCGCCTTTTTAAGGTCATGCCACAACATCTCAATAGGATTCAGGTCAGGACTTTGACTAGGCCACTCCAAAGTCTTCATTTTGTTTTTCTTCAGCCATTCAGAGGTGGATTTGCTGGTGTGTTTTGGGTCATTGTCCTGCTGCAGCACCCAAGATCGCTTCAGCTTGAGTTGACGAACAGATGGCCGGACATTCTCCTTCAGGATTTTTTGGTAGACAGTAGAATTCATGGTTCCATCTATCACAGCAAGTCTTCCAGGTCCTGAAGCAGCAAAACAACCCCAGACCATCACACTACCACCACCATATTTTACTGTTGGTATGATGTTCTTTTTCTGAAATGCTGTGTTACTTTTACGCCAGATGTAACGGGACGCGCACCTTCCAAAAAGTTCAACTTTTGTCTCGTCGGTCCACAAGGTATTTTCCCAAAAGTCTTGGCAATCATTGAGATGTTTTTTAGCAAAATTGAGACGAGCCTTAATGTTCTTTTTGCTTAAAAGTGGTTTGCGCCTTGGAAATCTGCCATGCAGGCCGTTTTTGCCCAGTCTCTTTCTTATGGTGGAGTCGTGAACACTGACCTTAATTGAGGCAAGTGAGGCCTGCAGTTCTTTAGATGTTGTCCTGGGGTCTTTTGTGGCCTCTCGGATGAGTTGTCTCTGCGCTCTTGGGGTAATTTTGGTCGGCCGGCCACTCCTGGGAAGGTTCACCACTGTTCCATGTTTTTGCCATTTGTCGATAATGGCTCTCACTGTGTTTCGCTGGAGTCCCAAAGCTTTAGAAATGGCTTTATAACCTTTGAAATTGAACTCAGGTGTGATAAACCACAGTTAAGTTATTTTTTAACAAGGGGGACAATCACTTTTTCACACAGGCCCATGTAGATTTGGAGTTTTTTTTCTCCCTTAATAACGTAAACCTTCATTTAAAAACTGCATTTTGTGTTCAATCATGTTATCTTTGGCTAATAGTTAACGGTTTTTGATGAGCAGAAACATTTAAGTGTGACAAACATGCAAAAGAATAAGAAATCAGGAAGGGGGCAAATAGTTTTTCACACCACTATATATGAATATGACCTAAAACATCATCCGATTTTCAAACTTTCTTTAAAGTACATGAAGAAAACCTAGTTAAATAAATGAAACAAAACTGATGAGAGTTGGTTATGTATTAATTGAAAAAAATGATCCAATACCATATCTGTATGTGAGAATTACTGACCTTCATGTTTTGCAGGAGATGGGAAGGAAAATTACTCAAGTATCAACGGCCATTCAACAGAGGATAGTGTCTCCAACACAAAACAAAGTTCAAAGTGTGGGGAAAGGAGCTGCCACAGACTTAGAAGTCAAATGGCACAGAAAGTTTGGAAAGAATGCATAGTAGACAAATGCCAGCCAAAGTAAGTTTTTCTCTGGAATATGAGTTGTTTATATGAACGTTATGTGCTTTACATCTGTTAATTGTTGGTATAAAAATCTTATTCTGGGGGGTACAGGCAATTATACAGTCCATCCAAAGAGCAGCATTTTTAATCTACATGTTTTTCTAGTTGTTTTTAGACCGAGCAGACATATTTATACAGTGATTTAGGGAGCTAGCACACGAGCAGATTCGGGGAGATTTAGTTGCCTGGCGACTAATTGCTTCTTCTGCGGGGCGACAAGGGAGTTCGGCGTTCGGGAGATTGTCGTCCCGCAGAAGAGGCAATTAGTCACCAGGCTACTAAATCTCCCCGAATCTGCCCATGTGCTAGCTCCCTTAGAATAGCGTGTTCACATCAGTCCCTAGTGGCTCCCTATCTCATACTCACAACACTAGGATCAGTTCTTATCAGGAGCCAGTTATCGGGTGCAAGTTAATTCTTGGATTGCCAATTGGCATCTAATTGCTGGCCTTCGTTTATAATTAAGTGATAATTGAAGAGCAGTCCCAGAACTTTGCTTGGCCTGCATGTGGTACATATGTTATAATTTATTATTTATGCTAGAATTGTTACAATGGTTATGCCAATGCCTTTGTTTTTAACTTCCTGGCTATTTACACAGACCTCAGAAAGAAAGCACACAAAATATTCTTACCATTCTAACAGTGACTAGAAGCAAGAATATATAGAAGTGTGTGTGTATATGTGTGTGTGTATATCTATATATATCTATATATATCTATATATATCTATCTATATATATATATATCTATATATATATATATCTATATATATATATATATATATATATGTGTGTATATATATATATGTGTATATATATATATACATTAACACAGCACATGTGCAGAACATTGTTTTGTACAGTTGAGAATGGTGCAACAAGTTTTTCTTAAAGAGATTGTTACCAAACAGATAGCTCTGGAAGAGACAACTGTTAAGCTTGTATGTCTCTGGAAATACTGAAGAATATGTCCTAATATTCTGAACCTTTTCTATTGTGTACAGCAATACCTATGACTTTTTAAGTGTCTTTCATTATTTGTATTATTTTATGTTCCCATTTTGCGGGATAAAATAACAGTTTCACTTTTCCCCACCTAAATCTCCCACATCCTGAATCGTTTTTGATGTTTGATAAATAGAATTCTAAAAATCCTATATGATTAAATAGAAAGTGGATGAATTTTTCTTTGGTGAGCTCTAATCTCATATTTTCAGAAATCTGCCCCTTAGTGAACTGTAGTTTTTGTTCTTTCTTACAAAGGTTAACGGTTTCCAGCCAGCAAGAAGGGGAGAATTCAGTCAGCAAAGCACCGTGGGATTTTGTTGATCCCAGTCATAGAGCTACATGCAACTGTTCCAGGTAAATAAAATGAGCTGTGTATGTGAGTGTGAAACCAAGCATCAATACAGCTGAGCTGTGTAAATTAATATATAAATTGATAATGTTTATAATTTACATGCTTTAATTAATGCCTTGTTGCTTTTTTTTTTAATAGACATAAATATTCAAAGCAGCGTGGTGCACCAAGTGGCTGTCGGCCCTCCTCTGTTACTCAACCCAGCATGGGAGGAATCCCTACTTCTTGTAGCGCCTCCCTTCCACCCCCTGCCTCTTCTAAGCACAAACCCAGTGATCGTCCGGAGAAGGCTGAGAAGTTGCAGAAAAAGACCACTACTCCTTTCCACCATCGTGCATTGCCCACACAGAATGAAGAGTGTCTATCACAGGAAACCGCTGTACAGCAAAGGCAAGGTACAGAGGCTGCAACAAGTACACCACCAAATAGACATTTTCAATCTTTGCCCTCTGCAGGAGAGTTAGATCAAATGTTACCTTCTCAACCCACAGACTCTCCACACTCTCCGGCATCTCCAATGCCCCCCACACTTAGTCCTCAGCCTCCCCAGCAAGAGGTTGCCATCCCAGATCCAGAAGTTCAGCCTTGCAGCTCCACTTTGTATCCTAATGGACTGGAAATGCAGCCTCTTGATGATAGGACGATGATGGTGGCTGGACTTGGTTTGCCATTGATGGCAGAGCTAAGTGAGACCAGCATATATTGTGCTAGTCTGTCCCAGAGCCAGCAATCTGAGAACAGCTGGCAGGAGTACAAACTACCATCTACAAGCAATGAAGACTTTCAACCACCAAACATCCCCGTGGAACGGCATGAGAGCATACAGGAAACTTTAGCTGAGCGCACTGCATTAGAGAGGTAAGGTGGTGGTTATAGGGATAGGTTATAGTGACAGGTAGAATTTTTTTACTCTCACCATTAACCTGGAAGTGATTCTTTCATATTATTTTGAATTTTTTTTTTTTCAAAATGCATCTGTTAATAGAGCTGCTCCATCAGAATTCTGCACTGAAATCCATTTCTCAAGAGATTTTTTTATATTTAATTTTGAAATCTGACATTAAGCTAGAAATATTTTCAGTTTCCCACCTCCGCCAGTCATGTGATAAACTTCAGTCACTATTAACTGCTGTACTGCAAGTTGAAGTCACATCACCCCCCCCCCAGCAGCCTATGAACTAACAGAACTATGGGATGGTAACCAGATAGCGGCTCCCTAACACAAGAGAACAGCTGCATGGTAGATCTAAGAACAGCACTCAATAGTAAAATACAGGTCCCACTGCAACACATTCATTGAGTAGGGGAAACAACAGCCTGCCAGAAAGCAGTTCCATCCTAAAGTGCTGGCTCTTTCTGAAAGCAAATGACCAGGCAAAATGACTTGAGATGGCTGCCTACACTAACTAAAAAAAAATACACTTGCTGGTTCAGGAATTCAGTTTTTATATGGTTGAGTGGATTATTTGCAGTGTAAACAATGTAATTTAGAAATAAAAACGACATCATAAAAATCGTTACAGACCCCCTTTAAACTATTGTATATATGCTTAAACACTTTTTCAAACTCTATACATACAGTTAGACCCATAAATATTTGGACATGTTCAACTTTTTTTTGGTTTTTTACATTACCACAATGAATTTCAAATGAAACAACTCAGATGCAGTTGAACTGCAGACTTTCAGCTCTAATTCAGTGGGTTGAACAAAAAGAATGCATAAAAATGTAAGGAACTAAAGCCTTTTTGTAACACAATCACTTCATTTCAGGGGCTCACAAGTATTTGGACAAATTAAAAAACTGAAAATAAAATGTTCATTTCTAATACTTGGTTGAAAACCCTTTGCTGGCAATGACAGCCTGAAGTATTGAACTCATGGACATCACCACATTCTGGGTTTCCTCCTTTTTAATGCTCTGCCAGGCCTTTACTGCAGCGGTTTTCAGTTACTTCTTGTTCGTGGCCCTTTGTGTACGAAGTCTAGTCTTCAACAAATGAAATGCATGCTCAATTGGGTTCAGATCAGGAGACTGACTTGGCCATTCAAGAATATTCCACTTCTTTGCTTTAATAAACTCCTGGGTTTGCTTTGGCTGTATGTTTTGGGTCATTGTCCATCTGTTTTATGAAACACCTCCCAATCAGTTTGACTGCATTTAGCTGGATTTGAGCAGACAGTGTCTCTGAACACCCCAGAATTCATTCGGCTGCTTCTGTCCTGTGTCACATCATGGATAAACACTAGTGTCCCAGTGCCACTGGCAGCCATGCACACCCAAGCCATCACACTGCCTCCGCCATGTTTTATAGATGATGCGGTATGCTTTGGATCATGAGCTGTTCCACCCCTTCGCCATACTTTTTTCTTGCCATCATTCTGGTAGATGTTGTTCTTTATTTCATCTGTCCAAAGAATGTTTTTCCAGAACTGTGCTGGCTTTTTTAGATGATTTTTAGCAAAGTCCAATCAAGCCGTTCTATTCTTGATGCTTATGAGTGGCTTGCACCTTGCAGTGCACCCTCTGTATTTACTTTCATGCAGTCTTCTCTTGATGGTAGACTTGGATATCGATACTCCTACCTCCTGGAGAGTGTTGTTCACTTGTTTGTCTGTTGTTTCTTATCACCATGGAAATGTTTCTGCGATCATCCACCACTGTTGTCTTCGGTGGACGTACAAGTATTTTTGCATTGCTGAGTTCACCAGTGCTTTTTTTCTCAAACAAGATTTTGCCATTCCTAGCAATTTCTTGAATGGGTTTTTTTTTCATTCTGTTTTTGCAGCTTAAGGATGGCTTGTTTCACCTGCATGGAGAGCTCCTTTGACCGCATGTTGTCTGCTCACAGCAAAATCTTCCACATACAAGCACCCCCCCCCTTTAAATCAACTCCAGGGCTTTTATCTGATTCATTGATAATGACATAACAAAGGAATTGCCCACAACTGCCCATGAAATAGTCTTTGAGTCAATTGTCCAATTACTTTTGAGCCCCTGATATGAAGTGATTGTGTTAAAAAAAGGCTTTAGTTCCTCACATTTTTGTGCAATCTTTTTGTTCAACCCACTGAATTAAATCTGAAAGTCTGCATCTGAGTTGTTTCATTTAAGATTCATTGTGGTAATGTAAAGAATCAAAAATAGAAAAAAGTCGTCTCTGTCCAAATATTTATGGGCCTAACTGTATATCACACCTGTTAAATATATTCTAATATATATTTTGAAATAACTTAACGCTTACTCTAATAGTCTTATGTTAAACACCTTGTGTAAATAATAGATATGTAAAATAGTTTTTGTTCTTTATAATTACAATCATCCATACTGAAACAATATTGTGTTAAATACATTAATTACAAATATGTTTACTAGAAAATCTGATGTCCCAAGTTCTAAAGCCAAACTGCTCAAATTTTGTCAAATTTATGGCAATTTTGTTTTTTTGTGTTATATGTTTGCTGTAGGGAATCCGTTGATTAGTAGTTCAGTAAATCCCCATAGCTTATTATACTTATATGCAAAAAAAAATGGGTGTCGGTATGGTTTCATATTTTTTGCAGATATGATATTGCTGCATAATGATTGTACTATTCCATTTATTATTCTACAGATTAAAAAAAATTGAGTTTTACAAAATATAACAACCTTAAGTAGAAATTGCAGGAAAATCTCTAATAAATGTAGAGGGATATACCTGTAATATGACACTGGTGTTGGTTTTCAAATAAAAAACTGCATATTTACACATTGGGAATACTGTGTTTGTTCAAATATAATCTATTTGCATTCTTTACCAGACTTTTAGCTCAGCCAAACAAACGTTTCAAAGTTTTGGATGGAAAGCGCCCAATTCTATCAGATACCTGGACCTACCTGGACCAGCCTCCCATATATCTTGAACAGCATGGTGATACTCTTGATCCCTACACTTTTGAAGATGGTGAGATCAAATACAGCTTCACAGCCAACAAAAAATGCAAGATGGGTGACCTGTCCTGGAAATTAAAGGTACCTACCTTTTAAAGAGCACTTTCTGATGCTGCTTGCTATCAGGATAAGATATATTTGAAGTGTCAGATGCTGTATGCTTAAGCTGTAGTAGGCTGCCAAACCTATCACAAAACTCTGAAATGTTCTACTTATATGTATGCACGTTGTTAGCAGTACAGGGAGGGTACAAAATGCAAAAAAGTGCAAAGTTGCCATGGATTTTTCATTGAAGCTCAAGTAATCTGGAACATCTAGATTTGCATTTCCCTAAATTTTGAGGGGCCACCTAGGCTTTCCGTTTCCAACCCCCTAACTTGTGTTTCATTCACAATTTAGGTAGCTCTGGTGAGTGCAGGGTTCTAAGGGGCCCATTCCTTCTCTATGGCCACCTGCACTGTGCTCTCTAGTGTTAATCCAAAATAGAGGATTCAGTGCATCCCTAGTTGCTATCAGATGTTCAGATTTGTTGTCATGAGTAGGGGGTCATTAGTTCTTACCATTTAGTTGTAGTTCTTCAGACATTTAGATTATTTGGTGATTGGAAGATGGCCCGAATATTGCTCTGACTTAAAGGGGTGGTTCACCTTTAAGTTAACTTGAAATTTGAGGTAATTATATCCCTTCGTCTTCTGACTCATTCCAGCTTTCAAACTGGGTCACTGACCCCATATAAAATGCAAATGCTCTGTAAGAATACAAATGTACATACAAATAAGCATACAAATGTTATTGCTACTTTTTATTACTCATCTCTTTTATTCAGGCCTTTTCATATTCACATTGCAGTCTCAGTTTGCAGCTTCTTTGCACATAAAAATATATTCCAAATGAAGCACAACAGTTTATTATAATAGGGTTATACTTTTTCTCATGTTTTATTTTGATGCCATTGTAGAGGTTTTGGTGTCATTCTCTGCTCTAAAGGGATAGGGATCTGCTTCTGTATCTGTTTATTTAATATATGCTGTATGTTTTCACATATCAAGTGTCCCCTTTTCATTTAAGTGCCACTTTATTGTGCCCAGAATTATTTCATGTATTTGACCTCCAGTAGTGCTAGTCATGTCTTACGATACGTAGAATTATTAGTTATTAGGCTACTTTAAATTAATATTACCCTTTAGTCTTATGCAATTATTTCTTCAAGCTTTTGGAAACCACATCAGCATTGCAGGTTTTTTTTGTATACCCATCATTTGCATCTAAAGCTTGAAACACGCCATCTGTTCATAAAAGTAAAAGCCTAACTGAATTGTATATTTAGTTTATAAATATTTTTCTTATTTGCAAACTTTTAAATGAGCCAAATCAATTCTGATGAACACCTCTCTTTTGTATTGTCAAAGTCTGATGAAGGATTTGAGAAGAATGCATCACCAACAGAACAACAAGCTTCTGTGACGGACCCTGGGAAAAACGTCATGTCCATTTTCAGTCCTGCATCTAAACCTGGTAAGTGCACAATGCCACATACCCTGCTAAATCAGTCAAAGCACAGTATTATGTATTTCTAATCTACCAAATGAACAGATTAGCTGTCATCAAGTAGACTTTTACCCATTGTTTGCTGTGAAAAGAACCCCAAGCTTTATCAACTTTATTGCAAGGGAAACCTCAAGTCACATTTTTATTTTCACATTTTTAAACTTCTTTTGATCGTGAACCAGGCCAAAAGTGAAGGGCGCACAAGGTGCCCAAAACTTGTGTAAAATGTATGGACTGAAATCCATAGATAATCTGTTCTTTGTCTCGTTTTGCTCAGAATTCCTTGATTGGTAGTAAACTTCAGCATTTAATATGGAAAGTAACAAACCGGTATAGTCCTAGTTTTTAGGCCAAAATATTTTTTTTTAAAGAGGGAAGGGAAAACATTTCCAAAAAGTGTGTCCTTATGCATTTTTGCAATAATAATTTTTTAGTTGTACAATTTTGAGTTGAATTCAGAGATGCTGCTCCATCCTTTCAAAGGGTCACCATTATTTATTTGTTGTAGTTTTTGAATTATTTTCTTCTCCTGACTCTTTCCAGCTTTCAAATGGGGGTTACTGACCCTATCCTATTCATATTCCAGTCCCTTATTCAAATCAAGCATGGTTGCTAGGGTAATTTGGACCCTAGCAACCAGACTGCTGAAATTGCAAACTGGAGAGCTGCTGAATACAAAGCTAAATAACATAACAACCATAAATAATAAAAAATGAAAACCAATTGCAAATTGTGTCAGAATATCACTTTCTCCGTTATAATAAAAGTTAACTCAAAGCTGAACATACGTCATATGGAAATTCATTCACAATGGTTTTGATCCAAACCCTCTAGCTATTCTAATGGATCTCCTTATCGTATTATTATTACTTACTGGGTAGAAGACTTCTCTGCCTCCAGGGCAGACTGAAACTTGTTAACCATTCTAATTATCTTTATCCTTTAAAATTTGTGTGCTGTGGACATTGGGTTTACAGTTTAAATAGTCTTATTATTATAAAGTAGATGGAGGTATATGAGGAAGAGTGCTACACTTGCTATGTTCCAAATTACTGGCTCTACTATGTGGTATGTGTGTTATTTTACAAAGCCATATTTCCCATAAGACCCATACTTTTCATTCTAAAATCACATTTTGCCTCACCACGATATTTAGTTGTTATTTGCACTGAATGTGTTTCTTGTTTTGCAGACCCACGACAAGACCGTGGAATTGCTGCGAGTCTCACACAGGTTAAAGATCTGGCTCCTTCTCTTAATGACTTGGACAACTTGTTTGATAATTCTGAGGATGAGGACCTGGTATGTGCAATGTCAGATTGTCGAGCAGTGCTCTTTATGCAGTTTGTTGCCATGCCACATAATAGTTAGAAGGCAGACATTCTTAGAGAGGAACCAATCCAATTATTTAGATATAAAGAACTTCTAAAGATCACCATCTCAATGAGGGAGCAAAGTGCATATTTCTGAAAGACAAATGTGTATATGTGAGAACTAGGATTGTATTAGATTGCTATAACTAAGAGTTTGGAATCATTAATGGAAACCGGTTACACTTTCAGGCTGGACTGAATTTTTTTTTTTTTGCTGTTTCGCATGTACAATTGATAGATTTTTGTAGAGTTTCTTCTGACACCTACTGGTAAATTAAAGCAACTGCGCTTTTTAAAATAGACTTGAAATATAATTATCATGCTTTAAATGGCATTAGCATGATGTCCAGCACTTCATAGTAATGACAACTCTTTTTTTTTTGGCCCATTTCTATTCTACAGCAGGTATAATGTGTATGTGACGGCACACTTTCCGCCCCTCTTATATAAAGAGGGGTGGTTTAATTGTTTTTGTTTTAACCATCGCAGCTTTATTATAGATATTTTTATATTGGTATTTCAGCTTTATTAAAGAAAATATAACATTATTAATTTTAATTCCTAAAAATGTACAAAAGTAATTGTTGCTGTATTAACTGTGTATTCTTTGATTTCCCTTATTTAGGCTTATAGTATGACACACATTATTGAGAAATGTAAGATACTCTTCTTTGTTAATTGTCATTCAGTAGAAGAGAAAATGCCTGCTCTTACCACTGATAGACCATTTTCATTCATTTGAATGACAGGCTTCACAGAATGGTATTGAGTTGGTTACATTAATTACTGTAGGCCGAATGTTAATCTTCTCATTAGTTTATGGCTTTGTTTACCACTAATAACACTTGCATTTTAGGCTGGCTCTCCAGGAACTCGAGCAATGAAAGTTCCCTCATTAGGGTCTGAAGATCGAGCTCTTGGTAAAGATGCAAGGATGACTGTTGCATACTGTGAGTAATGACTAGTACCTGTTTTTCATTCTAAATTATCCAAGGATCAACCTGCAATAACACATAATAAGAGTGTTAGAAGATTCAATTATTTTCTACATAAATCTGCAAGAACCTCTCTATTGTCTAATAACAATGGATTTTAATATAAGCATCTCATTGAAAATAAATTCTTAGAACTTGTACTAAATGTCACTGCTGTTCATACATTGCCTTAATTTGTGAGCTGTGGGTTGTCAGAAGGCAGATTTGCAGTGTAAAAATATGTACTTCCAGCACCCACAGCTTTTCTGGCTTGTATCTATTGAACCACATCTGCCCTAGCCAGGCATTAAAGGGGTTGTGTACCTTTGAGTTAACTTTTAGTATTATGTAGAAAGTGGTATTCTGAGACAAATTGCGGTTGGGTTTCATTTCTATTATTTCTGTTTTTTTAGTTTAGCTTTTTTTTTATTTAGCAGCTCTCAAGTTTGCAACTTCATCAGTCTGGTTGCTAGAGTTCAAATTGCCCTACCAACCATGCATTGATTTGAATAAGAGACTGGAATATGAATATGAGAAGACCTGAACCATACATTTGATGTATTGTTAACCTTTATTTTAAAGATGGAATCATAAGAAAAATGATTAAAAATTATAAAAAAAAACATGAAGACGAATTGAGAAGTTGCTTAGAATTGGCCATTCTATAACATACTAAAATGTAACTTGATGAGCCAGCCTTTTAAGTGTTGTGACTGAATATTGATAGGCTGTTGCATAGTCTGTCACATTTTTTTTGGCATTAAGGTAAGTGAATGAGGAGTAACTGGATATTTGAATTCATATATTGCGTTTCTGGGCACCTGGTAGTTTCTATTCACCATTTTTGTTCATCTGTCTGCTATGGCTATTTTGCCTCTCTTATCCATATAGCTACTGTTATGCCTTGTCTCTATTAACAAATCTTAAACACTAACAGAAGAAGGCTATATACAAGAACTACAAGATCTTGGCTCTTCCCTTTAAATGTATTTTCTGTCAGTCTTTTAGGGCCAGTATAGTAATACACAATTGTACTCTTTCTACAGCAGCCACAGATCTCCAGAGAATGTTTCCCACACCACCTTCCCTGGAACAACACCCTGCCTTCTCCCCCATTATGATATACAAGGATGGAGTAGGCTCTGAGACCACAGCTACTCTAGCCATAATGGAGAGCCCTTTGGTCAACTTGGCCACAATGCATCAACTCGACTTCAAAATGGAGGTGGAGGAGGGTCTGTGCAGCCCCAAACCAGAGAAGATCAGGGTAAAAAAATTAACAAGCTCTGTACATTTCTATCAGAAAACAAGTCAGCATGTGCTTGTCTGCCATGTTTTTGAATGTAATTGTATAGAAGAGAGAATATAAACCTAACTTTCATATACTTTCAATCTCATTTTTTCCATTAAATATATTTTTGCAGCTAATTACTATCCTTCTCAAGTAATAGCTTCTAAAATTGCAATTAATGGTCAAGTTGAGATTTTACAAGTGCTTAGGTGGCATGCATTGAAACAATGTGCTTCAATCCTTAGAAAATGGCACTAATACTAATCTAGGCCAGGTTTTCTGACCCTTTGTTTTAGCTGTAATTGTTTGTGACCCTTTGTTTTAGCTGCACACTTGGGCACCGGTTTGCAGTTCTAAAATATATGAGACCCCATTTATTTACATATCTGAGGTTCTATGCTTGCGGAGGCCAAGAATAGCTGTTGAATTTCACCTCTTCAATTTTATTTTCATGTTAGGATTTTTCGTATGTGCACAGAGTACCATCCTGTCAGTCCTTTGTGGGCACTTCAATGTTTGCGCCTCTAAAGTCTTTGCCAAGCCAGTGCCTGCTGTCCTTAAAAATACCAGATGCCTGTGTATACCGTCCATCTTGGGCAGCCCCCCCAAAGATGCAACACCTTCCCCTGCCCCCAGCTACATCTTTCAACAGAGATGGCTACATGTAAGTGCCAAACATACTATGCAGGGAAAATACACAATAATAAAATCCTGCAGTGTTTCATCTATATTTTTATTCTTCTCTGCCCTTGTTTTTTTTTTTTAAAGGAATGTGCCAAGTGTGGGCAGTTTGACAGATCCAGACTATCTACAGCTGAACACTCCACAGACCAACACACCTCTTGCTCCATGCAGTACAGCTCCAGCCAGCAATGGTGGAACTGGGGGTGTTCTTCCCTCTCCTGCCACACCTCGTTTTTCAGTTCCCACTCCTCGTACTCCAAGAACTCCTAGAACACCACGGGGTGGGGGAGGAGCCAGTGGCCAAGGCTCTGCCAAATATGACAGCACCGATCTCTGCTCACCTGCTTCCACCCCATCCACTACAAGGCCTCTGAGCTCTGTTGAACCTGCAAGCAGTCACCCAGCTCCTGAGGCCCACAGCCTCTATGTTACCTTGTTACTGTCAGACTCTGTACTTAACATCTTCAAAGACAGGAATTTTGATAGCTGTTGTATTTGTGCCTGCAACCTCAACATTAAAGGGGCAGATGTGGGTATATACATTCCTGACTCGTCAAATGAAGATCAGTATCGATGCACTTGTGGATTCAGTGCAATAGTCAACCGCCGTCTTGGCTACAACTCAGGCCTTTTTATAGAGGATGAAATGGACATCTTTGGCCGTTCCTCAGATCTTGGCCAGGCAGTGGAAAGAAGATTAAATATTAGAGTGACAGAAAGGCTTGGCCAGGAGCAACCTCCATCAGGCCTTTTGCTACTGTTGCAGAGACAGTGTACACGTCCATTTAATAACTGTTGTAGCACTTGGGAGCTGTCATACTGCCAAGGGGTTACACTCTCAGATAGGCCAAGTTGGAACTACGACAGAGTAAGGGCAGAGAGTTCTGATGCATGGCCAGAGTGCTTGAATGCTTTGGAACAAGGAAGACAGTATGTGGACAATCCTACAGGGGGTAGAGTTGATGAGGCACTTGTAAAGAGTGCTACTTTTCACCTTTGGCCGCACAGCAATGGTAAGAATTGTTTACTCTTAAAGCAGTGGTAAATTGTGGTTTAACTTTTAGAAAATATGACTATACTTTTTTTTATTCTTATTTGATTGCAGTCTCAGTATTTGGTGATTACTGGTGAGGAAGCTAACTGACAAGTATTGCAATCTAAAAATTCTCAATTAAGTTGAAGTATTAATGACACACCTAGCCCAGGTTGCAACACAAGAGAATATCTTTTGGTAATCACATTTTTTCTGATATATTGCTGCTGTTTTCTCTTTTTTCTCAGTGCTGGATGTGAGCATGTTGCCGTCACAGGATGTTGTTCGCATGCTGCTCTCCTTGCAGCCATTCTTGCAGGATGCCATTCAGAAAAAAAGGACAGGACGAACTTGGGAAAACATCCAGCATGTGCAGGGTCCCCTGACATGGCAGCAATTTCACAAGATGGCAGGACGAGGATCATATGGTAATGAGAGAGCACTTTATTTGTTAGGAGTGTAAAATAAAATTGATACAAATCCACTGTTTGTAAATTATGGGCTTTTAGTTATGCTTTAGTTATGATCTGAGTCAACTGAACAATTAGGTACTGGCCTAATCTGAATCCTTTGACCAAATCCCAAACTAAATCCTTGATTCGGTGTATCCCAGAAATCCATGCAGTGTATACCGGGCTTCTGAACAATGTTAAAAGCAGTGCGTTCTGTTATAAGTTGTTTGTTTTTAGTCTTGTATATGTTCATTTTTAAGTGACTTATTTATTTATTATCTGCAGGTTCGGAAGAGTCTCCAGAGCCATTGCCTGTTCCAAACCTTCTTGTTGGTTATGATAAAGATTTCTTGACGATTGCTCCTTTCTCACTTCCATTTTGGGAAAGGCTGCTGCTTGAGCCTTATGGGGGGCAGAGGGATGTGGGTTATTTGGTGCTGTGTCCAGAAAACTGTGCCCTGCTTGATGGAGCAAAGGCATTTTTTAGGGATCTGAGTGCAGTTTATGAGGTGAGAAACATCAGAAAATTGTGTCTTTGCTTCATTGCTTTTACGGTGCTTAGTACCTGCAGTGCTTATTTTCTGCTGTTTGCTGATTTATGGAAATTCCCATATATTTTGAAATGTGCACAGTGGTATACATTTGATTAAAGTCTGCAAATGGCATGCAATATCTTCTGTAATCAGCAGACTGTATTTGTTTCCCCTGACATTTTTTATTGCCTGGAAAGGTGATTTATTTTTAGTATCATTTCAGACAAATGCAATTAATAACTGTATAATTGAAGCAGATGCAAACAACAATCTTTGTGTATTAAGATAAAATAGGATTGAGGATTCTGCTCACAATAGTTTGTAATCTATCAGCATCCAAAATTCTAGGTATAGCATGATATAAGTTCTATTAACATTATAATCACTTAAAACTATGGTAACTGCTTTGCAAACTTTTAAAAATATGTTTAAATATGTGCCAGCTTCCTGTGCTGTAAATACTGTGTATACTGGCCTGCCTGTTCTACCATGAACATTTATTTAATATTAATAATCTCCTGTCTGACTATTTACAATTTACTGATTTCCATTTTACTCCCAAGATGTGCCGCCTTGGTGAGCATAGGCCAATCTGTAAAGTGCTTAGTGATGGGATCATTAAAATCAGCCGGCCTGCAGGTGAGACTGAAGAAACGTCTTGTGAGGATATGGATAACCAAGCAAGGCTCCAGCTATTTGCACAGACCTGTCGCCAGCATCTTGGTGAGTCAAATAAATCGCTGGTACAAGCATATTAAATAAAAGTAATTACAGTTTGTGCATGTGATTGTACAATTACCATGTACCCGTATTTTTGTTTGTTTATACCATGGCACAGAGTACACAGCACTTTTTTCCTAATATTATTTGGAATACTTTAGACCTGGATTAGTAGTAGATTTCTGTTCTTTGCCACCCAGCTCCAGCAAGTGATAAGGGTGGATTTGGGTTGCATGACGAAAGTGTGAGCCACTTCGACCCCATCATGTGGTAAAGTGGAAGTTTTTTGCTGATGGGCTGACTCTTTATCATTATGCTACTGTTCATATTACAGTGTTGTAGCACATTAGACTAGAGTAGGCTATGTATTTACTAGGGATGCACCGAACCCACTATTTTGGATTCTGCCGAACCCCCGAATTCATGAAATATTCGACCGAATACCGAACTGAATCTGAATTTGCATATGCAAATTAGGGATGGGAAGGGGAAAACATTTTTACTTCCTTGTTTTGTGACAAAAAGTCACGTGATCTCCTTCCCCACCTCTAATTTGCATATGCAAATTAGGATTCAGTTCGGCCTGGCAGAAGGATTCGGCCAAATCCGAATCCTGCCGAATCCCGAACCGAATCCTGGATTCGGTGCATCCCTAGTATTTACTGTCATTGCTTGTTTTTGAGGATTCTGGATAACGAGTTTCTGGGATCCCATCCTTGTAATTTGTAGCTTTTGTAATTCTTTTATTGAACAGGATTGGAGAGATAATTGTTGGAGTCACAATAGATGTTATTGTTTGTTACATGCTGATCAAGAGTAAACTGCTGTAATGTAGGTTACATTGCTTTTAGGACATCTTATTTATGAATGTGTAAGTTCTGCTAATGCCCAGGGGTATTGTCATTTTCTGTTTTTAGCTCCTTATTTATCCACATTGCAACTAGACAACAGCCTGTTATTACCTCCCAAGAAGCAGCCTTCTACGGTACAAACCAATTTAAGCCCTGCTGTGCCGTCTTGTCCTCCTGGTGCTCTTATCAACACCACTCCTAATGGCACAAGTACTGCTCCATTACCACCTCCACAATTATCCTCCACCACATCTCTTCCTGCTGGAAACAGCACAGTACCCACTGGGTTCAACAACTGCTCCTCACAGAATTCTTCAAGTTCTGTTGAGCGACCATTAGGAAACCAGTCCACAGGAGACCCAGAACCCAGCCAGCAGTCCATTCAACAAGAGACACCAGAAAAGTAAGTACAGATACTGTATTAAATTCAATTCGATTCATCTTTTGGCTTATTTGGTTAACACTGGCAATTATAAGAAGGATAGAAGAAGGAAAGCTAATAATATTGAAATTAATGAAAGGTAAGCTGCGGGTAAACTCCTTGAGCCCAAATGTAATGCTGAGCCCAGCACATGGAGTGTCTTATTATAGGTTCCTGCATTCTAACCCAAACCTTATCACCATCTTTCTAAATACATAGGTGGTCTGTAAAAAAGCAAAAATAGAGTGCTACAGGTATACCGTATACACAAAATCAAAATGCACTTGCATTATGTACAGCACAATATACGTCATTGGCTGATTGCTAAATTAATAAAGTTATTAGTATTGTATTGATTATTTTTTATATGTACTGTAAATTGCCATTTTTAATTATACGTTATTAAAACCCTGTCAAACCAGAAGATATTTTGCTTTTTTGTTTCATGTAGAAGGAATTCTAAACAATAATATAAAGCTTGTACTGTCTCCTTGACATTAACAGTGCCACTGAGCGGGAAAGAATTGGCATTCCCACAGAACCAGATGGAGCAATCACTTCATGTCCAACAGTGGTTATATATATGGTGGATCCATTTACATACACAGTGGATGAAGACTGTCACCCTGGGAACTACTGGATGCTAGGCTTGATTAGATGTTTTACTGACATGCTGGAGAGTTTACCAGAGCCAATTCGAAATGCTTGCATACTGCAGGTACACATTTTTCTGTTATGTGTCTTACCATAACCTATATGTACATAGCTAATTATTATGTTCCAGTAACAGTATACTGATGTTCTTTGCCAACTTACAGAGCTGTGCGTCCACTTTGCTTACTTTTCCCAGGCATCCCTCTGCAGATATAGATACCCAAATATGTACTAAATTGAAAATTTAATTTGCACTAGTCAGTACATAAGCTAGTCTTAGTTGGTGTACGGGATATCTGTGAGCAGTAAGTAAGATGGTAGCACTGCACTATGTTTTTCCCTGGTCTGGTAAATTTTTTCATTAAAAAGAACACTAACCCGGGGAAAAACCTATTGATTGAATCCATTTGCCTTACGTATTCAGCTCTTGTTGACCTTTAAAATGCATGCATATAAACAGTATCTTGCCTTACCCTCTCTTTCAGGTGGTTCCCTGCCAATCTCTTCTGCAGACTGTAAATGACGAAGATGTCTCCTACATTCAGCACTTGAAATCTTTAGCTTTTTCTGTATACTGCCAGTGCCAGCGACCCATAGCCACACAGATACCAATCAAGCCTCTCACTGGCTTTGGTCCAGCAGCCGCTCTAAATGCAATACTCAGGAATCAAGAGGTAATTATTTTAGAACATATACCCCCATATGTAATATAAGGCACAAAGTTTACCAAGGAGCAGTAACCCATAGCAACCAACAAGATTTTTGGTAACCAGCAAATGCTACCTGCTGATTGGTTGCTATGGTTTATTACTCCTGGGCAAACGTAGTGCCTTTTATTACATAACCCCCATAATGTATGTGTCCTTTTTTATATTTATTTTTAATACATTCTTAATACATATTTAATATTTTAAACCAGCTCTCAAATCTCTACAAAAACAAACAACCAGTTTTGTATCTGGAAAATTAGATTATAAAACCTGATTGGTTGCTGTTGGAAACTTTTGCAGTTTAACACCTGTCTAATATCGGCTTATATATTGAACCAAGCAGTGAATTGTAATTTCATTTGTATGAACAGTTTGTGTGAGAAAGATTGACATTTTATAAAAATATATAGAAGAGAAATTAAGTAAGTGTAGTACAGACATGGGGTCTAATTCAGAATGCATGGGGCCTGCGGTTTTGCCAGATAAGATATGGTGATCCAAATATGGAGAAAAACTCCTTAAGTCTACTAGAATAACATTCAAACATTAAATAAGGCCAATTGGATTGTTTTGCCATAAATTGGATTCATGCAGCTTAGTTACCATCAAATACAAGGTATTATTTTACATTACAGAGCATAAGAAATTAGTCTCTGTGGGAGATTGCCTTCCCATAATTCAGAGCTTTCTGGATATCAGTTTATAGATAAGAGAGCCTGTAAAAGTAAGGCACTGGCCATGAAAAAGTTTGTTAGCTATAACACCACTAAGGCCACTGCTGGATTTTTTGTTGTTGACCAAAACAATCTGATTTCCCAGTCAAAATTTGTCTGAATGGTAAAAGAAATTGGGCATAGTGGAATGACTGCAATACCCTTTGTATGTGGTTATCAAGTGACAATACTTCCCAGGGCCATTAAAGGGGTTGTTCACCTTTGAGTTAAATTTGAATATGATGTAGAGAGTGATATTTTGAGACAATTTGCAGTTCATTTTGTATTATTTGTGCTTATTGAGCAGAATGAGGAGCCGCACTGTCACTATGCATATTCAAGTGTAGCCTGCAGCAGCTTCAAGCAGCGGGAGGGGTCTAAGGGTTGCCCAGTCTCATACACAAGAATAATAAGGACAAGGAAACTTTTGGCTGATCCTGGGGGTGGAGGCATTTCCCAAAATCCCAGTTTGAGTGGCACATCCATTTTGGCTTTGAGAGGTCAGGTGGCAGCCACTATTCTCAGTTTTGAGGGTGTGCAGAATAATTTTTATTAGCGAATTTAGGAAGCTTTTGCCCCATATTGACAAGTAGGGTTGCCACCTTTTCTGGAAAAATATACCGGCATTCCTATATATTTATCTTTTTTCACTATTAACATTGGACGGATGATTGGAATCATGCTTCTCTTTTTCTAAAGGGGCAACAACATTTTACACATAGATAAAAATTACAAGCTTAATCCTCATAGGTCCCTGTGTCAATCACTCTGTATTACTACTGTTCCAGGATCCCAGGGACAAGTTAATTTCAGTGCTGTAATTTCTGATTACATTGAGCACTTCTCTGTTCTAACCGTTCTGCTCGTCCTCTCTAACTAAAGAAGCTGCCAGTGACGTAACTGCCAGGGTTTGGTGCGGGGGAGATGAGATCTCACCCGAGCCCGCGCGGTAGACAGACCACTATTTTTATTAAGGTAGATCTCCTGATGGGGGCCAGGTGTCGAGAGTAGATCCCAGGGTAATAAAGTCTGGGCACCCCTGCCTTAAGGAGTATTTGTTTGTTAGGTGGGGTCAGTGACCTCCATTTGAAAGGTAGAAAGAATTAGAAGAAAAGGGCAAATTATTAAAAAACTATACAAAATATATAATGAAGACCAATTAAAAAGTTGCTTAGAATTGGCCATTCTATAAAATACTAAAAGTTAACTTAAAGCTGAACCACCCCTTTTATGATGTGGTTGTTTGCGGATTGTTTGTGGATTTTCACTTGAGCTATTGCAGTACCCCTGATGTAAAAGGATACGACTGTAAGTTGTGACATGAATTTGCTTGATTGTTTCCAAATTGATGTTAAAATAAACATTTGCTCTTGAGGTTAAAAGATGAATAAATATCGCACATTTTTAACTTCTAATTGTAATGCCTTACAGCAACCTAGCCCTGGACAGATGTATTCTCCTCCATTTTTGCTCTGCCCCACCAAGGACAAGCAGACAGAGCTGGGCGAGACATTTGGTGAGGCTGGCCAGAAATACAATGTGATGTTTGTAGGGTACTGCTTATCTCATGATCAACGCTGGCTTCTGGCTTCCTGCACTGACTTGCAAGGAGAGCTTCTGGAAACATGTGTGGTTAATATCCATGTGCCCAACAGGTTGGTAGATATATTCTGCATGTCTTAGTTGACACAAAATGCAAAAATAAAATGACAATATTCATCTTCTACTTTGTACTTCTGCAGACATGCGAATGTAGTGAATTACTATAAGTCCTTCTCCTTTTGTCATTGGGAATGACATAGGCTTTTTCTGTGGATAGAATGAACAGGTAGAAAATGTTGTAGCTAAAAGTAAAGGGAAAAAGAACCTCCACAATGCATAATAGTAGAATGTTTATGAAGAATTCTTCATAAACATTCTACTATTATGCATTGTGGAGGTTCTTTTTCCCTTTACTTTTAGCTACAACATTTTCTACCTGTTCATTCTATCCATTCTATCCATTCTATCTTTTCTTTAAAGGAAAACTATACCCCCTAAAATGAATACTTAAGCAACTTTTATTTATATTGAATTAAGTGGTAAAGGGAATCCTCGAGTTACATTTACATACACCGACTTACATGCAACTCATACTTACAAACGGAGGCTATTATAGTAATGTACTGTGGTTTGCTTGGCCTTTATTAGCATTTAGCTTTAATAAACCACCTGCCCTACATACAACATCAACTTAAGAAATTAACTACAGACCCTATCACATACGTAACCTGGTGATTGCCTGTATATTAAAGAATCTTAAGTAAATGCTGCCCTTTTACATCTCTTGTCTTGAACCACCATTTTGTGATGGTCTATGTGCTGCCACAGAGATCACCTGACCAGAAATACTGCAGCTCTAACTTCAACGTGTGGAAGCAAAAGACAGAAGTTTGTCTGTTAATTGGCTCATGTGACCTAACATGTTTGGTTTGTTTGTGTGCACCGCGAATCCTAGGATCCCAGGGGGGCCCTTATTTCTTAAAATGGCAGTTTTTCTATTTATGATTACGCAATGGCACATATTATTTATATATTTCTATACAGACCTACATTTCATTACACATATCCACTCAGTACTTTCTCTGAGGATAGGTGTGAAGTGTGCATTTGCAACAGACTAGAGAATATATTTGTAACCCTTTTGACACCCCTTTGACGGTGTTACACTCCACGTGTGGCGCTTACCTGATGACACGGGACAAACCTGAGCCACTCCGCAGTGATATTGGGAGAGACTGGGTACCTGGTACTTACTAGCGCAGTGCCTCCACCTAGTGGTATCCAGGAATGCACCTACGGGTGGCCCCACTAGGAATAAAGTAATAACACACACACAGTATTGGGTAAACAAAATAACGGTTTATATAAAATAACTGGCCAACTAGTACATGCGGCACTCCTAACTGGTGGCAATAGGGCCTCACTAACTAACTAGCTAATGCCAAACTGTCTGCCTAATTAATAAAAGCAAATTTCCTTTAATACACAGTTTCTTTGTTCTTCAGCTCTTCTTTTGGGTACTGTCCCTTTAACCACGATACTCACAAATCCTCTTTGGAATACTTTAGAGCTCTCTCCAGGTGAATCCAGCACCTTTGGATGCTTATATAGGAATCTCCTGCTGTTTGTTCCTCCAGTCTGGATTCCTTTCACACTCTCTGTCTCTCCAGGCACAGTATGTGGCTTCCCTGTGCCAGCCCGATCCAAATGAATGCTTGTGGTGCAGCCTCTCAGCTCTCTGGGCCCACCACCAGCTCTCTGGCCTCTTTCTCTGTCCACCATGCGGCTCTCTATGCCAGGCTTTCTTCTTTTGCCAGTCTCTGTGACTTCCTTTTCCTGCCAGCCACTCTTTAGCTGCTGTATCACTTACTGTTGCACTGAAATCACTGACTAGCTGGTTGCTAGGTAACAGCTTACAAGACACAGGCTCTGTGCTTCTGCCATTACAGGGAAAAGGGCAATGCACGGATTCCCTACATATTATTGGGGCAGGCACTCAATGAAGGCAATCTTCCACCAGGCAGATAAATATCAAAGTGAAGTTTATTGTGTCCACAGCGGCTGATATTGATATTTATCTGCCTGGAAGATTGCCTTCATTGAGTGCCTGCTCCAAAAGGTTTTTTCGGCTTGTCCACTCCCCATGCTGAGGGCTCAAGGTGTTGCACCTGGGCCTCTTCCGAAGTGTGTTGAGTTATCTATTTCTACTTGCAGGCCCTAAACTACAGATTCATTAGAGAATATATTATTATATAGTTCTTGTCAAGCTAGTCCTTGCAATATGTCTATGTGAATATTTTGATCAGTAAGATTTGTCATCACTTTGCAGGTTTCGGAGGAGCAAAGTTTCTGCAAGAAAGATTGGGCTGCAGAAGCTATGGGAGTGGTGCGTGGAAATTATACAGACAACATCAGTACCCTGGAGAGTGGTGATTGGTCGTCTCGGGCGACTAGGCCACGGCGAGCTAAAAGGTATATAGTTAAAAATAGTGAGCTGTAATATCCTCATCCATTGATTGATTACCTATGACCACTCTGTTCCCTTTGCAGATTGGAGTATCCTGCTTGGAGAGTGCTCTCTACAGACCATCAGTCGTCAGTTAAAAGAAACATGCAAAATGTGTGGAATCTCAGCAGCTGATTCTCCATCTATACTTAGTGCCTGTCTTGTGGCAATGGAACCCCAGGGATCTTTTATTGTCATGCCAGGTGAGATTGACGATTTCTATGGTCATGTGAAAAATCTGCCTTGTGAATTAACGGAAAATTGCAACTTTGCATCTCAGTTAGAGTTTGATTTTAGGCTTGTAACACCTAATATAGAATGGCTAATTCTAAGCAACTTTTCATTTGGCCTTCATTATTAATAGAATTGTGAATTATTTGCCTTCTTCTTCTGAAACTTTTTCATTTTTCAAATGGAGATCATTGACCCCCATCTAAAAAAAATCTGTAAGGCTACACATGTATTTTTATTTTTCATTATTCATATTCCAGGCTCTCATTCAAATCAATGCATTGTTGCTAGGGTAATTGTGACCCTAGCAACCAGATTGCTAAAATTGGACTGGAAAGCTGCTGAATAAAAAGCAATATAAAAAAAACTAAAATAATAAAAACCAATTGGAAATTGTCTCTATCTCTATATCATACTAAAAGTTAATCAAAAAGTGAATAACCCCTGGCGAGAGTCCTACCCTCCTCCCCCCCTGTTTCCCCCTATCATTATCTTCTTTCTCTTTTTCCTTCCTTTTTCCTTAAGTATTTATCTTTCTATTACAATTATATTTTCACAGTCCAGATATCAGCACTTGTCATGAACCATTGAGTAATTTTCTACCTTACAAATCTCTGATTGTCACTCAATTACCAAACCATATGAATGGACTGTTAAAAAATAAATAAAAAGTTAAAAAAAAGTGAATAACCCCTTTAAGTAAGCATGTACATTAGGCATTTACATGTAAAAATGCATCTATGAAAATGTTCTGATGGACTGCGTCTGACACAGCAAGGCTTGGTTTGAGAAGTTAGCATCAAGCTCCCCGTCCCTGCTGCTTCCAATGCATCTTGGAAACATCCAGATAGTGCTTCTTAGCACCATATAAATGTAGAGCAAGATGCAATATATCTTACTCTGTCTTGAAAGAGTGTGCTCAGTCATTCCGATGCTGCACAGTCTGACTGGGAAGTGAAAGTACAGGAAATAGTCTAGCAGGCCTTACGTGTTCCTTAACATGACATTTAGTAGCAGGACTAAAAAGCATCTGGCTTCTGTCTTTCAGACTGGTATCCGTGATTACAGTGTTTGTACCCCATGCTTTATGCCAAAAGTAAAGTGCAAATGGCTATAATCTTTGCTCGACATCTCTGATTTTTGCATATGATTTAATCAATTTGAGTTCCGTTGAGGGCTGAAGATGCATGCTCTAAATGTGTCAGTGTCTCTCTCAGTGAATAAAATTTACTTCAATGGGATTTTTTTAGTATTTCTGAACCTCCAGAGCCTCTCACATATATAAATATGTATAATAATATCTTGTGCTTCTCCCACAGATGCTGTCACTATGGGTTCAGTGTTTGGCCGCAACACAGCTTTGAATCTACAGACATCTCAGCTCAGCACTCCACAGGATGCCTCATGCACCCACATCTTAGTGTTCCCCACTTCAGCCACTACCCAGGTTTCTCCAGCTAACTATCACAATGAGGAAGGTAAGTTCACATCATAAACAGCACTGCTAAAATCAACAAATGAATTCTATGTTTCCTAGATCACCTGCGATTACAAGAGTTAATGAGATCAACATGATTTAATGTAATATGAGCAGATATAATAGTCCTAAAAATTCCTAATTTTTGGGCAGATATTGGTCGGGGAAGCCCTTCGGATTACACCATACACAGGACAAGGTCTGTCATCAGCTTTGATCAACTCATGTATGGTCACATGTTACAAGTCAAGACATTTACTATAAACTTTACAGGGCAGGCACCGCCTTCCTCCCTTTTTAATATGGAACTGGTTTGTAACTACCAGGCTGGACACTGCTGCCTTATTTTGCATACATTTCTCAGCTTTTGCATATTTCTGCACATTATTGTGTTTAACCAATCATCCTCTGTATTTTGTAGAGAAGATTATCAAAGGTAATGAACACAAGTTAGTGTTTGTGTAAACACAAAACTGGAAACCGTTCAGATTAATTCAATCCTTTGCTTTCTCATATAAATTAGGGGTTGTTTAGCCATATCTTTGTTGTCTATGAAAGTTCTGTGCTTTGATCAGAGGCAGCATGTAGTAATAATGGGAATAAAAGAACAGCTATAATGTGAGCACTCTCATGTACCTTGTGGAAAACCTCATCTCTATCACATTTCATTAATAAAGTACCATAGCTTGCATTGAGACATGGTAGCATAGATGAGGTTGAAAATGAGTGAAACCTACCTTACTGCTAGTTGGATTTTTCTCCCCATATTTGTCTAAATGTTGTGTTAGCTACTACTTACTCCTAAATCTTGAAATCTTTTTATTTTCTTTCATATGACCCTAGAAATACAAATAAACTGTTAATTAACTGTTTATTTCCTTTGAAATGTGGGAGCATATACTTCTGTCTTTGTAAAAAATAAAAATAAAAAACTAGTGACTTTTCCTTTTTGGCCACACATCTTGGCACCTTGGTCAAAAGGAAGCTTGTACAGGAATGCAACCTGGGGTTTTCCGGATAATGGATCTTTCTGTAATTTGGAACTTTATACCTTAAGTCTACTAGAAAATCATGTAAACATTAAATACACCCAATAGGCTGGTTTTGCTTCCAATAAGGATTCATTATATCTTAGTTGGGATCAAGTACAATGTACAATTATTATTACAGAGAAAAAGGAAATAATTTATAAAATATTTGGATAAAATGGAGGCAGCCTTTCCGTAATTAAGAGAATTTTGGGTTTTCGAATAATGGATCCCAAACCTGTATTTCAAAAATTGCTGCTGTTAGGACACAAAAGTGTGAAAAAGATATGAAAAATCAAGCATTTCCCTCCATTTTTGGTTGTACGCTTGTACGCGAGCCTGTACAATATTTCTCTCATTGCAATCTTTAATACATGAATTATGGACCTTGTTGAAGGTTGCAGGCTCCTAAAATGAAGTAGAAAATATTCCTTTTGCTGCTAGCGTTGCTGCCTCCAGCACTACCCTGCTGTGAGATAATTGATGTGGGTTTATTTCCTCACTATTAAGCAGAGCCACTAAATTAAGCTATTTGAAGTCTCGCTCTTTACATAAACCCTCCAGTGTAGTTAGGCAAATGAACAATTCAACGTTGCTAACCACTTCATATGATGCATATGCTGCTAATGGCCTCCCTGCCCTTAGTCATTATAGCTACAAGTTGTTCCCATAATTAGGTGATGTAATTAAGCCTGCTGAGGCCATTAAGCACTAGTTTTGGGACTTGAGTGCAAATCTTGGTTCTGATACAGCTCTGTAATGCACCGATACTAGCAAATCATCTACAGTAACCATAGGGTGCAGTAATGTCAGTCGCTAAACCTGCAATAAATGTGGGAGATACTAGTTTTGGCAAAGTAACTTCACACTGATTAATATTTACAGATACATTTTGCTGATGAATATTCACCGATTTGCAAATTACCAAGAGCACAAGAATAAATTTTGCCAGGATCAGGCTGGGGAGCTACCATTATTATATTATAAGATAGAGCAGACACTTTTGCATCTCCTTATTTAAATCCCCTCCTTAATTGTAATTACCCATGTAGTTTATGGCGTAAATTCTCTAGAGCATTTTCTCGTCTACAAAGATATTTGGGAAATACTGGTGAATTTTCACTGAGATTTTATACCGAGAGAAAATTCACCATATTTCACTTGCAACCGCAAATGTACAACTTAAACATGAGATGAGGAGTTGGTGGAGGATTCAAGAGTTCTGTGAGGTCTACCCTAGACTCTACTTAGTGTTATATTAAAACAATGGGTACTGGCCTTATAGAGCCGAGGTCCTACAGGTATGCACTTACATGTTAAAAGGCTTTGGCTAATGCCAGGACTAATACTAAAAAAAACACATGATTTTGTCTTTTGAGCCTTGCCTCACCCCTTCAATTTCTGCTTCTTTTGTTTTTATTTTAGATATGTTAGACCTACCCTTTCTGGATGATATGGACAATGACATAGGAATATTAATCACAGGAAATCTGCATTCACCTCCAAACTCATCACCAGGCTCTCCCATTGGAGCAGGACCCCATTTTCAGCACAGCCGTGTAAGTAGGGAAACTGACATATCCATGTTTTATGGATTAAAGCTAAGTAAATCAAAATGCAAAGTTTTAGAAGCAAACTATCTAATAAATAGTAAAAGGTAAAGGACAAAGAAAACTATCTACAGGGTACATTCTAAAACTCACCATTTCTCCAAACAAAAGGCAGAGTAGCACAGCAGGGTTGGCGTCTGCCATGTTGAGTTATTTGTCATTTCCCTAGCTCTCTGGGGACCAGTAACACGAGCAGTTGAATCTCATCTTCACTTTAGCTGCATGTGGTCCTGGTTGCCAGTTACTGCCAGCAAGCTGGAGAAAGGACATCAACTAGGCCCAACATGGCAATTACCAATCCCCCTGTACCAACCTGCTTTTTTTTAACAGGCAAACAGGGCATTATGGAGGAGTGTGGGTGGTAGATCTATTGTGGGGAACCTCTGCAGGGAACATATCACATATAGATGGCTGTCAATGTCTTTTACATTTATTTGTCCCACTAATTACTTTTCTCATTGCTTTCTATTGTACTGTATTCCTAAATTTTTAAATATGAACGCATTTTGTTTCCCCCCTTCTCATGGTTCCCAGTAGCAGCTCCGTAAGCCACACTGTGGACTTTCTAAGCAATGTGATTTATTTTGGCTAATGGAGCATTGCTTCCGAGGATGAGTTCACCTATTGTGGTTTTCTTTCTAACAGAGTCAGGTAGAGAGGCTTCTTTCCCGAGAGACACCAGAAGAACTGAAGCAGCAGCCACTTGCATTAGGGTACTATGTGTCCACAGCCAAAGCAGAGAACCTACCTGAGTGGTTTTGGTCTTCATGCCCACATGCACAAAATCAGTGTCCTCTTTTTCTAAAGGTAAAGCCACATCTTTATACTACTTTAAAACATGCATGATATGTTTTCCTTTACCAATATCCTATCCTGTATTTCCGAATAGCTCATTTGCCTTTCTCCTGAAGTACTGCAGTAATGCCATCCCTTGTTCTTAATATTACCCACAGGCCTCCTTGCACCACCACATATCTGTTTCTCACAATGAAGATCTTGTTCCTGCACGTACTTCTCAGCGTGTTCCTCACCCCCTGGATTCTAAGACCACATCTGACGTATTAAGGTAATTTTTTGAGGGTGAATTAGCATCCTCTGTTTCAGACAGTTAGTTGTCTTTTATTCTGCTCCTCTCTAGATTTTAATTGAGGCTGCACCATTCAAGCAGTTTGCTAGGGGTCTAAATGTTAAAGGAACAGTAACACCAAAAAATGCAAGTGTTTTTATCTTGTACTATTGCCCTGCACTGGTAGAACCAATCTGTTTGCTTCAGAAACACTACTACAGTTCATATAAACAAGCTGCTGTATAGCAATTGCAGAAATTGAAAATAAAAGCTATGTGGAACATGTTAAATAGTAGATAACACATTTATGTTCTACAGAGCTTAAGGGCTTTAGCACACGGCAAGATTCGGGGAGATTTAGTCGCCTGGTGACTAATCACCTCTTCTTCAGGGTGACAATCTCCCCGAACTGCCTTCCGCCTGCTAAAATGAAAAATCGCCTGCGACAATGCACTCGTGGCGCTTCGATTTCCGAAGTCACCAGAAGTTTCCTCGTGAGGCAGGCAGAAGGCATTTTAGCAGGGGGAAGGCAGTTCAGGGAGATTGTCGCCCCAAAGAAGCCCTAACTGCTATCTGCTGTGTAACCTGAGCCTTTTCTCCTTTGAATGGCTGTCCCCATTGCTACACAGCAGCTTATTTATATAAACAATAGTAGTGTTTCTGAAGCAAATACAGCAGTTTTACCAGTGCGGGGCAACAATGCATTATATTTTTATTACTTTAAACCACCTGCATTTTTTGATGTTACTGTTCCTTTAACTGTGAAGAGAGAAGTTCATTGGTGGGGAGATGGAAATTCACAGTACTTGCTGCATGGCCACATGAGTCTGAATTGGCATGCACTAAGAAGCAAAGTGTATGAATTTCAGCCAACACAATAATGCAACACAAATGATTACCCCTATTTTTGATGGATTTGCAGATAAAACAATATTAAAATAATGGGACTGAACAATGTTGTTTGCTTCATGATAATTTCTATGGACCTTTTATGACTCACCATCTGCAAATCTGACATTGAAAGTTGAAAGGGTTGGATTAAAGGTTGCCATTTATTTCTTATAGTTTGTGAAGATTCTCATTCATCCAGGTCATGGTATATCATTACTTATTTTTACAGATATCATCCCCTTGTGAGATTTTGCTATTAGTAATGAAGGGGTCCCTCCTACTTTTCTTTCCCGTTTTTTTGTGTAAAGGTTTGGGTTAGTCTTTAAAGTTTGTATTTAATAAATGTGACTGAATATTAACGAGAAGAGAGTTTTCAGTATCTGAGCACTGGTCTAGTTAAGGAAATGGCATAGTTTTGGACCCTGGGGGCCCTGTTACTTGTACTTGTGAAGGTGAGCACCCTTTGGCTAAATCTGTGTCTTTATATAAAAGTACAACCACCGTGGGAATTATATATTCTGTTTTAATGTACCCTTGCTTTCTAGGTTTGTCTTGGAACAGTACAATGCTCTCTCATGGTTGACTTGTAACCCAGCCACTCAGGATCGGACCTCCTGCCTACCAATTCACTTCACGGTGCTCATACAGATGTACAACATGGTGATGGACTTTCTTTGAATGCTTTCAACCAGCCTTGATCAGCAACATCTAAAAGCCTCCTGCCATCAGTCAGTGCCTGACTTGTGCTCATCAAGTTCAGCTGTTCTTGCTTACATAACACCTGGCAACACCAGTATTGGGCACTGCAGAAACCATGCACAGTGTATCCTAATACATTATGTTCTGTGCAATACACTAAACAATGACTTGACAGTGAACAGCGGTGTGGCAAGAACACGATGTTGCAACACCAAGTGTGTGACGGAAGCTATCGCAGTCCACATATAAAGTCCAACCTCAAGCGACAGTTTGTAAAAGAAGCTTGAAATAAACTTTAAGTAATGCAAAGCTGAGGATGTCCAGCAGTATTCTCCCTAGGTGTGCTCTAATGCTGCAGGAGTGGGTCAATGGATGACTGGGAAAAACAATTTAACACACAGTGGGGCTGATTTACTAACATAGGTGATAAATAGCATCACTGCTGTTGTCAGGAGTAGCCAATCGCCAATTAGTTTAAAAAAGACTACGAGATTAAAAAAAAATTAAATCAAAGATCTGATTGGTATCTATGAGTAACTGCACGGTTTTGTACCTTTGTGAGTAAATCAGCCCTTATACGGAATCTATAGCGACAACATATCGGTATAATGACAGTGAATTGACCCTACACCTTAGGGAGTTATTTCATCCTCTCCTTTGTGAATTCTTTTCTGCCACAGTTGGTCCTGTTTCAAAGAGTTAGTAGCAGTTGCACTTAGAATAACCAATGGAAAGTATTTAAGCATAGAAACCATTCCAGATCATTTATATTTTTCTTTGATGGTACAATGTAATTGCTCTGTGGGGCTAAACTGGGCGCCATCTGCTGCCATTATACAGATTTTGGCACTGAATACCAGTCTGTACATTCACAGGTTGAGCCTGACACTGTAGCAATATAAAGGCAGCTATATCCCCCAGGCAAAATGCTTTGCCGTGACTATGAGAGGAAGTACCAAGCCATTTCAGAATCTCTAGAAATGCCACCGTCGTGATGCACTTGCAGTCATTAGCTGGTAATCTAGCCAGCATGCAGTATTGATAGCCCACACACATCAGCTGGGCCAGTATGGCAAATAAAACTATCTAGTATTTTCCCTTACTTGCCACTACTTTAAACATGAGCAGATATTTATTCATACAAATATTTGTTTCCCCCCATGTTGCTCTGATCTGTCTGATTCTGCATTATTTGTTTACCCCTTAGTGGCAGATATGAGAGAAGCAGAATCCTCTACGTATTTATACTTTTCTTGGATCTGGCGCATCGTTTCATGTCAGATAAATACAGTGTACTTTAATCGCCCTCATTACTGCGGGGGTCTCAAAAAAACCTCTGATATGTGGAGATAAGGTATTTGTACATAATATCACTTTTTTTTAAAGCAAATGTAAAACTTGTACATTTCTCAATGAACCTAAAGATTTTTCCTTTCCTTTTTTTACAAAGTATTTACTGGCTGCCCCCCCCCTCGTTTTATATATAATATAAATATATATATATACACACATTTACAGATATCTATAAATAGGCATACAATTTGAAAGATGGGGGAAATTATACCCATCAGAAATATGAACACAATGAAACTAAAACAAAATGGGAAAAAAAAAGCTTTTGGAATTTCAGAAAAAAATGTAATCCTGCCTCCGGTACCTCACAAAAAATAAGGTTTGATAAAAAAAAAAGAAAACGAAAAAACAAGAAGTTAAGAGTTAAAGAAATTAGTTCTTCAATATAATTGTGCTTCATATATACCTTGTGAACAAAAAAGGTCTATACTTTTACACACTTTTTTAGATGAATAAATTATTGATTTATTGATATCTGATTCTGAGATTTATTTGTCAAAAATGTCATGGGCTGAATTGGGGGAAGAAGCACAGGTACATGTTATCTGGAATACAAGGGACAGGAGACTTCATGGATAAGGGGTTCCCAGGGCTTCAGAGCAATACATTAAAACCTGTGTGACTGCAGCAATGATTGATCAGGCTAGGAGTTTAGACTTAGAAACATCTTCCTCTTCGTCTTCCTTTTCCCTTCAGTCCTGGCTCTGAAGGAGAGGGAGCCCACAATCTGCTTCCAAATTCAGCAAAACTTTGTGTTTTTTAAGCATTCCTGAAAAAGCTTTCAAAATCAGTACCAAAATGAATGTTAGAGTTTGTAAAGAAGAATGCAGACACTGTTATTTTTTGGAACAACCTAATATTCCCTTTTCTGCACTTGCTGTAAAAGAGTAACACACATTCGATACATTTTTTCTTAATGTTCTAATTTGGAATAGAATTTTGCTTTCCTTTGAATCACTGAACTAATATTTAGTTGTATAAGAAGTGTTTCTGAGAACTGCTGCACATCTGTGTTGCATAGAGTCAACCAACTTCTGGCACCTGTTACATTCCACAATTCTTCTGCATTTCTTGGTTTTGCCTCAGCAACAGCATTTTTGATGTCATCCACAAATTTTCTATTGGATTAAGGTCTGGGGATTGGGCTGGTCACTCCATAATGTCAATCTTGTTGGTCTGGAACCAAGATGTTGCTCGTTACTGGTGTGTTTGGGGTCGTTGTCTTGTTCAAACTCCCATTTCAAGGGCATTTCCTCTTTAGCATAAGGCAACATGACCTCTTCAACTATTTTGATGTATTGAAACTGATTCATGATCCCTGGTATGTGATAAATAGGCCCAACACCATAGTATGAGAAACATCCCCATATCATGATTCTTGTGTCACCATATTTCCTTGTCCTCACACAGAGAACTGTGCCTTGAATTCAGTGTTTGGGGGTTGTATGACAAACTGCCACCCCTAGACCCAAAAAGAAAAATCTTGCTTTCATCAGTCCACAAAATGTTGCACGATTTCTCTATAGGCCAGTCAGTGTGTTCAAATTGTAACCTCATCAGCACATCTTTTTTTCAACAATGGGACTTTGCGGGGGCTTCTTGCCAATAGCTTGGCTTCACATAGGCATCTTCTTATTGTAATAGTATTCACAGGTAACTTAAGACCTTCTTTGAACTTCTTGGAGCTGAGTCTTTGCCATTTTACCTGTTCTTCTATCCATTCTAATGGTAGTTATCAGTTTTTTTCCAAGTCTTTCAGGTTTTGGTTGCCATTTTAAAGCATTTGATATCGTTTTAGCTGAGTTGCCTATCATTTTCTGCACTTCTTTATATGTTTTCCCCTCTCCAATCACCTTTTTAATCAAAGTACCCTGTTCTTCTGAACAAAGTCTGGAGCAACCCATTTTACTCAGATTTTCAGAGAGAAATACACTATAATCAGCATGCACAACATTTGCTCCTTCTTTCTTAAATAAGGGCCGTAATTGACACCTGTTTTTTCACAGAATGAATTACTTCACTAATTGAATTCCACTCGGCTATTATTTGGAACAAGCTTCAATTTATGATTCTGTTGATTTTTCTATTACTCTACTACACCTACTTGTAAATAATTTGCTATGTAGAAATATAATTTCTGCTATTCTGAACATTAGCTAGATGGAGGTCTGTAGGTGCGGCAACTGTCAGGTTATGGGTGCTACAGTTTGGACATCACGGATTTATTTAATGCTTCCAGTCAGTTTATAGATATGGACTGTACATTTTCTGCATTGCCAGGGCCCTATCTTCATGTGACCAAGCAAAAGATTATGTTTTAATCTGAAATATCCAAGAAGAGGAAGATTTACCACTCATATTCTGTTATATAGGAGACATGTAAAGGCCTACAGAGATCAACATAAGTATTTTCAGTAATTCCTCTTCTCCGCATAGTGACAATGAAATCCAGTTACATCTTGTGTATTGTTTGCCTCATATAAAATATAGTACAGGTAAAAGTATCAATTTTACCTGGAAAACACAAAACCTCCCACCAGAGGGCAGTGTCGCTCCATTTTCACATTTCTGTGTCTCATCTAAAAAAGAGCAGCTGGTCTGCAGAGTTTCTATAAATGGGAATCATTGGCATAACACAGAGTTTGGTTATTCTTCCAGTTTTCTTGCTGTCTTTAATATGCGTTTGTGTCTCAGCTACATAGTCTAACAGGAGGCAGAATAAAATCAACATGAAACAAATTCATTAACCTCCAAATTCAGTGTTGCCTTTATTAATTGTGCCTAAACATTTCTCTGTGGATGTATTAGAGAGGGTGCAACTGTGCTGGGCATGAACACATTCTCCTGGGCTGGAAACATTATCTGCACTTTATACTGACTGTAACCACAAACAGTGCAGCTATAAAGCATTTTGTTTTAGCTTTGAAGCACAGAAGAATGTTGCTCTGGGGATCATTCCTGCAAGTTCCGCCATTGCAATTGTGATAGGCTTCAGCTCAGTCCTTTCTCAATATGCAAGAGAGATCTGTAAGGTAGCCTGGGATCTGTCTGCTGGTCATGGGCACCCATGCAGGATCTTCCCTGTCTGTTGGGTCCTTCCATTTGTGCTGCCTCCTTGTTGACATGTCGCGTGTGCTCTGAATGGGTGCATGTACTTGCATCTGTCCTAGCACATGTCTCTGCTCTGCATGAAGGATTCAGTGTGTATGGTTACAGGTTGGGGTAAAGGATTTGGTTATTTTTTGTGACTTAACAGTGGCATAACTACAGAGTCAGGCCCAAGGAACAGGGGGCCTGGACCACGGGGGCTGCTTCCTCTATATCTGTAAGAAATCCTCCTTCTTCAGCTGCAATCATACTTACTCAGTGGGAGCGGTGGGGGACATGAGCAGGCAATTGGGTGGGCAGGTGGAGGGAGGGCCAGGTAGGTACACGCTTGGCCTCTCCAAAAATTTTTATTTTGCCGGAGGTCCCAGTGCACAGCTAATTATCAACATGTATGTATTCTGCATCACTGTACAACAGAAGGTTGTATACATAAAACATACAAATTACATACTACTGACCAAGATAGGGAGTAGAGAGAGCCATGTTCTTTACAATCTAAAATGAGAAGGACGTATGATACAGAAAGTGCTGGGATTGGCAGCATCAGACCAGAGTATATTTTCAGACCGATTCTGACTTCATTTGAACCCTGCCTGCCCTGGTCTCGGCTTAGATTGAGGTTTGCTTTTTTTACCAGTCTCCAAACTTTGTTGGCATTTCTGCCAATGGGATGAAGATACACCAGTAGTTGAAGCAGTGATTGACTCTGGGGCCTGTGACTGTTTTATAACCTTGGTTTTAGTTATGGTTTAGTCTCTAATAAGACTGACTTTACCTTGAAACTTCTCCATTGCTCGCTGGGAGCAAGCCAAATCAATAAAGTTTCCCATAATGGCACCTCTCATATTTCAAGTTATTCGTTGCCTACCACGTTCCTATCTGGTAATCTGTGAATTATAAATCGGATTACTTACCTCGCAAGGACCAAACATGGAGTAGGTTCAGTTTCCCTGTTTGCCCTGTTTAGAACAAGAAATAAAATTCATAATTGTTTATAATTAAAACAATAGTCAAAAATGTATGTCTATGACAAGCCCTATTCATTGCACTCATGCTGAACAAGTTAGTATACTATCCCTTTAACCAAAATGGCTCATATTGTAGCTTTTCCCATGTTTTTTCAGTTGCCGCTGAGATCTCCAAGAAACTGCCAGACTCTGAGTTCCACTGGATTCAATTATATATTTTTATTTATGTATTTATTTATTAGCTGTTATTAGGGCTGACACATGTTCACCGGTTTTTGCACATCACTCACCTTGAAATCAGTATTTTTATTGCATTTTTCTTTTCCCCGTGTTCCCAACTTCCTCTAGCACAATTGTACCTTTCTTTTCCAATCATGAAATTCATCTTTTTCATAATGTTTCCCAGTATCCAATCTGACATCACTTTTCCTGCTATCCAAGACCTGTTGTCTTTGTTCAATGAAAAGTTTGTGGTTAGCAACATTTTAAAACCTTTGCAGATAAAAAGAGAACTAAAGGTCATGGAGCTGAAGCACAGAGGAAGTTCTCTGCACAATAACATTGACATGAACAGGTGGCAGTTTTCCTGCACATATAATATATAGTCTAATGGGGCCACTTTGGCTTGTATTTCTGGACTTCCATTGTGTGCTTTCCCATTGCCTGATTCTGATTGCTACCAGTCACTAAAATTGTTGCACTTTCCACTGCTCAATACCCATCCACAGACCTAATCCTTATTATTGCCCTTAAGAACTTGACATGGTTGTCACAGGAAGATGTCTTCTAAAGTAAATTGTCTGTTTATTTCTAGTAGAATATCAAATATCATATAAACATAACAATTTGGGAGTATTTGATTCACGGAGTGTTTTTTGCCCAGGTCAGAAAAGAGTTTGATCTCCATTTTCACTACTCGGCCAACAACTGTGGCACCCAAAGTCACTGCCAAAGGGAAAATACATGTAGACCAGAGTACAAAAAAATGCATACATATATATACATATATATGGTCTCTCTCGCTCTCTCCCCCCCTCTATAGACAGAGAGTATATGAAAGGCCCCACACAATATGGCTGCCTTTCAATTTAATCGTACAGGCAAACAGGAAGTGATGAGGCGCTGTGACTCATATTCACTTCCTCATTTGCTTATGTGCCATGCACTGACAAGTAAAATGCAAAGTTATTTTCATAAAATATTATTGGCTATTTTTACAGCCAATTGAAAACCCTTTTTGAGTGAATTTAAAGCTCTGGACAACAGTAAGAATTTTGTGGTCACATATAATGCATTTTTTAAATTCAACTTAGACTTGTTTATTCATTAGGGATTTAGTTTAACATTTGTCCCATTCATTTGTGAAAGATTTGGTGTTTGTACAAAATGGTGGATTTGGTGCATATTATACAAGCAGAATGTGTGTAAGTGTTCAGTGTAGGGGTTTCAGTGCCATACTGTATGTGAGTATAAGGACAAATTAATGACAGCACCAAGAAATTAGCAGGCATTGTCCCACACACCTTCCTCCTTAAAATCTTAGCCAACATTATAATAGAACCTTTATTGAATATTGGTCATTTACTTCCACCTATTCATAGCATTTGCTTACTTGGCACTGCTAAACCAGACATAACATCAGAGCCTGTTTTATTATACACACAACTTTTGTACATATCCCTTAAAGCGATACTGAAACATCCCTAATATCATAAAAGTATTAGGAACGTGTCAGTATCGCTTTAAATGATGGGCTTGTTAATATATCAAAAATACCAATAGCTGTTAGATACATTGAAACTGAGCACTAACACAGTATTGGCAATATACTTGTTTTGTATAATTCTCAGTACATGTACAGGTATGGATCAATCGTTATGGCGGCACACTCCAGAGTCCTTCTCAATCGCTTGTTCTCAAATTGTAAGTAAAATAATTTTCCTTTATTCAAAATATTTATACACTGAAAAAACAGCGCCATGAGGTCTGACGCATTTCGTGTCACTGCACTTTCTCAGAGACCTCACTTCTCATTGGTACACATGGTCCACCCATATAATTAACATGTTAATCCATTATACCACATTGAATTAAAATACAATTCCATGAAAACCATTAAAACCAATCAGTTAATCAAGTGAATCCAGATTGATTCATTTTTCACATTTCAAAAATGTTTTTTATGCAAATAGATAAATCCATATTACAATCAGTAAAAACCTATCATTCCATTTAGTAGCTGGTGCTCTAATCGATACAATTTCAAATGAATTTCCTTCAATTTAGTTACAAATTCACCTAAGTACCATAGTGGATACAAAGAACATTAATCTATCTTTTACAAGCTTTTAACTCATCGCAATTCCAATTTCAGACAAATAGTACTCCATCCACAGATTAAAAAAACCAACTTATGTCAAATACTGAGTTTAAACCTTTGGGCTGTCTAAATCCATTATAAATCCATTTGTAAAACCTCTGTCCTCAATAATTTGGTTTTGTAAATCCCCACCTGAATCACAGCACAGTCCGGGTAAGATCTTTTAAGACAAACACTCAACATGTTTGGGGAGTTTGAACCGCTCCAGTGTTGTAGCGAGAGGTCCGGGGCGAAATGCAATGAATTTGAATGGTGAGCGGGCATACGGAAGTGTTAATTAATTAATTAATTAGTTAATTTAATTAATTAATTAAATAAATACCCGGATTTGTTATTACGGACCTGAGATTGATAAAGTGAACCTCAGGTGTAGCGCTGGATGCATGTATACTGTATATATTGGAGCCATGTACAGGTATGGGATTCATTATCCCGAAACCCATTATCCAGAAAGATCTGAATTACGGAAAGGCTCCCATAGGGGTAAATTTATTAAAGAGTGAAGTTCCGCCACTAGAGTGAAATTCCGCAGCTCTCCATTCATTTCTATGGGATTTTGAAAGGCGTATTTATCAATGGGTGTAAGTTAAATTTCACCCTTTGATAAATACGCCTTTAAAAACCCCATAGAAATGAATGGGAAGTGGCGGAATTTCACTATTAACTTCACTCTTTGATAAATAGACCCCATAGACTCCTTTATGATCAAATAATCCAAATTTTTAAAAATTATTTTCTTTTTTTCTCTGTAATAATAAAACAGTACCATGTAGTTGATACAAACTAGGATATAATTAATCCTTATTGGAACAAAACCCTCCTATTGGGTTTATTTAATGTTTACATGATTTTCTAGTAGACTTAAGGTATGAAGATACAAATTATGGAAAGATCTGTTATCTGAAAACCCCCAGGTCCCGAGCATTCTGTATAACGGGTCCCATACCTGTACTTTATGACAACCTATCTCAGCCGATATCCATGTAAAAGAAGTGCAGAGGAACCATAGTATTGCTTTGCTTGCTGCAGTGTGTGTGCGTTTCTTTCCCCCCTCTTACATACAGTATCTGTAATTTGGCCTGGGATCCAGCAGTTTTACACCAATCCCCATTGGCCTTATGTGAATCATGTGACTGGTATTGTATCTGTTCTGTCTTCACCTTCCATGTCTAATAGTAAGTATACCCCTTTACCTGATACACATTAAGTGAACGATGACATGGAATAAACCCAGGGTACTGGCATAAATCCTTAATTCAGAAGTTCCCTAGATTGGCCCAGTTTGGGGCTAGGTTTAAACATGTATTATACATTAAATATCCTTTATTATATGGTTTAACTCTAATCAAAACTATAAAACCAAAAATCTCCCCAGTGCAAAAATATCAGGCTTCAAGTATGTGACAAACTATTAAAGGCCAAACATGAGCAGGTGCAGAACCTCCTCCTTCTCCCATGCACAAAGCATTTACCCTCTGTGTAATGAAATGTGTTATTGGCCAGTGCTTCAGGCTACTTTAAAGTGCTGTTGGACACAAGGAACGTGTTTGAAAAAGTTGTTAGCAATGAAATGGGTCATTAACTCGCCCGCATTGTTAACAAGGGAACAGACTGATTATTGCTCAGGTTTGTAATAATCCAGGAATTACTTTTGTGTAAACAAGCGTGCGCTCTCACCCCTGGGGCTCAGTGCTACTAATACGGTGGGCCCAGTTAACCCTGTCTGATGTGGACTGGTGCATTATACACCGTAGAATCATCCATTGTACAAACCAGGCCCATTCAGATTCCAAACATTGTTTATGTTGCCATAAAACTTATGCATTTATGGAATTTCATTAATATATGAACTGGAAACTGCCCAGAGACAAATGAGATTTTCTCTCTGAAACAGAAAGTGAGGTTGTAGTGGGAAGGACACAAATAATTCAATATTAGTCTAGCTGTTTAATGAGGTTAAATCAATCAGAGTCTATGTGTACGCATACATAAACAACTTACACAACAAACCTGTGTAAGGTGAAAACCTGAGGGTGGCTATTTTTTTTGGGTTTACTTACCCTTTTAGCTTATTGCATACCAGTAGCATAACTTTGGGAGCCTGGGCTCTCCTACAATATATCAGTTTGACAGCCCTTATCCTGCAGCAATTTACGGATGACCCACAACACTGGCAAAAAACTGCTGTGGTCACCTGGAATTTCAGGGGTGTTGCAGGTCACCCCCCAATCACTGGGTCTTTCCCCAGTTGGCCCATTCGCAAATTCTTCATTTTTAGCCTTCACCAATACAGAAAATAGAACAGAAGGACACAGTGGCAAGTGTAAACCATAATCCAGCAGGAAATAATATTTCAAATAAATCTTACAGAAGAACACTCAGTGGCCTGGCTTGTCTATTATAGAAATGCAAGTGCCTGCCCTGTGCTAAATCTAATCATAAGCCATTTTGCACTCTCCCTTTCTGCACAAGGTTGAGTATCCAAATTCAGTTCCGGCACAGCCCTAAAAAGGATGGAAACATTAACTGCCAGGATTTAGTATGCAATACATCCTAATTACAATGTATCCATCCTTTGAAACAAAGTTGAATATTGTGACATAGTTAATTAGCAAACAATGCTTATATACAATGCAATTCAGAAGCATTCACACTCGAGACTGTATCTGACGATTCAGCACTAACAATGAACGATGTTCAGGTGCCTTCAAGGCGCCCAATCAAAATTTTCCAACTGGCCTGATCGATGAGCGACCAATATATAAGTCTTCTGACGATATCAGTCGGCTCATCTCCCACAATACACGCACCAAATATCATATGAAAATTTGTTTTGTATGATATTATCGGTGCATCTATGGCCACCTAAAAGGTGTTTTTTTTCAAACCACATCAGTTAATAGTGCTGATCCAGCAGAATTCTGAATTTTGAAATCTGACATGGGGCTAGACATATTGTCAGTTTCCCAGCTGTCCACAGTCATATGACTTGTGCTCTAATAAACTTCAGTCACTCTTTAGGGCAGAGACACGTGGAGATTCGGGGAGATTAGTCACCCAAGGACAAATTGTTTCTTCTTCAGGCAACTAATCTCCCCAAACTGCCTTCCTGCCAAGCAGAATGTAAATCACCGGCAGGATGGCACTCGGAACACTTTGTTTTCCGAAGTTGTCTCACAAGGAAACTTTGTGCGACTTCAGAAAGCCGAATTGATCTGAGTACAATTCCGCCGGCTATTTACATTCTAGCAGGTGGAAAGGCAGTTCAGGGAGATTAGTTGCCCGAAGAAGAGGCCATTTGTCACCAGGCGCCTAATCTAATCAAATCTCCACTTGTGTCTCTGCCCTTAAACTGAGCTCCTCTTTATATAAAAGACCGAAAGAGAATGCACCTGGGAAAGAGGGGGGTTTGTTTATAAAGAGCTCATCTCTATTTAAAAAAACTATATTATAGAAAAAAAATATCAAAATGTAGATTTTTTTTTTAATTAATATTTTCAAGTTCCATTTACTGAGCTCAAAGGAATCGCAGAAAGTAGAACATTAAAAGGTGCTTCAATTTCAGTCTCTGTTTAGTGCAAGAAATAACTAAAAAAAAACAATTTCTTAATTAAAACAATAGGCAGTTAGTACAAGCTCTATTCATTTAACACTTACTGAAAATGGGGGTATTGTGCACCTTTATCTTGTAGGAGCTAAGCAGTTTACTTACCCCATGATACCGCTGTTAATATCTTGGCAGGCTAAATGCCATAGGCAGGACCTTCACTCTTCTAGCTAGTTTGGAGAGATGACTTTCATCTATATCTGACAATTCAATGCAACAATAGTGACTCTGATGAAAAGCTTCATACAGCGGAATGAGTAGCTACTCACCCATGTGGCCACACTGAGGAGCTTCCAAAGTATTTTTAGTGATCTGTGGTTGGCAAGTCCTAAAGAAAATGCATGAGATAAAGCCTAAATTTATTTTTGATTTCCCCAATTGTTCCCCTTTGTTACTATAGAAACAAAACTCCTAAAACAGCAAAAATGATAATCTAAAGAGCTGCCGGTCAAGTATCTATCAAAGCAGAGGAAAGCGAATGATGCAGACAGCATAGAAACGATAGGACATGAACAAGTGGTAACACATAGGGATGTATGCTACGCGAAAGGTTGGGAAACAAAAGAACTGAAAAATTAGAAATTTAACAAAACTGTGTAGAATTAATGGCATGGCAATACTCAAAACAATTACAGAACTCTTTCTGCAAGATGGTGGGTGTTTTGGAACAATTCAACAGGGCTTTTATTGTAGTTTGTGGAGGCAATTAACAGGATAATTATTAATAGTAATAATTATTATTATTAAAACTACTGATGCTGTTCTGTGCAGAATGTATCAGTAATGTATAAAAAAAAACAATTATTGTATGTTCTGAAAAATGCATATTTTTTATACGGTAAAACATTTAATTTTTTGTATTTTGTTAGTTTACTGTGGCAGAGAGGGGACCAAAGTAAATGTTTAAGGGAACCTTAACCCCAAAACTGCTTGTTTAGAGGTTATAACTACAGACACCTCTCAGAAATACACAAACTCAAGGTTCTTAAATGTACCGACATGTTCAGCCTGCAAGTGGTACCGCTCAGCAGAAAGAGCAGCATGGGGGGGAGGGGCAGCCTAGATTTCCTAGATTAGCTCCATCCTTCACCTGTTAATAGCCTCTATGGTCCCTCTTGCAGATTTAAGACAAATAGTGTCCTTGTGACTGATGCGATTGTGTCTTGAGTGCCTGAGAGCAGCAGGTGTGTTGCTCCCGCATCCTCCTCTTCATCCTCCTCTCCAGCTTTGAGCAAGAAAAGAGCTATCTGGCGTGGCTCAGGTGGCTAAATACACAAAACTCCTCTCTCATGAGCTTTACAGACGCAAACCACTTGATTGTTCCAACCTCTCTTATTTTATCCTGTCACTACTTTCCTCTTCAATCAATCTGCTCAAAAGCCTCAATGCAGAACATTGGATGTTTATTGAAGAGCCAGCCTGATTCGAGTTTCAGTAAGATTTATTATATGCTGTCCGCAGCTGCCCTTGCTCTGTTCTACAGTCAGGGACGATCCAAGTCGATCTTCCACCTGAGGCAAAATTACTCCGCAAATCCCCCCTCACCCCCACCTCTTTCACCCTGCCCTACTCTCCTGCACCCGAGACAACTGCCATGCACAAGTGGCTTGCTGCCCAGATATTAGAAACCTCTGCAAGTCTGGATCATAAAAGTTTTTGCTAACTTTTATTCTCCCTTTTCAATCGCTATCAATTGCATTGCCTCATGATAAAAGGCCAGAACTGCCCCATAGTGATTTTTAATTGGAATACATAAGAAGCATATTATTTTAATATATATATATTAGTATAAACACATATTGCCAAGTTATTGGAATACACCAAGAAAATAACCTGGAGCTCATGGAGCAAGACTAACCTCAATGTAAGTTGCCTAACAGACCATTCTTTATCAATGGCTCTTAAAATAAGTGCTATTTCTGCTATTGCCCAGAGTGAAAGCACTTTTTGTTCTTAGGTGGCTCCTCAAAGCAAAAACATCATTTAACATGGGACCCAGAGTCCATCTTGGTGTGAAAAATGTCAGAAGTAGTACAGGAATGGGATCCATTATCCGGAAACACGTTATCCAGACAGCTCCAAATTATGGGAAGGTCTAGATGGTGACTTACTGGCTGGGCCGGTCAAATACCAGCCAGGGGCAACTGTACCACCTTAAGTGCTAATGCAGTACAGGTATCAGATCCGTTTTCTGGAAACCTGTTATCCAGACAGCTCCGAATTATGGGAAGTCCATCTCCCCTAGACTCAACTTTATCCAAATAATCCAATTTTTTTAAAATGATTTCCTTTTTCTGTGTAATAATAGAACAGTACATTGTACTTGATCCCAACTAAGATATAATTAATCCTTATTGGAAGCAAAACCGCCCTATTAGGTTTATTTAATATTTACTTGATTTTCTAGCATACTTACGGGGGAATGTAATAAAAATCGCTAACGGAAAAACTATTCGCAATGCGAAAAGTTATGCCTTTGCGCGAACAAATTTTGCTTTGTGCGAATTTAATATAGCTTTTGCGAGCCCGGAAACTGTTTAGCGACCACTTCCGACAGTGAAAGACCGTTTGCGAATTTTATAGTTTGCGCCAATGCGCAGTCAATGTAATAAAACTTCTTACTGAAAAAGTCGTTATGTTTGCTTCAAAAGATTACGACACCTTCAAGCACTTCTTATGAGTGCGCAATTAAAATTCGCAATGCGCAATTAAAATTCGCAATGCAATAACAGTTTAAGGAACAATATTACATCGCGAGATGTGGATTTTTAGTCTTATTGGTGCGAATTGTTTTGCTCTTTGCGACTTTTATTACATTCCCCTGTTAATGTATGAAGATCCACATAAAGGAAAAATCCATTATCCGGAAAGCCCCAGGTTCCGAGCATTCTGCATAACAGGTCCCATACCTGTACAAAGTAAATATTAGACAGTGTAATAGTTTTATATCTATATATCAAGGTTGTTTGACTTCTGTTTATCTTTCTCAATCCAGTGACCTGACAAATTATAATGACAAGCAGAGGTGCAGCCTGATGGCGTGTGGGTGTTCTATTGGCAACAAATGACATTTTTCTCAGCCTCCATCCCATGTCTTTGGCTTAAAATTGGAAGTTTTATTCTTCAAGTAATATGCAGTCCATGGGACTCACAGCAGGGCCACCTCTTGTCATAGACATTCATTTATCAGGTGACATGGGAAAATGTCTACCACTGGATTTCACAGGAACGAATAAGAAGACTCATGCTGGGGTTCAATAATTGGCCCAAGTCAATAAGAACTCTACATAGCTTGAGCATATTGTTTTCCCATCCCTCAGTAAAGATAAGGGGAGAATGAAACTGTACCCCTGAACCCTCAAACATGTCATATTGCAACAACACTGCTGAGCTGCTTAACTGATTCAGTCATTATTAGCTGTCTTGTAGCCTGAACGGGCAGCATCTGAAGTCTAATTCCTGAATGTTTAGGGCAGGCTAACACAAAGCTGATAAGAGAAAAATGTTTTCAAGTGAATGAAAATATTAGACACAGAGGTTTATTCTGAGCAAAAATAATATAAAAAATAATGGCAAACAAACAGAGCTGTTGGATAGTGGTACAACATAACCCAAAAAGAAAGTGCAATGAGAGCAGAGATCTTTGGAAGACAGTGAAGTGACAGCGTTGTTTGTTAGTTCTCAGACTGGAGATTCCCAGATCATAAAACAAGCTGAATGTCAACCCAACATATATAACCTGAGGCACTAAAGTGAGACTCGTGTCATTAGGAACGCCCACCTCCTATCACATTCCACTCCACAGCTCCCGGGGCACAAACTGACAGGCCTTTTTACACCCCAACACCAAAATGTTTTTTGGGAGAAGTTCCTTAACCCCTTCAATTTCAGAACACTTGCGAATCACATAATCAGAGAACAGTACAGTATAACTAAGATGTTTTTCATTTTTCTACACAGTAATATTACTCTAGGACTGCCTGAAGTTAATAGTGACATTTGTTAGAAGTACTGGTTACAAACCAATGTGCCTGCTTAGCAGACAGGCAAATCCAGTTAAAAATTTTGCCCCAGGCCCTTTACATGTTGTTCCAACCATTGTGTCCTTAAAAAGGATAATGTTTTGAAGACTCTCAGTTCTGAATTCTTCAGCAGGTAATGCTGTAATGAATGTAATAGCCACTTTAAAGTGAACTTTATCATTCTCTCATTGGTTACAGGTTAGTTACTTTAGTTATTCACTTTCAGTTTGTTACACTCAAAAATTGATTTCAGCAGGTTTTTACACACTAGTTTCAAAGTAATAAAATGTAACAGCACTTCACAAATGGCAACTGTTATATAAGTAGGGACTTTACCATAAGGATGTAGAGTAGTCAGGTTGCTAAAGGGAGAATTACTATGGAGGTGACACACGCAAGGGCCTTAAATCCATTCGTCTGCTTTCCATAGTGAGTGGTTCACAGATTATCTGGAAAGCAGGGGACTACAATTTCCAAAATCCACCATTTCAAAATTGTACACGGTGGTACAGGTATGGAACCTGTTATCCAGAATGCCTGGGACCTGGGTTTTTCCAGATAACAGATCTTTCTGTAATTTGGATCTTCATACTTTGTCTAGTAGAAAATCATGTAAAAATTAAATAAACCCAATAGGCTGGGTTTGCTTTCAATAATGAATAATTATATAATAGTTTGCATCATATACAAGGTACTGTTTTATTAGTACAGAGAACATTGGTTTCCTTTCAATCTGTGTAATATGGTATATCTGTGTAAAATACATTTATATTTATGGAAGTTCAGATAGTGTTTATGTACATTTTCTACATAAACTCAAATGAATGGGCTCATGTCAAATGGGAGGGGGGTATAGTTACTCTTTAACATACTGTAGCTATTTATCTATTGGAAATAAGGGTGTAGTAAAAATGAAATGGAAAACCATAGAAAGTAGTTCAGGTCAATCTAAAAACAACTGGACTTGCTGAGTAATCAATGAAGATGTTTCACTACTCATCCGAGCAGCTTCTTCAGTTCAACTGACTGGTGTGGGAAATTCTCGGCATATAAACTCTTCCACTAATCCATTTACAATGGCACATTGTAACTCTTCAAAGAGGTGACATCTGAAGAAATTCACAGAGGTGTTGATTCTGTGTAGTTACTGTGATAGGATTATCCAATGTGTCATGCAACTCCTAGATACAGGTGTTACTTGTGAGAGTTGCATGAATGGATGTGTGAAGTGTTCTGAATCCGCCGGGGTACAGATGTTAGAACAGCATTGTATGTAGCAGACAGGTGGTGTCGAAGGCCCCCACCTCTGTTCAGAGATGGTCACTCCACCTTGACATGAATCGCCTCTTTCACGCCTCGTTCAAACCAGCGGTCTTCTTTATCCAAGATTTGGACCTTGCTGTCCTCAAAGGAGTGTCCCTTCTCTTTTAGGTGTAGAAAGACTGCTGAGTCTTGCCCTGTAGAGTTCGCCCTCCTATGCTGAGCCATTCGCTTGGAGAGCAGTTGTTTTGTCTCCCCAATGTATAGATCTGTGCACTCCTCGCTACACTGGACTCCATATACCACATTGCTTTGTTTTTCTTTTGGTGTTGGATCCTTTGGGTGTACCAGTTTTTGTCTCAGTGTGTTGCTAGGTTTGAAAAAAAAACAAGTCCCTAAAAGACAAGGGACACTCCTTTGAGGACAGCAAGGTCCAAATCTTGGATAAAGAAGACCGCAGGTTTGAACGAGGCGTGAAAGAGGCGATTCATGTCAAGGTGGAGAGACCATCTCTGAACAGAGGTGGGGGCCTTCGACACCACCTGTCTGCTACATACAATGCTGTTCTAACATCTGTACCCCGGCGGATTCAGAACACTTCACACATCCATTCATGCAACTCTCACAAGTAACACCTGTATGCATGACACATTGGATAATCCTATCACAACTACACAGAATCAACACCTCTGTGAATTTCTTCAGATGTCACCTCTTTGAAGAGTTACAATGTGCCATTGTAAATGGATTAGTGGAAGAGTTTATATGCCGAGAACTTCCCACACCAGTCAGTTGAACTGAAGAAGCTGCTCGGATGAGTAGTGAAACGTCTTCATTGATTACTCAGCAAGTCCAGTTGTTTTTAGATTGACCTATACTAGATATACTATGACCTGGATGAATGAAAATCTTCATAGTCACATAGAAAGTAGTATTGAATAAAAAACGGAATACAATCTTTGTGACTCAGTCTTACAGCTGGGCAAAATTAATTTGCACACACAGGGAGCAAGTAATGTAGCAAATTGTAACAGTTCAGAATCTGATCCTGGATCACTGAGCTGCCAGACTGAGACAACAGAAACAGGAACATTCAACTTTAAACTTCAATTTTGAATAGAGCAGAGTATGACACACACAGAAAGCATAGGGCAGGCAGAGTATGGCATACACAGGGAGCATAGGGCAAGCAGTGTATGGCACACACGGAGCATAGGGCAGACAGAGTATGGCACACACAGGGAGCACAGGGCAGACAGAGTATGACACACACAGGGAGCATAGGGCAGGCAGAGTGGCACACATAGCGAGCATATGGCAGGCAGAGTATGTCACACACAGGGAGCATTGAGCAGGCAGAGTAAGACACGCACAGGGAGCATAGGGCAGACAAAGTATGGCACACACAGGGAACATATGGCAGACAGAGTATGGCACACACAGAGAGCATAGGGCAGGCAGAGTATGACACACACAGGGAGCATAGGGCAGGCAGAGTATGGCACACACAAGGAGCATAGGGCAGACAGAGTATGACACACACAGTTAGCATAGGGCAGGCAGAGTATGACACACAGAGAGCATAGGGCAGGCAGAGTATGGCACATACAGGGAGCATAGGGCAGGCAGAGTATGGCACACACAGGGAGCATGGGGAAGGCAGATTATGGCACACACAGGGAACATAGGGCAGAAAGAGTATGACACACACAGGGAGCATAGGGCAGGCAGAGTATGACACACACACGGAGCATGGGGAAGGCAGAGTATGGCACACACAGGGAGCATAGGGAGGGCAGAATAGAGCAGGAGACAGGGAAACGTATCAGGACTCTAAGATAGACATCTCATACTGCTACATACAGTGACTTAATGCTGGTGCCCCTCCATCAGTTTGTCTAAAGTGTGAACAATGTGGGCGCTTTCAGTCTGGGTCTGAGATGTAAACAATACAGGGTTTTGGGGTGAACAATAGAGGTGTTAGCAGATACAGCAAGACTGATCAGAATATACAGACTGCACTGGGTCCTGTGTTGTCATGTAATCTAATGTGGATTTTATAGTTTTTGTATTGTTTAAAGGACATGTAAATCCCCCCCCCCATAAAAATCTAATCAGTGAACGGCCTCTTTGAAATCTTTAGATAACTGCCACTCTGGTTGTTAAAAGGTTAACAGTAAGGATGTATGATCCCACTCACTCATGCATAATCCCACTCACTCATTCATAATCCTGCTCCCTGCTCACTTATGCATAATCCTGCTCCCTGCTCACTTATGCATAATCCCACTCACTCGTGCATAATACCACTCACTCATGCATAATCTCACTCACGAATGCATAATCCCACCCACCCATGCATAATCCCACTCCCCCCCCACTCACTCATGCATAATCCCACTCACTCGTGCATAATCCCACTCACTCGTGCATAATCCCACTCACTCGTGCATAATCATGCTCACTCATGCATAATCCCACTGAATCATGCATAATCCTGCTCACTCATGCATAATCCCACTCACTCACTCCCACTTACTCATGCATAATCCCACTCATGCATGGGGATTATGCATATGAGTTGATAAAGTTACATTACCAAATAAAAATTCTGAGCAATGTCATCAGGCGTGGCTGTATATACAAATATAAATGATGATGTAGCCAATAGAAAATGGCCGCCTGGTTGAAGCAGATCTTGCATTCAGGAAAACACTACAGTGCAGACTAACGGAGGGGATACAGATACTACCTGACCCAATACAGAGACAATGATGCATTTTGTGTGGGGAATATGTGCCCAACCTAAAGACATGGTAAGGGTTTATAGGGTTTACATGTCCTTTAATACAAACTTTCTCCAACTCTCCATAACCAGTGGCTGCAGCAAAGTGCCCTCCAAATAGAATCCCAGTTTATCTGTTTAAATCTGGCTCCATGATCTTTGTCCCTGCAGCTGGAGTTGGAAACTGTAAAGGGGATGTAAAGGCAAAAGTCGCTGACTGCTCTACAGGGAAACAAACAAAGCTGCTTGAGTTCTGCATGGCTGGTAAGTATGGAGGGGGCTCCCCCTGCTGTTCATAAGTATGATTGTTTCCCTGCCCAGCAGTTAGGGACCGTCTGACAATTCCTTACCACAGCAGTAAATGAAGGGAGAATTTCACTGCATACAGTCAGGTTTCTTATCAAAACGGTACACATTTTTTAATTAAAGTATATTGGAAATAGATTTCTTTTCCATTAAAGGAAGTAAAAATGGGATTTTATTTTTTTGCCTTTCCTTGTCCTTTAAACAATGCATTGCCCAGTTAATCTCAGTGCTGCTAACTTTTAAAGCCTACACAAGGTAAGATGTCACAGCAAGCAGACTTTCATGTGGGGGGGGGCATACAAAGGGGGTTGCAGACCTGATGTAGGCCATTTGGAAAACCCTGATATAATAGAGGGGAAGCCAAGTCTTTGTTGTGCCTTATGTTTTTGTGCTTACTCTGATCAGCACAGAGGTACAGCATCAATATGATGAGTGTATCTTTCATTACTGCTAAGCCACAGAACACTTAGGGGCCTATTTATTATGCTGTGTAAAAATCCAAATAAGAAAAGGGCCAAAGTTTGATCCAGAAATTATCTGCAGACCAATAGCTTAGAAGTAAATGCCATTGACAACAAGATGATGCAGTGGTGACCAATGTTCATTCTAATTCCTTCTCGGCTATGTGAGCAAAATATTTGTGCACACATTTTATAATTTCCTTGTGCGCACCACAATTTGTTGTGTGCGCTGGTCTCAAATTTTGTGTGCGTGTGCACACCTTAGAGGGAACATTGGTTGTGACACAGACATGCCGCTGACTGCATTGGTTTCTATATACATTAGTGTGACTTGACTTCTAATAAGACAAGATATCATTTTCAGTAAATATGGGTGGTTACCAAGGGGTATCAACCCAAGTCTAGAATGTCAGGACACAGGGAAATGCTACAGTTCTAGAATAATATCCTCGTTTTGCTTTGTTTGCTGTTCCATACATTCCATACACCTACACAATTACTGGGAAAGAAAAGTCTTAAAACTGATCTTTTCATTCTGTTGGTGTAAATCACTGTAGATATTTTCCCGTTGGTGAAACAGGTATGTTTTCAGTCTGGACAGGCCTATCACAGTCTGATGGGGTCACCCTCTCAAATCTGTCCTTCCACGGGCAAAAACAGGCAGCAATTGCTTTGTCATTAGGCCACAAATGTTGATATTTAAAACAATATCACTCCCCATATGGCTTAAGTCTATACACATATTGCGCAATTTTTAGGAATGCACCGAATCCACTATTTGGGATTCGGCCGAATCCCCGGATCCTTGGTGAAAGATTCGGCCGAATACCGAACCGAATCTGAATCCTAATTTGCATATGCAAATCAGGGGCAGGAAAGGAAAAAGTGGGAAAAAAAATCTTCTTTTGTGAAGAAAAGTTACGTGATTTCCCTACCCGCGCTAATTCACATATGCAAATTAGGATTCGGATCTGAATAGTGCTGAAAAAGGCCGAATCCTGGCCAAACCCCAAACCGAATCATGGATTCGGTACATCCCTAGCAATTTTAGAGCTACAATCCAATTCTATTCTGAATTACAAACACCATTTATCTCATTTATGTCTAGGCCACTTGGGTTGCTACATCACTCAGTATTATCCTGCTTGCACAAAATGCCGTGATTGGCTGCTGGGAGCACGTAGAGGTTGTACTAGCAGGAAAGACTCCATGGCACCTCAGCTGACTCATTGTGACATGCTGAACCATGAAATATTGCAGGGCTTCCATCACTCATCTGCCCTCATGTGCACTGCCATTATAGCCAGCTTGTTGTCTCCCCAATAACAAGTTAACCTTTCTAGCAAAACTCTGCCTGCAGTTCTCCCTGGACAGTATCTCTAGTGACACTCACCCATGTTGATGCATTCAAGCAGCTGCCCAAAAGGATACTCTGTCAAATTTCCAGTTGCTTCACAAAAAGCAATATCGGCATTATATTTTATTAAAGGAACAGTTCAGTGTAAACATAAAAACGGTGTAAATAGATAGGCTGTGCAATATAAAAAATGTTTCTAATATAGTTAGTTAGCCAAAAATGTAATGTATAAAGGCTGGAGTGACTGGATATCTAATATAATAGCCAGAACACTACCTGCTTTTCAGCTCTCTAACTCTAAGTTAGACAGCGACGTTAATTGGGACCACATGGGACATAACTTTTCAATGAGTTTGCAATTGATCCCCAGCATTCAGCTCAGATTCAAAAGCAACAGTTATGACCCATGTGCCCTCCCCTCAAGTCACTGATCGGTTACTGCCTGGTAACCAATCGGTGGAAACCAAGAGAGCTACAGAGCAGGAAGTAGTGTTCTGGCTATTATGTTAGACATCCAGTCACTCCATCCTTTATATATTACATTTTTGGTTAACTATTTTAGAAACATTTTATATTTTACAAAGTCTATTTACCCAGTTTTTATTTTTACACATTTTTACACTCCTTTAAAGGTGGTTTGCTTCAACATATATATTAGGAATTGGTTACATTATATGGGGCAGCAATGACAAACCCCAGGCCTGTCATATTCAACAACTTAAAATTAATTATTTAAGGAGAGGAGTGTGGAAATGATACATATATATATATAGACAAATGCTTCACCGGCACTCACCCTCAGTAAATCGAATCCCGGGTGCTCCTCAGAGGAGAACAAATAGATGCAATTAGGAGCACTCACGGTTGTAGTGCTAAAGGTATGTCTTTTTATTGGTGTGTTACAAACTACACCACATCAACGCGTTTCGGTTCTCTCAGAACCGCCGTCAGTATATATATACACACACACAGGCAAGACAAATCACATAATAAATATATACAGAATCATATCAGGACAAGGAGCTTAAGTGCTATGTGGTAAGAGACATAGTGGGAAGGAAGTCCCTGCCCCGTAGAGCTTACAGTCAAAGTGGATGGGAGGCTAACATACAGGTACAAATTGGAGATAAAAAAGTGCACAAGATAAGGCATATTAAGTAGGGACAGGACTAGGCTAATGTGCTAGTGCTCCAAAAGGTAGACTCTTAGTTTTTTCTTGAAGAGATTAAGAGAGAGGATTCCTTTCGGAGGAATTCAGGGATGGTATTCCAGAAGTAAGGAGCAGCAAGATAGAGAGATTTGAGAAGAGAGATGGCAGTGGATGTGGATGGTGGGAAAAGAAGGTGACTGAGAAGAGAGGAGAAGACAACCAGGAACATATAGTGAGACAAGAAAAGAAATATAATGAGGAGCAGAGGAGTGAAGGGCTTTGAATGTTAGTAGAAGGGTTTTTTATGTTATCCTTTGCTTAACAGACAGCCACGCTAAGGATTTTAGTTGGGGTTGAGCAGGTTCCCTTTTAGGAGAGAGCAGAAGGATCCTGGTAGCAGAGTTTAAGATTGATTGGAGGGGAGAGAGATGGGGGTCAGGAAGACCAGTTAGGAGGAGATTGCAATAGTTTAAACTGTATAAAATGAGGGCATGGATTAGTGTTTTGTCACCTGTGGGTGACAAAATGTCAAAATAATACCTTGGAATGGCTTCCTACTCAGATCACCACATGTAAAACATTTCTATCACTTAATAGTGTGAAAATAGAAAAAGACAGAAATGTAAGGGCATCCACCAGTGGTGTACTTGCCAGACAAAGGAATTGCTGCTGGGGAACAATTCTGAGCATTTTGTCACCCAGCCACAAAACTAGTGATTGGCAAGATTAAAAAATGGCCTGAATCAAGCCATGTGTCTGCCATCTTAAGTCCAATCAAAGAATGAGTCACTTCATTATCTTCGGATATATAAGCTCTCTTTTTTTGGGTCCTGTTATTCTTCATTCCTCATAAACATTGGTTTGAACATTTACATATCTGGTTCTATCTAACTTTTTAAAGTACATTTCTGAATATTTTACACTTCTGTTTTCTTATACAACTACTTTAAACTAAGTAATAAAGGAAAGAAGAGAACCTTAAGCATGCTTGGGTGGCTCCGAGCATTCCCTCACTGCGGTGCCATATTTAGTGTTTTTTTCATGTACCAAATGATTTCTATATCTATAAAATGTCCAAATTGTATCATATGTTATATGTTATTACATATGAAGAAAATCTATTCTGAATTGAACCTTCCCTTAATTCAGAGCTTTCTGAATAATGTTTTTCTGGGTTATGGATCCCATACCTGTAATACAAAGTAGACACAACAGCTTTAGTATAGCACACACACATTATGCTACTATAGGCACAAATACTATACAATAAACTTTTAAACTATAAAAGAGTAGTGCCAATGGCGGCAAATATCATAGGCAAAATAATATTGGTAGGACTCCCTACCCTACTTGGGTCATTTCCTATAAAGTTACATTTTTTCATGGCGCTCTATCATTTGTTCCAGCATACACTACAAACCATGTACATTGCCTATAGACTGTATTGCCTAGAGGTTGCATGCTGCAAAGTTGCCTAAAATTTCTTTCTTTCTTTTAGTGAAATTGGCATTTTTTTTACTGATAAAAATAGGCGCAGTTCATACACTTAAATGATGTCATGATCTGCGCTGAGTTTCGTACAATAATACTATTAATTTTTTGTTTTTCAAGCGATAATACGAAATAATCTTGAGTTTTCGTGTATCAAAATCGAAAAAGTTGTACAATTTGGATTTTTCATGATTCTTTCGAGTCTTTTTCCCCACACCAGATTTTTTTTGAGTAAATTTATTGATAATTTGGTAAAAATGTGGAAGGGAGTTTGGTCTAAAGGGGTTTTAAGAAAATAGTGAGAATTTTTTTATTTTAGTAAATAACCCCCTTAAAGGAAAACCATACCCCCCAAACAATGTAGGTCTCTATTAAAAGATACTGAGTAAAACAGCTCATGTGTAAAACCCTGCTTCATGTAAATTAACCATTTTCATAATAATATACTTTTTTAGTAGTATGTGCCATTGGGTCAACATAAATAGAAAATTGCCATTTTAAAAAATAAGGGCAGCCCCCTGAGATCGTAAGATTCACTGTGCACACATACAAACCACATGTAAGGTCACATGAGCCAATTAACAGACAGAGTTCTGCCTTTTGCTTCCTCACTTCTTCCTGTTACAGTTAGTGTTGTAGTATTTCTGGTCAGGTGATCTGAGGCAGCACAGATAGTCACGAAATGGTGGTTCAAGGCAAGAGATGTAAAAGGGCAATATTTATGTAAATATATATTCCAGTTTGGTAAGATTCTTTAATATGTCATTCAATTTGATATAAACTATCTGTTGCTTAAGTATTCATTTTGGGGGTATAGTTTTCCTTTAATGTCTATTAGTTCAATACTAAATAAACCAGTGTTAAACAGAGCTCCCCAGGGCCCTACCAGAGAAACTGACCAAAGGTCTTCTCTCACAATAGATGGAACGTACTAAAAGTTGTGTAGTATGGGACTAGGTTTGCCAGACTGGTAATTTAACGACCAAGCAATGTATTTGAATTTGTAACACCCTATTATTCCATCTAACCCCTGATCTGCTTCATTACTTACCCATTTCTCTGCTGATCAATGGAGAATCATAAGCAACATTCCCATTCTCAACACTGTTCCACCCACATCGGCCATAGCTCTGGTTACTGATGGCATAGCTTTAACCGCTGACATCATAGCTCCACATACAGTATAACCAGAATTGGCCTGGCCACTGACATTGCTGCCCCTCCCTCTAACACCTGAAGTACCCTCCTTAAATATCACTGCCAACTTTTAAATAATATACATATATAAATATGTTTTAAAACTGATGCACATTTTATGGTACCTAAGCAAGCATTTTTAGAACATCAAAACCAGATCAGAAATAGAGTGGCATAATGCACTGTACGTTTCCAAAATAATTCTGGTGAATATTCAGGACCTGGAATATTCAGTACATTTGTATGTCTCCAGCATCAATCCAAACTCCCTCAGATACAGCAACGTACGACTCATTTCCCAGGAACACAATATATAATGCAAGGACTCCACGTTACCTGTAAAAATGAAAATAGGTGTTTATCCACCATCTCCAGCAGTGATAGCCAACAATAACCAGTATTTGTGTGTTTAATATGGTGGAAATTATCACCTGAATGGAGTTACACAAAGTTTTCTTGTGAATAATTAATGAATTCATAGCAATTACGGTTGTTATGAAACTTTTTTAATGTGAAAAAAAAAAAAAAAAAGATATTGTCACATGGAATACAAAGTTCTTTATCAAATTCAAGTCAACCTGGGCTGGAGTTGATGGATGGAGATGAAGTGCCACATACTGTTATTTACTGCTAATATAACGTAAAAAAAAAAACCCTTAGGATTAAAATTCCAGTCTGTTGTATGAAACGTCCTAACACTTAAAAACACCAGTACTTTTGTCCAACAGTCCATGACTTCATTCCCAAACACAATGCTGTGTGGTAGGTTTTTTGCCCCTGGCATTACAACATGGCAGAATGCAGTCGGTTTCCTTATGAGCTTTTCTATTTAAAAAAAAATCATTTCAGGCAGTGGAATTAGGATTCATTGATCAAAAGGGGCAGTAGAGTGAAACGCAACCAGGTGGGGTTACACCTAATTTATCCCTACATTGCTGGAGGGCCAGTCACAGACATGGAAAATCTGCATTTCATAGGTGTGGGTGGGGGAAGGGTGAGATCATAAGTGGCCGGTTTTCCATCTAGGTTCTTACCAAGATTCCTTGATATATTTTAATTACAAGTCCTTTTACAAGGCAATATTTTACAGAATGAAATTTTACAGAAAACTTTCAACTCACCCTCACAGTGTTACTTTACCACTAGAAGGGGTTAATAAAGATGCCAATCTGAAATAAGGCAGTTGTAAAATATGTCTAAATCATAACCTATAAATATATAAGGCCCTCTAGCTTTATTTCCATATGGGTCCAGTTAAGCGAAATATTAAAAACTAGCCAAGTCTATTATGTGCAGGCTTATTAGGGAACATTTGCCTGATTTATAAACTGTATGTACTTAATCTGCTGAAATAACAAGGGGAGGTTGGGGAAAAGGAGAAAGAGAGGTACGAAGGGAATAGAAAAAGAGGAGGAGGGAGAAGTAGGGAAAATAATTGGGCATCAGACAAAAAAGGAAAGCGTGACGAAGAGAATAATATGCAAGAAAACAAGAACAACGACATAAGGGAGAATTTCCCTTGATTTACCAAGTATTTTGGTCAGAATTTGGTTTTCTATTTTTATACTTTCAGAGATTCTTTCATATGCAATATTATAAGAGAGAGTCTGTATTTTCTTGGCACAGTACAATACAATACAGAAAAACCAAAATAAATTAGAACGTATATGTCAAACAACATACTGGGAACTCTGCCTTGGTGGTTAACCCTACTGGCCAGTTTCGTTTACTATACGAGAAATAATCTCACCAGCGCTACTTTATAATCACAGAGGTTCCTATTTTAACTTAAATGTCGGGAAAATGCTTTACTTGAACATGGTATTGTAAATTGTAAAGTTGTATACTCTAAGGGGCACATTTACTTAGCTCGAGTGAAGGAATATAATAAAAAATACTTTGAATTTCGAAGTATTTTTTTGGCTACTTCAACCATCGAATTGGCTACTTCGACCATCGAATTGGCTACTTCGACCTTCGACTACTACTTCGAATCGAACGATTCAAACTAAAAATCGTTCGACTATTCCACCATTCGATAGTCGAAGTACTGTCTTTTTAAAAAAACTTCAACCCCCTACTTCACCTAAAACCTACCGAGCATCAATGTTAGCCTATGGGGAAGGTCCCCATAGGCTTTCTAACCAATTTCTGATAGAAGGAAAATCGTTCGATCGATGGATTAAAATCCTTTGAATCGTTCGATTCGAAGGATTTAATTAGATCGAACGAATAGCGCTAAATCCTTCGACTTCGATATTCGAAGTCGAAGGATTTAACTTCGACGGTAGAATACAGAGCGTTAATTAACCGTCGATATTCGACCCTAAGTAAATGTGCCCCTAAGTGTTAGATTTAATTTCCCCCATTATTCGGGGTTAATGCCTTTGAGAGTTTCTGTCACTTACCAAACACCTGCAAATATCAGCTTGCGTGCAGCAAATGAAACAATATTATGACCTACTTTATATTGTTAAACCCAGTGTTAATCAACCACATTATACCCCCCCCCCCATACAGAAGAAAATGCCTCTCTCCAGGTGTCACAACTCAGATTTCCCCAAGTGCCATTATTGTAGACAAAGTTACCATATCGGCTGGAGGCCCAGTGAGCCCATCAGAATTTTGGTTGTGAATTACATTTTGCAGTTAGAGGCATGACTGTATATCCCTTGATGTAATTCTTTTGCCTAGACAAAATATGTATGTAGAGAGAAAGTGAAAAATAACTTCTTATATCCAAGAATAAGCTCATATGATGTTTTAATACGATAGTTCCCCATTTATTTTCATATCAAAACAATAACCCTTTTATCTGATGCACACCATAATTTTTGCATACTCCAACATGGACCAGACCTATTACTGCAAAAATAATATACAAATATGAAGACCATCGGATACTGTAAATAAAGATAACACTGGCTTGAAAGCAGCATCCGTGGGGCCTCAGCAAAACATCATTCTAGTAAGATAGTAAGATATTGATCCTGCATATGTATTATTCCCAGCTCTTTAAACCATGTGCTTTGTCTGTTTTTCTCACTCTTTGCTCATAGGTAATAGATATAGTGACTTACCAAACAACATGTAAAAATCAGTCTACAGGTGCTCATAACTATCCCCAGAGTAAGGGATCCTTCTGTAATCTGGATCACCATATCGTAAATCTACAAAAGCATTTAACCATCAAATAAAGCCAATAGGATTGTTTTGCCACCAATATGGATTCAGGCACGTTAGTTGCCATCATGTACAAGGTTCTGTTTTTATTATTACATTTTTAAAAATTAGAATTAATATTAGTAAATGCACTCTATAGGAGATGGCCTCCCTGTAATTTGGAACTTGCTAGATATCAGCTTTCAAAATAATTGACCAATACCTGAATTATGTCCCTGCATGATATATACAGTATACATAAATGTGTTTATTTGTGCATTTAAGTTGTTGTGCTCTGTTTCAATCCATTAATAGTCCACCAGATGGGGCTAATATTGCACCATTACCTTGTTCAGGATCTGGTACTAGGTGCTGCACACAGCAATAGTGTTTGTTGCCAAACACTTCACATGTAAATGAAGCTCTAATACATAAATATTTTTAGTATTTACTATATGTGCAATTCCAAAATAAAAAGGTGAAAGGAAAAATATATCACGTTTATTTCTTGTTTGCATTGCCATCTCATTTTCAGTGTCTGTATACCAAGGGCAAACCACTCAATGCAAATATGGGGCTTTTATAAAACCTGCTATTATTGAGCAAGATGCCTCTTCTGATTTAAAAGGACATATACGAGCGTTTTTAACTTCATCTCAATTCACAGTTTTTCTAGCTTTTTTTACCCTATCAGTGTGAGGCTCAGCAGAAGCGAGAAACGGTCTCCATGCCACAGACACATCAACACTATTATTGCTCCACCTGTACCTCCACCATATTCTATTAAAAAAAACTACATTTGCAGGTAGAAAGCAAATGTTAAAAGAAAAATGTATTGTTCAGAGGAATCCCTCTGAAATCGAATGAAATGGAGGTAAAGAGAAACTAAAGTAAATGTGAGCATTCTAATGTGGGAGGGGTGTACATTCTGTGTACTTCTGCTTAGACACAACTTTGTTTCTCAACTAGCCAGCAAGATTGCTTCAGTTAAAATATTATGCAGAGCATCAGAAAAAAACTGGAACCTATACACAACTCAGTCCCCCAAACTTTTAAATACCATAGCAGCAGGACCGCCATCAGAAATCGCAGGGCCCCATACAACAAAATTTCGTGGGCCCCCTGGGCTGCGCCCACTGCAAGCCCCACCTATAGGTCTGCCCTCCCCAACCCACAGGTCCGCCCCCCACCACACTGTAAAAAAACAAAAAAATATTGGTGGCTAGGTTTCCCACATGTTAATAAAAAATAAAAAGAAATCAGTGGTCAGGGCCCCCCATAAAAAAACATTTGTGGCCAGGGCCCCCCCATTAAAAATATTGGTGGCTAGGACCCCACATGAGAAAAAAATTGGTGGCCAGCCCCCCCCCCCCACACACACACATTATAAGAAAATTGGTGGCCAGGGCCCCTTAAACGTTCATGCCTTCCCGAAGTCAGCAGCTCTCAGAAAGATGGGGATCCTGGCTAATCAAGTAAGTGTGGCATGGCTGGGCCCCCCTTACCCTCGGGGCCCCCTACAACTCTCCCCCCTGTCCCCCCCTGATGGCTGCCCTGCATAGCAGTAACTGACCACAGTATTATCTGCTAATAAGCCTGTATCAAAATAATGAGTTTATTTAGTTGCAAAGTCGCAAAGTCTGCCCTGGTCTAATAACCTATAATATGCAATCAGAAATTAGCCTCACTTTTCTTAGTGCAGTGAGAATGATGATACAATATTAATTGTCTGATTGGTTGCTAAGGGTTACTGGACTGGGAAAACATAGTTCATACTAATAAGTATTCTAAGCAGCAGATCAGCATAGAATTGGATAATATGAAATACATTTTGCAATACTAATGGGGTTATGTAATAAAACACACTGGGGCTGATTTATAAACACTGGGCAAATTTGCATCTGGGCAGTAACCCAAGGCAACCAATCAGATAATTTCCTGTTCAACTTGCAGCTTGCTGAAAAAAGCTAGTCACTGATTGGTTGGTTGCTATAAGTTACTGCCCAGGTTCAGATTTGTCCAGTGCCTATAAGTGAACCCCCAAACGTTTGCCCAGGAGCAGTAACCACTAGCAACCAATAAGCAAGAAGCATTTGCTGGTAACCTGTTTAAAAGCAAACATCTTATTGGTTGCTATTAGTTATTGCTTCTTGGCAAACTTTGTGCCTTTTATGATATATAGGGGAAATGACGGACACATTTATCAACTCAATCTTTACCATTCTATATCCAACAACAATAAATAGCTTCAGCAGTTTGGGCACAACCAACCGCCCTGAGAAACAGGATGAAAACAGAAAGCCCAATCAAGGATATCAAGATTGGACTAAAAGTTATCATAGATGTGTTTTCATACATGGTTATGATTTCAAGATGAAATTTCAGATGCTAAAGCTGCAAAATGATAGATCAAATGTTGGAAAACCTAAACAGAAGCAAATGGCTAGATACAAGCATATTCATGGTTTCACTGGTTAAAGCAAAAGTATGACTTACTGTATTGGGTGCAAGAATGCTTGAAGGTATTGTGGGAGCTTTGTTTCTATTAAAGTGGGGATTTGCTGATATCCAGCATATACAGAGGCTCAATTGCACTACTAGTACAGGTGGTTATGAAAATGAACTCTGTGTTTTGGTAAGAGAACAGATTGTACTTGCAGTGTCAGGCAGCTTCAGTATACTATAGGAAGTGGCAAGGGTGCTTCTGGGTGTTTCTCTGCCAACTAAAATATAGGTGTCAGGACAAAAAGCAATTTTCAGGAAGCAGAAATATTCAAATAAGGAAACATTTAGGAACTATCACGTGTTTATACTAACTGAATGCTGGAGACCAAAGACTTGATCATTCTTAAATGGGGCCCTATGTTATGTTAGCCTCCCTTTTCTGCCTATTTTCACCTTTCAAAGGGAGGTCACTGAACCAAGCAGACAAAAAGCTATCTCTCTGTGAGACTGCGTTTTTTGCAATTTCTGTTAAAGTGATACCGACACGTTACTATAAAAATCATAGGAATGGGACCCAATGACCCGTGGAATAGGGAAGCAGGGACTTGGCGGGGCCAAGAGAAGGACCACTCTTTGCCCCCTTTGTTGTAAGGGGTGCTGGGATTGGCTGGCAGGTTCCTGGGCTTCGCAGATAGAGGCAGAGCTACGCAGAATCCTTACCATTCTGTGCCGGGACATGGAAGCAGCAGCTCACAGCATCCGATCCTCACTCCGTGTGAGTTGGGGTTTGTTTGTTGTCGTAGTTGGCGGATGGTACCTTTACAAGGGGAAGTTAAAATGGGGTATTTAACAGCGAGTGGAAGTAGCCTGATAGGCCGGGGTCCTCATGGGAAGGTAGACAGCCCAGTTTAGGGCTCGGGTAAAATGGAACAGCAACCAATCTTGGCCATTGGGGCAGAGTCAGTCCCCCGGGGGGGAGGGAATAATATAAAGGTTGGTTAAAAAAGGTTTGTTATACAAATGGTTTGTTACAAGTTGTAAATGTTATACATGTTCATTTATGGTTATTACTTTGGTAAATAAACAACTGCAGAGGGGGGGGGAGAGGGGTGCAGTCTCGATGCTACACCTGTAATGTGTCAGTATCAAGTAGGTGCTGCACCAGGAATAGTTCCCCTCAAAGCTGCTCCCAGCCCCGCGAACCTGCGTTAATCCCGACCATTTGACACTGCTAAATGACCTTCTGTGCTGCTTCAGTGAGGCTGGGGGCAGTGCGACCCTTCCATAGGCTGATTACGAATGAAAACAGGAATTCAGCCTATGGAAGGATCGTTCCGCCCCCAGCCCAGCGTCACTGAAGGAACGTGGAAGATCAGTGTCAGCGGGTCGGCTGCACAAAGTTTTGTGGGGCTGGGGGGGGGAGAGGGGCTTTGAGGGGAACTATTCCTGGTGCAGCACATACTTGATACTGACATGTTCCTATGATTTTTAGAGGAACATGTTGCTATCGCTTTAATGTTTTATCGCTTATCTCCCTAGTCATGCCATTTCCTATTTATTTTCCAATTTCTAATTCAAACCACTATCTGGTTGCTAGAGTAAACTGGACCCTTGTTTTAACCACTTGGCAAAGGGCTGCCATTCATCTAAAATATAGCAAGTTATAGAGCAGTATTTAAGGTGAGTGCTAATAAGGGGGAGATAGCAGATAGCATGAGCCTAGCTTAGGAGCAATGTGATTAATAGGTTTGCGAAAAACACCTATCCGGGTTTCTCCATTTTGTCTGTTACTTTGCTTTTATGTTTTCACTTGACAAGCCCGCATGAATCATTTATTACTGAGACTTATTAACTCCCTAACACCTTCTACATCAGGAGTTAATCAGAGGCCCGCTAAGGAGCCGCAACATCTGTTTCTCTCTCACACCCCTGACAGCTCCATCTTGAAGAACCCACAATTCCTTATCTTTCTTCTTATTGCCAATTAGAAATTATTAGAAACAACAAGGAAATGTACTATACTCTCATATACTTATGTGGACACCCATGATCATGATAGTTTACTCTTTAGAATGTCATATGGTAAAGATATAGCTCTTATACATGGGTGAACTGTTTTTTTAGAGAATCATGAAATCCAATTTCTGATGGTAACCCAGGAAGAAAATGATCTTCTGTATCTCAAAGACATGGGTATGTCTCGTAGCAGAGTGTCTCTACCCAACTGCATTCCCTTCTGAGCACTTGTCTCTCTTCCTGGGAATAGGGTGTGTGAATATTTCATGCCAGTGATTGACAGCTCTGTACGATTAGTCTATGGGTTGGCGCCCAGTGAAAATGAACCAGGTTTCATGGATCTGAGGGAGGTGGTGACTCATATCCCATATACTGTACAGCACCATTCATTAGCAGGTTCCAGCTTTGGCTGTATGTGCAGTGCAGAATGCATAACCATGTAACAGATTTCCTATGCTTCACAAGCATCTGCAAATAAAGCATATCATGTTCATACATCCCCTCTTAACAAATACACTGAGACTGAGAGCCAAGAATACATGGACTCTCTGAGGAGCCTATAAGAATCTTCTCACTCTCACCCTAGATTCTATTTTATTCAGATTTTTTCATGCACTGCAATAAATTTGATCTGCACTTCTTCATACTGATTGCACTTTATGTAATTATGGTGCTGCTGCTTTTGCTACAAAGGCAAACACGTGAGCTTGATTCTTAAGAAATGATTTATTTCCACTATTCCAGATATTGCGTCCATATAATACACGTTTTTTTCCAATTCATCTATTGTAGAACCCTGACATACATACAGTAATTCTCTGAGAAGACAGACTGAGGTATGTTCAATTCATGGCCAGCTATGCACCAGTGATACAATTTTTCCATGTTTTTATTTACAAAAAATGGTTCATTTCAAGCCAATAAATATTAATGCAGGTTAGAGTGAAGGGTAGAACTATCAAGGAAGGGGCATTAATTCTCAGATTGAATGGAATCTGTCCCTGCCTGGGGATAACTGTTCACAACATCTGTAATGAGTAAGATGAAAAAGTAAACCCCAATATTGTAAATTCATGCACTGGTTTGAACTCTCAACTCTTCTGTTAATCCATTTTTCCAATGGTCTAATGCTAGCTTGAATAACTGTAAAAGCTGAAATGAATGTGACATTAAGAAAATTAATTTGATGACTAGGAAACCCATTTGGTATGGGCAGCACTTTCCCCATTCAAATGGCACGTTAAAGTCTTATAAATCTGAACCTTGCAGTTATCCATTAGAGGACCGCAGTGTTCAAAGGCTATTTGTGCCACTAAGCCTAAAACCTGTCCTATCCTTGTAAAGCTTTACTTCGCAAGTAATGAACAACTAATTATAGTGGACCTGTCACCCAGACATAAAAAGCTGTATAATGAAAGTCCTTTGCAAATTAAACATGGAACCCAAATTATTTTTTCCATTAAAACATCCTTAATAACAAATTGCCCCAAAATAGCTCCTACTTGTTGTAATTGTGTAATTCCAAGACTGAAGGAAAATGCATTTAACCAATATAGCGTAAGTAAAGTTTATTTTGCCCAACTATCATGATAGAAAATAATATGGAATTCTTAAGGTGACAGGTCCCCTTTAAGTTACAGCAAAGTGAAAAAGTGAAGATCCAGATAACTATTTATATTAATAAAAAAAACAACAAAAAAAGAATAGGAATAAAGAAAGATACAGTACAGTATATCCACTGGTTACACAAAAGTCAGGAAGGGAAATGTGGCTGTTAATAAGCCCTACCACCCTCCTGTCCTACTTATTTTGCAGTAACAAGATACAGTAGCCAAGGAGTCTGTAGTAGCGCTGGCTCAATTGATTAAAATGTGGGAGGGGGGGGGCTGTTTCTCAATGTGGTTGAGAAGTAGCTGTTTTCTCGCCTTGTGTGTCCAAGCTAATAAAGGAAAAAAAGGGACGTCCGTTGGAAATGGGATCAGTTTCCACACCACATGGAACTGTAAAGAATCACATATCCAAGGAGTAAGGTTGGCCAACACTTCTAAGTCTTCTAATCACATGATTAAATATTTATAAAATTTGAATGAGATTATAAAAAACAAGCGTTTGATCCAAATTTTTAAATGAAAGGCATGAAGCAAACAGCCAGTTGCAGATTTCTTTGGCATTATAATCTCTGCACAAGACAATGCATTCATTAGTGGGAAGCAAGTTGTTTATAGCAAACAGGAGAAGCATGAGCTTGAGAAAACGCTGATCCATTTTCTCTAAATGACTGGTCCTGTGTTCTGTTAGCGGAACCCCTTCCCATTGATAATATTGGGGAGAAATGATGTGTCGTGTTCAAGATTTATAACACAATGGGGCTTACTGTATTCCATTTAAGTGATTGGGATGTGTCTGTCTTCTTAGTGTGTGTGAGCCTCAAAGACACAAGTGCAATGCTGTCCAAATCTATTTATTCACATACCACAAATCACTTATTCTTTATGTACTTATTTGTTTTGGTCGCCAATAAGGTTATGATAAGTTAGAGGTGTCTCTACACTTTTTCTCTCAGTGTTCATCAGATTGTGGTTCCTTTCTCTCCTCTCTATTAGCAACCAAACATCTTCCTTTATTCCTGACTCTCGGATGCTCTTTTGCCCCACATTTGTTTGTTCTCTTTTCATCTAGGCATCTTGTTCTCTCTCTCTCCCTGTGACTCAATTTCACTTGCCTCTGACTGAGCCTCCAGCCCTAACCTTGTATCATTGATGGGTAGAAATCAGGTTAGCACGAAGGCTGACACTGATTAATTGGGGACTTGTGTACCCAAGGGCTGGGTCTCCAGTCACATTCTCAGGGTGAGCTAGCAGGCAGTAGGGTGACATTAACCCCTGTGTGCGCAGGCTCTGAGGGATTCTGTCAGTACAGTTTAGGGAACACAGAGAGGAAACTGCCAGCCTGCAGGAGACAACATTATCCTAGCAGCAGCACACACTAGGCAGAAAATAACACAGACAGTCGGTATATGCAAAAACTGACACTCATGCTGAAAGGAAAGCTGTATATTGTTCAAGGCATTTAATAAAGGAGAACAGACATTTGAATCTCCCAGTATAAATGACAATGTTCTCTCCTGCCTTCTTGCCTGCAATCCCAAACCATATTGCTGTTACAGGTATGGCAATCGGAATGATTAGGACCTGGGGTTTTTCAAGATAAGGTTTTTTTTCTGTAATTTGGAACTACAATCTTTATGCATCCAGAAACATTACATGAAAAGATAACATGATACATTTATTAACCATTTAAAAAATATATTAGCTGTCTCTTATCTTTACTTTTATCATACCATGTCCTGAATATTCAGAGAGAGCTTAAAGAAACATTGTTCCGTCTGATGGAGAATATACAGTTCTTAGGACTCGTATCCCAATGCTATGGCCAGAACTGTTGAAGTACTAGGGGCATAAAATTGCAACCATTAGACTCCATAGGGAATGGGAAATGTATACCACTGATAGTACTGGCACTTTCCAACCTGAAAATGCTCAAGTAAGGGAGCATTTTTGACCTTTAACAGTGCCAATATTATAATGATTGTGATACCTGGTGTTTCCCCCACTAATGTTGATGGTAGGAAGAAAGTCAACTTCGGAAGAACAAAGTGTAGGTGTTACCATCAGTGATTTCAATTATAGTCGATGGAGAAGCATTTTTGGGTGATTTGTCGCCTACAGTTGTGCATAAAACAACTGTCAGGGGGAGCACAATTGGTACAACTCGAATGGCGGCTCGGAAAACATTACACTGGTACAGGGCCCAGGAAAAAATTGTGTGTTGATGGTAGCTCTGGTCCACAAATTTCTTACAACATTAGTGAGGTGAAAGAGAAAATTCCTCTCAGTTGAACAACCCAATAAAAGTATGCTTGGAATATTAAACGGACACTATTATCAAAATATGTTTGTTGTAAAATGTGGCCCCATGGCTTGTAAGGGTCAAACATCGTACTCATGTTGTTCATATCATATCACAAAATAACAGCTTTGATAATACAAAGATATCATTTCTAGTATCCTCATTAGAACATGTCCTCTTGTGTTGTCACAAACACACAGTTCTTGATCCTACTAATTTCCAACCCAGTAGCCAGAGCAAATGTTGGGATATTTTTGTCCACACTGACCACACCCCATTATGCTACAAGTTACATTCCTGATCTGCCTAGTTACACCCCAGGCCAACCTCAGAACCCAATGTCTGAATTCGTAAGACAAAAAAGATTATAGGGCAGTTGACACGTCTGGCATCTGTGTTTGAAGCACTTGACTACAGAAGGGCTGTATTTAGGAACAACACATATAGGTAATACCTTGGTTCTGCAGGTAGCCTCAAACCATAACATTGGCCAGTAACTACAGGAATGGGGTTCATTGCAGACTAACACTCAGGTAATGTATTTAACAAAAAAACTATCATTTTTTCAACTATAAGCAGAACATTCAAGGTGCCCTGAATTGGTGGGAAAGTTATATGGTGCAAAGTTGCAACGTTGCATACACTTGTGTTTTTATTTAATAATCTGACTCCATGTGTTTGTTATGTAAGGTACACAGAATTAAAAAGGGGTTTATATACAGAAACAACTGAATTTACTTGCAAACGCCTGTTCCTATTTGAATTACGTCTCAGTTATTGGAAGAGGACAATGCAGTGCTAAGATGCAGTAAGAAGAAGCACAGCCTAATCATCCTTTTGAATGGCCAAGTCACAATGACTGAGCAGTGTTCGCAGTTTAAAGTATTTTGCTGTTGAATTTTCAGATTCCCCCGGAGACAAAGGAATAATGATCTCAGCAGAGGGATAGAGTGCAGTTAAGCTAGGCTCCCAGGGAATTCTGGGTTACTTGCTCTAATTGCGACAAACGTATAACAAAACCGCAACAAAGATCCCCCACTTAACCTAATTGAGTGTGAAGGTTTCCCAGGGACGCAGGACTCTTCCATAATATATACACTATTGACCCACAATTGGCGCCACAGGGATGCTAATTGTGCTCCTGCCGTCAGCCTGGCTGTGGCTCACATGTGTGTGTGTGTAAAGGGATGGTATTGTCAATGTTAGGTAGAAGGATGGAGACACGCGTCTGTCATGAATGTAGGATTGCGGTCCTTAATTCCCTATCATGTCCTCTACTTACTGCTGGCTTCTTTGTGTCATGGGGGAATAGGATGAGGAGACAGCTTGTCGTGGTCCTGTTAGATCACTGTGGTATCCCACAAAGGCCTCAAAGGAATTTCAAGTGCTTCTTAACTTATTGTTTGCCAGCAATATTGTGTGATTCTTTACAAGGTTTCCTGTTTGGCCATTGCAGACCTCCAGATGATTTTTTTTTTAAGTGAAATTCATAGTGAATGTAAATATCACATCATAATATCACGTCATCATCAGAGAACACAGAATAAGCCTGTGTTTTGTAGCTGCTAAAGGGATTTTCACAGAATGCAAAGACTTTTGTTTTAGTTAAGGAGAACTAAAGCTTAACTAAAGAAGTAGGCTAGAAATATTGTACATTATGTTTTGGGCTTCTGCACCAGCCCAAGGCAACCACAGCCCTTTAGCAGTAAAGATCTGTGTCTCCAAAGATGCCCCAGTAGCTCCCCATCTTCTTTTCTGCTGATTCACTGCATACGCTCTGTGCTGCTGTCACTTACTGAGCTTAGTGACCCACTCACAATATACAGTACACATAGAATAGAAATGTCACAATATAAGGCTGAATAGTTTTTAATTGTAATTAATACAGATAATTACTACATGGCAGCACAGAAACCAGTGCAATTAGCATCAGAATTTAAAAAACAGCTCTGTAGCATCAGCTTATATTACAGACAAACCTCATTTTCTGCTTGATAATTTATGACGACCCCTTAACTTAGCTTCTCAACAGCTGCTCAGAGCCTACTGAGTGTCACAGATACTTTCCAAGATGGTGACCCCCTGTGACAAGTTTGAAGTCCTGGATCATTGCTGCTTTTGAGATGCTGAAACTTTATGCTGGTACAATAAGTTCATTATATAAAATATGGCATTTTTAGCCCTATTCATTTTTAGGGTTTAGATCTCCTTTAAACAACCTGCAGAACTATGACATTATGCTCTGAACTGGCTTGGTACAGCAGGATTTGGAAGTTGTAGTGAAGCAGCAGAAGGGTGCCAATGCCTTGATTCTATCATTCATGTGAATATATATTTACCATGGCATCAAGAGAAGCCCAGGGCACGCACAGTGGCAAAGTGGAAAAATACAAGATTGTGTAGTTGAAATAAAACTTGCAATGAAGGGCAAAGGTTGTGCTGCCAATTCATAGAATAGAAGCTCACGTGTCCTGCATCCCTGAAATATAAGAAATATAATACGCAACTAATTCAGGTTAGTCAACTCCAGAAAAAATCTGTAGAGCAAAAACACCTATGTTACAGGGAGAAACATAAATAAAATAACAATTTATGGGGAGTGTTTACAGCATGGAGCAATGTTTTCCAACTGGAGGCCCACAGGCCTCCAGCCTGCTCAAAGACTCCATAGACTGCACTGTATGACATTTTAATTTAATCCGGCCCTCGAAAATGATATACAAGAAATAATCCACCCACTACATGTAATGAGTTGGACAGCACTGGTATAGAATAATAGAAAAATGTAGACTGAACACCTAAAGCCTGTGATACACATCCTGCTGCAATTACACCTGGCATACTGACAGTTTCATGTCATTCTCATTTGTACATTTGGCTGGCAGATTTTTAAAAAAGAATTGTGTGGAAATTGTCACTCCTGGCATTATTTCATGATTTCCAGTGCCAGCAGAATGCTGACGTAACCTGGCTGTTGTCATACTACTCCCAGTATCCCCCCATATTTGCTAGGAGCTGTAGTTTTGAAGTGGTTAGAATACATTGGTGCTTCTCAGAATTCCTCAGCAGAGAAAAATGGGACGTTTGTCCATATGGTTCCCCCACTGACATAGGATGTTGGTATATTGTCTATATAAACCACATTACAATGTCAGTTCATCCCAGCTGATCCAAAGTATATACTAACACCTCCTATACACAAAGTCCTGTACATCTGCACCAAAGGAAGAGGCCCTGGTTCCCCTATCTTGTAAATCTAAGATAAAATAATTTTCTAGGATGCTGTTCTATCATTAAATCTTTGTTTATACAGTAGTTACATAACAAATACTTGCTACTCCTACATCCAGCGTTGCTTTCTAAGCAGGCTCATTTATCCATCACCTTCCCAGCCAGTGCACGTGGAACTGCAGAGAACAACATGGGGAAGCAGACACAGTTAGACACTATACAAAGCCACCACTGCAGGCCACAGTAACACACATTCACATGGTGCTTAATGGAATATGTTTATCTGGAATAAATACCCCTTATAATACATCTAATCATTTTATTCAATATGTATTATTTTTTCAGAATTCAGTATGTATATTTTTTATAAATTCATATTTAACTTATTGTATTACTTTGTCTCATTCCATTCTTCATATTTCTTCCACAATCTCAACTGCATTCCTAGCAGCAATGTAGCCAATGTGATCATGTTTTGTCCTGTGGGGCACTGGCTCTCATTCTGAATGTATCTCTAGAATAAACAAAATGGGGCTTCTCTTGTTTGCCAGGAAGGAAATAAAATCTGCCCAGGAAATGGATAGGCCATGCATGAGAAGTGCCAGCTGCAAAGTAAATCCCCCCCCCCAAATTATATTATTTATCTCAATGTTGAGATAAATAAATGTAGGTAAATAATGTAGGGCAACTGTTCCTTGTGCTGAACTATATTGGTTTGGACTTGCTATAAATTTCTTTCTCTCCTTCAAAATCTCCCTTTAATTCTTCTATTCTCTCTTTATTTAAAATCTAAACAGAAACACTTAAAAAAATGAAAAGCTTTATAATGGTAATACTAGTATGCCTTTGAAGGAGAAGGTAAGGCATATTTAATGGGGGGTGCCAATAGTTAGGCACCCTAAGTGTTTGTATATATTTATCTCACACCCTAGGCCTCTCGCAACATTTTACTGTATTGTGCAGGTATCACATAAAAGGTTAGTAAATTGTTTTGTGGGCTTTTGCTGTTTTGAAAGGCTGAAAGTGATTGGACAAAAGTTAGGCACCCCAAGTGATTGTATATACTTACCTCACACACCGGGCCTGTGCTCCTATCGGCAGAATACTGCACCGGTCCGGGGTTATTCTAGCGAGCACCACACCGGCACCGGCTTCCTTCTTCTTCTTTCTTCAAATTTCCTGTGGCAGACGCATGTGCAGTCTTTTCGCGATAGTGCACATGCACACCCGAGCGAAGAAAGAAGAAGCCGGGAGCTGATCGCTCTGTGGTGCTCACTGAAAGAACCCCAGGCCAGTGCAGTTTTCTGCTGATAGGAGCACCGGCCCGGTGTGTGAGGTAAGTAAATACAATCACTTGGGGTGCCTAAATTTTCGCACTAACAAGTAAAGAGTGCTTTTTCTTCTCCTTTAAGGGCTTTATTACGCCCTTGTAGACTGTTCCACTATGACTGTCACTATGCTGTGGCCACATGGGTCAAGTTTAGCTGCAGACATTGTTTCAGGAGAATCCTGTTAATGGCATCATGGCAGCTCACTTCTGACTACACTGTGGTTATTGTTGGCATGGCCAATCAGCTTTTTATAACAGCAAAAGCTGTCCCACAAAACAATTTACTACCAATTACCTTTTCTGCAATACCTGCACAAGTAAAATGTTGCGCGAGGCTGTGGAAGGGACATGTGGGAAAGGTAAGTAACAGCACTACTGTATATATATATATATATATATAATACACAAAAGCTATGAATATCTTGTAAATGATATCCTTATAAACGGTGAGTTCTGATGTCATCAGTTATAAACGGTGAGTTCTGATGTCATTTCTGTCACGACTCACTGAAAATTTGTGTATTATAATAAATAAAGTACCCCCCAGTTGCAATATATGAGGATATTAGAAGTTACCTTGGAGTTCCATGACCTGTATAAAAACACTCGGCCTTCGGCCTCGTGCTTTTATATGGTCATGAAACTCCTCGGTAACTTATAATATCCTTATATTTTACAATAGGGGGTACTTTATTCACTATATATATATATATATAATATATATATATATATATATATATATATATATATATATAAAACACAAAAATTTCCTCCACAAGTTTATATCTGTGAGTTTCCCGCAGAAAATTTAGCAGAACTAATTGGTAAATTTGACTGATATCAACTGCCACTTTAATAAACCTAAACCAAAAGGCCCATGGGTCACAATGCAAATGAGCTTTTCTTACAATATGCTGTAATCATTATGTGTGTGTGTGTGTGTAATATCCCGGGCCGGCCAGTTTATTGTTGAAATCTAGGGGAGGTCAGCGAGAACAACAAGAGCATGGTGTTCCAGCTAACGTAATGATTCTCCCTTTGAACAACAATAGCAGAAAGGTCACAGTGATTGTCTTAGGTTTGTATATCTGGTCTGCATGACGCACGAGGCTTCTTCTCCCTCAATTTCAGGGTCCCAGAGGGACAATTCTCTGTGCCCACGCACACCCTTCTAACAATAACTGATGTGACCATTTTCCTTCTCTCTTCCAAGTTATGCACTGCTCAAGTTTTGTCACTAATAAGAAAGTACTAGCATACATTTTTAAACTTTAGGCTATATTACTGAGATGCAAAAATGAAAAAATTGCAAGGGCAAATTACTAGGCAATTTTTTTAATGAGCAACTGATCAATGAAAATGTAGGACTCGTAAGAAAAAGAAATATTTGACAAAACTAATGTGACAATTCATTACCATAAAGCACATGGAATTTGATGTTGTTGTACAGGTATGAGACCTGTTATCCAGAATGCTCGGTACCTGCGGCTTTCTTGATAATGGATCTTTCTGTTATTTGGATCTTCATACCTTAAGTCTACAAGAAAATTATGTAAATATTAAATATACCCAAAACATTGGTTTTGCTTCCAATAAGGAATAATTATATCTTAGTTTGGATCAAGTACAAGGTACTGTTTTATTATTACAGATGGAAAAGGAAATAATTTTTTATAAATTTTGATTACTTAGATAAAATGGAGTCTATGGGAGATGGCCCTCTCGTAATTCTGAGCTTTCTGGATAACCAGTTTCCTGATAACGGATATCATAACTGTACTGCATTTAGGGTGCCAATATTGGGGCGAGAAAAGGTAGCAACCCTACAATGTGGCCAAAGCGTTTGATACAGTGCCCCACAAACGACTGCTTTCTAAACTAAGGTCTGTTGGGCTTAAAGGAGAAGTCAATCCCATTGGCGTTAAAATCCTTCCCCCTCCCCTGTGTTGCCCCCCTCCCTCCACCACCCTGGCCTCTCTCTCCCCGGGCAAATGCCCCTAAGTTGTTACTTACAACAACTGTCCATGGAGTTCACAGGCGCCACCTTCTCCTGTGCAGTCTTCTTCCTGGATTGCCCGGCGTTTGGCGGCACATGAGCAGTAGGAGCATTTGCCGGTTCAGCTCTACTGTGCATGCGCTGAAAGTCACGAAGTTTCTGAAAAAAGAAATTGGAAGACTTATTGACTTTTGGCGCATGCGCAGTAGAGCTGAACCGGCAAATACTCCTACTGTGCATGCACCACCAAATGCCAGGCAATCCAGGAAGAAGACCGGGAACATGAATAGAAGTAGTTTGCACATGAATAGGAAACTGGCTACAGGATCGGGTACAGACGGAGGTTGTTAATGGTATATTCTCTACTTGGAGTAAGGTTCTTAGTGGAGTCCCCCAGGGCTCAGTATTGGGTCCACTTTTATTTAACTTGTTCATTAATGACTTAGGGGAGGGTGTTGTAAGTAATGTATCAGTGTTTGCAGATGACACAAAACTATGCAGCCCAATAAATTCCATCCAGGATGTGGCATCCTTGCAACAAGATCTTGACAAACTGGCAATCTGGGCGGCTAAGTGGCAAATGAGATTCAATGTTGATAAATGTAAAGTCATGCACCTGGGATGTAAAAATATCCAAGCCACTTATACCCTTAATGGGACTGCACTAGGCAAATCCATTATGGAAAAGGACCTTGGAGTCCTTGTAGATGATAAACTTGGCCCATCACTCAAACAGGACATTATTGAATTAGAGAGGGTCAAGAGAAGGGAAACTAAGCTGATAAAAGGTATGGAAAATCTCAGCTATGAGGAAAGACTGGCCAAATTGGGGTTGTTCGTGCTGGAGAAGAGGTGCTTAAGGGGAGATATGATAACTATGTATAAATATATAAGGGGATCATATAATAATCTCTCTAATGCTTTATTTACCAGATGACACAAGGTCACTCATTCCAACTAGAAGAAAAGAGGTTCCGCCTAAATATTCGGAAGGGGTTTTTTACAGTGAGAGCTGTGAAGATGTGGAATTCTCTCCCTGAATCAGTGGTACAGGCTGATACATTAGATAGTTGGGTTGGATGGCTTTTTAGCAAGTGAGGGAATACAGGATTATGGAATATAGCTCATAGTACAAGTTGATCCAGGGAAAATCAGATTGCCATTTTGGAGTCAGGAAGGAATTTTTTACCCCCTCTGTTTTGCCTTCCTCTTGATCAACTGGCAGATAGGCAGGTTAATAAAAGTAAAAAGTTTGAACTTGATGGACGTGTGTCTTTTTTCAACCTACCGTATATACTCGCGTATAAGCCGAGTTTTTCAGCACCCAAAATGTGCTGAAAAACTCGACCTCGGCTTATACGCGGGTCATACCGTAGCAACAGTAGCCAATCCCTCACCGGCCGCAGATACGCTCCTTCCGCGGCCCCAACACACCTCCCTCTCCCATAGCGCAGGACTGTCTGTGTGATCGCCGCCCGGAGCAGGTCCAGGAGCTCCGGGCGGCGCGTCCTTCCCTGCCGGCTTTCGCTCTCAAAATTGCGGCGCCCATGGCCGCCACGTGGGTAGCGGCGCCGGCCGCTACCCACGTGGCGGCCATGGGCGCCGCCATTTTGAGAGCGAGCGCCGGCAGGGAAGGACGCCGGCGCCGCTACCCACGTGGCGGCCATGGGCGCTGCCATTTTGAGAGCGAAAGCCGGCAGGGAAGGACGCGCCGCCCGGAGCTCCTGGACCTGCTCCGGGCGGCGATCACACAGACCGTCCTGCGCTATGGGAGAGGGAGGTGTGTTGAGGCCGCGGAAGGAGCGTATCTGCTCCTGGACCTGCACAGACAGTCCTGCGCTATGGGAGAGGCACAGACAGTCCTGCGCTATGGGAGAGGGAGGTGTGTTGGGGCCGCGGAAGGAGCGTACGGTACCTTTTTTCTGCTTTCCTAGGTGCAGCACCTCATTGATCTTCTGAGCAGCCATGACAGGTGGGAGGTCACAGGGAAAACAAGTGGCAATTGTCCAGCTAATAGTTCTGACTCTTTTAAATCGTTTTAGATAGATTTCTATGCCATAAAACATGATTACACATTTACACATTCACATTTTGAAATCTGACATGGGGCCCCTAGGCTTATACACGAGTCAATACATTTTTCCAGTTTTCTTAGGTAAATTAGGTACCTCGGCTTATACACGGGTCGGCTTATACACGAGTATATACGGTAACTTACTATGTTACTATGGATGGAGCAACTAGTAGCAGTTACTTGTGGCTACAAATACCCTCCCATAGTCAGTATTGATAATTGCCTCTGCTAAAACACACAAAGGGAGAATGTAAGGAAAAATCTCAAGAGTTATTTAAAATGGTTTATGTGAATGTTTAGAGCTGCTTTCCCTAACACCACCTTGTCTGACTGTACACCAGGGGTCTCCAACCCTTATTACACATCAGCCACATTCAAATGTCAAAAGAGGGGTGCAACACAAGCATGAAAAAGGTCCCTGAGGATAAGGGCTGTGATTGGCTGCTTGTTAGCCCCTATGTGGACTGGCAGCCTACAGGAGGTTGTGTTTGTCAGTACAGCCATGGTTTTTCTGCAAGCAAAAGCTGTCTCCAAGCCATGAATTGAAATATAAGCAGCTGCTTTGAGGCCACTGAGGCCAAAGGGTTAGTGATCAACATGTTGCTCATGAGCCACTGGTTGTGGATGATTGCTATACGCTAGATGCCATATTTGAATAAGCGCTTGCAAGATAAGAGTGTAACCAGACTGGTGAAGTGTGTATAAGAGGTGTGAGACTGTGAAGCCACCTGGAGAGCAATGGTGTTGATAAGGGGAGCTTTTGCTGAGCTCTGCATGACACATACAGGGTTAGCATTAGGCCACACCAATTGATGTCGTAGACAACAGACCAGAAAGAAACTCCTATAAGTGGAAGGAACAGTTGGCCTAGTGGGCAAAGGAAACAATTACGAAAATGAAAATTTAATAGAAGCTTCATCATACTGAAATAAGAAACTTTCTAAATACAATCGATTAAAATTTTGTACTGTTTCTGAAATAATCAAGTTTACCTTCACTCTCCCTCTCTCAGTATCTCTTCATTCTCTTTTCATGCAGGAGTTGGGTGTCAGATTTTCATTGACAGTTAGATCCAATATATCTTTTAGGGGGGGGAGCTCCTTTTCCTAGCAGATGTATTAGAGCTCATTCAAATAACTGACTCCAGTACAAACAATATCTATTATTATTATTATTATTATTATTATTATTAATAATAATATCTAACTAAATAAATGACTTTGGCACAAATCCTGCATGTAGGAAAACAAGATTTTAATAGAGTGAGCTCTAATATATCTTCTAGGCAAAAGGGGCCCCCTCTATAAGATATATTGGATCTAACTGTTAATGACACCTAACTCCTGCATGAAGAGAGACAGATGCTGAGAGGGGGATAGTGAAAAGTAACTTATTTATTTCAGAAAAGATTCAGAATTTTTAACTGATTATATTTAGAAAAGTTCTTATTTCAATATGATGAAACATATTAAATTTTCATTTGTTCGATTCCCATGTTCAGCTTGAAAAAGGAACTAAAATGTTCCTAAAAGCTTTGTATGATTATCTTAGTTAGCCGATAAAGGTATTACCTTTTTGTTATTTTTTTCCCCAGAGACACACAATTGGTTGAAGATCTCATGCTGAGACCCTGATATGATTCACAGGTCAACCAACTCATTGTAATCTGACCAATCGCACCTAGATCACGGGTCCCCAGCCTTTTTTGCCCATGAGCCACATTCAAATGTAAAAATTGTCTGGAGCAACACAAGCATGCAAAAAGTTATTTTTGTGTGAAATAAGGGCTGCAATTGGTGGTTGGTTGACCCTGTGTGGACTGGCAGCCTACAGAGACACTGTTTGGCAGTACATCTTGTTTTTATGCGACCAAAACTTGCTTCTAAGCCAGGAAATCAAGAATAAACACCTGCTTTGAGGCCACTGGGAGAAACATACAAGGAGTTAGTGAACAACATGTTGCTTTCGAGCCACTGGTTGGGGATCACTGCACTAGAATGCCTATTGACTTCAGGAATGGTGATGGGTGTAAGGAGAAAAACACAGCTTGATATGAAACACTTTATTTCTTTCTCAACAAAGAAGGAACAGTACCAGAACCAGACAAGAGCAACAGGTTTGATTCCTTGCTATATAAATAAGTATTAATACATAGAGGCAAAAACACCCTTTTAAATGTCTTCCCATGCATCAGCCTGGGGGCACTGAAGAACGAAGAAGGGAAGAAGAAAATCACTAAGTGAAAAATACCCTGGGCTGATGCAGTTTTCCACTAACAGAGACAACAGCCAGGGTTTAAAGTAAATGATTACAATCATTGGGGTTGCCTAACATTTAGCACTCCTAGCGGTTTACACATTTCTTCTCATTTTAAGGTAGTAGCTTGCACATTTTTAAATCACAAATTTATAACCTATCATTGAATCTCATCTTCCACTAAACGCCCATTACACAAACTTTTACTGAAAAGCAGTTACTGAAAAAAAAAATCTCGCTCACTCTTTCTATCATTAGCTGGCCACGCAGTATACAAGAGCACAATTGTGTATTAGTGGAAGCAGTAACAGGATTAGAAGCAAAGATCTTTTACCTATTTTCCATAACTGTTTAAACTGAATGAAACAAGTTTTCTTCCTAAAAAGAGAGAGGAATTAGCAGATGAAGTGAAAACAAGCTGTCTTTTTTTTTTTAACAATAATTGACAGGCGCTTCAGGAAATTTCGACATGCTTAAACGCCGGCAATATCACATCCTCTCTACACAAATAAAACACAGGCTGGCCAAAGGCCACTTTAGTTGTCTTCCGCCCCTCTCCACAAGCCAGGCGCTGACTCCAACGCTCTCGGCCTGTCTCCACACAGGAAGGGACACTTTAGGACCAGCTTCCTGGTATTATGCCTTCTTAATAGACTCTAGGTGTTACTGGCCTGGGCGCGGCTGCTAAAAATATTCCCCGACACTTGAAAGAGTCCTTTATTGTTCTCTGAATTTGTGAAGAATCGCTTTCCTTATTGTTCTATGGGTCTTTGGGGGGTTGCAGCGGAGACGCTCACATTGTGGATAAATTTAGGCCAGCACTATATTGGTTTGCTGGCTGGATGCCCTGGTGCTTTCACTAATCAGAACAGGAAGATCAGAGATTCTGCATTGGAGGAAGGAGTGGGCCAAGCAGCTTGCAAACACTTCTTACTGCATGTTCAAAGTTGTCAGTAGATTTTTTTTAAACATATTCATTGCTGAGAACTAGCTATACACAATGTTGCTTATTGCACACTCACTCAGTTGGCCAGGATAACTGAAAGGGAATAAAATTATAGTAGTGCAAATGCACATAACAAGGAAATGGTACAAATACAAGTATTTAGGAGAGTACTGCCACCACATACACTACTGAATTACGCTCAGCACTAAAAAAGTTGCCATTTACAACCGCTGGTAAAATTCCCCCCCCATGTAATGTATCAAAGGTGTAAGTATGCTAAAAAGGCGAGAATTAATACTTCTAGCAACAGCAATAAAAGACAATTAAATAGACATATACTGTATATCCCACAATATTAAACACCATACAAGAAACCCCAGAAGTGTATGATATAATTAACATTGCTTAAATATTTAGGGGCACATTTACTAAGCTTGAGTGAAGGATTAGAATAAAAAATACTTTGAATTTCGAAGTATTTTTTTGGCTACTTTGAACATTGAATTGGCGACTTCGACCTTTGACTTTGACCGATTCGGACTAAAAATCGTTCGACTATTCGACCATTCGATAGTCGAAGTACTGTCTCTTTAAAAAAAACTTCAACCACCTACTTCGCCACCTAAAACCTACCGAGCACCAATGTTAGCCTATGGGGAAGGTCCCCTTAGGCTTTGTAGGCAATTTGTGATTGAAGGAAAATCGTTCGATAGATGGATTAAAATCCTTCGAATCGTTCGATTTTTCCTTCGATCGTTTGAATTGCGGTAAATCCTTCAACTTCGATATTCAAAGTCAAAGAATTTAACTTCGATGATCGAAAATCGAGGGTTAATTAACCCTCGATATTCAACCCATAGTAAATGTGCCCCTGCATCTAAACATTTTGGCAAAACATTAAAAAATAAAAGATGGAAAGCAAAAACCGAACTGAAGTGTTTGGAAGGTGAACAACCCCTTTAAGATTTTAGAGTAGGTTTGTTTTACAATGGGGAGAAAGAACTTTGATCAATGACCAGACAGATCCAAGCTGACCTTTGGAGACAAGGTACAACAGTTTCAACCCAAACTATCTGTTGCTAACTCAATGAAAGTGTGAATATTCAGACAAATATTAGATGCAATACATAATTCAATACTGGCAAAGTGAGGAAGTTATTACATTAAAAAAAAAAACACTTTACCCCTATTCCTGGTAATAACTTAAATAGTCAAAAGTTCAAAAATAACATTGAGGGGAAAGACAGAGATAGGATGGACGTGACATGTGAGAATGTCTAAGTGATGGAGGAGACGGTAAGAGACTTACTTACAAGTAGTATAAATATAGCATCATGCACACAGGATATCCCAATGCTAAAGCATTCGCTTATGGCCTACATCATTAACCTTTTCCCTTGAACAGTGAGATTGGCTCACTTCATGCCATTATTAGACATGCACAATGAAATTCTCATTATCCAAACTGTATCTGGATAAAACTCAAAACTCGATCGGTTATATTAAATTAGATTCACACAGATCTACATCTGGGGACTGAAGTGCCACAGATTATAGAGTATATACTGTCATCTGAGTCACAGCAGAGGCAGATCACCATCTTTTACAGCTCACATAACTGCCCCGTAACAACATGGCAGCCCTAATCCAGTGACTGTGTCCCTACCACGTACGTATATTGCCTTTACCTATATAAAGGCTACATGCACTTTATACATTAACACAAACTTACTTTTACACAAAATTTTTTTTTTTTTGAGTTGGCGGTTGTAAGTGAAATCAGGTTAACAGATGTTCAGGTCTTTTTGGAAACACAGGGAGCAGTGGAACATGTTTTATGGAATGCAATAACAAAATGCATTAAAAAAAAACCTCTTGCCCTTCTTGGACCCTAACACAAATTATATGTTTTTTACTAGGTTCTGGTCGAGTACCTTACTTGGATTTGCTGGTAAAATCTCATTGGGTGAGGACCACCTTGGGTGATCCTTGCCCGACAGGTCCCTGTATCTCGACAGATTGGCCCAGGGGTAATCAACCTAATTTGGCCAGGCATGCAGGATCACCATACAGTATCTTCCTCGCTTTCGAGCGCTGACCAGGACAGAGGAGGTGTTCTAATATCAAATTGGCTTTATTCAAGCACACATATTAGCATTACAGCAGTGGGTGTGCAAACTTGTGCAAATTGGCCTGGGGTAATCAACCTAATTTGGCCAGGCATGCAGGATGTCTATGGGCAGCTTTAACTAATACACTGGACATCCATTGGGATTTGCAAGCAGACACCTTACTGGCTTACTATCTTCCCGGAGAGATACATTTGGGCCAATAACCTTCACAGCATTGTTGGACATGAGTAGGAAAGGAACCTGGATGGAACCACTAATTTAGCAAAGAATTCAGTGTTGTCATCTACAGTAGAAAAGACCCATTTTAAGCCAGAACGTGTACTTTCTAAAAATATATTTTCTGGGGCCAACTTGTTGATGGGGCTTTATAACATAAAAAACAGGCAGTGGCTTTGTTTGTAACCGTTAATGGTGTTGGTCACTTTTTGTTTGCTTTTTTGTATTTTTTTATTGAATGTCAAACATTATAATAAGGCACAATATTTTATATATCTTTGAATAGTCTATCAATCTTCGGGATACAGAGAAACACTTGTGCACCTGTGAAGAAAAACAGAACAAGTAAAAAAACCGGTAAGTTTGGTCAGATTACGTTCATTATATACAGTATTATAGCTTGTTGTGCACTGCTAAGTAAGTGACCCAGTGATCTCACTTGGTTATGAATTTTTGTTGTTTGTTAGTAAGTAATGAGCTAATTTCTACCCTTAGATATAAGTTAATATATAAGATATATGTTGTTAACACTATCTAACCATTCTGCCACTCTTGAAGGGTTAGTATGTCTCCAGTGTCTAGGTATTAAACTTTTGACAGCTAACAATAGCTGTATTTCGAGACCATTTTTACTCATGCTCTGGTGTGAAATAGTAAAAGTAAGTGTGTATTAATGTCTGTCTGGCATGCTAGGATATCTTGGGAACTAGATTCAATATTACATTAAAAGTTATAAAGCATATATGTGCCTTTGTCTGAATCTCTAACATTTATCATCTTGTATTAAATGCATTTTAATATTTTGTAGGAGTTTTCTTGGAATTTATTCTTAATGGAACACTTCGCCATTAATCTAAAATAAATTGATCAATCCGATTCCTCCAGGTGCAGGTGGAGTTCCTCTTTAACTGTTCTACAGAGTAATAATTTATAGAGGAGTTTGGGAGGTTCTATTTGTTTACACTCCAAATAATTCACTAAAATGTCATTCCTAACCCAACAAGTGTATTGTTTTTAGTTGTAATATTGTTGTGTAGACAGCCATCTCAGGTCATTTTGCCTGGTCATGTGTTTTCTGAAAGAAAGCAGTGCCATCACTTCAGGATGGCGCTGCTTTCAGGCAGGCTGTGGTTTCCTACTCAATGTAACTGAAAGAGTCACAGTGAGACATGGATTATTACTATTGAGTGCTGTTCTTATACAGTATCTACCAAGGGGCTGTTATCTGGTTACCTTCCCATTGTTCTGCTGAGCTGGGAGGGGAGGGTCACACCAACTTGCAGTGTAGAAGTAAAGAGTGACTGAAGTTTATCAGAGCACAAGTCACATGACATGGGGCACCTGGGAAACTGACAATATGTCTAGCCCCATGTCAGATTTCAAAATTAAATATAAAAAAATGTGTTTGCTCTTTTATAAAATGGATTTCACTGCACTGCTGGAGCAGCACTATTAACTGATGCATTTAAAAACAAAACAAAAAAAAAAACTTCTTCCATGACTGTATCCCTTTAAATATTTTTTCATTTGCAAATGTCTCTGTTTATCCCTTTCATTCCAAATGTGAGCCTTTTCTGATATCAAAGCAGGTTTATTTTTCTGGGAAAGAATGTGTCTCAGTTGTAAAATTTGTAATCCAAACATGGAGGCCAATCCTTCATCTATCACCACTGGATTGAAGTCTAGGTTATTGTTCAAAGGGAGTAGAGGTGATAGATAAGGAGATGGCTGCAGTTTTGTATTCCGTGAGTTCCATATCTGTCAATGCTTGTGTTTGAGGATTGGTAACAGTGTTCAGCTCTTTATGTTTCATTTTATTCCAGAACACGTTTGTAAGGTGGTATCCAAACCAATTCTCTTCCAAGGTTTTCCATTATTTCATGGAGTGTTGTTCACCTTTCAAACACTTTTTTAGGGTCAGATAGTTTCAGATACTACATCAGAAATAACCATTCTCTAAAATTATAGTTTACATTTTATTGTTCCTGTTTCTGGTGTTGCAGGCTGGCAGCTTAATTTGCTACTTTAGCTGATACATTTTTCAGTAGTGTCTGTGACATATTTACAAACTATTGTATCAGTTATAACAGCTGTTTATAATGAAGCTCAGAGATTTAGCTCAGCAGGGCCAAAGATAAGAAATGTATCAAATAATGTATCAATTTAGAACACTTTACAGAGTCCATGACCCCCCCATAGTTTACTAATTTTTAAAAAAAATATGATTTTAGTGAAAGCACTTAAAAATGTCAGCTTAGTGGACAGCTTCTTTCTACCAACTGGTCCTCTTCTTAATCCTGGTGAGCGATGCAGTGGCATAACTAGATGTTACTGGGTCCCACAGCAAATATATTTTATGGACATCAACATATCTAGAGGTTGTCCTGTTTAAGCATTATATATTGATATTGCTCATTAATTAGGGCCTAATGGGGCGCCTATACCTCCTGAGCCCTGTGTAGCTGCAGGGTCTGCTGTAGTTACATGCCTTGAGCTATGCCTATTGCATTTAACTTCTTTACATTACCGGTGGAGGATTTGTGGATATTATACACACTACCTCTATCATTACGGTACCTCTCTTAGAACTGAATTACTGCCAGGCCCTGCAGCCACAGCAATCTAACTTCATCTAAAGACTGAAATAATAACACTCAATATTGCCTTAGCCAGTACCTTTTAGCTATACACCTGGACTTACACCATTATTAATACTATCCCTTCTGTAGAATCAGCAACAAGTGACGGGCTGACTGTCTGTAAATATTCTAGTGGTGGGTTTAGAAAGACATCATGTTGTGGGAGGGAGGTAACAACACCAACAATAAAAAAATTATTTCTACAGAAGCAAACAACATCATTGCTGCATTATAAAACCTGAGTAAATGTGTCCTTCCCTATCTCCCGAAAATGTTCTCTGATGATATGATATAATGTAGATTAAGGTATCTGCCTGCCTGAATATTCTAATTGGTGATGTCCGTTCATCCTGATAATCCTGTGCGACTATAAACCTGTTCTAAACAGGCTTGTGATTCTGCATAAGAATCACACCCATCATCTTGTACTTTATTTATGATATCCATATACATCTCTTCCAGCCTTTTTACTAACTGAAGCCAACACATGGGGAAAACCTGCATGAGAACAGGACCCCAGGGAAACAGCCGGTTATACAAAGAATAGTTTCCTCTCACTGGATATCTCTGTAACAAACAGGAAATGTTATTATCTCCAACCCATCTCTGAACCGTCTCCTCCAAGAGAAAAATATCTAATGCTTTGAGGTACTGTTCGCTGATGCAAAATATGGAATACATTCATTTCCATTTTTTAATTTTAAAAGTAAGATATGCGTGATGCAGAAAGTCCCATTCTATTCTATGAGTAGACAGAATGAGGGATGACCCACTGTCAGGGTTCAGGGTTGTGTCCAGGCCGCATTGTGGCTTGCGATGGTATTTTACACCCTCTTCAGATGTACAAAAGATTTGCAGGCTTTTTTGTAGTAACCTTAAAACCCAAGTGCTGATAATTAATTTTCCCTCCATAGAAGAAAATTTGGACATCTCTAGGAGGAGCCATCATAAGACACAGTTCAGATAATGGCATTGTTCATGAGTATTTTATAGCCTGCATTGGTTTCTATGCTGCATGCTTCTGAGCTAACTACTCAACAACTATATAGTGAATATAATAAATATACACATTCAACTGGAACAGCTGACAATCCAAATTAAACTCTCATGTTTTTAGGTTTCATTAAAGCTAGTACTGGTATGGGATATGTTATCCAGAATACTCTGGATCCGGGGTTTCTAGGATAAAGGATGCTTCCGTAATTTGGATTTCCATACCATGTCTATTAAAAAAAAAATTAAGGCATTAAATAAATCCAAGAGGATTTCCCATCAATAAGGATATCTGCAGCTTAGTTACCACCAAGTAAAAGGTACTGTTTTATTATTGAAGAAAAAAAGGAAATCATTTGAAACATGTACAGTTATTTGCTTAAAATGGAGTCTATGGGAAATGACCTTCCTGTAATTCAGAACTTTCTGAATCATGTGTTTCCAGGTAATGGATCCCATACTTGTACTCAGGCTTAAAGCATGCTTGCACAGGTTTTGTGTAATATGTTTCATTTTTTAAATTAAAAGAAATAAAATGTGTATAAAATGCGTCTCGTTCTTTGCTTACATGCACCAAACAAAAGCAGGTTTTTGGATAAGCTTTAAGACACACAAAAAATCGGGAAATGCCATGATACGGAAACATGGCAATGATCAAATAGGGTTTTAGTTTTCCTAGCAGACAAGGAATGTATAGACTGGGTGAACTGTACTTCCTAACAGTCTTCACTCTCCGATTGCACATACCAAGTAAGCAGACAGGAATAGTTTTGAATGCAGTAACGTTTCCCTGCAAAGGCCATTAGAAATCTATTACTCTGCAGCAAATGTCAAGAGGTAGTTCAACTTTTAACTCTTTTTCCTTGGCAGAAAAGTTGATAATATTTTCGCTACTGAGCCATTTCTGTGTAACCCGAAGGTAACCCTGCTGCTGCTGAGTGTCTGTTAACCCACGGATTAGAAGTTCCTAATGCATGACAATCTGATGTGTCTGCTTTTTCTGTTTGCCCCCACCTCCCTGGCTTTCTAGCTGCCATGCCTGGAGCATTGATCAGTTCATAAAGGGAGGGGAGTAGAAGAGCAGGAGACAGAGGGACTGGCCCCAAACTAGAAGCTTTAGATATGAGGACTAGATGTCTGCCTTGTCCTGATTTTTATCTCATCCATGTATGGTTTAACTCTTCTTTCCTGCCTAGTACTCGGATCCTTGCACAAAAGCCTATTGCTATTGCATTGTACATGAAGTATGCTTTTTTCTAATGATGTTATAGCTGTGTAATCCTACTAACATATGCATTACAATTTATTCCCTTGCATGGGAAAGATTAGGAGCCCAGCTCTTAGTTAACACCTGCTGCCATTTGTTTCATAAAAAAAAAGGTAACATTCATATATTTTGATATCACAAGAAAGCCAGGCATTATCAATCTAGTGATATTACCAGAAAGCTAAAGGCGGTCTCCATCCTAAAACTGCTTATTAAATATTAATGCTATGCAGCTTTACAATACCCATTAATCAGGCATTAAAACACTTGCTTTTAAAGATATAGTGCTCCTAAATATGGTTCCTTGGTGCAATTTACTTATATGATTAAAATAAAGTTTTTTGTTTAATTATTTTAGCTTAACTTACTATTAGTAAATGAAGGAATAGCAAGGAACTTACACAACATGCCATATATCCACATCAATATAGATATATCAATGTCAAACATACATCCTGTCTAGCAGCTATAGGGTTAAATTGGTGGGTTGGTTGTTCACTAATGGCAGTGCTGCAAAATGCAAAAACGTTCTTGCTCTGTAGTTTTAAATGTTTATATAATTTGTCTTCAGTGTGTCCCCACATGGGAGTTCTATTATATTTTTAAGTAGGCAAAAATCAGAATCACTTGCAATAAGAACTTCACTACTTATTTCCACTAGGGGGCACTTGTTTCTCCTCCGGCCGGAGGTATGACAAAAGTAAGTAGTTCCCATGTTAAAGATTACATAATACAAATCAAGCCTTCCACATATACAAACTCACCTGAAGGCAATTATATTTGCATATCCAGGTGCAACACTATGAAAATGACATAAGTAACAGACTACTTCCAACTGAGTAGCCTTGTTTTTAAGCAATACTGAAATAGTTCTATGAAAATCTATAGGAAAGTGTCAGTATTACAAAAGAGGTGCAGCACCTAAATATTTCTGACCAAAAGTGCTTCAAAACCATAGCCCAACCCAGCAATACTTACCTGAGCCGACACTCCAACATGGCTAAATGCTCCTCTGCAGTTGCTGGAAGCAGAGTGATGCTTCCATAGGCCACTGTTTTCTTTTGTAATTTTCCTATGGAAGTATTGTGTCGTCCAAAGCCCTGATGCCACTGCAGAGAATCCTTTAGCCATGTCAGAGCATTGGCTCAGGTAAGTATCGCTGGGCTGGGGGAGGCTTTGGTGGACGTTTGGTCAGAAATATTTAGCTACAAATCTTTAGTAATACTGACACATTCCTATTGTCAGGGCCTGAAGGCTTTGCTAGGATTTGCGGACCTAGGAGGAAGCAACAAGTCCAACACAGTTCATGGTATCTGAAGGGTTAAAGAAGAAGAATAGTCAAGTCCAGGCAAAAGGTTCGTAGTCGATGTAATAGGCCGAAGTCAAACACAGGAATCAAGATCAATATCAGAAAGTCACACCCAGGAACACAATAAGTTGAACCTATAGTTGGGCAAGGTCTGTAAAGTTCTGGCTTCTTTTATAGGCTGATTTTCTTGCCAAACAAGCGTGATGACGGCATGCATCACACGCTGACGTTGCACACTGCACATTTTGACGCCCCGGTGTCATGACGCTGCATTCATTTTGACTCGCTGGCGTCATGTCGTTGCGCACGTTTTTATGCATAGGCGTCAGAACGTTCCACGTGGGAGGACTAGACGCCGCCATCTTGTCCATGGCGTCGGCTTGAACCTGAGGAAAGGTAAGTATCCCTTACACCTATGGATTTTCACAGGACAGTGTCTCTTTCCAGCTTTAATAAAGCCTTTTCATATATTCTTCTGCTGTATTTGCTCACATTATTTATCTTTTTGTATCAAGCTACTCATAACATAAGATTTTCCTGGATTCCCCATTCGACTCTTATTCTGAAAGAACAGAAGCATGGTCTCATCTAATACCAGCTATGCTATCCACATATGCTCACACAGACTTTTCTCCTATGGCAAATAACAAATGTGCACAACTTGCTATTTTTGAAAAAAGAAAGTCGTATTTAATACCTTATTAACATCACATGTTAGATGAAAGCTCCAGAGAACTTGAAAAAACAGAAAACACAAGATTCAAAATGTAATGGCTATACATTTCTTCTTACAGTGTAGTTGTTTGCCTTTATTAGGGTTATTTCCTCTAGGGATATTCTTTTATTTCTCCCCTTCTGAAGGTCATGCCAAACCCATATCCATACCTGTTTCAGAGCCTTAATCAGTTGCTAGTTATAATTCTACTTGGAATAAACATGTCACGTCACTCCAACACCTGTGACTAACACTGACACGTCAGCTACTTTATTAACTTAATGGTTTTTTCCACCCAATGTTAATGTTTGCTATCCTACATCTGATGTTTTTTCATACAGGTACTTTGGTATAACCTGCATTAATATTGTCAATGAGGGAAAGGATAACAAATTGAACTTCTTCCATTATATGGAGAACATAGATATAAGATGAAGTCCATAGCAATATTTGATTAAGTGCACATTGATCACAACCCTTACTCACAGGCTTCCATAAAATAATAAGCGTCTAGCTCTATGACCTGATCAACTTCTGCTTAAACATTTAAATACAGATATGTTGTCCAGAAACCTGCTATCCAGAAAGCTCAAAGATAGAGGAATACCATCTCCCATATCCTCCATTTTAATCAAATAACTCAAATTGTAAAAAACTATCCTTTTTTTCACTGTAATTATAAAACAATATTTGAACACGATCCCATGTACAATACAATCCATCCTTATTGGAGGCAAAACAATCCTATTGGGTTTTTTGTTAATGTTTAAATTATTTTTAAGTAGACATAAGTTATGGAGATTCAAGTTATGGAAAGATTCCTTATCCTGGGATATCCCAGGTCTGGATAACAGATCCCATACCTGTATAACCAAGGTGAATGGCCCAGGCTATCTTGGTGCTTTAAACATTATGGTGTAAAATTGCACTAGGCATGCACTATAGCAAATCACAAGCATAAGCCATCACTTTAGAAGGTCAAGTATGTACCTTAGTCGGGGAATCTAAATTCACCACTTGTAATAGAATGAAAAGATTAGGTATTACTGCAAACTCACACTGAGGCATCAAGTACCAGCTGTCATTAAGTTCTTCTTTCCTATCAAGAACATAACAAGAATTTGAAATCTGGTACCAGCAGAAGACATACCCTTCATAATACATGAACTTGTAGTCAACAATGCAGTGCTTGCAACTGGAAGAATATATTACTGACAAATCAGCTCCTCCTGTTTTTTATTGGCTCCCTGTAAATGATGACATTGTCTATATAAATGGGCTGTTATTATTCATAGCTCTGCATCACCACAGACTTATTTATTTATGATGCCTCTTATTTACCCTTTACAATATCAAAATATTTAATGTGTTAAAGGGAACCCATCATTTTTTTTTTTTTTTTTTTTACAAATAGGCTTCATTATTTTTTTGTTATAGTTTAAAGTATATTTATACTTATAGTATATTGTATAGTTTGAAAAACATCACTGTACAATAACAAGTAATTCATCAATGCAATTGTAGCGTGCAAATGTAAATGTCAGGTTTTATAGTTTTTCATGGGGGATAACTTAATTAGTCTGTAAGTCAAGGCTATAAATGCTTTGCTGATGAATAATCAGTTCTGACATTTATTTACTAGGATATCAGAGTGTGATGCTTCTGTAAATATTACATACTACAGGCAGATAAGGGGAGGGGGGGTTGTATTCACTTTTAGTGAAGCCATGACAACACCTCTGCCTATTTACTTGGATGAGTGACAGCACCAGTGATATCATGCATTGGAGGCAGAAAATAATTATTTAACCAAGTAATGTGTTGTATAAATCAATGCAAGGCATTATAGGTACTTGTGTACAAAGGTTTTCCTTTAACTTTCACATAGTTTTGCTTACTACTAATGCTTCCGTCCTACCTTCTGTTGTGAATTGTGCACAAGTGCATTGTTTTCTGCTGGGGAATACTGGAGCAGGTTCCCCCCACAGTGGGTTGTGTCAGTCGGGGCTGATTTATGTTACAGAAGGCAGTGTGTAAATGACAAAAAAGTCAGATACAGTGTAAGAAGCTGGATTAAAAATATATCTTGTGCCCCTTAGTGCTCTAACACTAAGGTGGCCATAGAGGCACAGATCCTATCGTACGAATCGAGGATCGGATCGTGTGTAGAGAGTGCCAACATCTTTCGTCCGGCGGAGATCACTTGTGTTTTTTGTTTTTTTTTGGAGATCACTTGTTGGTCGATCGGACAGGTTTGATTTTGGCCCAACCAATCCCGCCGGAGCCCATTGCGCATCCTAATAGGATCATTCAGCCTTATGGCCGAACATTCAGATTACCTCCGATATAGCCATGCTCGATAATGGCATATCGTGGAAAGATCCGTTAGTTTGGTGATGTCGCCAAACGAGTGGATCTTTGCGTCTATGGCCACCTTTATTATGCTCCTGGAAAAAGTAGATTACCTCTAATATATATACCACATACTTGCGCCTAAAAAATCAGGCTCAGGCATCATGTTGCTGTAATTGCTGTAAATGACACAATCCCATCCTTAACATTTTCTGCATATTTGCGAATTGATCCATGTTGAAGCGTAAGCGTGATTGCATGCATTTTGATCCATCAGACATGATTGCGTCAAACACAACTTCCTTGCTGCCGCTATCAAATTGGGCGAAAAAAACCACTGCATTGTGAATAACAACATAACATTTATGTCCAATATTTCGCTCTGCACACTGCATTTGTAAATGACCCTTTATCATTCATATTCTATATCACATAAATAGGAATTATTAGTCACTACTGAAGAAAACCAGTGGCACAGCGAAAATTTGGCTAGAGTGCAAACAACAAGCAAAGCTCTACACCAGGCAAGTTGCTAATTCAGCTTTATAGGGATCCTGACCCCAAAATGACTTCTTAGACCTATTTCTAAGGATTATATAAAAAGCATAACTAAATATGGCATCTAACTCATTTTTTAACTGCAATAACAAATCACTCATTACAACCTCTCATGGATGGGAATTCTGTCACCTGGCTGTCTTAATAATAAAGAAGCTCTTCCTATACTGATGATAAAACCTTGCTTTCCTTAAAGCTCAAGGATGAGCTTCAGTTGAACTGGTAAAACTGGATGAGTGGTGAAGAGTTTTTCAAGATCACTCAGCAAATCCAGTTGCTTTAGATTTAACTACTGGATACTTTATATCATAAGCTGGATGAATAAAATTCTTCATTGACCCTTAACTGCTTGACAGAATAAATGCAATACTTAACATTTAACTGTTGAATTGTGAGGATTTTGGAAAAAACTTTCATAAAATACTTTTGTGTAATTTTATCTATTCATTGTAAGAAAAGAAGGGATTTTATGGGATCTGCTAACCGAAATGCTTGGGACCTGGGGTTTTGCCTTTAAGGAGAAGCAAACCCTACCCCCTGCCCTACATAGACCCCCCTCCCTTCTCTACCTCCCCAGCTACCCTGGGCAAATGCCCCTAAGTCTTTACTTACCCCTTCATGCAGATTCTGTCCAACGGAGTTCACGGGCGCCATCTTCTTCTCTTCGGTAATCTTCGGGAAGTAAGTGCCGTATCGGCGCATGCGACGTTGGAGCAATTTTCTGTTTTGCGACAACTGCGTATATGCCGAAACTCACAGAAAATTGCTGAAGTGCCGGGAGAAGTCCCGAAGATTACCTAAGCGGCTAAAGATGGCGTCCGTGAACTCCGCTGGACAGGATCTGCAACGAGGGGTAAGTAAAGACTTAGGTGGGCATTTGCCCGGGGTACAGGGCCCACTACCGTTCATCGCCGATGTCCCCTCTAGGGGGACCAGAGCAATGGGGATGGCGCACAGGAAATTTTTAGAAATTATTGTATCTCCAGCGCATCCCCAGTGTTTTTGAACCAATGAGGGTGTGGTTGGGCAGCTAGCCGCCCCCCTAAAATCCTGCCACCCTAGGCCCGGGCCTAGGTTGCATTTCCACAAATCCGGGCCTGCTGGGGTAGCAGCTAGGCTGGGGGGGAGGAGGGAGGGGGGTCTATGTAGGGTATGGGGGTAGGGGTTTTTTAACTGTAGGGTTTCTCCTTTAAGGCTAATAAAATATTTAAATAAAATTGCTTTTCCATCAGCATCAATTTATTATTAATTACATGTATGGAATCCATTATCTCGAAACTCGTTATCCAGAAAGCTCCAAGTTATGGGAAGTCCTTCTCCCATAGACTCCATTTTATCCAAATAATCCAAATTTTCTAAAATGATTTCCTCTGTAATAATAAAACAGTACATTTAATCTTCTTATTCTGCATACTATTTGTTATCATATTGATTTTTATGGTTTATTGTGAAAACCAAATAAAATATTTCAAACACAAAAAGAGTACATTGTACTTGATCCAAACCAAGATATAATGAATACTTGTTGGAAGCAAGATAAAGGTTTATTTAATGTTTACATAATTTCCTAGTAGACAAGGTATTAAGATCCAACTTACGGAAGGACCTGTTATCCGGGAAACCCCAGGTCATGAGCATTCTGGATAACAGGTCCCATACCTGTACTACCAAGTACAAATAACGGTCCTGTTTTTACAGAGAAAAAGCAAATCCATGAAAAATTCAAAATTGCTTGTGTATAGGAAATGACAGTGCCATTTTGTTTGGATAATGGTTTTCTGAATTATAGATCCTATACCTGTACATAAATGTAAAAAAAAAAAAAAAAAAGAGAAAATATCAGTTGAAAGTTATCAATCAATGTTTTCAAATGTGGGGTCATAGTCTTTCCCTTACATGTTTTGGAATGTTCCAATCAATGATCAAACAAAAAGCAAAGGGTAAGAAACCTAATTTGTCTTTGAGACAGTTATTATGTAATAGCATGGTAATTACTTGTAATGCAGTATAATTATTAGGTAGGAGAATCTCAGCGTCCTTGGCACAAGTGTTGAATTAAATGCTACATAGGCCCACTGACTGACATACTGTATAAGAAAATAAAGTTAAGTCAGTGTTTATCAAAGCTTCTGCACCCTATAGTAATGTGACAAATAAAGAATGCCAAGCTGTACCTCTGAGCCTACCAGTCCAGCACACTGGGGAAAGGAATCCAAGGGTAGGGAAAACAATAGGAAGACAGAAAAGTTTTCATTTACAATCCAGCAAGTATTAAGTACAGTGCACCTTTATCATGTTGCACCCATAGGTGCCACTCATGTGCTTGTATTGAGCAAGCAAGATTTGGACAAGTAAAATGGCATGTCTCACCCTCATGCCTCCCTATTAGGAAAATATGTTGACATCATCTTGCATTTTTCCCACCCCTTATGTAGTATAATTATACTAAATATGGCAAAAGTGCACCTTACAGCATGTACTGGTACCATAGACAAATTTGACATATTAGGAAAGGAACACTACTAGTACAGGTATGGGATCTGTTATCTGGAAATCTGTTATCCAGAAAGCTCCAAATTATGGGAAGGCCATTTCCCATAGACTCCATTTTAATCAAATAAATCAGATTTTTAAAATGTATTTTCTTTTTCTCTGTACAGGTATGGGACCTTTTATCCAGAATGCTCAGGATCTGGGATTGGTATGGTTTTGCTTCATTATATCTTAGTTCAAGAACAAGATACTGTTTTATTATTACAGAGAAAAAGGAAATCATTTTTAAAAATTTGGATTATTTGGATAAAATGGAGTCTATGGGAGATGGCCTTTCCGTAATTCAAAGCTTTCTGGATAATGGGTTTTTGGATAACGGATCCCATACCTGTAGTGATAAAACAGTACCTTGTACTTGCTCCCAACTAAAATATAATTACAGGAGAAGGAAAGGTTAAAAATAAGTAAGCTTTATCAGAAAGATCTATATAAATACACTAGTAAACCCTGAAACTAATGCTACTCTGAGGCAAAACAAACACCACATTTCTTTCCTTCTATTGTGTACCCATGGTCTTCTGTATCAGACTTCCTGTTTTCATCTTAAATCTCCAGGGCTTGGGCTTGAGCATGCTCAGTTTTCTCCTCTCCCCCCCCCCCCCGCTGTAATCTGAGTTTAGAGCTATGAGGGAGCAGGGAGAGACTCAGGCAGGAAGTGATGTCACAGAAAGCTAATATGGCAGCTGCTAGCCTATTTACTTGGGTATGGAAAAGCATTCTAAAGAATAAAAATGGTGTTCTAGCTTGCACTGCTGTGGCTAATCTTTTGGCAATAAACTGCCTTTGTAATTTTCCTTCTCCTTTAATCCTCCTGGAGACAAAACCTATTGGCTTAAATTAATATTTTAATGATTTTTTTTAAGGTATTGTGATCTACATTACGGAAAGATCCATTATCCGGAAACCCACAGATCCTGGGAATTCTGGATAACAGGTCCCATACCTGTACTACTACTAGAATTACTACTACTTTATACAATATCTGTATAAAGAGGGTGCTGGTAAGTACACTCACTGACATGTGAATTCCATAATACAGGCGTTAAGCTTACAATATTCCAGATTTGTGTATCGGAACTCACATTGTCCACTATGGGTGTATTACCATGCCCTCACTGTACACATAATGCGCATCACAGAGACCACACTCTCAGCATTGTGGGTCCATCATCATCATACTTCATACATATTTCTAATTTAAATAAGCCATGGGAAGTGTGAATATCTTGCCTATGATTAAGTATCTGAGAGATTTGAAACTTGTAAGGCGGTGGGGTTGTATCCTTGAATTCTACAATAAACTACTTTTATGTTTTGACAAACCTGCCTTGAAGACTGGTTCCTGTGAGTGCCTACCCTTTTTTCTTTGTACGGTGGTCCGCTCCCTAAACTGAGGGTTCAGGGCGGTGCACCTGGACCTCCCTTCATAACTGGTGAGTTCTACAAGTACCCTTTGTCGAGGAAGCAGAAAGTGTCAAACGCCTCGAGGTTTGCGCTGCTTGAGTCTCGCTGGAAGATTAGGCATGGTTATACAGGATTTTAAGAGAAATGCTGTCACATAATCTATTTGTATAGTGGATTTCATTACGTAAAGGGGAACTCCACTCAATCATAAATTAAGTTAAGAAAACATAATTTCAAGTAACTTTGCAATATACATCAATTAAAAAATATGCAGACTTTTCATGGTTTTTAATGGTTTGGAACAGTTCCCTAAGCTTAGCTCCCTGCTCGCCTGCTGGTCTCTCTGACTACTTTGCTAATATTAGAACATGTGCCATACTGCCCCCCCACTATATATGAGAGCTCACAGTTTCTCCTACCTTTGCCTTACAGAGCAACTGATTGTCAAATATTGGCAGCCTAATGACTACTAGTGTTTATGCTGTAGTCACCAACAACTATGGTAAACATTTCAATACCTGAAATGTTTTTGACCTGGAATAACACTAGGTCAAAGGAATTTCATAACATTAGTGTTACCACACCTTAATAGTTACACGGCTAAATGTCTTTAAGTCTTTAAGTTTCTATATGTGATGAAGTTTATTGGCTGGGTTATGTAAAATGCAATCTTTTAAGCTAAAGCTTAAGGAGCATAGCATGAGAAATGTGTTGCATGGTAGGGAACACTCATGCATTTTGCCCTGCTACAGTTTTCTCCCTCCCAAACAGCTACTTGTATCAGAAGTCTTTACAACACCTCTCCTGCAGAAGATTTATTATCTCCCATTGCTGGCAGGCAAAAGGTAGGCCAGGGAATTAATTTATGACTTTGTGAAAATCCATGGAAGCTCCAGTACAGAGGGAACAGTGTTTGGATCTATGGCTCACTGTCGGTTCTGTAGAGGGTGTTGGGTGTCACTGGGGAATATACATGACTTATTTAAAGTGTGTGACTTTAGAACTACATTAGACCCACCCTTGTACCCTCTTCCCTAATATCCCAAATCCCAAGGGCTGTAAGGAAGAGATGGAAGATAAATTCACAGCTCATAAAGATAAAGCTGATCAGCTTGAAGTCCTTGGTTACACTATAACACTACTGCTTCTTCACACGAAGGAGAGCCTCACCGTCTGTCTCTATGAAGCAGTAAATCATAATAGAAAAAAAGTAATGTATTACCAAAATCATGTCCAGAAGCCACTACTGTAAGTCTTTTTTACAAACTCTAGACTAGAATCTTACTGCTGTTCTTTACAGATTTAAAACATTTCTAATTCAAAGAATGAACAAAGGGAAAGAATGTTTATTTATCAGGTAAATTCATTTATGAACTGAGATCCTGATCTCACGTGGGTACTGTAAATGTGGAACTTAAAGACAATGTTATATCTTAGAAGCAAAGCACAAAACAGAAGCTTTTAACTACAGTTGTCTAAAGCTGGCTACTTGACATGATCTTCATGTGATCAGATGAGCTCTAGATGACACCCGCAGAAAATGATCTGATCATTGTGTAGACCTAAGGGGAGAAGACCAGGGTGTATATTTATCAAAGAGTGAAGTTAGAGATCTCCACAGTCTGCAGAGTGAAATACCGCCTCTCTCCATTCATTTCTTTGAGATTTTTAACGGCGTATTTATCAAATGGTGAACTTTCACTATCACCCTTTGATAAATACGCCTTTAAAAATCCCATAAAAAATAAATGGAGAGCGGCGGTATTTCACTCTGTGGACTGTGGAGATCCCTAACTTCACTCTTTGATCAAAATAAGGGCTAGATCTTACATAACCACAAACATGTATGGCAAGCTTATGTTTACTTGCTACTTAACATTGGATACTAAACAATTTGGTCACTCTTACATACAGTTTATTATTTTTATACACAGTACATATCTGATGCTTTGCCAACAGGAACAAATACCAAAAACAAAAAATATTGCCAGTTGTTTGAAAGAAATGGCACAAGCTCCATCACAGCAATGACATGTGGAAGAACATGGCATACTCTATGGCATACTCTATGGCATACTCTATGGCATGCCAATGATCCCCAACCAGTGGCTCCCATGCAACATGTTGCTCACCAACTCCTTGGATGTTGCTCCCAGTGGCCTCAAAGCAGGTGCTTATTTTAAAATTCCTGGCTTAAAGGCAAGTTTTGGTTGCATAATAACCTGGTGTACTGCCAAAGAGAGCCGTCTGTAGGCTGCATGCCAATCATAGACCTTAATTCGCACACCCGATAACTTTTTGTAAGCTTTTGTTGTTCCCAACACTTTTTACACTTGAATGTGATTGGTGATTTCTGATTGGTGGTGGGTGGACGAGGACCCGCACTAGCAGTAGGCAGACAGAAGATGTATGTGCCTAGTATGCCCCCCACCATTGCACCCTAGGCTCATGCCTCTTTTGCTTACCTCTAGTTCTGGTCCTGGTACAAAGAGACCAATTTAAGGATATTCAATTTAATCATGTTTGTTTGCTCTTTACTTTCCCCTCAATGTCTCTCTCCATCCACAAACATCAATGGTATCAGAAGGCTCCATGCCAAAATGGTGCAATTACACGATGCAGGATCTTTCAGTAAGGAAGAGGTTAAAAAAAAAATCTTAATATTGTTACATTTTATCAACATATTTAGCTTTTCTAGGAAATGGCCTTTTATGCCTTGGGACTCACTTGCACCCACTCCCCAGGTGTTACAAAAACAGGACAATAAAACACTAAACACACACCTTCCCTCCCTGACCTGTGTCCCTTCGCACCTATCCGTCCCGGCACCAAAGGTAATTGTCTGTTTGGCCTCATAAAACTCTGAGTAAACTCTTACTTTTATGTGTTTATATATGATATAGTTATGAGCTGTAGGTGGAACTAAAAGACGATGGCGAAGGAGAGAGAATAGATAAGAAGATACAATACCACCTCGCTTATGCAGCAAGCTTTATCTACTGAATGAAACCTGCTTGCAGCCTAAGTCATTAAGGGATCACCCCCGCCTATTTTTATGTTTAACAAGTGTGTAATTTGGAGAAATATATAAAGGAGATTGCTGTGGCAGGGATCAGCCTGTAGTTTCCCTAGCAATACTAGAGCTTAGCACAGGTGACAGGGCGCCAGTATGTCTGTGAGGTGTAACATTAGAGGCAATAGATGGCACCTTGGTCACAAGTTATAAGGAAAAGTTTAGGATTTATTTAGATGATATAAAATCAATAAACCCTAAAACAGATGAGTTTTCAAAATAGAATGCTTTTGCCTTTTGTAACAATATCCATTTATACGCAGAATTGTAAATATGAAATATTTTGGATGACTATAATTTGATACCATTTGCTATCGGTGGTTGCAGTTACTCTGTGATTGGTAACTGTCCAATCTGGTATAAAAACAGACACTGTAGGTTCCATGCAGGATGCTGCCACTTTGCAGAGTGATTTGTCTAAGTTGGGAAACTGGGCAGCAAACTGAATGAGGTTCAATGTTGATAAATGCAAGGTTATGCACTTTGGCAAAAATAATAGAAATGCAAGTTATACACTAAATGGCAGTGTGTTGGGAGTTTCCTTAAATGAGAAGGATCTAGGGGTTTTTGTAGTTTTTTATAACAAGTTGTCTAATTCTGGGCAGTGTCATTCTGTGGCCACTAAAGAAAATAAAGTTCTGTCTGGACTCCAGTCCTTAAGAGGGATATAAATGAGCTGGAGAGAGTGCAGAGACGTGCAACTAAACTGGTTAGAGGGATGGAAGACTTAGGGGCAGATTTACTAAGGGTCGAAGTGAATTTTCGAATGCAAAAAGTTCAAATTTTGAAGTTATTTTTTGGGTACTTTGACCATCGAATAGGCCAAATTCGACTTCAATTTGAAGTAAAAAGTTTGACTTCATAAACCGAAGTACTGTCTCTTTAAAAAAGTTTGACTTTGACACTTTGCCACCTGCCGAATTGCAATGTTAGCCTATGGGGACCTTCTAGAACCTATAGCCAACATTTGGTTTTTGTTTTTAGTTTTTAGAAGTTGAAGTCAAATCGTTCAAATATTCGATGAAATCGATATAATTTATGTGAAAGTAGGGAGGGTTGTGTGTGGATAATGGGTTTTCATTTGGAGGGGTTGAACTTGATGGACTTTGTCTTTTTTCAACCCGATTTAACTATGTAACTAACTATGTAACTATGATGGCCTATAATAAGAGAGAGCTGGTTGTCAGCTGTATGTTGATCCTACATAAGGGCATTTTCTACCTGAAATATTTGATCTCATCTTAATTGCTTGACAAAATAAGAGTTAAATATAACTACTACTGCTATTCTGCCTTTCACAAGGCAGACTCCAGAATAGACATGGCGCTAATCTCTAGACCCCTCTTGGCAGAGGTGGCCGAATCCAAATACCTCCCGAGTTGTATTTCAGACCATTCCCCCTTAATGATTAGCTTGTACTCCCAGAGAGACGCTTGCTCCCCACAATGGAGACTACACTCTAGGTGGCTTCAGGTCCCAGAGGTGCTAGATCAAATGATAAATGAACTAGCTCAATTCTGGCCACCCACAGTCTGGGAGACATCTAAAGCTTTCATGAGAGGCACCTGTATGACAGTGGAGCAACGTATAGGAAGAAACACAACAAAAAAAAAACATACAGTTAGAGGGAGCATTTGGACTTGCAGAAGGGGAGTTCACCAGGACCCCCTCACCACACAATTTTCAACAGGTATCCAGGCCAATAGAAACCTTCAACCCCACTGGATTGACAAAACTAAAAAGAAACTTCTCTACTCAAACCACCTTCTGTTTGAGAAAGGAAACAAGGGGGGAGCTATTGAAGTTTCTCTTATGGGAAACCACTGCTCCAGTCCCTATTACGCAGGTATGATCCCTTATGGGAGATTTCTGTGACAACTCTAAGAGCATTAATGACATTTTTGCCCAGTTCTATCAAACACTTTATCAATCCACACAAAATGAGTACACTACAGATCCAGGGGAATATCTTAAAAACATCCCCTTGGAAAGCCTGTCATCACAGGACAGGCTACTCCTGGAAGAGCCACTGTCAATAACTGAAATTAAGGATGCAATATCCATATTCCCTACTGGGAAAACATTAGGACTAGATGGCATCCCAATGGAATGGTACAAACTCAATAAGGATTCCCTGGCTTCTAGTCTGCTTCACCTGTACGAGACAGCTTTGGAAACGGGAATTCTACCACCATCTCTTAGAGAAGCCTTACTACTCCTGATACCCAAGAAGGGTGGAGACCTGGCAGAATGTGCCGACTACTGGCCCATCTCGATTATCTCCAATGATGTTAAAATTCTGGCAAAGATGTTAGCTAATCGGCTTACTATGGTAATATTGTCAGTGTTAAACCCCCATCAGTCGGGTTTTATGGGCAACTGATATCAACATACGCAGATTATACACCAATATGGATCTAGCCTGGCTGGGGGGGGGGGCTACCCTGGGGCTGTGGTCTCCTTGGACATCAGGAAGGCCATTGATTCAGTAGAATGGAGATATTTGTGGGAGGTGATGACAGCTATGTGCCTAAATTTAAACGTTGGGTTCAATTGCTTTACACCAACCCAATAGCGAGAATTCACACTAACAAAGTGGTGTTGGGGCCCTTCTCTCTGGGAAGGGGAACGAGGCAAGGATGCTTGCTTTCCCATTATCTTTAGAACCTCAAGCAACAGTAATCTGAACAAGCCCCCAAATCAAGAGTCTGCGTTTTGGGAAAGTGGAGGAGCATACATATACTTATATGCGGATAATGCACTGGTGTACTTGGCGGACCCTGGGCAATCCATTACAGACCTGCTTGAACTTGTAAGCCAATTCGGCGAGACCTCAGGGTTACGAGTAAATTGGAAAAAGTCCACATTTATGACACTAAACAAATCAGTACCCCCCCCCCTACTTTCACCCACTATGCCCCTACAACAGGTAGAGGTGTTTAAGTATTTGGGAATTCCCCAACCCCCCTCCCCGCCAATATGTTTGCCAAGACAGACTCGATGACTCGCTCCTTTATATGGGCCAATAAACAACCGCGCATAAGCCATAAAACCTTAACAGCCCCAAAAAAAGAAATATGGGTTATCAATGCCTCATTTCTTCCTTTATTACCTAGCCACACAGCTAGTTTATGTAGCATGGTGGTTTTCTCCTGAAGCAGACAATGCAGCCTTTCCTTACGGGGGCCTACTCAAAGGGGCTGCCCCCCTCTACTCTAAGCATGTTTCCCGGGATATGGGCAAAAGCCCTCAGGTATGACAAAGAGGTACAAAACATAGTTTCCCCCTTCACACTAACGTATATGGTGTAACCCTCATATGAGCCATTTTATGTCCATTCTGGACCCAGCACTGCGTGCAAAGTATAAAATCAAATATCTGGGACAATTTTATAAAAACCAAAATTTTAAGTCTTATGAAACTCTAACAACAGAATATAACCTACCTAGAAACATGTAGTTCAGATACCTCCAGCTCAGACATGCAACAAATAGCCACTTTCCTACTCCTCCCAGGGTCTCCACCTCAACCCACGAGGGAGTGCTCAGGACACCTGTCTGGAAAGGGCTACCCTCCTGGATCTATTTTATCCTCAAAAAGCAGAGGGGTAATCCCTTTGCACAAAGCTATACTAAGTGGGCATCTGATATTCTGCAGTTAGACTTTGATAAATGATGCACTTCCACTTTATAAACTGACTTATATGAGCAGAGGCTGTCCAGACATATTTGATAAAGTCTGGGCCCGTGGGCTGACACGCTGGACTCAGCTATAGCACAGAACAACAGATAAAACAACACTAAGGGCAGGAACGCCGTGTGAACTGGGTAATCTTCATGGCCTAACCCCCCTCCTATTTGTAGTGTGTCGGTTATAAGTTAAAAGAAAAAAGGTTTGATCATTTACATGTACTCCGGCTTGCCGGGAAAATGCATAAAAGATGGCCTAAATGCATGTATAAAGAAACAATGTTTTATTGTGATCATTGGCAAATATGTTGTACTTCAAACATATAAATAAAACCTTTAAAAAATATATATAACTACTGCAATAGTTCAGTTTCACAGAAAAAAATCACAAAAACGGGTACCCCTATTTTTGAAATATATGCCTTTTAGTGCCTAGGTTCAGCGCCTGTGCTCGTCTAGGTAATCCTTCCTTGTTTCCTTCCCTTCAGGCATTACTATTTTATTTCTCTTTCTTACACATCTCTCCCTTTGATATGGTTGAAGCCAATAAGTGATCTTTTGCCTTCTTACCATTTCAAATAGCTGTTTAATCTCAGTTTATTTAAACTTTGATTTACTACAAAGTGGCTTTAAGAGCAGGGATGCCTTCAAGGAGAAGAGCAAAAAACTTTTTCACGGCATCATATCTGAATGCAATAATCCAGAAGATTTATAGGTCTCCTTTTCACCTCTCCTTTCTACTGCCAAAATATTAAGCATTAAAAATCAAGTGCTAAATCACCTTTCACATCAAAACAGACCTTGCTATGCCAATTAACTGCATCTGAAACTGAAATAATGTGTAAATGGTTTAACCAATGATAAAGTTTAGTTTTGAAAGAAGACATTTAAAGATCCCTACACAAAGGAATTCAGGCCTGGTTGGGAGTGTCTAGGAATCTCCCCTGCAGGAAAGTTCATATACAAATATTACATTTGAAATAAAAGAAAATCCAAAAAACAAATAGGTGTCTTTACAGTATATTGCAAAATATCCTACCTAAAGTGATCTTTAAAAACTTTGAGGATCTTTACACCCAAGCAGAGGGTACCATTATTTCAAATGTAACCACTAAATAAGCAGGGCCCTAATGAGCAGGCCTCCTATATTGACCAGTATTTTTTGTAATGTGTATGCTTGATGTAAATAGAATATTTTTGTGCTTTACAAATCTTTGTTAATAATAATAATAATAGCAACACTATTAATATATTTCCTATTGGACATAACTTGTCAGTATGATAAAAATGTCACAATGTTGAAAAAGAGGATTTCTGGTTTATAACTAAAGAATATAGTCTCACCAGTCTACACGTGGGGTTTGGGTGTAAATGCCCCAGACCTTCAGCTCAAGGTGGAGGAATTCAACCATGGAAGAAACAGCAGGCACTCACAGATCCCACAAACAGGCAAAATAAAGAAACTGCTGACATTATTTCAGGCAAGGAGTAAATAACAGCCTTACACGTTTCATGCACGCAGGCACTTAATCATAGGCTGGCCTATGTTATTGCAGAAGCATTGTTAGAAGATTTGTCAGTTTATCCATTTTTTTGAACATCCCTGAGCTAGACAAGTACATGTTGTGCCGTCGTACATTTCTATATTCTAGTTCTGTTGTATTTAGGAAGTTTGGTAACCCAATACCTGATAGTTGCACTAATTATGTTAATGTGTTCACTTCAGTCTTTATAGATAACTTTTTTGTCTAACTAACATATTAGATATGTTTTATTTTGCCTAGTTCTTATTTTTATACTGAACTGTTCCTTTAAAGTGGAGAAATAGGGTCAAGGACAAATATTTGTCACTGCATTATTTACCTCTAAAAAAAAAAAAAAGAAAAAAAAAGAAATCGAGGGCATTTTCTTGTACCCAAAGGTTTGTACCCAGGCCTTCCACTTGTTGCAGGCTACTTTCCCAGGCCTGCAGCTCTCAGCACTTTGCACTGTAGGATGCTAGCCAATCAGCAGCTAGGCAGACCAAAAAGGAAGCACCAGTTTATCTGTCCCTATGGGAATGCAAATCTATGATTGGCTATCTATATCTTACTGAGCTTTGGGGACAGAACTGCTAGGGCACACCTATCACTCAGAAAATTTACCACAGAGGATCTATGAGGATTCAAATAAAGATGTTATTTTTAAAGGTCATGGTAAACATCTTTTTTAGCCCAGGTACCATACATTATTAATCATTACCTTCAATGATGAGTAATATGTATTTTAAAGAATGCAATACATACTTTTGATCATTTCAGCAACTCTCCCAGCAGACCCCCACCTGTGCCTTGTGCTCTCCATATTCAATTTCCCCATCTTGCCTGCCCTGCCGATCTGCCAGCCCTACCCCTATAAATGTTGTTGCCAAATGGATATAGTCTCAAACTGCATTGCTAGCCCATAAAGTGGCATTGTGGCTCAGTGGTTGCTACTAATGCTTTGTAATACAGGAGTCTTGAATTCATTTCTACCCTGGGCAATAAGTTGTTTTCTCCAACAGTACAAAATCATACAGAATATAAATTTCCTCTTGATGAAGCTCACCTGAGTGTGCAAAGAAACTATATACTGCAGTTTGCAGAGGGGCAGGGACTAATATGAATGATGAACAATATTTGAAAAGAGCTGCTTAAATGTGCTGGTGCTATACTAACATCAATATACAATATTTATATACAATTATTAAATGAAAATAACCCTTTCATGCTTTGTAAGCATTGGATCTTCTGATCATGTGTCCATAAACCTAAATAATGCCAAATTGTAGCATACAGTAGCTTGTTAAAGTTATTTATAAAACATTTCTCAGCTATTTAGCTATTACTAATACCACGCTATAGTGGATAATAACCTCTCCTGAAAATGTGCTTAATTTATTATTCTGAAAACATGTGTGCACTGCTCATTTAATAATAAACTCATTATATAGGAGTTTGAAGTAAAACTGAAAGGTTTTACAATTACAAACATCTGGAAATGGACAGGTTTAATTAGGCATGTGCTATTATGTCATTTAATCTGGTAAAATGTTACATGACTGAGTGGTAGCACTTTATGGAACCTCAAATATGTAATGAAGTGTACATTTCCCTTTCTAAGTGATATCACCAACTGGTAACACAAGTCACTGATTTAACTGGAAGCAATATTATAGCAGCTTCTAAATGCCCTTGACTACACATGAGGTAAGGAAACACTATGGTGTGGTTATCGGAAAATAATGACATGGCTTAAGTGTGTTTTCAGAAAGTGGCATGTAATTATCTTTTCATAATTGTGATTTTTTGTAGGTGTCCTATTGCACTTACAAGACGTGGAGAAAAGCACCCATGAGAAACGCTGAGTGTAATATATGGTTTGCTTAACATAAGATCAAATATCAGGTTCAGCATAGTTTATTAATTGCTGATGGCAAGAATGCATAGACATATTCGTTTGGTCCATGTGGAGCTTTCTGGATCAAAGTGACTGGGAAATGCAATGGTCATTACTTGGAGAAACATGTAGAATTATGCATTGGTATAACATAAAGTGACTGGGTCCCGCAGCAAAGTTTTTAAAGTCAACCCAGTATAAGTATGAAGTTGTGCACATTTACACAGAAACTATATTTAATAAACAGCTTGGCCTCAGTAGTTACTGGGCATGCAGAATTTATGCTTATGTACTGGCCTGAAACAACCAGATCTACATCTTTTATCTGTGTTTTATAATCCATGCTGATTCCAAGGCACGAGAATTTTTTTTTTTTTTTTTTTTTTTTTTTGTGAAATGTTGTTTTCTCTTTCAAATCTTTTTATTGGTTGCAAAAACAGCATATACTTTTCTCATAACAAAGTTTTTTTTATGCATTCGTAGATATAGAAAATGTGTATCCTCCTACGCAGAGGGGATCATAAGCATAACATACAAATGTCTTGAGAGTGAAGGAAGAGCAACGGCTCCGGACACTCCACATAGCGACATATCAGAAAACATCATGTAGTATAAGTAAAGAGTATATGTTGAATAAAAAAACAAAATAAAAAGAGAACTAAACAATATACCGAAGCAACCGTGTCCGTATTCATTAAATTGTCAACAATTAGCTCTTAGTTCAGGTTTGAAACTGCCTTAAGTTCCATCATATAGGTTTCAATTTAGTATAAATCCAAGGCACGAGAATTTTAAAAAAAAAATCATTAGCATTTTTTGCTGATTTGTGTTCATACTTTGAGAAAGAAACCATGCCTTTTCAAAATGTCAGTGTTCAATAAATTATAATAAAACCCCCAAAAAACTTTATTGCCTGAAATCAGCATGGATAGATGTACAGTTGCCTTGGATTCACAAAGCACAAAGGCTGTGTGGACCAGAGCCCCGGTAATAAAAATTTTGTTTGCAGCATGTTATATGACAGAAACATGATGTTCTACATGCTATTAAAATGAATGCAATTTCCTGTTGAGCTTGTCGCAGAGACACAAGAATTGCTGATCCATAAATACACATTGTCCCTCCTTAGAATACCTTTCTAAATACCATTTCTGCTGTGTATAGAGGGTTGGCAGCATAATATAGATGCACTACTTAACTTAAACCTGTAGTAACACCTAGAAAAAATTGTGTAGATGTGCCAAAGTGTTGTGTCTAGTAACAGTCCATTACATACCTTTAGTCAGAAAATGCAGGTTTGTTATACTTAATTACATTTCCTAAGAAAACAGTAAGAAGAACTGGTGAACTGATGAGATATGTGAGATGTTCTGTGTCTTTTCTTCTAGAACCTGATAAAATAAAATATACATTTTGCAAATGCTGATTCATGCCAGGAGATAGTATGTCTCCCAGAACACACTTCTATTCACCAAGTAGATAGTCTGCACAAACTTGAACCTAATAGTCTAATGCCATCAGCACCATGTCTGATAAATTACGTATGGCGGCTATGCTCCTAGTTTTGAGGGCAGTCTGTTTTGTTATACAAACACTTATATTAGGAGCCATGTCTTTCAGAGTTCCTGTAGATTTGATCTCATTTGTTGACCAAACAGTCCCAAAGCCTATCAACAGCTTCAGAATAAGGCCGGTGATGTTTGTTTGCAGTTCAGTAATGGTCAACACCCACACCTATGGGCTGCTGTAGTAATGCACTGCTGGCTTAAGAGATTCCATAAAATTCAGATGTGTTTAGTACGTATAGCTAATAATAATAATAATGGTAGCTGGACTTCAGTTACTTGTTTATTGGAGAATATGATATTCTAATGATTGGTGCTAATATAAACAGCTAGATATACAAAACTAGAAACAATGATACCAGGAAAGACAAGAAATGCAAGAGGAACACACCATATTAACCAAAAATGAAGCCCTGGAGGATCTGAGAATCACCTTTTGAACTGTTCTTTGCTGGAGGCAAGTTACCCCCTTGACCAAAGGACCTTGCAATTTCTCGACAATTTGTGACAATTTGTTTTCTTTTTAGACTCAAATGTCCACACACTCCCCTAACTCTAAATGAAAACCCTCTTGGGTCTCATAAAAAAACTGTCTGTGAAAATAAAGCTGACTCCCCAGACTACCTCTGTGTGTGTTCTCTTTTACTGGCCCATTAGGTTATTAAAACAGGACTCCCCCTCAATTCCCCCTACCTTCTATAGGACATGAGTATCCATTAGGCAGCTGTTGACAGTTGTTAGACCTATCAGCAGTTCTGGAGAGTCTGTTTGTTCTGGGGAGGCAGACTTAAGACACCTAGTAAATGCCATGGCCTGTGGTTTGATGTGTAACTTGGGTGGGAAGCAGACAAGGGACAGGGGGGACTTGAGGTGGCCATAGCAGTCCGAGGTCTTGGAAGTATTTCTGTAAGTGGCTGTTTGATATTAACCAAGTGATTCCCATGGTACACATTCTGCAACACTCAAGGTCAAAAGGGTTGTTTCATTCTATCCACTCTCTTTGTGCCTTGTCCAGAACACTCTTCGTGGCGGTAGCATTATGCACACCCATAAAAAAACCTCATAGTTCTCTTTTGTTATTGCTGTTTATAACCCAGAAGATTGTGCCCACTGATACAGCTTCACACAAGACCCCATTGTGCAGAGGAAGGTTAGAACATTAGGACCAGTTAGAACAAGGTTGTTTTAGAGCATAATTTGCCCACATTAAAACTGTGATAAAGGAACAAAGAACAAGTGTTCAAATTTCCCTGTCATCAGTACTGACAATTTGCTGTGGCTTATTGCAAGTATCTTACATAGGCAGCAAAAGGTGTTAAAGCAATATAAAAACAGACTAGCATTGTCTCCATACAATATTGTACTTAAATATAATTATATCACTGTACTAACCAATTGAATGAATTAGTTAGTAAGGTGCACTTTTAATGAATTTAATTAATTTTGGAATTAGAAACATTTTCTATTTTCAATGATTTGTTATTAACATTTTGATACATTTTGATATCAAGATAAGATTGGTATAATATGAATTTTAAGATGGATACATTTTTCTCATCTAAATAAATACCAATATACAGAGATATAAACCAACCTGTATAGAAAGCATTAGTTCCCATAAAATGCTCGCTGGCAACATTCCTATCTTACCCTAGAGTTGACAACATCTCCATGTACACATTTGCAGGCAATGGGTTAGCATTACTGCCCCCCCCATTTCTGGCCTGAGATATCACATAAGCCAATTTGGACAACCTTTAGGAGACAAGACCAGGTAATGACATTACTGGGCATCAAAGAAAAATCTTTTGTAAAACAATTTTTATGGTTTCGTTTTATTTATAATTTACACTGTTTAGACAGCAAATAATTCACTCTACTATGAAACATTACATTCCTAACCCAACAAGTGTATTTTTTTTTAGTTGTAATATTGGTGTGTAGGCAGCCATCTCAGGTCATTTTGCCTTGTCATGTGCTTTCAGAAAGAGCCAGCACTTCAGGATGGAACTGCTTTCAGGCAGGCTATTGTTTCTCCTACTCAATGTAACTGAAGGAGTCACAGTGGGACATGGATTTTTACTATTGAGTGCTGTTCTTAGATCTACCAGGGAGCTGTTATCTGGTTACCTTCCCATTGTTCTGCTGATCGCCTGCTGTCGGGGGAGTGGGAAGGGATGGGGGTGATATCACTCCAACTTGCAGTGAAGAATGACTAAAGTTTATCAGAGCACAAGTCACGTAATTGGGGCCACCTGGGAAACTGACAGTATGTCTAGCTCCATGTCAGATTTCAAAATTAAAAAATAAAAAGATCTGTTTGCTCTTTTAAAAAAACAATTTCAGTGCACAATTCTGCTAGAGCAGCACTATTAGCTAATGCAATTGGAAAAAAACATGTTTTCGCATGACAGTATGCTTTAAGCTTCAGTTGAGGCCAAAGTAGACTCTCTATAATAATGTATTACCTGTTTGAAGAAGCTATTAGAGAGACAGAGATATAGCCACATTCTTGGTAACCACTCCTGTTGCACCCATTTGTAAATTCTTGATAGTAGGGACTCACTGGGGATCATTTATAAAGACTGGGAAAATTTGCACCTGGGCTGTAATCCATGACAACCAATCAGGCAATCGCTTTCAGAGTTAAACGTGCAGCTGGCTAAAAAAAATGCTAATCACTTATTGGTGGCTATGGGTGCACATTTTCCAGTCTTTATAAATGAGCCCCGTGCTTGCGACTTGTTGATGGTCAGCTCTTCAATAAAGTTGAAATTATGTTACTGTACTATAAATATTATTTCCAGGGACATTTGGTCACTGTGCTAGTGTATATTAGTAGAACTTGATAGACATCCGTGACACAAATTTTTCTTATGTTTTATATATCTATTCACACTATATAGTGATGGGTTTGTCAGAATACTTATGCAGAGTTGATTTTTCAAAACCTGAGTTATTTCATGGGTAAAAAAAATTAGGAATGTCTCTCGCAAATAAGTGGATGTAAAACTGAAACATAGTGAAGGTGGGAGCAGAGAAATATGATACATACTGTATGTAAAAAATATGATTCATAAGGAACATCAGTGTTAGGATGTTGCATGTGCTTTTTGGCTATGCAATTCTAGGGGGTTATTTTTTAAAGTCCAAAGGTTTTATCTACTATAAAATCAGAATTTTTAGTGGAAAAAATGAATTTTTGAGATCTATTAGACCCCCGAGGATGGAAAAAGTCAGAATCCAGCATCTCAGAGGTCCCTATCCTATTTGAAAGTTTCAGTGGAAAAAGCCTGAAAAAAATATATATCGATTTTGCAATTTTTTTTGTGTTTGTTCCCGATCTAAAAAAAATTGTGTTTTTTATTAATAAATAAGGTCCAAACGTGGATTCCAGTTTGGTCTGACTTTTTCTATTAAAATTGAAAAATTTGGATTTTGATAAATAAGGTCCCTAACGTACAAACCCAAACTATTCTGCCCCCAAGTAACTCAAGTGATGCTGTATAGTTGTGAACCCTCAGAAGCCACACAAAGCAACACTGCACTAAATTAATTAGTTCTCCTCTGCTTGCTTCCATCTTGGTCAGATCTAGAAGCAATATGCTGATATTCAGTGTGCTGTGTATTCAGAGAGCCTCACCAGGCAGAGGGCAATATGCTGGAACTTGACTGAAATAAATGCGAGTTACATTGTACCTTGATTAAAAGTAATTTTATAAAAAAAAAATTATTTTAAGTTTAACAAATCCTTCCCTTGTTTAAAAATGAGGACCAATTTGCTTAAAGTGCCTTACCTCCCACAGTGTCACAAAGATACCTTGAGGAACATTTATTAAAGGGCAAATTGTGTTTTTCTGATGGAAATTCACCAAAATTAATATTCGCAACAACGTCAACTATTCACTAAAAGGCAAGCAAAACAGTTCACTGGTGAAAAAGCTCAGCGCAAGATAAGTTTAGTGCCAGTTCATCAGATGAATTTTCGCTCAGGCAAACGACCATTTATCCACAAATTTATCAAAGCGTGAACTTTTCTATATGTTACCCCTTTTACCAAAGTCTTTTGGCCTGCTTCTCACTAGCGAATTGATAAGATGAAGCTACATCCTCAACATTATTATGTCAGCGACATCATATCCCGTATTCCAAAACAGTCATAAAAAAATATTAATGTGGGATTATATCATTTTAAAGATATATTATTTTACTTTTTTTTAACCATGTGAAGCTCATGCCACATTTGTTTTAGGGTGGGCTCATGTCTAAGACAATAGAAAATCTCTTTTGTCTTTATTTAGTGAAAAGGAGTCATAATATACCTGTGAATTACCTGTGAATTATTTACTTAATTGGGCAAAAGGCGTGGATCTGTGCATGAGTTACTTTAGTTAGATCTGCTCCATGTGTAATTTCTGAACTTAATATATAGCCCAGTCATCAAAGGCAAGTGCAAACTAATGAAAAATTAAAGGTTGCTTATGAATGCAGAAAAATATGGCAACTCATTTTCAAAATGGCAATCATTCTGTATACTGCCTGCCCTGAGCTGAAAAAGTACAATAGTAGCTGTCAGTTTCATTGTGCGCAACTGTTTCACACCTGGTAACATAGCTTAAAGGAGATCTGCATACTCAGCACAACGTGATATATATATATATATATATATATATAAAGGCAACATGTTTCCTGCGAAGTTCTTTGAACACCTCAGTGTGTTAATAAGCAATCCCATTGACTTAATCCTCTTGCTAACATCTTGTCCCTTGAGGCGCACTGACAGTTTTTGGCAATTCTCTGTGCCTTGTATTAAAAGCCAACATACAATTTTGCTACCTCTCAGCTAGTGCTCCGAAATGGGATATTGGTACCCTTATTCTCAGGTACACAAGCCACTCTTTAACCCCTACCATTCTGGAAGGTTAGGATGCCAGATTTTGGAGATTTTGCAACATTCCTATATATGTGTATTTTTACTGTTATATAGCATAACATTCTCTTATACAGAATGGAATAACATTTTCCTCTGACAAACTTTGTTGATATATGTCCTCCCTATTCTAAATCTTAACCAAAAAATATTACCTACTTCTACACTATTTACTCTTGCCTAACACAGCTGCCCATTGAGATATATAATACCATTCTTTCACAGAACCTATATAAGTTTTAAAGTTTTAAACACAACGTGGGTAAATAATGTTCCAACTGATTAGCGTTTATGTGTCTAAGCTGCAACTATTCTATCAAGGCCTCTTTAGTGTGAATTATTTTGTAGAGCTTTGCTGCCAGGGCCCTCTTTACATCTTCTATTAGTTTTTGGTGTTTTTCATGTGTTTAATGCATACATCCATTTATTGTACAATGCTGCAGAATATATTGGCATTTTATAAATACATGTAGCAATAATAATAACAATAATATGTTTTTATAAAAAAAAACAACATGTTCTGCAGCATTGTGCAATAAACGAATGTATGCATTTAACATGAAAGAAACCAATTAACCAATTAACCAATACAAGATGTAAAGAGGGCCCTGCCCAATTCATTCTTCGCAATTCACACCAAAGAGGGCTTGATAAACTGGTAGAATAATTTGTGAGACACAAAAGCAATTGAATGCAAAAACAATCTTGAAAAGTTGATGTTAAGCAAGATTAGCAAATTCACCCTATGAAAGCAAATCAACGAAAAGTTATAATCCCGCCAAACTATAATGATTAACACAAGGTTTCAGTCTGCAGACTATTTTTCATGCATTGGTATTGTCCCTCAGACAATGACTCTCTCATTGAAAGAACATTCCAAATATGTCGGTTATACAGTGCAGTCCAAAGACATAATGGGGAGGTCAACACAGTCAGAGAAGTCACATTAAACTAGGATTGTTTAGGGGGAGCAATAGGATGCACAATGATGCAGCTAAATTAATCAGACGTCAGAAATGAGAGTTGTGTGAAGGGAAGAATACTTGGAGTCAGAACACTCAGCTGAAGTTTGACATTGCTTATATTGTCTCTTTTTAAGAGCAGTTTAGGTGGCCATACAGGGCAGATTCTGTTGTGCGAAATGACTAATTTTAGCACAATCTGATAACATTGTCTTCTTATGGGGTGCAAACAATCATATCGTTCCGACAAAATCGTCCCAACAGTCAATCAGATTGTTCAAATGATCATAAAGCCAGGTTTAGTCAGAAAATCTTAAAGTGTTCTGAGCAGTTAAATACCATTCTGGTTTATGGAGTGATAGAGATCAGCGTTGCTCAGCAGCACTGTTGTGCACCAGTGGCATAACTAGAGTGTGTGGGACCCCAGCAAAGAAATCTTCAGAGGGGACGGCGCATGTCGATCTCCATTTTCCGAACCCTCCCCACTTCCTACTATGCCAACTTGCTCTCTCCTTTGCCGCCACAGGTTAGAGTGCGGCTGGCAATTGGGGGGGAGGGTGGGATTTCTTGTTAGCTATAGAGGAAATATACCTATCTGCATCCTCTATAGTTACACCACTGTTGTGCACTTGTCTGGATCCTTGCATCCCATTGTTTATGGCACATAGAGACAAATACACGATTTAAATCCTAAACTAGCTATTATTACTAAGGAGTCATTTATGAAAAATGCAGAGGCTGCACAGATTTGATTGCTTTTGAATAATTCCAAAAGCAACACTGAACAGTCTGCTCCTACACTGCAACACAAGAGTAAAACCCATTTTAAAAAAAAATATAAAAATGGAAATGAATAGAGGATGATGAGAACCCTGCTTAGGGACGGAGCTAAAATTAAATTGTGGGATCTAGACCATTTTGCAAGTTAGGTTTTAAAAACCAATATTCAATATAAACAAATTGCTATTACTTCCTTTTTCTGCATCCTGAAGGTGGCAGGGTAAGGCTTTAAAATATCACAAGATTTTAAATCAACTACAGATGTTTAAATTGCTCTCTGCGCTTCCTTTCCTAAAAGAAGAACAGACTGATTTTTTAAACAATGTGGAGTATATATTCTGATACTGACCTACACAAACTAATCTCAGTGCAGCAGAATACATCCAGTTCGTTCATCACTGAATAAAAAGCTTTTATGTGTGTAGTGTGCAAAAAGAGAAAAGGTGTTAATGGACCATGTTAGTTCGAAAGCATCTCACTAGAGAACTTTAGGATACATAAAGAAGAACTAAACCTCCCCAATAAGAAAAGCCACTACCTACTAAACTCGATAGTCCCCCTCCCTGGCCCCCCTGCATAGTGCTTTACCCCAGAAAATACCCCTAAGAGTTTGCTAATGTATTGGTGCAGTGTAAGCCAGCAGAGCTCATGGGCGCAATCTTCCGGATCTCCGTTCTTCGGAATGCCCTATTGGTGCGAATGCGCAGTTGAAGCAGTCTTCCAGCACGTAGAAACTGCACATGCAGCAAAAGTGATGGAAATTGCAGAAGGGAAAGGACCAGAAGAAGACTGGCGATCCGGAAGATGACACCATGAGCTGTGCTTACTCTTCACCAATACGTGAGCAAATTCTTAGGGGAAATTTTAGGGGTAACTATGTGGGGGGGGAAGCAGGGAGGGGGGCTACCTAAGGTAGTAAGTAGAGGCTTTTCTTATTGGGGGGTTTATTTCTCCTTTAAACTGTGAAAAATGTCTTGTATTAACAACATTGCGGGCATTCAACAAATGATACCACAATGTAGAAACTGCTGAAAAATTCCAACCCCACGACAAAGCCTCACTTTAATTTTTTTTTTAGATATTTAAATGCACATGTTACTGTTCTAGAAGGTGAAGCACAATTGACCGACTTTCAAAATACCCATGTCATCCATGAAAAAATAATTGTATGTTGCACATGAATCTGTTCACCCAGGCATTTCTCTTGTTCTATCTGCATTATGTATTAAAAGGGGGCATCTGATCATCAAAATTGATCTTTTCTTGTGTTAGTTATTTAGTGTGCTATTACAACTGAAATCACTTCCTCAGTCCAACCTGAAAAAGGCTAAGTAACTCTGCTTTGAAGAGTGGAGTCATTCTACCTAAAAATTCTACTCAAAATGAAAACATTTTTGAAAATTAGAAGATGTATTTAAAAAAAACAACCTGATTATTTAGTAAATTGCGGTGGCATGGTACCGTGTACAAATTATTTCACCAAAATTGTAGTAAAAGAGTTGCTCCTGTGTCTTTATGCAGCGCTGCCTCTTTCTCTCCCATGATCCATAAGCCAAGCAACAGTATTAAGGAATGGTTACCCTTGTGCATTTGTACAAGTTTCCAAGAGAGAGATCAGGGTGATTATTGGCCTTGTGTTACATTGGCTTAAATTCGGAATTACATACACCAAAGATTTCATGAAACCATAACCCTAATGGCCACAAACATAAAACATGATTTTTATTCTGTATTCGTTTAATATAATTAGGGATGCACCGAATCCACTATTTTGGAATCGGCCTAACCCCCGAATCCTTTGTGAAAGATTTGGCCGAATACCGAACCGAATCTGAATCCTAATTTGCATATGCAAATTAGGGGTGGGAAGGGGAAACATTTTTTACTTCCTTGTTTTGTGACAAAAAGTCACACGATTTCCCTCCCCACCCCTAATTTGCATATGCAAATTAGGATTTGGATTCGGTTCGGCCAGGCAGAAGGATTTGGCCAAATCCGAATCCTGCTGAAAAAGGCCGAATCCCGAACCGAATCCTGGATTCGGTGCATCTTTAAATACAATAACTATTAGCTAAAAAGACTAATTTATACAACTGTGGGCAAGGTGACTTTTGTCCTGAGAGAAGCAAAGTCCATAAAATACAAAAGAAATCCTCTGAATCAGCATTCACAGCAGCATCTAGTTAAACCTTACCAGCTTCAGTGGAGTTAAGGTGCCAGCACTACAGTGTTTTGTGTGCACTGCCTTAACTCTGTTTAGACCTGCAGATCAAAGCAATTATGAGCCATTACAAGCCTTTAAAAAGTCCTTCGCTTTTACAGACATGTGCTAAAGATCACTTTTATAAATACTCTCCGCCTTGTAATCACTTCATCTCATTCTCCTTCTTTTAAATGTCCATCCCTTGGAATAGTTAATATTTTAGAGAGTAAACGTAACTGTGTTACTGTCCAAATCCTGCCTGCGGCACAGGGAGGTTTTATAGGTTAAACCTAGGTGTGTGATACATGTAATGAAACCAGACACACATCTATCATTTTCATAAACGCATTAGAAACTGCAGGGAAAAAAAATACTTTCCACTTTTTATGGCACAACAATGTTTTCTGCAGGTTTTCACATTCTGTATTACAGCAGTGTTTTTGGATTAGCCTGCTCTAAAGTGGTGAGTGGCATTATAATCTGTGGCAATTTTGTAGCATTCTCTCATAAGTTTGAAAAGATACTTGTTTTCACACTGGGTAAAATATTCTTTGAACGGGCATGAATGAGAAATTTTAGCTTTGGAGAGAAAATATTTTTCTGTTATTTTTTGCCCCCCTAATTTCTTCTCTGCCAGACGGCACTATTTCTATCCAAAATGTGCTTTGGTAGTAAAGAATATTCTTGTGCCACATCTTGTTTTTTGGAACTCTAAATTGACCATTTCATACTGTATTTGTGACTTGGAGGAAGCATTTCAGACATCTATCACACATCCCACTTTGTGCAAAGAAACTGGACCAGCATGGATTGTCATATTAGCAAGTGGTAATCAAAGCACTTTGTGTGTCTGTAATCTTATATACTGTTCTGTATGTATATTTTCATGTACATGGAGTACTTATCTTGCAGAGTACAGGTATGGGACCTGGAGTTTTCCGGATAACGGATCTTTCTGTAATTTGGATCTTCAAGTCTACTAGAAAATCATGTAAATAAACCCAATACCGTTTTTTCTTCCAATAAGGATCAATTACATCTTAGTTTGGATCAAGTACAAGGTAGTGTTTTATTATTACAGAGAAAAGGGTAATTGTTTTTAAAAATTTAGATTAAACATAGTCTATGGGAGATGGCCACTCTGAAATTTGGAGCTTTCTGGATAACAGGTTTTAGGACAACGGATCCTATAACTGTACTACAGTAAGGGGTCATTTATCAAAGTCCAAATTTATCTCAATATTTCCTGAAAAAAAAATCCGATCAAATCCGCACATGTTTTTTTTTCACCTTATTTATTAATAAATTTTCCCTGAAAATGTTGTTTTCAGGAAAAAATACGTAAATATCGTGACAAAAAATATGAATTTTTACAATTTTTTTTTGGAATTTCCACCTGCAAACGATTATTGCACAAACCCAGCACAGATCAAAAAATCTTTGGGACTTCTCTGATTGACTTATATGCAACCTCAGCAGGTCTGAGATGCCGGATTTTCTGATTCAGACTTTTTCTATCTTCAGGGTATAATAAATTCTGAAAAATGTGTTTTTTTTCAAATTCCGATTTTATACAAAAAAAAACCCAAACTTTTTTCGGATTTTAGTGAATAACCCCCTATTTGTTGGTGCATAAATAACACTAAAAAATAATATTAATAATCAGAAAAAGTGGGCAGGAAACCTTGAAGTAAATGGATGATGGGATGCAAGACAAATTTGAAGTGCGTGTCAAATTAGGTTTCATACAGGGATGCCTGGCAGAAGAAGCAACTGCTGTGCCAAAAACAGAGACCTAACTGTCACCACACTGCAAGCTGCTTCTCCATCATAAGCAAGCAGTGATCCAGTGCAGAAATAAACACACAACCTGCTAATACTGCAGCCATCTGAGGTCTGCAACTGACTAAACCGGATTCTTCTCAGTGCTCACTGACAGCCAAACTAACAATGGTTTATATGATGCAAACAAGCCCTCTGGATATATATTACTTCTATGGCAACATAGCTTAATTATAGCTATATTGAGTAATTATATCTTAATGGAAAGAACCACAGGATCAATATGGAGTAGCTACACACATTACAAATAAGATCCATAATTTTGAAGTGGCATAGCAATTATCATATCATCTCAGAAAAGCTGTATAACATATACTATATTTAGCAGTATATAATGCAACATTAAGGCATCCAATGCAATTCTCAAATATAATATGCCTTTTACGGTGCAGGATTTTAGAGTGTCAGCTCTTGCAATTCAGTGCTTTGTAATGGCACTAATCTATTCATCCAGTTGGTGTTTTTTTATTAGTTTGAATGTGCTAAATTGCCGTGTCAAGTATATATGTATGGATGGATGTTGGGTTTCATTTGGAGGGATTGAACTTGATGGACTTTGGTCTTTTTTCAACCCAATCTAACTATGTAACTATGTAACTTTATACTGTACTGCACAACAGGGGATAATGGTGTCATATTGTGGAAATAAACCAAGTTGTTTCTCTGTAAAAGCACTACTGCCAGATATACAGATATACAGTACACACATGCTAGAAATACTAGGGCTTTCATATGTTTTCTTCTTTTTTTTGGTGAGGGATATAATAAATAAACCTTTATCACTTAATCATGTTATCTTTCAGAGGTTGATTGTTTTGGAATACGTTTTGGAATAAGTAAGTATGCTTAAGTATTACTTTATAACATGTTCTCTTCTTACAAACATAACAGACTGCGCTGTTATTCAACAATGAATTCTTGCCTTTGAATCTTACAAATATCTTTTTGGCTCCTGACCAAACCACTTGGCAAAAAACATGGCCCAGCTGAACCTTTCCATTTCTCTACATTACCCACATACAAATGCAACTTGGCACCAATAATTAATAGATAATGTGATGTTTGTATTTGCAGTACAAGTGTCAGAATAAACACTCATAAGTTACTCCTTGTCTTTGTATTGTAGCTGCGGTAATGTCACCATTTATAAGATAAGAGTTTTGCTGAAGTTATTAAACAACCCTGAATACAATCATGAAAGAATTATTATATAACCCGCAGGTTAATTCAATTTGTCTAACTCGTGGTCAATTCATTTGCATTATAAATGGGCTTGGGGTCAATTGTTCTATAAAAACAAGGCAGAAGTGTCCTCTTCATTGAAATAGTAAATGATTATGGTAAAAAAATGTGTCATTTGTTATAAAGGATATGAATGTTATTAAGGGGGCTCTTTGTTAAAAAGCGATTTTTTTTCATTATTTTAAAAATAAAATTTTGATGGAACTCCCAACCACAATTTGGCTTCATTTACTAAAAAATGCAAGCAAAAATCGCCTGTGCAGAAAAGCTCGACAAAGTGTAACAATTTAAATAATGCAACTTTTTCAAATTGTCGCCCGAAAAACTTGAATTTTCCACCAGCGTCAAACAGCCCAAAACCTGTCATGAAGGAAATAAAAAGGATCTGCCATTGACTTTTACATGACTTGGACAGGTTTTAGCTGGAGTATGTTTAGAATTTGGATTTTTAGCAAAGCATAATAAATCTCTAAAAATTCAAGGTTTATTTTCCTCTAAAAATTTTAATTTTCACCCCTAAATACTTGACAAATATAATTTGAGGGTTAATAAATAGGCCCCTAAATGTATAATGCCCCAAATATGTAGAAGCTGACTTTATTGTTTAAGCTATACTTTGGTTACTTGAGGGCCAGTGAAGACTCTATGCTCTCATTGTTCACAACTGTTACTCTAGTTTAAAGAGGAGATATGGAATAAGGCGGAGAGTTGCTACTATTATTCTATATTATAGAATGAGGTGATAAACAGAGCAGTCAAAAATAAATGGAAAGCCAATACCTTGTCTGCTACAAACGGGTGAATCCCAAACTTTATTCCATGGTGCTCACAACACTTCAGGGTTCATTGTAAAGTTTGGGATTCACCCGTTTGTAGCAGACAAGGTATTGGCTTTCCATTTATTTTTGACTATTTCACTGGCGAGTGGCTAGGCCAGAGCCTCTACCCAATTCCCCTATCTGGACTTTAATGATAAACAGAGCAGAACAGTCCATTTCATGCAGTGGAGGTGAATGTGTTTAAAGACATTAACATTGATAAAAGTGACTTTGGGCCAGATACAATTTCAGGAGCAAAACTTTTATTATGGTTCATCTCATGAAATCTCATTAGATGTCTATAAGGAAATATGGAATATAATTAGGGAATACGTGTTTGTGCATTCAAGTGAATCTGACCCTTTATGTTTTACAGTAATGAAATTTGGAAACCCATACAGAAAACACCTCTCCCATATACTCCCTTTTATCCAAATTACTGTATTAAAAATGATTCCCTTTTTTTCTGTAATAATAAAACTGTACCTTGTACTTGATCCAAACTAAGATATAATTAATCCTTATTGGAAGCAGTACCAACTTATAGGGTTTGTTTAATGTTTACATGATTTTCTAGTAGATTTAAGGTATGAAGATCCAAATTAAAGATCCATTATCCAGAAAGCCCAAGTCCCAAGCTTTCTGTATAACAGGTCCCATACCTGTAATACTTATTGGAGATAATTCATGCTTATTCGAGGCTTATTTTAGTAGCTAGGAAGGTTCAAAATTACAGAAAGTTCCCTTATTTAGAAAATGCAAGGTCCCAAGTATTCTGGATAACAGGTCCAATACCTGTACTATACAAATTAGATTCTTATGACAACTTTCCATAAAGTAATGTATTATGATGCATTGTTATTATAATCATTGCTTATATATTGCCAGCATAAAGGGGGCATAAACTCTCATCCTTTAAAGTGGACCTGTCACCCAGACACAAAAATCTGTATAATAAAATACTTTTCAAATTAAACATGAAATCCAATTTCTATTTTTAATTAAAGCGTTCATAGCTGTAAACTCATTTAGAAATCTCAGCTGTCAATCTAAAATTGTCTGCCCCTCCTCTAAGCCTTAGGTGGGGCAGTCAATTACTTTCACTTTCCATTCAGCACTTCCTACATGTCACTGCTCTCTCCACATTCCCCCTGTTCTCTTCACCATTTAATTGTGTAACCAGGGCATGGGGATGGATATTGGGTCCCCCATTCTGGTGCACAAACAAGATTCTGAGATGATGCAAGGCTTGTCTTAACCACAGTGTCCACAAAATGGCTCCTGCCTACTTGCTATAATTATGAATTCCCAGAATGAAGGAAACAAGATCCAAATAATTTATACAGTGTAATTAAAGTTCATTTTGCTTGACTAATGTGATAAAGTAGGATGTTGAATATTTTTTGTGGGTGACAGGTCCCCTTTAAATACTAAATGTAAACAAGCACCTCCCATATGCACTTTTCAATATAACTTTTACTTTAACTGTCAAAGTTAGATTTGATTTTCTTGTCTGTCTCTGTGTAATAGAATCTGAAATACTTTGGGATTGCTGTCATGAGAGCATACCTGGGATTACCTTTGGCTTCTCAAATCAGACTAAGAAGCACTGCTGGTGCTGTAAGTGTGTGTGTGTGGTCCCTGCCCAGGTAATCTCTTGCTGTGGTGAATTCTGAAGGGCAAAAAAGCTTCCCTCCGGCCCAGCCCAACAACCCTTTTCTCTGCAAGTCATCCTCCACTCTGTATCTAATCCTGGCAACAGCCCAACATTGCCTTGCTAGTCTCAACAAGGTACATCACAACAAAAAAAAGGCTGACACACTTTCACTCTCTCTCAGACAGTGAACTTTGTAGCCTTTTTAAAGTAATCACCTTATAACAGGTTACCTATCAAAGCTTCTTGTTCATTTGCTGAGTTTTAAACACAACCCTTCCTAGGAAAAGGTTGGTGGTGTGATCAAATTCCTCATGCTAAGGTCAACATCATTCACTGTAATATACAAACAATTTTCATTTTATTACAATCTTTTTGATTTTCTATCAATTTTCCACACAGTGACAGAAGTTTATTCCTTTAATTATTTTGGCCAGGATGGAACATTAGTGCATAGAGCAGGAGTTTGAAGGTAATACTTTCCCCCGTTGTTTTTGTCTCCATCAGTGTGGCAATTATATTGTATTTTGTATATTGTATATTGTGTATAAGTACAGTATTATGCCTATGATTAAGGGATTGTATCCCGAAACGCGTAGGGCCGTTTGATCCCTGCATGTGCTTGCAATAAAGACTTTTTTCCCTCTTCAAGTGGAGTGCCGTCCATTCCTTTGGCACAGTTCGAGTAAAGCGGTGGGGATGCTGCGGATAGAGCACCCCTGAGGAGGGGTTGGAGCTGCCATAGAATGGGGAGGCTGAGCGGTCTCCTAGGAGTGACAGAGGAGTTGTATATAAATACGCATCATATTACTGAGAACTATACCCCAAACAATGTAAGTCTCTATAAGAATATATTGCATAAAACAACTCATATGTAAAACAATGTTTTGCATAAATTTTCCATTTTCCCAAAAATATTAAATTTTAGGAGCATGTGCCATTGGGTAATCCTTAATAGAAAAATGCCATTTTAAGAACTAAAGGCTGCCTCCTGGGTTCCTACGATTCATGGTGCAAACAAACAAACCATACTTGTTAGGTCACATGAGCCAATTAATGGACAACATTCTGTCTTTGGCTTCCACACTTCTTCTTGTTACAGCTGAAGTATTTCTGGTCAGGTGATCTCTGAGGCAGCACACAGAATACCACAAAATGAGGGCTCACGGTGAGAGATGTAAATGAGCAATATTTACTCAAATATATATTCCTGTTTGGTAAGATTCTTTAATATGCCCCTTAATGTTATATAAACTGTTACTTAAGTATTCATTTTGGGGGGTATAGTTTTCCTTTAAGAAAAATGTTAGGACAAAGAATGAATTAAATAAGTCAATCTGTATTTCAGAATAGTTCCTAAAGCAAAAAATAATAAAAACAGTTTTGGAGTCCCTGTTAGTACCTTATAATAGAATTGAGTTTGAAAATAATAACCTGCAGCAGCCAGTGGGCTTTGGTGCCAAAGTACAGGTATGGGACCTGTTTTCCAGAATGCTCAAAACCTGTGTTTTTTTACGGATAAGAAGTCTTTAAAGAATGTGAATCTGCATAAATTAAGTCAACTTAAAATCATTTAAACATTAATTAAACCCAATAGGATTGTTTTGCTGTGAATTTTGATTAATTATATCTTAGTTGGGTTCAAGTACAAGGTACTGTTTTATTATTACAAAAAAAATCAATTTTAAAAATTAGAATTATATGATTAAAATGGAGTCCATGGGAGATGGCCTTCCCGTAATTTGGAGCTTTCTGGATAATGGTTCCCGCATAACGGATCTCATACCTATATTTGCTATTGCCCAGAACCCCATGTAGCCATAATCCAACACTGCTTTCCTACACTAACATTACATTAGAAATGCTATAAAAATTGAAGTAAGATTAACAGCAGCGGGTCAGCATATCCATCGAGTATATGAAAAGTCACACTACAAAGGACATGCAACAAAACGTAGACAATCTTTATGTTGTAACGATATGAACATCTGTACGTCAGTGTATACACCCAGCTGAACCCGACGAAGCAGACACTATTATTAACATGTAATATTAATGAGTGCACACACAAACCTGTAAAATGTACCGTATTGCACATTTTTTTCATATATATTTTAAACTAAAAAGTATGCAACCAATGACATTTTATTACCTTGTTTCATTTGGAGCTGCAAATTAGCGATTTCATAAGACAAAATTATTTTCATAGGAACCTAAAGCTTGTTTGCAGGCAGTGATCCCATGCTGCATTAAGCTCTGTACCAATAAGAGACTTGGTTTTGCAGTGCTGTCATACCAGGGCACGATTAATTCTGAAATAATCATGGCACAATCACATCTAAGTGACATGGCCCAGGGAATACAACAAGGCCAATTTATCTGGCTTTGCTGACAGGTCAGCCACTGCCAAAGGGAAATTTGCTCTTGCTCCTATAAGTTTGTGTTTCTGCATTTGAAAATGCTGGCTGCCAATTATAAGGCACCAGGTCTCCTGCAGGGATTTATATGTTTAACTTTGTTTGATTTGCTGAATTCTACTTGGACATCTTTTTTTGGTCTCAGTTGCATTTCTCTCTTCCTTCAATAACTGAAGGCTGTAGCTGTGGTCACTCTAGCAAAGGGAAGGAAGCTTAGTCTTCAGGCTAGGGGAATTCCAGGCAATAGGGTCAGTCATGTTTTATCTATGTTCATTCTTTACTTCAGGCCCTAAAGAACAGAGTCTTTGTTTAATAACTAGACTGTAGAGCTTTGCATTTCTGAAGAAACTGTTCGAATTTCATTTACGGTATCTTGGTATACTCCATAAACATGCAGTAGAGCACTAACTAATGTCATAACTAGTGTCTTCTTTGAGATTAAAGTCCCCATTTATTGCATTATAATTATAGTAAAATGCCACAGACAAAAGCCCCTTACTGATAAAGATGATTATTCTATAAGTACCAGCCACTGCTCTCTGGATGTGTGTCTTTTATATATGGTTGGGGAAAACATTTCCACCCACGGAATGCCTCTTTGTACACCCTCTGTGTAAACTATAAGGGATATAATCCATTTATAAGGGAGATAAATCATTTCTGAACCTAATTTATTGGTAAATAGTGAAATTATACTGGAATTGTTTGGAAAAAAGCTGCATTGTGGGTAAATAAAAACATGGTGAATTTTTGGTGAAAATTACATTTTGCACACTGCTCTTGCATTCATAAATGACTGCTAAGGGGAGGCTGGAACTTTATGCCAGACAGCTCTTCATCTCAGTTCCAAAAAGCTGGTCATACCCAAGTTCCATCCGACTTTCACACCATTTGTGGACCCCGAATAATCGTACCATGGCAATTGGTTGTTCAGTCAGGTTAGAACATTTCTGTTGAATAATGATAATATTTTTGTATGCATTGCCTATTTGACAATATCCATGGATGACTATCACTACTATTTCTGGGACATAACTTTTGTACGATTGAATATCATCCCATTTATTACTCTTTTGACTTTAATCCAACAGTTGATATCTGAATGTTCACCGCATGATAAATACAATCTGAACATGTGTGTCAGCTTTAGAAAAATCTGTACACTGCATGGTCTTTGATAATGAAAATTCTGCCTACTGTAGTTTACAGTACTTCAAATACACAGACCTAGACCAATATTTAAACAAAGCTCATAAGCATGTTGCAGTGACAATTGAATAACAAGTTTTTCTAATTTCTGTCACATTAACACTAGCACGATTTTGACGTATTTTTAAGTCAAATTTTCTATTTAATATATCTATCTATCTATCTATCTATCTATCTATCTATCTATCTATATATATATATATATATACATAATATTATTAAATTATTAAATTATTCATAGCAATATAAAAGTCTGCAGCTTAAATATAATTTCCAATAAATATGAGCTTCATTGTAAAGCACAGTGGAACATACAGTTACATTGTTATGCCATTAGTTTTATGAAAGAACAAAAAAGCATGTTTTGTTTGTTTTTTTAAATTGTAGACTCAGTTTTGTTCTAAGAATTGAAAATATTCCATTATACATGGAGACTATGTACATTTACTAATTACATCCCACAGATCAACCTTATTGGGCAGATTTATCAATTTTTTTTAACTCTAATACATTCAAATATACTCATAACTGGAATGGGACTCAAACGCCTAAAACTCTAACTAATATTCCCAATACAAAACTCAAATCGAATTCGAATCAAATTAGACTAAACTCGAAATGAGCTTTTTTCATCCAGAAAAAAAACAGAATGTCAGGAAGGTTATTAACATATTCAAATGGGACACTGGACCACTGCCATTGACTTTTACATGAACTCGGGAGGTTTTCGTTGGCGAATAGTCGAATTCGAGCTGTTCCCAGAGTCCAGGTATGCTAAATCTCTAATTCAAATTCAAATTAGAGTTTGGATTATTCCCAACTTGGATTGTGAGTTTTGCCACATTAAGGGGCAAATTTTTAGCAATCAAAGGATTTTTATTTGATGCCAAAAACTTTAAAAAATGCGCTGGAAGGTCCCCATAGGCTAATATAGCAATTCGATAGTACTTCAACTATTGAATGGTCGAATATTCAATCGATTTTTACTTCGAATCGAAGTCGAAGTAAATTCGAAGTCGTAGTATCCTATTCAATGGTCGAAGTATCCAAAAAATTACTTCGAAATTCGAACTCTCTGGACTTCGAAAATTCACTCGAGCTTAGTAAATGTGCCCCTATGTGTTAACACCAACTCTGAACAGTTTGCAGTTACTCTAGCAGTAGCAATATGTTTTCAATATGCACATGTCTCTATTTGAAAGATTCCTTCTGCACCATGCAGATAAGGGCCTGACCTTTCCTGTCTGGAGGGGGAATGAGGCAGGAGGAGAACTGTATGGAGAGATGAAGAGGAAAGCAAGTAAGAAGAGGAAAGGTTAATGAGAGGGAGAGGGCTGACCTTGTCAGAAAGCCGTAAGCATCATGCACCCAAGCAGGTCTTGATTCCTCCATGTCTAAGGTACATTCAACCAGGATGAGTCCAGAAAATTGAAGGCCACATATAAATAATTGTGGCATGCCTTGATCTAGAATTTCAAAGCGAGACCTCAGTAACTGCTTTTGACACAGATCCACTGCAGAACCTTTTCAAGCCCTTTCACCGTAAGTATAGATCATATCCTCTACTATATTTTGGCCTGTAGGATGAATATGCAGCTACTAGTATAGCTGTCTCCTTGTATCTCAAGACATGTCCAGTCTGGGTGACATATGCTAAAGGTTTCATACCCTCTCAGTTTCCCTCTCCATGCAAGCAAAATGTTTCTTCATGCTTCAGGCAAGCAAAGAAAACCACACAGCCATGTGTTACACAAATAATGTATTATCTTAAAGAGTTATACCAAACAGAATATCTTCCTCATACAATTTTTTTTAAAGGCAATTTTTGTTTAAACTGACAAAGAAAATTAATTTAGCGATCTGTTAGATTGTATAGTTGGTTATGAGAAAGGTGAATGAGGGGTAATTCATTTCCAGAGTGGGTTGGAGAACTACGTGTGATTGACTAACCATGTGTGTATGGGAATTTGTCTGTATGTGCCTAATAACAGAACCACCACCACTACTACCAAACTTTCACACTGGGAGCAGTGCAATAATCTGACAGATTTATACCACCATAATAAGACGCACAGTCTGGCATCATTTCTGCCTTGTAGAATGGTTTGCAAGAGCCACTCAGTTTTGTTAGAGGTAGTACAAAAAAGGAAAAAAGAAAAGCTGATTAAAGGGGATATGTCCCTCAGAAAAAAAGGAAATATAATAAAAGCCCTTTTCAAGTTAAAAATGAAACCTAAAGTTTTTTTTAACATCCATACCTGTTATAAAACATATTTAAAGATCTTAGCTGTCAATCATATATTTATTTTGTATCTTTATGACATTGGCAATCACTTCTTATAATACATACTCTTCCACTGCTCAAAATCCCATTCCTTTGTCACTGTCTATAATCTCATGTAGCCTGTGCTTGGGTTCCTGCATCAGGTACATACACAAGATTTAGGGATGATGCCAAGCTTGCGTTGGCAGCAACTTCCTCAAGATGCCACCAGCACTCTTATGAATACTTAAAGGGTCTTGGTACTTTCCACAATTTTTAATTCCATGAACCATAATAATGGACAGGCCCCTGTCCTGCTGAAATGCTTCAAAATAACACCCTACTGCCTCCCCTTGGCTAGAATGGGAAATGCTTGATAGTACAGTACTGATATTTTTGAACCCAAAAAAGGCTTTTCCTATTTAATACAACAGGAAACAGCAGGAGGTATTCCTGATTTTTTTTTCAACTTCAGTATTTCAGTATCAGCTTATTTTTTAATAGACACTTTTGGGGAATGTAATAAAAATAGCAAAGAGAAAAACAATTGATATACATGAGAATAAAAATTCGCATTTCGCAATGTAATATTCTACCTTGAACTGTTTCTTGCATTGCAAATTTGAATTGTGCATTGTGAATTTTAATTTCGTATTAAGAATTTTAATTAAACACTTTAAAGAAGTGTTTGAAGGAGTCGTAATCTTTTGGAGCAAACATCATTTTTTCAGTAAGAACTTTTATTACATTCACTGCACACAGGCCCAAAGAGGTCGCGCAACAGTTTCCGGGTGAAATTCACTTAAAGGAAAATTCATTCCTGCACAGGCATAGCTTTTCACATATTTTTTCTGTTACCGACTTTTATTACATTACCCCATATATGAGAGAAAACACACGATCAACACGTTTTCTACTTGTAATACTCTATAACTAGAAGGTTTTAAGTGTTTCATATTAAGGGTGATGGTGCATAGTATGCTTTGTCATCAGCTTTCCTCCACTTTTTGAGGTCAATGCTACTCAATGCTACTGATGCTAAAACTTTTGTATCATGTAACTGTTGAGTAATGCAGGGAGGTGCATGATTACACGTCATGTAAAACAATGCAGTGTCAGAATTAATTTATATGTGGCTTGTCTGGTCTTATTTGTACCTGCCTCTATCCAACAGCCCTCTTCTTGCAATCACTTAGCTTCCTATACAGAGCTAAGTGATTGCCTAAGATCTCATATTTAAGATACTGGCAACTGGCAAGTATTGGACCAGTTCTTTAATTTAATTTATAAAACTGGGGTGTTTCCACCTGTATAAGTCAGCTCTAACTAACTGCAGATCTGATTAGGTCATAAAGGTGTTCCTGGTAGCATCTATTGGGCAAGTGGCAAAGATTTCTGACTATGCTCTTACTGCTGGTAGCAGGTGTCCCTTCTATCACACTGAATATCTTTGTAAAGCATTGTAATGCTTGCATTTACAAAGAGTGTTTTTCTATCTTCTGTTGAAGATAGCAACAGGTGGTCTGCACAAAGCAGCAATTTGATCTCACTGTTGGTCAGTTTAAGTGATGGGGTGTGAAGACTAAAGGGACACCGCAAGTTAATAGATATATTTATATAAGAGACTTGAGCTCACATTGCAGACTTGACTGATTCCTTGGACCTAAAACTGAGGTACTGATGCTTGATAAGTCTTGCACTGCAAATTTTATATTTTGTTTGATGCATCACTATTGCAAGATACAAAGGAAAACTATACCCCCAAAATGAATACTTGAGCAACAGATAATTTATATCATATTAGGTGGCATATTAAAGAATCGACCCAAACTGGAATATATACAGTATTTAAGTAAATATTGCCCTTTTACGTCTCTTGCCTTGAACCAGCATTTTGTGATGGTCTGTGTGCTGCCTCAGAGATCACCTGACCAGAAATACTACAATTCTAACTGTAACAGGAAGAAGTGTGGAAGCAAAAGACAGAACTCTCTCTGTTAATTGGATCATGTGACCTAACAAGTATAGTTTGTTTGGTATGTTTGTGTGCGTTGTGAATCATACGAACCCAGGGGGTGGTCCTTATTTTTTTAAAATGACAGTTTTCTATTTATGATTACCCAATGGCATGTACTGCTAAAAAAGTACACTAGTATGAAAATGGTTTATTTACATGAATCAGGGTTTTACATATGATCTGTTTTATGCAATATCTTTTTATAGAGACCTACATTGTTTAAGGGGTATAGTTTTCCTTTAAAAGGGGTAATTGGAATACTAGTAAATAGACACTAACACATAGGGGCAGATTTATCAAAGGTCGAGGTGAAGTTTCGAAGTGAAAAACTTCGAATTTCGAGCTATTTTTTGTGTACTTCGACTAGGGAATAGTCATACTTCGATCGAATTTGAAGTTAAAAAAACTTCGAATCGAAGTATGATCGTACAATTCGAAGTACGATCGTACGATTCTAAGTAGGCCGAATTCGGCCTACTTCTACCCTAAGAACCTTCGACCTCCATTCGATTGGTCTTTTTGAATTCGAAGTTCGACGTTTTTTTAACTTCGACCTTTGATAAATATGCCCTGTACAGTACAGTTATAAAATGGTCTGTTTTTCTTTTTATTCACCAGAAATCAAAAGTCCTGTAATAACATTATCAGTAATATAGTAATGTGAAGCATAGCAATGAACTGTAAAAATGTGCATAGGTGTATTTTTCGATAAGAGAAAGACAGATGATGGCTGGATAGAAACCCGAGCAGGCGGAGAGAAATAGAAAGTTCAAATGTTCCTCTAATCATTTCTGTGGTAGCTAGCTGTATTTCATCTAAATTCATCTGTCTTAATATTGGCTACAGAGTTTCCATTGTAGACAGCAACAGCCTATCACACACTACTGCTGCATTTAGCAGACTCTGAAATAACGAGGCAAATCTGATTACATGTTCGCTAGATAAAGCAGCTACATTAATTTGAACAAAGACTTATTACTTTAATGACTTATCCAGATAATCAGAATTCATTAACATCCTGACTGCCGTCTCCTTTGCTCGCCCTAGGCATTGCCCACCCTTTGGGTACGTGGGCAAAGATAAGCGACATTCAAACGCAGGCTTGTGATATTATTTCCACTTTGTAAGAAGTTCCCCTTTATTAGTTTCATTATTATGTTTTCCTCATTTGTTTCTGATTAGGGGCAGAAGTAATGTGGCCATTGATATGTGTAATGAGCTTGCTTACAGAAAAGCGCCCAAGAGAATGCACTCATCGGATTCGCTGAAAACCCTGCATTCTTATATAACTTTTTATTCACTGTTTCAAATTGGTGACCAGAATAGGGAATAACAGAATAGAAAATGAAAAACCTAGAGACATTAGTAAAAATAATTAGCTCTCAATACTTAATATAAGTTCAAGCTGAAAATTCAGACTTTTGTCATTTAGTCATCCCCATATAGTTGATTTACTATACCTCTGCATTATGGTGGGGATTTCAGCCATGGCAGTTTTCTTTTTTATAGTGGGGTTCTTTTAGTATTTCTGTTTGTCATATATTATTTCAAGAACATGCTTCTGCCTTTTTGTTTGTTTTTAGTCATGAGTTTCAAGCTTAGTGTTTATTATTATGGTGGATGCCTTGTTTTGGGTTTGGGGGTCTCCTTCATCTTTTGGGTGGGGGAAGGAATTAGGGAGGGTGTGGGCTGAGGACATTTTGGTGTGGTGAAGGGGAATGGAAGCCTGTTTGTACAGAGACAAGACTTTGAAGCTGGCTTTTCATTGGGGGTTGTGGGATGAGAGAGAATGAGAGGAGGTGGTCAATATGGACAACGGGGTCGACTTTGATTGTTTTATCTTTTGAGCAGTCCCTGATCTTCAAGATTGCAATGCTGACGGCACGTAAATAAAGTCCATTTACTTTGAGACACTGCCTGACAAACTCTAGCTCAACATCACATGAATAAATTTTTCTATAAGCTGATCAGCACTGGGAGGTTGATAACATATACTAGGTTGTGAGCAAGATTTGCTACCACTAAACCTAAAAACAAAAAAGGCACAACAGCAGAAGTATTTACAACATATGTAGAGAACACATTTCCTCCACTGGTGAACACTGAAGAAGGTATGTACCCAAATAACATCTAGATCTAATAACCCTATGATTTAGGGCATTGTGCCTGACACATATCAGTTGCCTTAAAGGACTACTGAATAAAACACTATTTTTAATAGCATCTGTTTATAATGAGACCTTAAAGGAGAACTAAACAATCAAAATGAATGTGGCTAAAATGCCAAATATTATATACTGAACGTATTGCACCAGCCTAAAGTTTCAGCTTCTCAATGGCAGCAATGATCCAGGACTTCAAACTTGTCACAGGGGTCACCATCTTGGAAAGTGTCTGTGACACTCACATGATCAGTGGGCTCTGAGCAGCTGTTGAGAATCTAAGCTTAGGGGTTGTCACAAATTATCAAGCAGAAAATGAGGTTGGCCTGTAATATAAGCTTATGCTACAGGGCTGATTTTTCAATTCTGATGCTAATTGCACTGGTTTCTGTGCTGTCATGTAGTAATTATCTGTATTAATTACTAATCAGCCTTATATTGTGACATTTCTATTCTATGTGTAGTGTATATTGAGAGTTGATTCCTAAGCTCAGTAAGTGACAGCAGCACAGAGCATGTGCAGTGAATCAGCAGAAAAGAAGATGGGGAGCTACTGGGGCATCTTTGGAGACACAAATCTTCCCTGCTAAAGGGCTGTGGTTGCCTTCGACTGGAACCGTAGCCCAAAACATAATGTAATGTTTCTAGCTCCATCTTTATTTAGGCTTTAGTTCTACTTTAAACCATCTATAGGCATTTTATTAATAAATACTAAATATGTCTGCCTGAACTGAGTTAGTTCCAGAGCTAGTTCCAACTGAGGAAATAAAATGTGCAGTAACCTGGTTGTAGAATGGAGCTGGGAGCAGAAGAGAGCTGCCACTGGCAGAGGTGTTGCAATGCTCTACAACAGCTCTGGGGCATTAAGTCTAATTGTTTGCAGGGTGAGGAGACCATGGTATGCAACTGTAGCCTACACATCCAGAGAAAAATTAATCACAGAGGTGCCAGACTCTAGAAGTAATTGACCATGCCATGTGTCCTCTGCACGCAAAGGATCAGTGAAGTGTTTATTGTGAAAAAAATGGAACATAATTTCTGATCACTAACTAGCTAAATAAACTGGATTTATTTAGAAAGGAAACGTGTAACCTTTTGTTTTTCAATAATGTATAAATTTTGCAATAAGCAAAAACAAATCTAGTGTTTAAATATATGCGCCAGCCCTGAGATCTTCCAAAACAGGAATACTTGCATGAGGTTCCATTGTGTCCTTTGGGCTACCATTACTGGTCTTATGCTTGGCAGATGAACAACAGGGATCCAAACTACTACAGAGGATTAACCAGAGGGGCTGATCTTATGTAACATGCCTGCAAACAGCTTTTGAAGTGTCAACTGTCCAGTGTCACTTGTCATCTAAAGTCTACTTTGATTGACAAAAACAAATATTTCTGAATCCACTATCTGTTTCAGGCATCAGTTGGTGGCTCTATCATACAGTGATCTGGTTTTGCCATATCCAGAGAAAAAGTATCATGTAGAAGAAGGTTCACTGGAGAGCTGTATTTTCAAGTGATTTTATTCAAGTTGCAAGCACAACATGTTTCGGACCTCAAGGGTCCTTCCTCTGGTGCAGTCTTGAGGTCCGAAACATTTTTACTTTGATTGAACCTAGTGTGAGGTATGTGTTGTAGAGAGATGGTGTTGTAGATTTCCGAGCATATACCAGCCCTTTTCTATGTGTATATACACTTTTTGTTTCCTGCATCACCCTGGATCCCTACAAATCACCACCTCAATTTTCTATCACTAAACATTGCTCCCAGAAAATATAAAACATAGGTAATTTACTACCCAGAAATAACCTCATCATATTTGTTGAAATGGGATTTCATCAGTTTACATTGTCAAGTACATTTCCATCAGTACACGGTCTGTTCCAAAAATGATATTAAAACATTATCAACAGGCAATGCCAACCTTTAGCCAGGATTGGTTAGGTGAGAAAATGTACAGAATCTAATCAAAACTCACACTCCCTAAAACAATCCCTATCTGCAACTTAATAGGTACTGGAATACTACACAGCTCAGCAGATTTATTCTACTTTGTGTTGGGTCATAAGAGCTGAAGTTGACCTACCTGTCATATGCATGAATGAAAAGGAGAACAAATAATACTCAAAGACCACAAGGACAGATGGGTTCTGTTAAATGGAATTACAAGTTGCTACATAGCCACAAACCTATAACTACAGACCTGTATCCAAGATCTAGGGCCTTAATAAAACAAGTTAAGGATTATTATTATTATGGGATTTCAGCTTTTCCTGAATTACAACACCCATCTTGTTCCGGTAGGCAATGACTTGTGAAGAATTTGGTGTGCTTATTTTAAAGCTATAGGTTGGTTAATGTTTGGTTTAGCCTTTGTAAACTAAAAGGGAATTTAAAATAAGTCCTAAATATTGTCTATTTTTCATTGCTGGAGGCTAGAAAGACACCACTTAACATCTCCTTGCCCTTAATCACTTCCTCGGTTTTTCTTTTAACAAGGGTTTGCAGTCTGTTCTTTTTCGATGTACATTTGGTTCCCATTAGTGTACAATCCCCACTGTTATGCTACATAATTGCTTTAATAACAAACCAGAGAATAGCTTAAAAGTCAATTTTTTTCCTTTTCTCTGGATAAAAATCTAACACAAACTAAGGAGGGAGAAGAGACGCAGCAAGCAGAATTAAATCATTTCCTTTTTTAACCCCTTGGGTGTAGGAGAGATTTACTTGCATGGTTTGACTTTAAAGACCAGTAGCTTTCAACTCTATTACACATATTGAAAGTTATTATTTTTAAACATCAGTTTTTCTTTTGCTGTTAAACAAGATATTACTATACATTAACAATTACAGGGTAGATATTGAAACATGCAATTTTTGTTAGAATAAATAAAAAGGACATCAATGCGGTTTAAATGATCAAAAATCGTTTATGCATCCATGCTATACTTTACAGCACTACTGCAATAAATAGTTCAGTCAATGACCCTACACTACATTGTCTAGGACCCAGTTTTCTTACATTGCCCTACTGGCATTGTCCCAACTTACATTCATATATTTTTATTATCTACAAAATACATATCTTTTAGTCTAAAGAAGTTGATTTTTTTGTATGGGTGAACAGGGAAACCAGCGTGAAAAATGTGCTTTTTATGCATACAATTACAGTGTGCTTCCTTACAAATAACTTGCAATAATTATTCCTTTCTGTTTAACATAAATACTGTGATTAAGCATCTCTGCTGAACAGTATTACAAAGGCTGAAATGTCAGTTTTCACTAGCTTAGTATATCAAACATATGGCACTTCTAAATCTTTTCTCTTCCACACTTCCTCCATATTGTTTCCCCCACTACATCATGCGGCTGAAATATAATCAGATTGCAGTAAGCACAGCTGCAAGGCATGTGCAAGTCATCCACCTTACAGCTAGATTCCACAACTGCAAAAGCTTGAAGAAGACTTTTGATCTGAGAGGACTTCCTTCAGAGAATGTTAGACAACCACATGCCCAAATGTGCCCTGAGGGCCCATTGATTAGTAATGCATTGAAGGATCACTACTGCTAACTTAGAACCAGACTTCAAATACAGAACATACATTGATACCAACAATTTACAATGTGAACTTCCCCTCAGAGTCAATTAAGCAAATGAAGCCCAATTTAGTTTCCTTTAGGAATGAATATTATCCATTCACTTCCAGACATGCATCAGCCATTAGAATGACATAGATAATCATAATTTAAAATCATGATCTTTTATTATGTAACTGTCCAGTCACTGTTGATCGGACTGTGCAGTATATAAATTACTAACAGTGCCGAGACAGTTAAAATGTGGTTTATCACATACATTGTGACTTATGGCCAAGAGTTGGAGAGAAGATATTTAAGCTCTGAGCTTGCACAAGTCTTTCACAATTATAACAGACATTAGAAACACCCATAGGACCATTAAGCCCTCTTTGGGTATTCAATCACAGGAACAGAGGATATAACCAGGCAGCATAATGGGTACATTAATATTTAACATGTTGGATTTTTATATGACTTTTGGTTTCTCTGGGACACTACTTTATTTTAGAGCATAAGCAAAACATAAACATTCATAAACAATACTTTATTTAAAAAATGTATCAAGGGTCGAATTTCAAAGTGGAAATTCGACATCGAATAAAATCCTCCAACATTCGAAGTCGAAGTCGGAGGATTTTATACATCGTACGATCGTATTCCGATCGTAGTACAATCGTACGATCGTGCTCCGTTCGTACTTCGAATCGTACGATTCAACCGATTTTATCGTACGATTGTACAATTTTCCTTTGAATCCAAAAAACTTAGAAATATGCTCTGGCAGGTCCCCAAAGGCTAACATAGCACTTCGGCAGGTTTAAATTGGCGAAGTATTGCAGTCGAAGTTTTTTTAAAGAGACTACTTCGATTATCGAATGGTCAAATAGTCGAAAGATTTTTACTTCGAATCAAAGTCGAAGTAAATTCGAAGATGTAGTATCCTATTCGATGGTCGAAGTATCCAAAAAATTACTTCGAATTTGAATTTTTTTACTTCGAAAATTCCCTCTAATTCACTTCGACCCTTGATAAATCTGCCCCTAAATCTAATTCATATATTTTTATTCAGTGTCTGTTTATACATATTTAGGCTCTGTTCTACTCTCAGTCTATGGCCTTTTGAATAACATCCAATATTAAGGATTGATGAGTAATCTTTAAAAATCATACCATTTAATTGACTAATCTACTAGCATTTTTGTGAGAGGCAGGGTATCAGACTGTGACAGTAAAAATATTATATTAACTGAATAGCCAAGTGTGACATTTTTAGCTGTCCACAGATCAAATCACTATGGGTAATCATGGTGGTGTGTGCTTGAGAGCAACGCATTGTTCCAAATAGGTTGATCTTGATTTTAAATTATTTCTTTAATTGCATTAAGATGTAGTTATCACCCTTTAAAATGTTTAAAAAGAATATAATTAAACAAAAAGTCTACAGTATACATCAATTAAATGACTTCCTTATTGTCTTGATTTTCTTGCTCAAGGGAGCAAGGAGTTACCTGGGTCACAACAAAGCTGTCTGTAAAAACATCAGTTAGGACTATATTATCATTCTCTGATCATAGGTTGCTTCAGTTCAGATTTAGACCTGAACCTTCTCTATGGTATTTCAGTTTATCTAAAAGAACACTGAGGATTGTTGGTTTTCAGTGCATATATAGTGCAGTGTATTCTCTACTTAAGTAGGAACACAGGTGGAGAAAAGACTGGTACACTGTCTTCTGCTTCATTGACAGACACAGCATTGGCCTGTCAGCAACCTAGTAGCTTTTAGACATTTTTAGGCATCATCAAGTTGGATAACTCTGCCTTAAAACAGCACTATGTAAAAACAATTGAATATAAATGTAAAAATACCTTTATGGCTCAAAGAATATTAGAAAGCTGCTATGGGAATTTGCTTCTCTGTTAATAATGCATTTTGGATTGCCTCCCCGCTGCAAAGAACCATGTGATAAAAGCTCTTACAGTAAAGAAGAATGCCAATACCTGTACTTGCAGCAAACGGGGTGATCCCAAATTTATTCAATGGTGCTACACAACACTTTTCAAATGATCATTTTTGATCATTTGAAAAGTGTTGTGTAGCACCATTGAATAAATATGGGATCACCCCATTTGCTGCAAGTACAGGTATTGGCATTCTTCTTTACTTGGATTTACTACCGGCGAGTGGCTAGGCCAGTGCCATATATACCTGTATCCCCTGAATTGACTTTGTGTGAAAAGCTCTTACAGTGACATTCAATTTTAATTAATTCTAGATGCATTACCCAGTATTAATGAAGAATACTGCAGCTTAAAATGCGGTAATGTAAATGCCTATGTTGTTCTATAACACCTCCCACTTCAGTGAATATAACAAGTGTTGGCTCTGAGGAATCCTGATTTTAATGGCACCAGTTTTTCATGCCTTTAGGTGGTGGATAGTGGCAGAAAAGGAGGGAGGAAGGTCATTGAGGGTTGGTGATGTTAGTGGGGGTTTGAGAATACATGTAACTGGGGGGAGCAGACATTAGCAGATTCCGAGGGACCATTTGGAAGCCACCAGTTTGATTTGGACTCCTGAGGGCTTATTGCAGAACTTGATTGAGTTTGGCCTTAATGTTCCCTGCCACTTTCCAGTACTTGTCTTTACACATTAGTGATCCAAGCGGTGCTGGTTTTAACAAGGCAATGCTAATCTGTGCTTATTAATTCTGAAGATATTCAAATGAGCTTACAGTGAAGCACAAACTCTGCAAAGACCAAGTAGGATTTTGTAAAGTTGACATTAAGCCCTTGCCTGCAAAATTCATTTTTTTAATGTACATATTTGTTTAGAATAGATATCTATACTACATTTCATTATCCAAGAAGAGAAGACCCAAGTAGGATTTAAAATTATATATACATAGTCAACATTATATAGAAGGACTTGTAAGTTTTGATAGATATCTATTGTTTGTGTATATATATTGTGCCAATAGAACCACAAATTTTGCACTAAAGGCAAGTGCTGTGAGTGCGGTTTATTTTTTTTTGATAACTTTATATGTGGGTGTTCCAGCTTCACCAATGATATATATATATATATATATATATATATATATATATATATATATATATATATATATATACATATACACATTTACATACAAATTAGTGTGATATATATATAAAGTACATATGTTTTCTCTAAGAAAAGTCACTGTTTGTGACTAAAAACTTTTTCTTTATAGTAAATTAACTTTATGCATGACCTGATGAGTTTGGTACTATGTCCTCTTTTGATTATTATTTAACATGCACCTATAGAAGGTGGTTAAGGGAGTGCTCCTCTTGTGTTATTATATTCTATGTATAATACAATATAAATGTATGTTCATTATATCCATAGGGCCAAAGATCATCTCATTCATCATGGAAATACTTTTAAAACTAAGAAATGTCAGATATTTAAAAAAGTAAGCCCAGCTGTTATGCAGTTTAAATGCTAAGATGCATGAGCCTGAATTAAAGGAATATTAGAAAGTCTATGTAAAAAATGCACACATACATGCATATGGTTATCATATAGACGGCACTGGAAAAACATTCCTTTCCCTTCCCCCTATAAATTATCCAAGCAAGTCATCCAGTGATAGAGAAACAGATACATATGGAAAAAGAAATACAAGAGGATGAGGAAGGGAGAAAGGGTGATACAAGATATATTGAAAAGGCTAACACAAGTAGTAAGTAAGTAAGGACTAGTGGGACAATGAGAGAACAACAGAGAGAAAGATAATCAAAAGCTACAAGAAAAAGTATTTTTGATGAATAAAAAGAAAATAAAGGAACGTAAAAAATGGCAAGCAAATTAAGAATGAAATGGGGAAAGAATGAGTGTGACAGAAGAGGACAAGAAAAAGAGTAGGAAAGAGAGAAGAACAGACATGAACTAATTAAGGCTTTCCTAACAAGCGAGAAACATGTCCGCATGTGACAGTCAGTCAAGCAAATAAAGGAAATGAGCAAAAATCTGGCCTGCGGAGGACCCACTAAAGAGGGGGGGAGCAGGGAGAGGGGAAGCTGGCAGTCAAGAGCGCATTGAGAGCCGGGGGAAGCCGTTCAAAGGTCATTTACATGAAACACATTGCGTGCCTTGTCATTTGCTTGGGGTCAAATTAACTCTTTACATACCATAGAAGGCAAAATGTATTCAGCTGTAATGCTGGAGCCTGCAGATATACTTGAACCTATTTATAAGGGAACAGACCTGAAGTGACCAATCATGAAAAGATTTGGTTAGATGGTTTGGCCATCTGGGCATGTATGGACACCTTCGGACGTCCAACAGTCCTACCGATTGGTCTGCACCTACTTCAACCCGCTCAGTGAAATCTAAGGTACAACGTCTCTATCCCCACATTTCTAGCTGTTCCACTTCCATTTAGTTCAGCCAACATTTCCAAAGCACCATGCTCTGTATTTAGGAACTTGCCAGTCCTGGCCAGATCCCATGCTTCACAACTGTACATTGCTGCAAGTTTAATTTCTTTGAAAAACAGCATCTTTTTAGTGCTCTGAAAGAGTGCTTGTTTTTTGAAGTGTCTGATAACATTTGTTGCCAGCACTTCCTTGACTTTACAGACCTCAGATATTTGAAACTCTCCACTCAAATGTGCTATTTGCCATGTTGAGGTTGACAGTTTAGTCAGTTCCCCCTACCTTTCCATTCCAGGTCATGACTATATACTGTACTTTGTTTTGGCTTTATTAATTTATAACAATATTTTCAATGTCTTTTACTTCTATGGCACCAATATGTTCTTAATACCATGACTTGCCATACTTGCCAAAGATCCCCATATCATCTGCATAGGCCATATATCGGAAATGCCGGTTGGAGAACAATCCAACCCATGTCACTCTTGTTCCACTTTTACTGGGTGATTGTTCTTCTGTGGTAGATGGTATGGGCAGTGGGAAGGCCCAATACACTGCCCAATAAATTACTTTAATCTGTCAGCAGCTTATATCAGTCCGTGTATGGGGACTATTACTCCTATAACTTTTGAGTGCAATGTGTGCAAGAGGAATGAGCCTTCCTGGTAAGCCTAGTAGTTTTAGAGTACAGGTATTGTGTATCTATGATCTATGATGATATCCATGATATTTTGATGTCAATATAGAACTGGTGGACTGGCATATTATAAGCCTAGCGTTTCTTGAGCATGTAATTGATTATGAAGATTTGTTCTGTAGTTTATCTGCCATGGTGGGACCCACATTGGTAGTCATCAAGCATCAAATCCATGAAAGGTTGAAAGGATCATAACAAAATGCAAATAAGCTTTATTAAGGTCTTGTAGGCAAATTTTAAAGATTTTAAGTTTGGGTAATAGGGCCACTCTCAATTTACTCAGCATGTGACAACCTTTGGTTAATAATGTAGGAATTTCTTCAAGACAACTATCCCCTCCTATGACTTTAACCAAAGCTGCAGTTATCCTGTCCCTGCCAGATGCCCTATGAATGCACATGTAGTTCACTGCATGTTTTCTCTCAGTCATACTCTCTTTTATCCTCATTTGGACTTGCACAGTACTGGTTCTGATTGTCCAGGATGTCACTCTCGAAGAGCACAAAGCAGTACTCAACCATCTTCCTAGATTATACTGTCAACTATCTTTGTCTTTCTTCACACATAGTTGCTCTGGCCTGGAATACTCTTTTTTGCGTACATTTTCTTTACTTCTTTAGTCACTGCAAGATGTTCTATACCCTTTCCTATTTCCAGGTCCTTTTCTTCCTGCAAATATGCTTTGCATACCGTATAGCACTTGTCTATTCTGACCGCCCATTCCTGGATTCTCTCTAGAGCATTTTTATATGAGCAACATACTGTCTGGCTTTGGCATCCATACACTCTGCATCACACCAGCATTTTCCAGTGTCCTGAAGCTAAATACCTTCTCTGTTTTATCTATACTTGACCATAGATGCGCAATAATATTATACAAAGTTTTGTACGATATTCTATGGTAGAAGACGAGCCAAGCAATATTGGCAAAAGACTTGGATACTGGAATTGGGAATTTAAGAGTAGTTTAATGTATCAGTATGTGCCATATCATGCTCACCTCTGATTAAGTAGGAGGTACACAGCTGTGTATATTTACATATTTTTGTAGTAGGCAACCCATTATTCTTTCATTATGCAATGGAGACATATTGCACAGCACTTTAGAGAGATTATCTCTCATTCATATTAGTGTCTGTGCCAGTGGAGCTTACAATGTTTTTCTATCATATACATGCAGACTCATAATATGGACAGTTTTATCAGGAGTCAATGAACCTTCCTGTATGTGGGAGGAAATGGAGTACCCAGAGGAAACCCACATAAGCAATCATTAATTAACAGCACCTAATGTAATGGATACACAAATCGTAATTTTGTATAATACACACAGGGAAAAAAGAGCCATTGTTACAACTTACAGTGGGCAAATCACTATATTGTCAGACATAAAAATAGGCAGCTGGATATATTAACTCTTCATCTTACAAAGTTGATGTGAATGTAGTCCTTCAACACAGAAACGGGATGGGGGTGTGAATATGATTAAGTGTGTGAGACCTCCTACAGTTTATGTGTGATTTATAAGCTGGGAGTGTTCCAGCGCACACTTCTCACCTGGTACTTACATTGAAGAGCCTGAGGAGAAGACCCTCACTTGTTTCTGCAACTTTAAAAGCTTCTTAATTGACTGTAAAACAGGTTTGACGAGGAGCTGTAAAAAAAAAAAACAACAACTTTACTTTATGATAAAGTTAGTGCTGTGCTGCAAAACAGACTCTGTGAAACACGGATATTGGTCACAGAAAAAGGCATCACCATAACATACCTATTTTGCTAATATTAGGTGGGAACCAACAATTGCATCTTGGTTTTCAAGGTTTAAACCCCCAAATGGTTGCCTTTTGTATTCTTAATGAATCAGATTAGACTGAATGTAGGACTGGCCAGAGCAGGAATTTAAGCCGATGACATTAAAGTCAACCCTGGTCTGTCCAGTCCTACACTCACTCTTAACCAGTGATCCCCAACCAGTAGCTTGTGAGCAACATGTTGCTCTCCAACTCCTTGGATGTTGCTCTCAGGGTCCTCAAAGCAGGTGCTTATTTTTGAATTCCAAGCTTGAAATCAAGTTTTAATTGCATAACAACTATGTATACTGCCAAGTAGAGCCTCCTGTAGGCTGCCAGTCCACATAGGGGCTACCAAATAGCCAATCACAGCCCTTATTTGACACCCCAAGGGACTTTTTCATGCTTGTGTTGCTCCCCGACTCTTTTTACATTTGAATGTGGCTCACAGGTAAAAAAGTTTGGGGACCCCTGCTCTTAACTAATGTTGCATTTGCTTTCTTCCATGTCACCATGGAATAAGTAACAGAAGGAGGGAGATTGTGTGGTGTGTGGAACATAGTTTCAGGCCCCCCTCTCCTCTAGGGGTCCCCTGTGGCTACAGGGTATGCTGTGTAAAAGGTACACCCCTGTTATCACAGCAAATATACACATGGTCTTCTGAAATCAAAAGAGAATTAGCTTTCAGTCCAGGGGTGTAAAATGGAAACCATCTGAAATTCAGCCTAGTCACACCTCAAAGTCTGATATTGTAAATGAATTATACAAGGGGAAATAAACAGGTAAACATTGTATTAAAAAAAGAACTTATTTTCATATACTGTTTCAGTTTTCCCCCTATGATTAAACCCTTTTTAAAAGCAGACTTTAACCCTGAATCTACAAATCATAAGTCTACTAGAAAATCATGTAACCATTAAATAAACCCAAAAGGCTGGATTTGCTTCCAATAATATCTTAGTTTGGATCGTGTACAAGGTACTGTTTTATTATTACAGAGAAAAAGGAAATAATTTTCCAAAAATGTGGATTATTTGGATAAATGGAATATATGGGATACATCCTTTCTGTAATTCTGAGATTTCTGGATAAAGGGTTTCTGGATAATGGAGCCCATATCTGTACAATGTTTTAAGCTCCGCGGCTCTCTGTAAAGGCCAGAATATTGCCATAACTGTAAATGCACTTCCAGTATAATTATCTTACCCTAGGGTTTCTGACTCTCTGACTTTCAGAATGGGCTGACACCATACCTGAGAATACAGAGAAAAGTCGAGACACAGCTCCCATTGCCATTAGCCCCTAGAGTATTTCTTCTAAAGTAAGCAATCAGAAAGGAAAACTATACCCCATAAATGAATACTTAAGCAACAGAGAGTTTATAAGTGGCATATTAAAGAATCTTTCCAAACTGGTATATATGTTTAAGTAAATATTGCTCTTACCTTGAACAACCATTTCATGATGGTCTGTGTGCTGCCTCAGTGATCACCTGACCAGAAATACTACAGCTCTAACTGTAACAGGAAGAAGTATGGAAGCAAAAGACAGAACTCTGTATGTTAATTGTCTCTTGTGACCTTACATGTATAGTTTGTTTGTGTGCATCATGAATCCTAGGATCCCAGGGGTGGCCCTTACCCAATGGCACCAACTACTAAAAAGTATATTATTATGAAAATGGTTTACTTACATGAAGCAGGATTTTACATATGAGCTGTTTCCAGCGGCGATCCTTGCCTTTTCGCTGCCTGAGACGGCCTTCCTTTGCTGCCCCCATCCCTCCTTGTGGTGCTCACCTTTTCAGTTCCAGAGGGGGTCGGTGCAATTGCGCTCTCTGCACTAGAAGAGCTGAATTTCCGGGTTGAAAACCAGAAATTCAGCTCTTAGTTACCAGGAGCGGTATTTTTGTCACCTGTGGCAACCAGGGTGGCGCTGCCTGAGCTGAGTGGCTCAACTCGCCTCATTGGTGGAGCGCCCCTGGCTGTTTCACGCAATATATATGTTTATAGAGACCTACATTGTTTGGGGGTATCGTTTTTCTTTGAGGATCACTAAAATTTGGGCAAGCCTGGAAAAATAAAGAAAATAAAATGCCCCAAAAATAACAAAGGCACAAAAAACACAATCATCAACTATAAATGTATTGCTGTAAAATATAAACAAATACATGTTAATAATATATCAGAGGATGTTCTTTTCATCTGCACATTAATGTTCAACAAAAGGGAAACTGGTACTAACAATGGGGTAGATTTATCAAAGAGTGAAGTTAGAGATCTCCACAGTCCGCAGAGTGAAATACCGCCTCTCTCCATTCATTTCTATGGTATATTTAAAGGCGTAAAAGTGAAAGTTCACCATTCGACAAATACGCCTTTAAAAAACCCATAGAAATTAATGGAGGGAGGCGGTATTTCCCTTTGCGGAGTGTGGAGATCTCTAACTTCACTCTTTGATAACACTACCCCAATGTTTAAAGAACAAGTGGGTTTATATCAGCAAGGAGTCTTCTGGGAATAACTGGAGGCCTATAACAGGGTTTGAGTATGAAAACTTAACTCAAATGATAACCCCATTTTTTTTTAATCTAACTATGCTCCATGGCTGTGTTAATTCTATAAACTGGCAGATCTTTAAAACCCCAAATTGACAACTTCTCAAATTTTGAGGAGTTAGGGGATGCTCAAGAAATCACTGAAGGGGCTCAGCTAGACCATTGCCAGCCATGATTAGGGTGCTTCATTTATGGTGCTGTCATGTGACAGTGACAAAAAAAGAATATGACAACTATATTTTCGTAGAGGCTTACAATGACAGAGAAGCCCCAGAGATGGAAAAGTAAATCCCTGAAGCTCTATAAAATGCAAAGATGTGCAAGAATCAACCCCAGGATTCAAGTACAGAAGGAGTGCGATTAATTATTATAAGAAGAGAGGACTGACAGCATATGCCTATCTGGTATAAGGATAGATCCTAGTTTATTTTGATTTAATTTTCTCAAAACACTAGCAAATAAATGTCATTAATGCTAGGGTCCAGAAAGGTTTATAGAATTATTAAGGAGTTGTTTTAGGGACTCAAACAGATATAGTATCTTAAAGAACCGGAATTATTTTAGAGTAAAGCTAGAAATACACAGATAAGTCCATGTATCAAGACTACACGCCTGCCTGATATTTGGTCAAGAACTGGTCAGATATCATATTGGGCAGCTTTGAAAAACACATTGGGTCAGGACTGCATCTTTAAATATTATCGAAAATCTGGCCTGTTTGGTCTAGCGCACATATAGCTAGGTCACCATTTGGTTTGATCAGTATATGGCTTAAGACCTATATGAACCTATCATATAGTTCATTATATACTGCCATTTAGGTGATAATCTGGGAACTCTCTTAAGGTTAAAGCATTCTCTTGTCAGACATCACCATTAATTCTATCCCCTTTCATGATGGTGGATTTAGGAATATGCAGTATCTTGATTATGAATAAAAGACTCAGCTATGCCACCACAAAGGCAAATGACTTATGCTTGTGTAATTAGCTGAATGTTAGTGCCTCCAATCTCTGCTCTACTATTTTATTTCATTCTGCATTCTAGTAAAAATCTCTAGTAAAAAACTACAATTCTATCATGGTAACAATGATACCATGAAATGTTTGCCTGCCTTGCTTTAATGGTCCTGTTATGGGGAAAACAACAAATCCAAGTCTGGTCATTTATGGCCAACTTAGGAAACACAGTTGCACAAAAGTTACTATTAAAAGATTATACTTTTAATGTGAAATGATCAGTATGTAACATAACTCTCTTTCTAGCACTTGTAGAAAATGGGGTTTGGTCATTTAAGAAAAGTTTATTTGCTATAAGGACAGTTAAGTTATACAATTCCCTTCTGAGGAAGGTGCATCAAAATTAGTTAAAAAAATAGCTTGGATTTTTTTTTAAATCAAGGAAAAACCCATGTTATAGATATACTGTACAACCTTTAATGTTCTAGCTGTTGTGGATTTACAGCTCACACTGTGTTCTAATCAGCACATCTGGGGCTTCTACATCGATTCTCAAAAGGAACAGTAATGCCAAAAATGAAAGACTTTTAGATTAATTAAAAAAATAATGTACAGTTTCCCTGTGCTAGTAAAACTGTGCTGTTCTGTACTATAGAAGATATGTCTTGCAGTTTTGGTCTCCAGCACTCTAAAGCAGTATTATTGAAATAGAAAGATTAAAAAAAAGGAAAAATCCAATAGTAGGCCCAATGCAAGTTTACCCGAGACACTATGGGTCAGTCCTGCTCCAGTTAAAATATAAATTTGAGACAATTATGTTACTCATAGAAACAACTTATTTAACCTCTTTTGTGCCATCTTCTGTAGTATCTATGACATCATTATAAAAGTACCTTTTTGTTGATGCTGTAGATTCTACATTTACTAGTTTCTATTGGATCTATTCCTCATGTTTATTACGAGGCAACATATGGAAATAAGGAAATCCTTGCACTGAAAGGGTAAAACTAAGAAACCCTATATTGTTTGCAAGGCATAACTAATATATACTATTCTGGCAATAGGCAATTTGGGGGACATTGGATCAGGCCTGGACAAAATAGGCCCTGTCATTCCAAGTACACAGAGGCCCAAACTGCCTCCTACCAGCCCACTATATGGTAACTTTTATGGAGCCGTACAGCAGCCCCTCTGGCATTTGCCAGAACCCACAGATTGCCAGTCCGGGCCTGCATTGGATGACATTTCCTGCTTTATACTGTGTGAGCAGGATCAGACAAACAGACAGTTCTTTAACAGGGTAAAGTTCATTACAGATTAAACCAATACAAAACAAAATAAAACAAACAAAATCCTTGCCCCACTTGGGCTCTAACTAATACATGGGATATTTCCCTCTAAAACCCCCAAACATACAACTCCACAGTAACAACTGTTTCTCCCAGATCTCAAGCATGTCGCACAATCTACTTCGGAGCTCACTCTCTCCAATCAGCTAACAGATCTAGCCCGCTAATTATTCCCCAGGTTAGACTTCCTAAAGGAATTAACCCACCCAGGACTGCTGTACATGTGGGAGTAAGAAATGAATCATGGGGAAATATATCTCCATTCAAACTGTTCTCCAGTTACCAGTTCACAACTGTTAGGAACTAACTTTTATTATGTTATGACATCAACTTTAGCGGCAGTTTGGAAAAGTAAGAGTAAAACAAATTTAAAAATTTTCCACAAAAATGATGCCCTGGAAGGCAGAAACAGTTAAAGGCCAAGGTCAAACCATCAGAAAGACCCACAAAAACCGAGAATGAAAAGAGTTTGGTTCACAAAGGAGACACTCTGGGGAGCTGTCCAAATAACAACAACAAAACAAGTTAGTAAAAGCATAAGTGTCCTAATGAGACATCTGGACCTGGCTCAAAGATCTGTCAATTATAAATGAGCAGACATAAAAGGCCAGCCCTTTGCTGGGAATTATGGGTTGTTAATAATAAAGGAGGGAAGAGGGCACTGAAGGTATGCCCTGAGGTGCTGTTTTTTTTTTTCTTGCTGACTCCTAGTGATTATATTGATGACATTTTCTCAAAGTGTGATAGGTTTAGAGTATTTCTGTCTCTATCTTATGATACATCCTAAACATTTCCTGACAAGGATTATTTTGTGAATGCAATAAGCTATAGCCTCATGTAGAAGGCTCATCTTATACCACCATCATATATATATATATATATATATATATATATATATATATATATATATTTATTATGTAACATTGTATTAAATAGTATATTTAAGAATATATATAAAAAAGAATGGTGTAGCTTTCTTTGATCCTTTGTGTCGTGCCTAGTGTCACAGAAGAATAAAATAGAACTGGAGACTCATCTGTCAATAGTTACAGCAGGAACTGACTGCTCTTATGTTCTACACAGTGCACTTTTAAATGTAAAACAAAATTAGGATAGTGTCAAGCTAGTCACAGTAATTGTAAATATAAAATGTTAAACTATTAAAGCTAGAGGTATACGGCACCATCTCTTTGCTGCGAATATATACTATTCATTTTACTGGAGCCAATTTTCTCTGGGGGAGGGGGGGTACATACAGGGAAAAAACACAAATTCTGTCAGCCTGCTGATGTAGAAAAGTAGTTCAGAAACTACTTTTACTGTGGTTACACCCCCCTTACATAGTAAGAATCACTTTATAAATTAATCAGCTGACGGTATGGTAACGGGGTTGGAGGTGAAAAGTGCAAGAGTAGCATGTGTTTACACGGCCTAAGGTTTATAGTAAACAGGGTATACTATAGCAGTTTCTGCCTCGAAGTTATTGAGACAAAACTCTGACAAATGTCATGGCTATAGGAATTGTAATTTTGGGATACACTAGCAATTATTGTCTCATATCCTGGCCATGTTTTGAGGCGGTATTTTCTTTTGTGTGCTACAACCAGGGCACACTGTTTTTAAGACAAATCTCTGTGTTCCGGCAAAAAAGCCACAAAACATCCCGAGTGCCATTAACCTAAATTATCTATGAGGCACCTAAGATAACACCCAAGAATAACAGAGACCGGAGAAAACAAATCTTCATCCTAATAATAAGGATCAAATCAGTAATTGTAACCTTTCACCTTTATTGCTGCCACACTGCAATGTTGTAGGTTAATCAAACAAATTGCAGCCTATAATAAACTCTAGGAAAGGGCAGGAGGAGGGGATATTTTAGGAAGCTAATTTAACAGAAGTAAAGACATAAAAACCCCTGAGACATGCAAACCCTTTTTGATAATCGTTGTATGATTCAGCTGAAAACTGGAAATGCAAATTGCTAAAAATGAGGTCAAAATAGATTATAAAGCACATTACGGTACATATGCAGCATATGAAATGGCAGATATTTTATGGTACTGTTTTAAGAAAAGCTGCCACAGAGCCAAATTTACCTTTTAGTTCCAATGCTCATCAATTGAGATTTCGAAAGTTCACTCTACACACTGGCCATATTTAGTAATATGGGACCAGAAATTCTGCAGACAAAAAATGTTATGAAATGGAAGCAAGGCAGACCTAACAAGGAACTACATTTTACATTTTACTTTTTTGTGATGGGTGAGAACACACCAACCAATCATTTATTAGACAAAAGATTTGATAGGATCTATGGAGAGCTGCAGGGAAGAGGCGGGTCAAGTCGACCGGGTGTCCTAGGTCCCTGGCCGGCCAACTTGCCCCCCGTGTAAGTTCACCAATGTGGATGTGTATGAGCAGTGATGTCATGGGGAGGGATGCGCAGCGGGAACAAGAGAGCAATTATTTTTTAGTCCAGATTGAAATCAGGCACCATATGATATTCATTATTCCCTGAATGAAGAGGGTGATTTTTAAAAATGCCCCCTTTAAATGTCTGCCTTCTGTCTGCAGCTTTTCAGTCTGACTGGGTCAGAGCTGGGAGCTCACCAGAGAACATCTAGGGATTTCCATGGTAATATTATCCCCGTACTATGACAAGCCATTCCACCTCTAGTTGGTAGGGCTCTTACTCATAAGCATTTTTTCTTGCACTCCCCTGTGTTCCGTTTTGATACATTCAGAAGAGCACAGGAACATATTCTTTGATTTCTTCTTCTTTAAAGCTGGCCATAGACGCAAAGATCCGATCATTAGGGATGTCGCGGACTGTTCGCCGGCGAACTTGTTCGCGCGAACATCGGCTGTTCGCGTCCGCCGCAAGTTTGCGAACGTCGCGCGACGTTCGCCAATAGGCGTTCGCGTCAAAATCGTTCGACCATTCGACCATTCGATCGCTAAAATCGAAGGATTTTCGTTCGAATCGAACGATCGAAGCCATTGGATTGAATGAAATCATTCGATCCAATGGCTTCAATCGTTCGATTCGAACGAAAATCGTTCGATCGAACGATTAAAATCCTTCGATCGTTCGAATCGAACGATTTTCGGATGTTCGAAGTTCGCGAACTGTTCGCGAACTGTTCGCATTTTTTGCCGGTGTTCGCGAACGGCGTTCGCGAACACATTATCGGCGGTTCGCTACATCCCTACCGATCATACGAATCGAGGATTCGTACAATTTTCGGACTATGTGTGGAGAGTCTCGACATTTTTCGTCCGGCGAAGAGCAGTCGTTTGGTTGATCGGACAGGTTAGAAAATTTCTGTCGGCTGCGGGTAATATCCCTGCGTGTATTGCCGTTCGTACGATTTTCAGTGGGAGACTGTCACTAGCTTTGTCAGACATAACTATCATACGATTGCTGTCAGGGGCAGAACATTGGCTGATCTGTTCTTACTATTTCTGAATGGTAAGACTTTGATCTTTATGGTTAGTGGCAGGCCGGGAGATGGGAAAGTCCGACTGAACGTTGATTTGTACGGTCGGATCTTTGCGTCTGTGGCCAGCTTAAATCTTCTGCATAAAAAACAAAACACAGGGGAGAACAAGAAAAAATGCTCATGAGCGTTGACCTAAAGGTCAATCTGATTCTTCCACTGCTTGAGCAAGATTCTACCAAGCCTGTAATTCTTCGGCAACAAAGCTGTAATAACTTTTGCTGATTTTCTTCCCAGGTTATGGTTTTGGCTCCATAGGCGAGCCATTTGGTAGCTGACTGGGCCAGGAGTGGCTAAATTGGCAGTAGAGCAAATTCGTTTTTTAGCGACCATAATTGCAATGTAATTCTATTAAGAATGCTACAGCTTAGGCAAGAAACATGTTAGCTCACACTTATATATAAACACATATTCAAAGGAAACTAAGGCTAAAGATATTTAAATATTGCTTATTTTTCATGCACATAACCTGTCTTTAAAGATTACAGCTTACCAATACACTATCTTCAAGAAGCACACTAAATTGAGGCACTTGTTGAAATCAATGAGATTTCATTGGGAAAAAATATGCTCTAGTAAATCACAAGTGTTCTGTCTTTACCCCAGAAATCAATGTTCACACATTAGGGCTATTAGTTTATTGAAAGCACAGTGATAGATTAGGGCTGGGGTGGGACCTGGGAGCCACACCTGAATTCACTTGGTCCTATCCTTTCTGTATTGATTGCACAGAAGGGGGATGAAACGAAAGATCAGCATTTTTAAAACAGTAAACATACAGTATAGGAGTCTTTAAAGGCATGGCAGTATTGCAAACTGTAAGCAAAGCTAATAATACAAGCATAGGCTTGACATGTAACTGTAGTTTTAATCTGTTCAATTGGGGGACCTCCACACAGATTAACCATTATGCACATTAATAGAAAATAAGAGTATCATATTTGAAAATCATTGAACTGTCATCAAAATGCTTTCAGTTTCTTCACAATTATCTCCCTCATATGACATAGTGGGCCTGGATGCACTAGGAGTGTGAACTGTTCTGCTGATCTACCTTTTATCCACTACAGTTTTCTGTTGTATAGGACATCATATATAAAACTCATGGTGAGAACCACAGTATTTTTAATTTTTTTTATCCCTTCAATTTAATTGTGATATAAATTATGATACAATAAACCTCTTCTATGCAAGTATATGTGCAGTTTTCCGCCAACATATTTCATTATGTTGCAACCCCCATCTAGGCTAGGCTTTGTCCAGCTAGGAAACAGACAGAGCTCCAGTTCCATTTGACTCTCTCATCAGGATGGGTCTTTGCTATGTAAAAAGGTGAAGAAATGAGAAGGAAAGGCATTTTTACTCGGGGGTACCAAAAGTTAGGCACCCTCAAGTGATTGCATATACTTAGCCCTGGCCGGTGCTCCTATCAGCAGAAAACTGCACTAGCCGGGGGTTATTCCAGCGAGCACCACGGAATGCTTCTCTTACGGCTTTCTTCAAATTTCCCTGGGCAGACGCATGCGCAGTAGAACAAAATAGCTGGCTTTTTCTGTAAAGTTGGGCTTTTTGCTTTACTGTGCATGTGTAGCCATGAGAAGAAAGAAGAACCCAGAATAAGATGGCTTTGTGGTGCTCACTGGAATAACCCCGGGCCAGTGCAGTTTTCTCCTTTAACCTTCCTTCTCCAAAGAATTGGACACCAGAATGTTCTTGAACAAAACAAATAGCACAGGCTTTATTTTATTAAAAGGCTGTGTAGCCTACCCAAGTGCAGTAGTGTAATGATTGTGGTGACACCCCAAAAGATTCCCAGTAAATAACAACACAAGCTGAAAGTGAACCCAGATTTATTATACAGGAACTGGACTGAAATGAATTGGTAATTAAATGCAGAAATAGAGATGGTCAAAAATAACATGCAATGCAAATACAATTTATATCAGTTAAATCCACATTCATATTTGATTATAGCAATAAAGGTAACTAAGCATTTGACATGTAATATATGGATATTTGGGAGCTCCCCTAAAAGCCGGCAACGTTGGGGCCCTTAAAGAAGAGTTCACTGAGCTTTTAAAAATAGATTTAAATGTGTATTGTCACTTTAAATGTAGTCATCCGTGACTCTGTACTCCACTTTGTATTGGTCAGCAATAATAATCCCACATTGGTGCAATCAGTGTCCTATAATAAATGGCACAGAATGTCCCTTCTGCAGAGTCTGTCTGAGGAGAACTATATTGTACAGTCAATCCCTGTGTTGTTTTTGCATAAATGAGGTATTGGTTACCTGTATCTCAGTACTGCTGCACTATTACTACAGAGATGTGAGGCAGGAAAGTCTGATACTAATAAACTTGCTTGCAGGTCACAGGTCTCACTTCCAAACTATAATTTCTGTACTGGAGGCTTGGAATGGCTCTGGCTGGATTTCAGTCTTCTTCCCAGACTGTGCAGTAGGATCTCTCTGCTGCCTCCCTTACAGCATACATACACACTGGCCTTTCACATAATCTCCAGCAACTCCGGCCCCCTTTCTCCTCAGGCCCTTTCCTTCTCTCTCCTCCACTATTTAGAGGATTTCCTTTCTCCCACTTCCTCTGCCTTCTGGGATCTGTAGTCTCCTGATTCACATTATTATTTACACTGCTGCTGCTCTGAATAACAGTGACTATTAATCCACAAAATAAGGTAATAAACGTATTTGCATAGAAACCTGCAGGGCTACAAGTGGTTCACTTTTAGGTGAGCTTTTAGTATGTTATAGAATGGCCAACGCTAAGAAACTTTCTATTGGTCTTCAATATTTATTAATTTTAATTGTTTTTTTTAATTATCTGCCGTCTTCTTCTGACTCTTTCCAGCTTTCACTAACCCCATCTAAAAATAATGTTCTGTGAGATGACAAATGTATTCTTATTGCTACTTTTTACTTCTCATCTTCCTTTTCAGATCCTCTCCAGTTCTTATGCCGGTCTCTTATTCAAATCAATACAGGGCAATTTGGACCCTAGCAACCAGCTGAAATTGCAAACTGGAGAAGCTGAAAGACAACAAAAACAATAAAAAATTAAAACAAACTGCAGATTGTCTCAGAATATCACTCTCTACATCATACTAAAGGTTATCTCAAAGGTGGACAACCCCTTAAAACACAACCAGGGATATCATACTTACAACCCATGATGTATGCACATACTGTACATGTCAGGTAACATCACAGCAAATTCAGAGCCAGTGGCAGAAAAATAAAGTGAGCAAGAGTGTGTGTTTATTTAATATCTTTACATCACACAACATCACATCAAATACAACGTTTCTGAAGGTGTGTAACCCTGTCCCTTCCTCAGGTGTAAATGAACATTAGAATGCCCTGGGGTACAACTACACAATATCCACATTACCCCCGAGTGTCCTTTCCAAGCAAAAGACGTTATACCAACATTCCAAGTCCATATAAGTCCATATAGTTCTATACATCTCATTAGCACCCAGTTTGTGGGAATATCTAAACAGCGAAAGTAATACAATGCATAATTTACAAGAAAAAAAATAATTCTTTACCTATTTGTTAATTTAGAGCCAGCACCTTGTGACATCCCTGGGGAAATCTCTACATGTTGGATCAAGGAAATTACATAACCTAAGGGCTATATTTATCAAAGAATGAAGTTAGAGATTGCCACGGTCCGCTAGAGTGAAATTCTGCCATTCTCCATTCATTTCTATGGGATATGAAAGGCATATTTATCAAAGGATGAACTTTCACTTTCACCCATTGATAAATACTCTTTTAAAAATCCCATAGAAATTAATGGAGAGTGGCAGAATTTCCCTCTACTTTTAGGGGTAGATTTAGGGGTATATTTATCAAAGAGTGAAATTAGAGATCATCCCAGTCATCTAGAGTGAAATTCCACCACTCTCCATTAATTTCTATGGAATTTACAATGGCGTATTTACTGTATCAAAGGGTGAACTCTCACTTTCACCCGTTGATAAATACGCCGGCAGAGCAGCAGGACCACGAGGCGGGCATCCCCGGAGGGGTGGCGGGCGTCCCCGCCGACCACCTGGGTGAGTACCCATTACACTAATACTGCCATGGAGCTGTCAGGCCCGAAGGCTCAGGTTGGAATTATGGACCAAGGAGGAAGTAGTTGGCACCAAACACAGTTCGAGGTATCCAAGGGTTAAAGAGAATAGGAAGTCAAGTCCAGGCAAAAGGGTCAGTTCAGGCAGCAAGGGTTCCATAGACAATATCACAGGCAAAGGTCAGGATCAGAATCAGTAGAATTATCAATATAACGCACCCAGGAACACACAAAGTAGAACCTATTATTGGCAAAGGCTGTAGGCCTCAGGCGTCATTTTAAAGGCAGATTTTCGCTCCAAATATGTGTATAACACACTCTCATGTTACATGTTGTGACGTATCAGCGTCAGATGTCACGTCGTCCCACGTGGCTCCCCTGGGTGCTGCCGTCTTGCTGAAGGAGTAAGGAGAGCCAGTGTGTGCTCCTTCTAGGAGCTTAGTCTTGCTATGTTTTCCTCTTCAAACCACTTGTTGGGCTACCTATCTGCACACCAGCTTCATCTGAAGCAAATGCTTCTGACACATCTGTGAACAAGTGCAATTCCACACTGGAATCTCCTATCCAGGTAAAATTTACCTCCTGCTAAACGACTCCAAGAACCTCCAAATCTCCAGTTCCTCCTAGCCTCCATATGGTGTTGGGGGTTTTTACACCCAGGTGATAAACAACCCAACTTTTAGCAAAGCATCCCATTGTTATTACTCTACCGGCAAAGTTGAGTTTGATCATAACAATATCTCCCATACTGTCACCTTACCCCTCCCTATGGCAAAATGTATATAAGACAAGTCACTGAACCTACCATTTTATCCAATGACAATGGCCAGCAGCGATCCTGTGGCTGCATCAGCCCCCCTATCTCCCACTCTGCGATTTAAACTTTAGCATCAGAGCAGGTCAAGGGGGGCTGTATTGCTTGTCCAGAGAGCTTAATTGCTAGATTGCTGGCCCTGCTCATGAACTAGTACCTCTAATTGGTGCACTTTTCAGCAGGAATGCAGGCCTGGAGTCTAAAGTTAGTAATTATATTTATTAGGGGGTGCCTAACTCCCCCCCCCCCAGCAAATATGAATTTACTTGTCCTCAAAAATACGTATTGTAAAGTCTTGACCCAAACAGAAGTGTTTGTTTGTAGAGTTTATATAACAAGATGTAAAGCTGCCAGCTCTGCTCCACATAGATGTCTCAACCATAGTGCCTAGAATACCATCTAGCCTGTTATAGAGGGCGCCCTCTAATGTCAGCAGTACTGCATAGCAATAAACATGAACTAAACATAAACATTTCCTAACAGGGCTGCTGTTAAACATAACACCTATTATATCATTAACGGCGTTACAAGTTAATTTTGTGCTAGTTTTTTCACATAGCTGTGCTGCAGGGAATATTATTGCATCTTATATATTACATACCAAGAAAAACAAGGCACAGGTAAGAATATCACTAAATGTCTTTGGGAGAACGTATCTGTGTGTTTGGATACAGCATGGCTCTATAATCCTAACCATAGCTCAAATGACCATTAATGGCTTTAAAAAAGCCACACCTCTTTCTGCTAGTAACTGCTCTCTCGCCCTCCTGCTAATTAGCCTGATCCTTTACACACTGTAAAATCTATACAACACCCAAGAAGTACCCCCTCTGGCTGTCACAGACTAGGACTGGAGACCTTGTAAAAATTGAGCACACATAGACATATGCACGACACAGGTACACAAGGGCAGGGCTGGTTAGTGTAAGTCCTTTCCTCCCCGTGATACCAACAAAATGCCTTCATAAAACTCATTTTTACAAGGTGGTGGGATGGAGTCTGTGAATGGGGGATAAATAATAGGAGGGAGGTGCTTTTTCTTCATTTTGAATTTTATTGTCGTGTTTCTCATTTCCATTACTTCGCACTAAACTGTGCCTGCCATAAACTGTCCCATTGGTATGATGGCTTGTGGTGCTGTGTGGTCTCACAGAATAATGTGAAAGCTACATTAGAAATCTATTTACACAAGACTGTGTGATGGAATCAGCTGTGCTTTCCCACTCCAAAAAGAAAATTCTTGATGAACAAAATAGTTATAAAGACTAATTTATAAGGCAAGTGCAATGTGTACTCTTTGGATGCATTCAACATTTTGCACAATGGTGCAGTTTTCTCCAGAACTCCAGGATCACTGCGGGCACTGCAATTTGACAAATTGTAATGCAATTTAGTGCAGTGAAATAATAAAAGTGCAGTGAAGTAATAAAAGTTTAAATGGAAAAAATGCACAAATAGGCATTAAAATTGAAATTTGGCAACGTTATATTCTTCATCGGAATTTTAATTGGGCACTGCACACTTTTAAGGCATGCATGTGCATGTGAAGGTGGAGTAATCTTTTAGTAGACCAAACATAACTTTTTCATAAGAAGTTGTATTCACACAGTGTGCACAGGTGTAAACGATAATATTCGGAATCTTTTTTCTACTGCAAGAAATAGTTGCTAAACAGTTTCCGTGGTTTGCAAAAGCTATATTAAATTTATGCAATGGCAGAAATGATTGCTTTGCAAATATACAAACTTTTATTTCATTCCATTGACTGTGGCATTTTCAGCATGTTGCTTTATTAATGACATTAATGTCTAATTGCTAGAGATGAGTCAGTTGTGTCCATAGACCCAACCTTCTAGTGGACCCCTCGAATTACCTCCAGGGTTCACCAGTGGCCATGTACACAAGCATGTGCTATTATTGCCATGTGCTTAACACAGACAATGGTGCTCATCTCAATTTACTGGAAGCATGTGTAGGTTCAGGTACCTTGTATGGGTTCAGGCATCAATGAACGCTCAATGTTCTGTACAAACTAGTGCTTTGGAGTTTCCCTTGCAGTAGTAGATGATATCCTCTAGCCCTGACATTTTTATCAAGACACATTTTTCTCAAGTAAGCACCCCCATAAAAGTCACTGTGGGTCAGCATGCAGTTGCTAAGGTATTCTTTATAAAAAATAACAGTTGTTAATCCTGCTCTTTTTGTATGATTTGCCGTATGCTTAATGTCTGTTTTGTTGGTCAGAAATATTTGGCAGAGGCACTACAATTTTTAAGCAGACAGAAGAACATTTTAAAGAAAATCTTGCTATTGCATTTCCATTCTCTTTCTTTGGCTTAACCCAATATGCTGTTCACTACTGTTATGTTTTGGGTAGCTGAGGATGAGTAGAGTATAACAGTGCTTTATTAGCAGGCTCGTGCAGGCATTACACAACAGTAACTTTCACTTTCACTTTTAAGCTGTCAGGAAGTATGCACAGTATAAGTCTGGGCACAGTGACATCTACAGGCCCTTTGTATAAACACCACATATTCCCCCTATAGTAGGAAAGCATTTGGGCAAATGTAATAAACAACAACAATGCATCTTAAAGCAATAATATACATTATTCACATCACATAGTCCTGGGTCCATGCAGGTAGTTTTCTGATTCTCTCAGTACGCCTTATAGGTTCACTTTCTTCAGGCCCATTGCAGTTGACATCAGGAGTAGGACAATGTCCTTCATCAAATGGAGCTTCTCCAAAGTCATATCTAACAGGAGCAAGACGACTTGCATTCCATATGCGTCCATCAGACAGTTCATATGTGTATGGTCCTCGCTGGCATCTCACTTCAAGTGGTGTAGTAAATTTAGATTGTCCTTGTTTCAGTATTCCTGGTTTCTTAATTCTGATCCAGGCTGAAAGTGTACTTCTCTGGTACCACGTTTTCTGTCATTATAAGCCTTGCATTTGGCTTGTTGACGTTTCACAATGTCAGCAGTAGATGATTTTGTAGGCAAGGTATTTTGTGGAAGTTTGATGTATGCAACATGTAACTTAGTGAGTATATGTCTGCCATGTAATAATTCAGCTGGAGATGATTGGGTTGTTGCATGACGCGTTGCTCTGTAGTTATGTAGGAACTCTGTTGTAAATACTTTTCAAGATTTCCCAGTAAGATTTGCTGTCTGTAGTGCTTCTTTCAGATTTCTCCATTTGCTTCTGGGTAATACACTGAAGATTTCCTAAGCACAATATTTCTCTCTCTCAGAAAGGATTCAAACTCATATGAGACAAACTGTGGTCTGTTGTCTGATATTAACTCCTTTGGATTACCTTCTCTGCTGAAGACTGTAGACAGAAATGTTATTACTGTAGCTGATGTTATATGAGAAACAAATGCAATTTCAGGCCATTTACTGTAATAGTCTCAAGGTTATAGCAAATCTACAATCTATAGGAGCATCTGTAAAAGGGCCGACAATATCAATAGCAAGTTTTTCCCATGCTGAATCAGGGAATGGTACTGGTTTTACATCTGGTCTCAACTTTGTGTACAAAGTTCTTTGCACAACCCAGTGATGTGGTGAAATTTTAGACACTGGCTGTGTGGCAGGCATTGGTGCTGTAGTAATGAGACCACCAACTAATTGTAGGTTTAATGCAGCAAAGAGATCCCTTCCAAGTATAGCAGTACCCTTATTCACAATGTAAAAGTCACATTTTGCAGTATTTGATTCAAATTGTACAGTCATTGGCAAGCAACCAAGCACAGGGATTGGATCCTTTAAGTAACTGACCAGTTTCAGGGCAGGTGCAACAAGAGGATCTTTTGCATTGAAGTATTTCAAGAAAATATGCTTTGGTAGTATAGAAACAGCTGAACCTGTATCAAGCATCAAGTGTCAGGACTGCTGGAAGCACCCGACAGCGCTGCTTACCTTCTCGGCGATCACAATGAAAATCCAAGATGGTGGCGCCCATGCTGAATACATGGGTGCAGCGTTGCTGCATGATGATGTCATCGCTGGTGCTGGGATTTTTAATAAAAGGGCGCCCTGGACGCTGAAACCCCGCCCAATTATAGGTTTTCAATCCTGTGAGTACCTGGGTGTATTATTGTCTGTCTGATTCCTGGTTTTGATTCCTGCTGTGATCCTGACTCTGATCCTGACCTGCCTGCCTGTTTGAACTCTTGCCTGGACTTTTACTAACGCTTGTGCCTGATTCCTATTTGTACTACATACCCGGACTTTAACCCTTGTTGGGTTTCCTCCTCGTTCCTGACTACTCCCGCTGGGAGCCGATAGGCCCCCTGATGTTATAACTGGGCCTTGGACCCCACTGAGGAAGCTACGCCTGATGTCGGACAAGCGCTACAAGGTTTGGTGTCCCGCATGGAAGATTATGATGCTCAGCAGTTCTGCATTGGGCAGGTACTCGATACTCTACTTTCCTGTATGCCTCCAGCGTCTCCAGTTGCTGGTAATTCTCCCACAGCCGCTGTTCCTCCCGCTGCAGTCTCATCGGCTGGCGAGCCACATATCCCTCCTCCACCTCGATTTAATGGGGATCCTCACGCCTGCAGAGGTTTCGCAACACAGTACCAGATCCAATTCAAGTTTCAACCCTCGCAGTACTCCAGTGAACGTGCCAAGGTGGGGTATGTGATGTCTCGTCTGGAGGGCAAACCGCTCGAGTGGGCAACATTTCTCTGGGAGAAAAATTCTCCATTGACCTTTGATGTCAAAGCATTCCTCCAGGCCTTCCGAACCGTGTTTGATGCCCTGGGTTGGGTCGCTAATGACTCTTCTCGGCTCCTGCAACTCCAGCAGGGAAACCGCAGTGCCAGTGAGTACGCCATTGACTTTAGAACTTTAATGGCAGAGACCTCTTGGAATGAGAGGTCTGTCGACTCGACTTAAGGATGACCTAGTCTCCAGGGAACTTCCTGACCTGCTGGAGGATTTGATTGCTCTCACCATTAAAGTGGACACTCATCTTAGAGAGCACCAAGTTGACAAGGAGCGCAGTAAGAGATTTCAACCTACGCTGGCTCCACATTTCAAAGACCTCTGTTGCCTGCACAATCCCAGCAGCCTTCCACTACACCTCCAGAGGAGCCAATGCAAGTTCTCAGAGCAAGAAAAACTTCGAAGATGCATGGCGGGCTCATTTTGCCAATTCCTGTCCTGTGAAGCCTAAGAGTTCTATCCCCCAAGGTAAATCCGGGGTAACACGTGTAGGGGGCGTTACTCCTAAATCTCAAGGGAACTCCCACAGGTTTCTTCTGCCTTTACAGATTTGTCTGGCCATTAAGACTTGTCGGCTCTGCCTTCATCGATTCAGGGGCTGCCTGATATATGGATGTTCCCCTGTATCCGTTGACTACTCCCGTATGGGTTACGGCAATTGACGACAGGCCATTATCGTCTGAGATAATTTCCATGACGACAGGGGAATTGCCTGTGCAGGTTATGACTTTACATAAAGAAAAGTTGTAGTTTCCTGATTATTTCCTGCCCTTCCGTTCCTGTCGTCTTGGGTTTACCCTGGCTTCGCCTACATAAACCCACCATTGATTGGTCTTCTGGGCAGATCTATCGTTGGAGTCCTTTCTGTCAAGAACATTGCATTCCTGCTAATCCCCTTCACCGGGTGTCTATCTCTTTCGTCAGATCTGAAAGCCCTGCCATCCTTTTATAAGGAATTCTCCAATATCTTTGCCAAGATTGAGAAATGTGTCTTCGAAGTGGCCAAGATCCCTTTCCTTGGCTATGTCATATCCCCAGAGGGTTTTGAGATGGATCCTGCTAAAGTGTCCGCGATCCAGGAGTGGACCCTTCCTTTGAGCACCAAGGCAATACAAAGATTTATCTGGTTTGTGAACTACTACCGACAGTTCATCAAGGGGTTTTCCTCCCGCATTGCCCCCATCCTTTCTCTCATTCGAAAAGGGGGTAAACCTAGTTCATGGCCCCTTTCAGCTGTTGAAGCATTCCACTCTCTGAAGTATGCTTTCACCTCCGCCTCTGTCCTTCGACATCTTGATCCTGGGTTACCCTTCTCCATTGAGGTGGGCGCATCCGAGGTTGGGGCCAGCGCTATTTTGTCCCAAGACATCCTGCTTATGGGAAATTACATCCTTGTGCTTACTTCTCCAAAAAATTCTCTCCTGCAGAGCAGAATTACGATGTTGGGAATCGTGAATTCTTGGCATTCAAGCTTGCTCTCGAGGAGTGGCGTCACCTTCTTGAAGGATCTTCAATCCCGGTCACTATCTATACTGACCATAAAAACTTAGAGTTCATACAAACTCTCAAGAGGTTGAATCCCCGACAGGCAAGATGGGCCCTCTTATTTTCTCGCTTTACCTTCATTTTGACCTATCACCCTGGCTCCAAGAATCGGAAAGCTGATGCTCTATCCCGAAGTTTCATTCCGTTGGATCATTTTCCTGAAAGGCAAGAACCAATTATTCCTCCTGACAAGATTATTGCATCTCTGTTCCTTCAATTTGCTGAACAAATCTTGACTGGTCAGTCTTCCGCTAATACGGATACCCCCATTGGGATGGCGTTTGTACCCCCTGAGCTTCTCCTGCCCATCCTACAACAGATTTATTGTTCCAAGCAAGCTGGACATCATGGTCCTGAAAAGACTCTTGAGTTGTTATGACACCTAGTCTGGTGGCCGACTATCCGTAAAGATGTCAAAGAATTTGTTGCTGCCGGTACTATTTGTGCCACTTCCAAGGCTAGCCATACTCCTCCTAGCAGGTTATTACAACCTTAACCCATCCCCTCTCGTCCATGGACTCATTTAGCAATGGACTTCATTGAAGCGCTTCCACCCTCAAGAGGGAACACTGTGATCTGGGTAGTTATTGACCTCTTCAGCAAGATGGCGCATTTCATACCATAACGAAAAGTTCCCTCAGCGGTGGATCAATCCCAGCTCTTTATTCAGTTTATTTTCCGGTTGCATGGCTTCCCATCTGAGATAGTCTCTGACAGGAGATCTCAATTTACAGTTCTGACGTTCCTTATATAAAGACTTGGGTATTACTCTTGAGTGCTCCTCTGCCTATCATTCCCAAACCAAACTTTGGAACAATTCTTGAGGAATCATGTTTCCGTCTGTCAGGATGACTGGTCCGATTTTCTCCCGTGGGCGGAATTCGCTCATAATAATGCATGCCACACCTCCACTGGAAGTTCTCCATTTATGACGGTGTATGGTCAACATCCTCACGCCTTCCCACAAGACTTTGTTTTATCTGACATCCCTGCTGCAGACGATCATGCAGCCAATATGTCTGCTATTTTGGCTCTTGTGCACAAGACATTTGCTGATCGGAGATGCAGGTCCTCCATACAAGGTTGGTGACAAGGTATGGTTATCTACTAGGAATATTCACTTAAAAGTGCCTTCAACCAAGTTGGGTCCAAAATTTATTGGTCCATTCTCCATCATGAAAATTGTCAATCCTATGGCCGTTAGACTTCAGCTTCCCCCTAAGATGTAAATTCCCAATGTGTTCCATGTCTCCCTGGTGAAACCAGCAATTTCCAATCGCTTCTCTTCTGACGAGTCTCCCCTTTCAGCTATCTCTGTGGATGGACAACAAGAATAGGAAGTGGAAAGGATCCTAGACTCGAGATTCTCCAGAGGGTCTCTACAATTCCTGATCCCATGGAAGGGTTTGGTCCCGAAGAATGTTCATGGGAAAAGCAGTCTGATGTCCATGCCACTTGCTTGGTGAAGCTACTCTACAAACAGTTTCCCCAGAAGCCTAGACTTGGTGGTCCAGTGGCCCCCCGTGGGGGAGGGGGTACTGTCAGGACTGCCGGAAGAACCCGACGGCACTGCTTACCTTCTCGGCGGGTTGTGATGAAAATCCAAGATGGCGGCGCCCATGCTGAACACACGAGTGCACTTGTCTGAACACTTATAATAAATGTACCAGTTTTGTCCACACTGAATACTGTGACATTTGTAATATTGACTTTATGAACATCTTTAGCAGAACTACGGCATGTGTAATAATTTTTGCATACAGAATATAGAAGTGAAATTATACAGTATATTGGCGGTAGTAATAACATTTATAAATATGCCCACTATTTTCACCAGGTCTAGTCAATGATTGCAACTAATGAGATGTTTTCTATTAAACAGGTTACCAGTAAGGTCCATGGCACACAGGGAGATTTGCCGCCTACAGATAATCTTCGCTGCCACAGACAACAAATCTCCCAAAAAAGACTTTTCATTGAATAACATTATGATTGCTGCAAGTCAAATAAGTACTTGTGGTGATGTAGATGAATTACAGGAAAATGCAAAAGGAGGCAATTTTCATAGCTTAGGCAAGACTGACGTAAATGCTACGTTTTATTTGTGATAAATGTTATTCAATGGAAAGACTTTTTAGGCAGATTTATCACCCTAAAAATCTCCCCTTGTACCATCTCCCTAAAGTCATGATGCTGATTAATTGCTATGGGCTACTAGACCTGGTGCAAAATTTCACTTGGCCCTTTAAAAATAGACCTCATCAGTCATACATTTCCCAATGGCTTGCCATAGATGCCACCTTGGCCTGGGGCTAAATGATTAGATAGCCCAATTTGGCATACTATGTTGGTGGCTAAATCAAATAAAGATCTGCTAATTTGGCAACTTTTGGCAACTTTGCCAAATGAGTGGATCTATCACTGTTTGGCCAATTAAAACTGACAATAACAGGTATGAATCATGTTTTTGGCCATCTTGTTATTATAACAAAGGGACAAACAATTCCTACGTTGTTTAAAAGCCATTTTAGGTAAAATGTCTAAATGACCTTGATATGGGTTGATGCAAATCATACTCACATTACAATAACCTTTTTTAATTTCAACTTTTTGCAGAAGTGTGCCCAACATTCTCATTATTATGCTGTAGCTGTACAGTATCTGCCTTTTTTTTATCTCCTATACATTTTCATTATGCCACAGAAAATGTTGTCTTTAATATAAACACCCTACTCTTATCCCTGATAAACACAGAGAGGTAATGATTTTCATATGTATATGTAATCCGCTGTCAGCTTCACTTTCTGTACTCACCCAAAATCAAAAGGCTCACTTCTAAAAAGAATCAGGTCAGGGCTGGAAATGACTTCTGGCTACACATGTCATGGAGGTTAACCTAAACACAGAGACTCCACAGGCTGAAGAAACAGAGAATACAGCCTTGTAAAAATAGCTAATTAAAGCTTTAAAACATACCTTTACAAGTTCTTTTTATAGTGTCACTGGCCTTTTATTGGGTTTTTGTAGATTAGCTGAAATGGAAAAGGGGAGCCTGTAACCTAAGGAGACTTAAAAACATGAAGAGGTAGGTGCCTTCAACAAGAGACATGTCTCTTTGCGCTTCATCAACTATCACAACCTTTCTAATAGCACCGATATGGCCTGCTTCACCCCAGGCTGAATTAATTAGCAAATTCTAAGCTTATTGCATGCTCCAAACAATGTCTGCAGTATAAAATAACACCCAATCAATTTTCTAAGCATAGTGAGTTGTCTGTAGTGCAATGTAAGATAAGTAAACCAATGTTGCAGTGTCCTCATTTCAATAAATTCTCTCAGTGTCTTGTCCATGCATAGCACAAAACAAAATCTGTGGTACCGTGTTAGCCAGTAACAAGTCTAACTTATTGCCCATGAATACCTTTCACTGATCTTACAGAATATATGCTCTGCCTTTCTAGCTTTCATTTGTATTTTGCCTGACAAAGGGGCCTTGGTGCTCCGAAAGCTTGCAATGTATTTTTATTGTTAGCCAATATAGGTATCACTTCTACAATACTTTTTGTATTTGTTTGATTTTTTATTTGTTATTTTTGTCCATGCATAAAACTGTTACCATGCCTACTTCCTGCTTTTATATAGAACATATACTCATAATTATAACACCCCAAAGATGCCTCCTTTTTGAGCTATGCTGGTCTCAACACCTCAAAGCAGAGTGCTACCCATTGAGCTATCCACTGAGTCTGTTTTTGGCACAATAATGTCCCTATGCATGAAGCACGGTCCATATATATATATATATATATATATATATATATATATATATATATATTATATAAATGCTATATATCAAAAACACATATTACACATATACAAAGAAATATACTGTCCTTTAAAGGGGAGCTCCGCTTCCAAACCAAAATTTGATAAAGAGGTCCACATAACACATAAACCCCTAATATACCCATCACAGTTACCTGTTTCTTCAAAAAGTATGAATAAATGCAATTTTCTATGCTGAAATCCAGCTGTTTAACAGCTGTTTCTGCATCATTTGAAAACCTGGCAGGGAAGGAGAGACTAAACACTGATGTTACAAATTGTAACAACTTCTCCACAGCTTACAGGCAGCATGCAGGAACTACATCATCCACAATGCATTGCACTATGATGTCCATTCCTTATTGAAATAGTGTGTGCAGGGACAGCTGGCTGTTGATACAAAGTAACAGTAGTCAGCCAGCTCAGCAAAGTAGTCAGGCAGACAGAGGTAGAGCAGGGGGCTAGGCTTATGGAACTGTTCCAAACCATTAAAAATCATGAAACGTCTGCATATTTTTTAATTGATACATAATGCAAAGTTGCTTGAAATTATGTTTACTTTTCAAAAACTTATGTTTGTGTGGCGTTCCCCTTTAAGTTTACTGAAAAGTATAAGGTTAGAAGCCAAAATAGCATTTTGTGTTGGATGAATTTCAAGGAAGAAAATACATTTTCATTCCTAAATCATCTGGGTGACATTAAAGCTATACCCCCTACACCTGACCTGCTGGAAGTTGATTTGTTTGTCTACCTATAAAAATACCCAGAAAGGTTTATTGCAGAGGTTGAACTCAATGAATTTGCGCCATATTTCTGTGTTTACAGTATATATACATACACTTGCACACATATTATATATGTTTGTGTGCATTTATATCTATATATTTAAGTATTTTATATTTGTACATATTAAAAATAAATGTGGAATGCACTAAATCTCCACAAACCTGCTGTCATCTCCTTTTGTTCAATATCATTCCAGATCTCTCTTTCCAGCATTAGCAATGTAATTCTTCCTAAGAAAGCATTAATGCCATGTGAAAAGCTGACAGAAAAGAGGCTTGTCACTGGCGTGTGCCCATTGCTTGTGAGCTGGCTGTAATACCCACTGAGGTGGCAGACTCTGTCCCCTATGGCCATTCTCTTCATTCCTTAATGAGGATGATGCTCAGACACAGCCAGCACCACAGCCGGTATGTGCGAACTTGGAATTAATTTGCCTCTAAAAAGGTCAGAGAATAATAATAACGAGCCCTCACTATATGTATGCCTTGGCACAGTATCCTGCAAATGCATAATGCCGATTCTAGGAACAAACTGCCAAATCTTATTGCCTTAAGCATCCCTTGAGATGCATTGGATACTGTTAAGATGGTATTTTAATTCAATTGTTTTTTAGTGTTGGCTAAACATGTATTATATTATAAACATCTTCATGATGGAAAAAAGGTCTTACTGATCGCTGTAAAACCTCCATTCTTTATGCATTGTTGAACTGGGGTAGAATTGACCAGCCAGAGGAACATGTGCCAGTGTCCTACTAGTTACTTTTAGAATGCATTAAGTAATATAAATAGCTGGGCAGCAAAACACAAAAGATAATAAAGAATGCAGTTTTGTTAAAGGGGACTCATCACCCATAAAAAATATTTAAAATCCGATTTTATCACATTAGTCAAGCAAAATGAACTTTAATGACACTGAATAAATGATTTGAATCTTTTTCCTTCAGTCTAGGAATTCATAATTATAGCAAGCAGGCAGGAGCCATTTTGTGGACACTGTTATTAAGGCAAGCCTTGCATCATCTCAGAATCTTGTTTGTGCACCAGAATGGGGGACCCAATGTCCATTTCCATGCCCTGGCTACACAATTAAATGGTAAAGAGAACGGGGGAATGTGTGGAGAGCTGTGACATCTAGGAAGTGCTGAATGGAAAGTGAAAGTAATTGTCTGCCCCGCCTCTATGCCACGGGCATAGAGGAGGGGCAGACAATATTTGATTGACAGCTGAGATTTTTAAATATGCTTAAAACAGCTATAAATGCTTCAATAAAAAATAGAAATTGGATTTTATGTTCAATTTGAAAAGGACTTTTATTATACAGCTTTTCGTGTCTGGATGACAGGTCCACTTTAAAGAGGAATCTGATTACTCTTTGTAAAAACAATATTAAGGATACAAAGATTCAGAGAGCAGCAAAGGGTTAATAATAAGCAATCAGTCAGCAAGTTAAAGCAGGGAATATATGCTGGATGAATTTGTGCTTATATTATAAGGTCCAAAGAGGTGCTTTTCTAACCCACAACCAACCAGAGAGTATTAGCAAAGTGCAATAAGAGGCTAATCACCCTATCTCTGAAGGAGTAAAAGTTCATCAGGTCCACAGCCAAGTATACATATTCCCTTTTCAGGGCAAAAACAACATCTCTCCCTTAACCATAGCTCCTTACATTTGAAAAATGGAAAGCGGCATAAAAAGATTTGCTCTGAGCAGAGCATAAAAATGATTTGACCATGTACATTTTATGGCCACACCCCCTAGTTACCATGTCCATTTCTGGGAGTTTTAGGGCCATGTTTTATGTGTTATAACAGTTTTGCTTAAAAGAGTAAATTGTCTTTTATGCTGTGGGTCACAGTTCTCTCAAGAGACTTGTTAATCTTGAATGGTTACAGTTGTATCTTTGCTTATCGTAAATTGTTACAAATGTACTGTATCTAAGTGAATGTGCTGAGTATTCTGGGCTCTCTGCCAAAAAGCAGCTTATTTAATTAAGTTTCAGAAATGTTGTATCTTTTTCTGGAATCAGTGCAGGAGATCAAAGAGAAACTCAGGACTCAGGAGTGCAAAATTTATTTTGCAAGACTTTAATATAGCTTTAGCGAACCTGGAAACTCTTTAGCATCCACTTCTGATAGTGGAAGAAAGATTGCAAATGTTATGGTTTGTAATAAAACTTCTTAATGAAAAAAAAGTTATGTTTGCTCCACAAAATTACTAAATTTTAATGAAGAATATAACATTCATTCTTGTGCAAATTGTTTTTCTCTTTGTTATTTTTATCATCCACTCCAAAGAGTTGTGTATATGGTAAATGTTTTCTAGGCTCATAATATTCCTCATACTTTTTCTTTTTCTCAGCACATTTATTTCGCTCTCCATGAATTCAAATTTATTACTCACTTCTAAAACTTCTTCTCCTGCAACATGCAGAAATGTGGCACCTTAAACGTTCTTCTCACTTTTTTCCTCATTGCCACCTGTGCTGAATAGATCATATTGCTGAATCCATTTTCTCCAGTTTAAGTTTCAGATCTGAAGGTGGTAGAAACTGTCATTTTTTTATTTTGCATTCATCAAATACCACATAATCAAGACTGAGCAGAAACGTAATTTAACTTCAGAGCTACAACAATATGTGCCCTCCTATATGGACATGTTCAGATTCCCCAATTACATCCAGTTTCAGCTAGTGATGACCCTACTGTATTCTGCATAAGCACTGCAAAAAGCTGAATAGATTTAGTGAGATTGTTGCTATTCTGCATGGCTATAAATTAATATCCTACATAAACCAATTTTATTGAGCATTAATAAGTTGCTTCTATCAATGTAGTTCATATGGTGTTTTAATAAGGCGTATAGTATTAAAAACAATGTGGAGTGGCAAGAGGCATTACCTATAATTTTACTGTACAAAACTATTTGGGATGGCCCTTCTTAAAAAAAAGGCTTTGGTTTTTATATTATAAATATGGAGCCGTGGTGTAGAGCTAAAGAACTGGGAGTCTAGAAGGCAAATGTATCTGAATCATCATGCATCTAGCATTAGTAATGAAATCATCTTTATGCTTCTTATTGTTACGTTCTTTTCATAGCATAACAGAACAGGGATATATAAATATATATATATATATATATATATATATATATATATATATATATATACAGGGCAGCCATCAGGGGGGGACAGGGGGGAGAGTTATAGGGGGCCCCGAGGGTAAGGGGGGCCCGGCCATGCCACACTTACTTGATTAGCCGGCCCCCCATCTTTCTGAGAGCTGCTGACTTCGGGAAGGCATGGACGTCTAAGGGTCCCAGGCCACCAATATCTTTTTATTTTTTATTAACATGTGGGAACCCTAGCAACCAATATTTTTTTTGTTTTTTTTTACTTTGTGGGGGGGGCGGACCTGTGGGGTGGGGAGGGCGAACCTGTAGGTGGGGCTTGCGGTGGGCGCAGCCCAGGAAATGTTGTTGTATGGGGCCCTGTGATTTCTGATGGTGGTCCTGTATATATATATATATATATATATATATATATATATATATATATATATATATATATATATATATATATATATATAAAGAGGCCTATTCGATGTACCTTAATTAATCATTGCTGTATCAAAAATGACAAAGTGTTTATACAATCCTAATGTCTTAATTGTACCCTAACCTTTTAGTTTGTAAACCCTATTGTACTCTGTAATCCTTGTCTGTTATCCACCATTTATTCCCTGTTTGCTATAACTGCAGTAAAGCACTGCGTATCTTGACAGCGCTATATAAATAAATGATGATGATGATGATGATATATATATGGAATGACAATGTAATGCACTGTTGCCCTGGCAAAACTGGTGTGTTTGCTTCAGAAAGACAACTATAGTTTGTATAAACAAGCTGCTGTGTAGCCATGGGGACAGCCATTTAAGCACAGGTTACACAGTAGAATGCAGATAAGTTCTGTAGAATCCCATTGTATACTACAGAGCGTATCTGTTATCTGCTGTGTATCCTGTGCCTTTTCTCCTTTTTTGGCCTTGAATGGCTGCCATGGCTACAAAGCAGCTTGTTTATATAAACTACAGTAGAGTTTCTGAAGCAAGCACACCACCTGTACCAGTGCAGCACAATGAGTACATTATATTTTCATGACTTTAATATTCTTTAACTTTTACTGTTACTGTTCCTTTAATATGCTTACAGTTACCTTCTATGATCAGTTCGCTTTAAGATTTTCTCAGAGAGATTAGTAGCTGATATATGTAGCTGGACAGAAATAGGCTCAATTGTTTCATGTGAAGCAAGTCATGCACTATAAAAAAATATTAAACTTATTTCAAAGCAGCTGTAAGAAGCTGCTATTAAACTTCCAATTGAGTTATCTGCAACTGACCATCCTCCACCCACATATCAACCCCACCCTAAGTTGTACAAACCTTTCTACTTAAGTGTATATTGACCTGAATCCTGTTGCTCTGACTTATGTTTAGTGCATCAATTGAAAAGCAATAAATTCAAAAGAAGTGTCAGCTAATTATCCATTCTCAGATCCCGTCAATACATAGAAAGATTGCATGTAAAATATGATTGCATGTAAAATATGCTAGCTGATCTTATTTTCTGACAAAGAGGCATGAATGATACTGTAGCACTATATTCTTTGCCACTAGTATTAAGGAGTGATCATAAAATTCCTACAGTTCAACAAGTGCCAGGAAAGCAGCCAATGTGTTCACTCTACAGGATCTGCTTTAATCATACATTATTTTTGCATAAAATAATTATCTATCTACATACAGTATAATTTTCTCTATATAGATAGATTGATAAAACTGCTAATTGCTATTTCATTTCACATGCCTTTGACTGTAGAGTGTTTAGGGTATCCTTGGATACATGGAAAATGACTGAATATTGCTTATGCTTTTAGCAGTCTATATACTTAAACATTCATATGTGTTAGATATAATACTGCATAAACCTCAGCTTCATAATCATTTATTCTGTAGCCTCAACAATGAATAATATCTCCTGGAGTATGTGTATTAACATAACTAAGATTATAACTTACTAGTTAACTATTCTGTCACATAAACATACTCCACTAACCCTATATGTTATGTGAGCAATGGTGTTGACTTGACTGAGCCCTCTGTGTGTATGCTCCACTTGATCACAATAATGATGTTTTTTCTCTGTGGCATCACTACAGCAAGCAAAGAGTTACAGTGACCCAAATCAGGCTGTATACAGACATGCCAAGTCCCAGTGACTGGCAGCAAAGCTTCTAATCTGGTCTCAATCTTGTCCTGCTGGCCCTTAAGCAAAGGGCAGTTTCCTTGCATTAAATCAATGGTAGTTCCTGACAGATGCTGTGTGTGGACTGTGGTCCAAGAAGATCTTAGCTTGTCCTCCCTTCACTCTGATGTACTGTCTCACAACATATGTGCAATTTGCCTAGCAGTGATCTGAGGGACTATAATGCTTTGTATGGAAAAAGAATACATTTTCTCCTCTGTATCTTAGTTTGGATCATATATCTTCACAAGTATATGTACTAGAATGCCCTTCGTACTAGACTCCCATTAAATTCTTTATTATATTTGTGTGTCAATCATCTTTGTATCATTATAATTATTATTACATTATTATTATTATTATTATTTTAAACACATTTTTAAAGAGCCAACATATTCTGAAGCACTGTTCAATAAATGGGTGCATATTTCTGTGAAGGTTCTCATTCATCCAGGTCATGGTATATTTATAGTAATAAGGCAAATCAACTGGGCTTGTATTTTTTTCTCTTGAAAACATTTCTCTAGTCATTTTTTCTCTTGAAAACATTTCTCTAGTCATTCAATTTAGAATGGCTTGTACAAAGATCTTTCAGGAGTTAATGCTTCAGTCTGACCCTGTCCTAATTGGTCAGTTCTGCTGGTTATACACAGGCAGATCCGATCATTTGGCAACCTCTATTGTCTTTGTAACCAATGGAATACTCTTCCAATGGGATTTGGACATACGCATATTTGGGACAGATATTGGTCTGGCCCGTTGGTTGACCTCATGCACAAGCCAGTAAGCTGCCGACTCGCTCTGAGTAAATAGTTTTATTAGCCCTTGCATGATCCGCTTTACTCCAAACACTTCTAATTAATAGATTACCATGGAACAGGACAAGAGCTTGTCTTAGCCTAGCTAAGATATGTTACAGGCGCATTGGCTCCACTGCTCTCAGCCTGCATTTTTTTTGCAGGCTGAGGGTTTTGGATCCACGCCATGCCCCATCTCAATGGATTTGAATTAGATCCTCCATTAAAAATATGCAGGTTGAGAGCAGTGTAACCAATGCTCGGTGTGCCTATGGCCTAATGTAATTTCTTGGATGTCACTGCTTCTCAATGCAGTAATTGTGTGTTTACAAAAAAAACCCTGAAGGTCTCTACAGTAAGAAAAAGTTTAATCAGATTGGTAGGCCAGTTCTCACAGAGTCAATATTAGTTTAGTTCAGGGATATGACTCTGGGGACAAAGACCTTTTGACACAAGCCACAAGTCTAGAGGTTATCAGGGTATCACAAACTGGCTAGAGAGCAAAGCAAAGCTTGAAGCCTTGATAAGATAAGCTTTGAGCCCTAATGTGTTAACCACACACTTCTAACATCACTTGTCAGTACACTCACTGTGCTGTACAAACTTAAAAGCACAGCACTGAAGTGATGAGCACACAGAGGAGGTGAGGTATAAATCATACTGTTTCTATAATGCAGTACCAAGTATTATGTTTTGTTTGTTACTAATATCAAGGCATTAGGAAAATGATGAAGAAGGAATTTTTCTACAATTACCCTATGACAGATGGGGAGATTTGGCCCCAGCAGTTAAAGTTGTGCTACTGCAGACTGTTTTCTAAATAAAAACTTAAATCATCAAATAATTTATAGCCTGATATATGTCCTATCAAAGAGCCTTATCAAATTGTTATTCGTTCGCATGGAGGGCGGGCAAAGGCCACAGGGTCCACTACCTCTATAGCTACACTAAAATATATTGCTCCAATTTTATTGTTATTGCTACTTTTTATTACTCTCCTATTCATATTCCTTTCTTTTCAAATTCTTTTTATGGAATTGTACAATAATCCAGCACCATACAATTCATATGAAAATTAAGTAATACAATTAATTAATTAACATATATTAACCAACTCTAGTCCTATTCATATTCCAATCACTCATTCAAACCAATGCCTGGATGCTTAGGTAATTTAGAAGTTATACTTAAAGGCACCTGTTGGGCAAAAATATTATCACCAATCAAAGATTTGGCCTAATAGAGACCTCACCCTGGTTGGGGTAACAGTAGTTTTTTTTTTTTAATTGCCCCAACCAGCACTAGGCCACCCGCACCTTGAGTGAGCTCAGTAGGAGAGGCCATGTTGGGACATGCACATGCTCATTGCTCATTATGCGCATGTGTGTGATGTCAGAAGCGCATTTGCGCATGCACTCTGACTGGCATGGCTGTTCCCAAAAGGAGCTTCCTGCCTTGCGCCGGAGGGCAAATTTTTTAAAAAAAACTACTGTAATCTAATTGTCTACCTTAAAAGGACCAAAAGTTTTGATATGGCTGCTTAGCTCAAGAATGTCAAACAAATTATGAATAATATTTTCATATAAATTGCATCCTAATCTCTCATTTCTCTCCTTGAAGTAAGGTGTTTGCCTTCTGTCAAACATTTGCACTGACATAACAAGAAATGACCATGAGTTTAAATGATTTACTAGTGTAGTGGAATCTGTTTGCAAGTCATACTCTGCAACAGGCTGTGCTGCTAGTTTTCAATTCTTGGTATACAACATTGTAAACTTAGGGGCAGATACATCAAAATGTACAACTATAGCTCACCACAGTAAAACTCAACTGCTTGCTGGTCATTTTTATGGGATTTTTGGAGACATATTATTCAGTGGGTAAAAGATAGATTTTACCATTTGATAAATATGCCTCTAAATCTGCAGGCAAATCTTGCCCAAGCCTAACATAAGGGTAGAGATTTCACAGCAAGTAAAAATGGAAAACTGGGTGGGCATGGCAGCATTCATGTTTTTGCACATTCCAGTTTATCACATTTCCGTTGATAGGAAATGTTTTATGTGAATGGTCCTGTCGATTTTTGTGTGCACGCAGTTTATCTCCACGTGCCTGGTGACATTGCCCCTAGAATTTCAGTGGTGGTAATAGAATGTAATGGCAGTAGGCTTAGCCTGGGAAGTGGAAGGGGGGTGTCCAGTTTTATTGACAATATGGGTGGTCTAATTTTATAGGTCCAGTCGAATGACCAGTGGCTGCCTTTTTCCACTCCATTATAATGCTAACCCCTCCTGTCCCATGGGGAAATTTTAAGTACTACAGGTAATGTCTTGCTAAATACTATAGAGAAATACAAACCTATATACAGTACTGGTTTATGATGCAATATTGCATCAGTTGCAATTTATAATACACAGTTTATAATACACATATATATATATATATAATATATATAGGCATTTTTGTCCTGCTTTCTGATTCTTTTCAATGTTTTTTTCTGACTGCTGATCCAGTAATGTATGGTTGGTGTGAAAAAGTATTTTTCATTTGTAAGAAATCCAGGAGAAAAATTGTAATAAAAGGACATTCATCCAATAGGTTTTCAAAGCAAGCAAGTCTGGGTGGTACCACCCCCAGCAATACAATGACATATACTGTATAAAACTACATATATACTGTATACACATACCTATACCAAACTAACTATAGATCTTAAAATCAAGAAGGTCATCAAGAAGTCATCTAAGCAACTCTTAAAGGCATTTATGCCAGATAAGGCATTCCACAACTACACTGCCCTTACCATAAAGAACCATTTATGCTGCCTTTAGTTCATAGTTTTTTTTACTTTGCTTACTTTCCTTTGCATGTGCAACATGTGCAACATGTGCAAAACAGCCCCAACCTTCATAGTCTTTAGCAATTCCATTTTCTTTACCAGTTCAGATTCACATCTTTGCACTCTCTCCAGCTCATTAATATCATTCTTAAGGACTGGGGCCCAAAACTGCACTAAAAACTATGGGTGAGGCCTTTCCAGGGTCCATAAACAAGCAAAAATATGCTTTCACCCCTCAAGTTAATGTATTTATATGCATTTGAGCACTTTAATAGCTTTAGTAGACACTGACTGACAGGGCTGGTCCTATCACATGTGGGGCCCAATTGGGACCATGTTGGCGGGGCCCCTAGACAAAGTGTTGCTGGCTACTGACACACCAAGTATTTAGGAAAATAAGGGCATACAGGCACAAAATAGAAAGGAAAGGGGCAGACAAGGTAACATAATAGGGGCACACAGGGTAAGAGAGAGAGGGAGGAAATAGGAGAGTGGACTGGGCCAATTAGTTTGGGGCTGGGCCGATTCAGCTTGGGAGCAGGCTTGGTTGGATTGGGGGCAGGCAGGGCCTATCAAGGTTGGAGGAAAGCTGGGCCTATGAAAGTTGGGGGCAGGCTAGACCTATGGATTTGGGGATGGGCTGGACTCTCAAAGTTGGGGGCAGGCCAGGCAGCATCATGTGCTGAGGGAAATATTATCTGTGCTGCCCTGTGGTGCGGGGCCCCCCAGAGGTGCGGGGCCCAATTGGGCCCAATTGGTCCAATTGGCCTAAGGCCGGCCCTGCTGACTGATACTCCCTAGAGTTACATAGAGTGTTATCCACCAAAATCCCCAGACCCTTCCCAATTATAGAAGCCCCTTCAACACATTACCTTTCAGTGTATAACAGCATGTATGTTATTTCTACAACATGCATAACCTTGAATTTATCAACATTGAACTTCATTTGCCTATTTGCTGCCCAGTTCCCAATTTAAGATGGCTATATAGGACAAATCCAAGCTTCAAACACACAGGGGGGATCTCAGTGTATGTGTGTTTATCATCTCATGTGTGTATTGATAGGACAGGCACAGTTTTATAAAAATGGAAAAAACACAATCTGTTTTTTTTCCATGGCCTAAGTGTTGAGACATGCACACAAAATTTCTAAGCTACCTCACCTGAATGAACAAAAACACTAATTACATCCCCCAAAGGGCTTTAAAATAAATGTTTAAGCAAAAGTTTCCAGTTTCAAACTCAAAGGGAATACTATGTAACTGTTCTTTCAGATGGTTTCCCATAGTCTGATAGGGAGGGAGTATCACCTGTAAAATGAATAGAATTGCAATTTTACCCCTTACACTGATCCCTGTACGCAATAAGTTTGCAATTTGCGAAACTGTTTTATAAATATAACCATGCACAGGGCAAATATATTCACTGTGCGAATCATTCTGAGCTGATCGAAGTTTATAAATGAGCCCCCCTGTGTGTAGCACTAGTTTTAAGCACCGAAACATTGTTATTAATATCAACCTTTATTTATATAGCAAAGCTATATTTTATGCAGTGTTTTTGCATTGCCTATAATCCAAAAACACACTAAGGTCAATTTAATCAAAGTACCTAGAAAACCCCTGACCAGGTTGGAACTAAACTCAGGACTCCAGTGATGCAAGGTAGTACTAACCACTGAACTACAGTAGGTTTATTTGATCCTTGTAAGCAGACCTATCTGGTCCAAATAATATGCAATGTTTGATCCTTTATTTGATCTGGATACTCACACCATCCCCTATTATAAAGTAACTAGATAATGCAACTAGCAGGGCTATTCGTCGTTCATTAGCAAGGGGTTGAACATGGGTTATTTGCCATCGACAGTAAAAACTGCTACAAGTTTATAACTTTTTTAGTGAATACTTACAGTATACCACAATATAAACATGCATTCATACATTTTTTTAAAAAAATCCCAGTAGGCAAATCCATAGGTAAATACAAGAAAGGGTATAGTGGACTTTCAAAGTGCTTAGTTTGATCGAATCTGCAGTCCAGATTTGTAAGGGATTTGTTAAACCCCATATATTGTTTCTGTACATATTTTTATTAAAAGGACAAGCCACCTTATATCTGCTACATGTCCCACAGATAACTGATGCCAGTGTTAATAATAGAGTTGAATGTAACAGAGGTAGGAAGGCTGGTATTTTTTCCAGAGGCCTTATGAACTTGCCAAATGTAGGGCTTTATATATTTCAGCATATTGCTCCATTAACTAGTATGTTTGCAAAATGCATGGTTGGCAATAGGTAGGTTTTGCTTTACCTGTGGGACAAGCAGGTTAGCTTAAAATATAATAAAAAACTGCACATCCTCCATGCAATTGTTTGACAGTCCTGGCAAAGTCAGGGTTTTGGCACTCAATGTTAGTGTGGCACGATCCAACCACACCATTAGCCCTTGTCAGAAGAGATACTGGCAGATTTAAAAATATAACATGGGAAAGGTGAAGAGGGACAAGAAGTTGGCCCAACAATGAGAATCTCAAATAGTGTGTTCATGTGTTCAATAAACATTGAACACACGAACACACTGGGTGCCATAATGTAATAGTGCATAAATAAATATCTGTAAAAGTGATATCGAATTACTGTGCACAAAAACAAAGTCAATACATATAGGGTGTTATTTCAGTGTTTGCTGCGTGCCCGTATCATTAAAATAATGCCAATAGTCAACACGACTCTGATACAAGGGTGTCGATGAGGTCCCCAATCCACTCGCCCCCATTTGGAGAGAGTGCATTTATAAGCTCAATATCGCCCCTTTGCTGGCAGTGGCAAAGCAATTATGAACCACCAAGGATCAAACTAATTGGCCATCAAACTCTTACTTGCTTTACCGTGCAGCTCATCTACCCGTGTGCACCATCAGAGGAGTTCTTCCCTTGTTGCCTTGGTGACAATGACGCTTAGTTCCCCTGTCGACCGCTCATATTGCTTACTCCCATTGGCCATCTGTGTAGTCCCACCCCCTGTCATAGGTATGTACCAAGACTCAGTCCAGTACCACCACCTACCTCGAGTGGGGTGGAGACTTACCCTATTACAGTAGGCGTGTACCCAGATACAGTCTAGTACCACCACCTGCCTGGGGTATGTCATGCCCTCCTAGGCCATCGTACATCTTGTTCGCCCTACTTGTGCGCCCCTCTGTAATGTCACGTTCTGGTATTTGCACGCTGGGCAATAAAGAAATTGCTCATACTGATCCTGATAGTGATGCTATGCCATTCTGCCAAGTGGTCCGATGTAATCAGTAGTCGCCACTTTCTCCTTTGGGGTGCTTGCCTGTCTAGAGTATAGTGAACAAAATAAGCACAAAGGGTTAGAAACAAACTCACAACTGCACGTCATTTTACTCAAAATTGTTTGGACGCTTATCTATATATTTGAAACCCAGATCAAGCTATCCAACTGTGTTACCGGCAGACCAACAAGACATTAAAGAAATGAGTATACTTCCAATCACCAGTTCCCTGAAAAGGGGTTAGGTCATGATCCCCCCTGGACATTAACAAGTACATATCACCTCGGAAACCTAGGGTAAATCCCTCTCCGTAGTCATTAGTCAGGGGCAAGGGTGTCCAATTTGTAAATCCAGCCCGATTCTCTCCTTATGAGCATGAAATCCCTGTTGCCCCCTCTCCTGAGGGGGGGGTACATGGTCTATCATCATGTGATGGAATTGTGGTACAGTGTGTTTGGCCTGTAACCAATGCCTCGCCACCGGTTGGTCTGCTTCACCCGAGGAAAGCGCACTTCTAATGGCGCTCCTGTAATTTTTCATTCTTTCTCTATATGTGGTGACAGCCTTCCCCACGTAATAGAGACCACAAGAGCACCATGCCATATAGACAACATGGTAACTCTGTGTCTGATCTGGAATTTTTTGCCCGTCCTCGGGTGTGTGTGAAGAAAGAGTATATATATATATATATATATATATATATATATATATATATATATATATATATATATATTTATACCTGAAAGTCTGATTAAATTCAATTCAATTAAACGCTCAGTAAACCTAGTTATACAAGGAAAAACAAGCTGCTTTGGTGAAGTCGCCAACAGAATGGATCTTTGCACAATTTGTCAGTTTGGGCAGTTCCTTTTGTTTGGCCCCAGGCCAACAATACTTACAGGTAGAACACAGGTAGAACACCAGCTCGCCAATGCGGTTCTTGCTGAATGAGATTTTCAAGCCTGCTTGATAGATATGTGGCTTATTCCTGGCCAGTGTCAGTGGATCAATCATCAGGCTGTTATTTTAAATCAGGAGCTTACAATATAAAGTGAATTGTTAATAATATGGACATAAAAAGGTAAAAAGGTAATATGGACATAAAAAAGGTAAAAAATTAGGGTAAAGTTACATTCCTACTGGGATTAATGTAAATCACTGGTGGTAAAACATAAGCATTGCGTTGTTGCCTGACTTTGCCAGGCAATAAAAAAAAAGAAGGGGAGTTCATGCATGCTCTTATTTACTCCTAAGGGTACTTGCACTTACATACATGGTGCATATGTTTTATCACCCTGAAGGACATTAGGGTGACAAAAGGTCCAGTCTGCTAGTTCTCTTAGAAGTAAACAAGAACATTCATGGCCTCTGCTTGCTTTCTTTTCTTTAGTCAAGTTGTCAAGTCAAGTGGATTTTATTGTCACTTCAGCCAGGGTCAGACTGGGGGGCCCGGGGCTCACCGGGACTGCTGTCCAGGGCCCCCCTCTGGCCCCCCCACCCCCTACTGTGACGTGAAGGCGCCGCTTGTCATACTTGTCCAGGTGCTGTGCCGCGATGTGCAGAAAAAAACAATTTTTTTGGGAAAAACTGTTGGGAGAGGGGGTCTGGCTCAGTGGGGGGCCACTAGGGTCGGGGCCCACCGGGTTTTTCCCCAGTGTCCCACTGGGTCAGTCCGACACTGACTTCAGCCATATACAGTAATACAGTACATAGTAGAAACAAAATAACATTTCTCCAGAACCCATGGTGTTACACATAAGGCTATAAGAGGTTTAATCAAGTCTGTATATTTTTATTCCTCTTCAAGTGTGTATATATATATATATTTTTTTTTTCCTTGAGGTGAACAATACACGGTCCTGCTGGGTGAGGTAGTCCTTGATGGCTTGTGGAAGAAAACTTTTGCACATTCTGGAAGTAATACTGCGGTATCTTTTACCGGATGGCAGAAGGGAAAGGAGATCATGTGCAGGGTGGGTGCCATCCCTGACAATGCTGGTAGCCTTCTGGAAACAGCGGGTGTGGTAAATAACCATGATGGCGGGAAGTGAGACCCCAATGATCTTTTCCGCTGTCCTCACCACCTGCTGCAGGATCCGATACAGAACAGTTTCCGTACCAGGTAGTGATGCAGCTGCATAAGATGCTTTCAATAGATCCTCTGTAAAAGATAGTGAGGATAGATGGTGGAAGTTTGGCTTTCGCAAAAAGTAGAGACGTTGCTGTGCCTTTTTCACTATAGAGCTGGTGTTAAGGGTCCAGGAGAGGTACAACGCCAGGTGTACTACAAGGAAATTAGTAATTTTGATGATTTCCACAGGAGATCCGTCAATGTACAGTGGAGAGTGATCACCACATGGTCTCCTGAAGTCAACAACTATTTCCTTTGTTTTGTTCGTGTTCATAGACAGATTGTTAACTTTACACATTCCATTAGCCATTTCACCTCTTGTCTATATGCTGACTCGTTGTTCTTGCTGATGAAATCCACCAGGGTTGTATCATCAGCGAACTTGATGAAGTGATTCGACCCCTGCCTTGCCACGCAGTCATGTGTCAGCAGTGTGAACAGCAGTGGACTGAGCACACAGCCTTGAGGAGCCTCCGTGTTCAGTGTGATGGTCCTGGAGATGTTTCTTCCCATTCGGACTACCTGAGGTCTCTTGGTCAGGAACTCCAAGATCCAGTTGCAGATAGAGGTGTTGAGGCCCAACATGTTCAGCTTAACACTCAGGTGCTGAGGAATGATTGTATTGAATGCTGAGCTAAAGTCTATGAACATCATCCGTACATACGTGTCTTTATTGTCTAGGTGACAATAAATTTATTTACAGCCCTGAAGAATTACTGTTTCAGAATGGCCAAAGCATTAGAGCTAAACTGTATGGATTTCACTGAGCTTTACTACATTAAAGAGAATCAGCTGAATATGTAATATCTTTCCAACTACGCGACAGCATTCTGGAAAATGTAGGCCTCGCCTCTTATTCAAACTGATCATTCCCTTCTACACCACAAACCCGTCACCAGCCCTATAAATTTTCTAGTAAGCGCAACATGTATTAGACGAACAAAAGTTGCAATGTATGAAACAGGGTGATTGTTAAACTGTCAACCTTCTATCTGGTATATATTTTTTTTAAAAGCAAACAAGAGACACATAACAACAATATATCATTCAGAAACTATATCCCTAAGCTGTGAATAAAGGCAAAATTGTAGGTATAAACTGTGGTTACTGCAAGAGTGCACTGTACATGACATGACATGACAAAGACATACAAAGCATACTGTAATAATAAGTAGAAATATAGTAAATAGTATAGGGCATGACACTGTACAGCAATTTTAATTGAAAAGATAAGAAATATTAACTAGCAGCCAATTAATGAATTTCTGACACCCAACTCCTGATGGAAGAGAGAATGGAGAGATACAGATACTGAGAGAGGAATAGTGAAGATGAACTTGATTATTTAAGAAACAGTACGGATTGAAATTTTCATTTTCGTGATAGTTTCCCTTTATGTTACATGTTCTCCCAGCACTGTGGCACCCAGCCAACTGTCCAGGTATTAAAATTGCAGGCATTCAGCCATTGATAATGCTCAACGTAAGCACACTATTATAATCTGCAAACTGCAGAATAATGGAAAGAGCATAAATCACTGCTGCAAACAGTTTATTTTATTGACAAGTTTCTAATCTCACGGACTCTCTCTTAACAGACAAGTTTGCTGGTATGTAAGAAACTATTTATAACTTAATAAAGAACCTAATAAACCGTAAAACAAATGAATATGTTGTACTCCCGGTCAGTATATTGGTACAATCCAAATGATATTTCCTGTCAGGAGTTAAACCTCTCATAGATCAGAAATTTGGCAAATATTCATATATTTGAATTAACTCTTACATTTATGCAACATACTGTAGTATTGTAGGGATGTTTGCTCTTTCCCCTAGTTTACAGTTTGCATGATTTATTAAATGATAGTGTCATCAAATCCAATGCACTTTTGAAAATTGTCTAGCCATTTTTTCTATTCTTTATTTTATTGTACACATAGGCTTCACGGTTTTCTTTACAATACTATGAAACTTAGCCTGTAAAAATAAATGCTAATGTCATATGGGTTATTATCTTTTTGTTCTGTATAAATTGTCACCAGCTTCCCTGTATGTGTAGTGACAAGAATGAATAAGATCTGCCTGCCACTGTACATATGTGGAGGATTTTGGACAGAAAATGTTCATGTTTGCAGTATCTGGCCAAAATCTGTCCTGTGGGCACAGTGACAGGAGAATCTCATTCATTACTGTCAGTGCTCGGGTAAAGAGGACTGCAGATTGGATCAGCCTATTCTCAACTGGTAGACAAAATTCTTTGTCCGACACAGGTTTCCCCTTCATTTACATTATAAGCCGCACAGGAGGAACCATTAAGAGGCACATTTATCAAATGTCGAATTTCGAATTAATGCGAGTTTTTTTTAAACTCTAATAAATTTAAAATATACACGAAATTCGAGTAATGAACAAAAAAATAAAATATCTAAAACTAAAATGAATTTTACCGTCTCGAAAACTCGAGTTCGAATTAAAATTAGACTAAACTCAAATTGAGTTTTTTCTCCGAAAAAAAGTTGAATGTCAGGAAGGCTAGCAACATTATCAAATTGGCCCCTGGACCTCTCCCATTGACTTATACATGAACTATGCAGGTTTAAGGCAGTGGATAGTCAAACTTAAATTTTTAAAGGGCCAGGGTTTGATAAATCTCGAAATTCTAACTTGAGTTAAAATTCAAATCGAGTTTGGATTATTTCCAATTCGAATTTGAGCGTTTTGACCATATTTTTCAATCATTTTCAATTCAACCCTTAATAAATCTGCCCCTTAATGTAGAACATTTTAGCATGTGAAAAATTCCACATATTTAAATTCGAAACCCATCCTCTATAAAGGTTCTGTGATAAAACTCAGTATAAAATAAAAAATTGCATATTTAATCCTAAAGGGCTTCTAACCAAGCATTTGCTACACACACTACGGGAGGTTATTTACTAAACTCCGAATGCAAAAATCACGAAAAATTCGTATTTATTTTTTTATAAAATCAGACTTTTAAAAAATCACAAATTTTTCAGAATTTATTAAACCCAGAGGACGGAAAAGTCCGAATCTGAAAATCTGGCATCTCAGACCTGTCGAGGTTGCACATATAAGTCAATGGGAGAAGTCCGAACAATTTTTTGATGTGCGCTGGGTTTCGGGCAATACCCCGAAGTTTTCAGGTGAAAATTACAAAAAAATGGTGAAAATCGGATGAAAAAGTCCAAAAAATTCATGAAAATCAGATTTTTTCCTGCAAAGCAAATTCTCAGGAAAATGTAATAATAAATAAGTGTTAAAAACCTGAGCTGATTTGGTCAGAGTTTGTAGCAGAAAATATTGAGATAAATTCAGATTTTGATAAATAACCCCCTACAACTTGTGTAAATTCTTCATGTAAAAGACTCTATTCCATCAGTATGCATATAAATGTATTTCTGGACTTGGTGAAGGCCACTGAAATATTACAAAAAAGCTACTATAAAAAGCAACAACAGTTTTTGTTTTAAAAATATATACACATATCTTATATTCACATATACAAATATCTCTGCAATCTAAAAACTCCCTATAATCGTGCAAATGTGCAAGTAAGCCGGATACTACAAAAACAGGCTAGGGAAGGAAAGGAAGTAGTGATTCCCTGTATAGGCTTTCCTGAAAAACTATTTGTGTTCTCTTTTCAAAGAATATGTAAATATTTGTACTGTCACAGTCGTCTCCCTATGGAGATATCTAAAGGAGAGCTAGATAATGGCCTGCAGATTGCAGGCAGTGTTAGAAATCTCTCAAGGGCCCTATGAGCTCATCATACTCCCTTTCCAAACAGCTGTTATTCCTTTCAGTCTTCATTTATCTGTCTTGGTTTTCTCTCTGTAATTTACTTACACCCTACCCTTACTTCTGTTTTATTATAGGCCGTTCACTTCTAAAGCTGGCCATACTCATGTGCTGGGCCAGATCCGCTGATCAGATTGTTTGAACTCCAGGCCAACAATTAGAAATGATAAAACAGGTCTATTGGGAGAGGACAACATAAACACACAGATGAGGCCCTCACCCAATAGGATTTTTCAAACCTATCTGATACATATTCACCTGATACTTGGCCAGGGAGGCAATTGGGGGGACCCATACACAGGCAGATAAGCATTGACTGGGTCTGAAGGGGCTTCTTAAGGCAGCTTAAAGGATAAAGTAAACCTTATAAATAATTGAGTATAAAATTGATGAGGGTGCTATTCTAAGCACTTGTTTGCCATACTCTGCCTGACCTATGATCCCTATGGAACATAAGCCTGGTATTTGTTCTGGGGGTTTGTTAGCATTTGAAAATTATTGTTAGGGGCCCCTAAGGTGTTTAATCATATGCTGGGGTACTGTATTATACACAGGGGAGGAGGATGCATATGGATTTAAGGGTATGTCTTAATATGACTTAACTTTTTTCACATATGAGTCGCATCCCTGCTGGTGCCGGGTCAAGGTAGTTTAACACCCTAGGCAAGAGCTTCAATCAGTGCCCCCCCCCTGTCCTGCATTTCGATTTACCTCATTACCATAATTGTTTTTAAATAAAGCAAGCCCAGCAACCATCCATCATACTGGCCCCCCATACCTGTGCCAGTAGCCATCCATTATACTGTCCCCCATACCTGTACCAGCAAGCTTAGCAACCATTCATCATACAGCCCTCCAGCAGCCATCATATTGCCCCCAATCTTTACCTGTGCCAGCAGCAGCCAAAAATAAATTTGATCACATCATATTGCCCCCAAGTATTTATGTACCTGTGCCAGTGCCCAGCAGCAACAGCAAACATATGGCCCCCAAATCTGTACCTGGATGTGCCAGCAGGAAGCTTCACACTTTCACAGTAATAGAAAGAATGTCTTGAGTTCAGTGCAACTGTGCAAGGCTGAGAGCAGCAAGAGCCACACCAAGCAGGCCACCAGCTCTCTGCCTCTCTTTGCCACCCAATCGCATCAGTGACATCATTGACGGTATACGCACGTCGCACTGCACTGCACTGCCGCACCACACAGAAGGAGCTATTACTTGCTGGCAAGAGGGAGAAGGGGAAGGAGATGGATTCCACCCGACTGTGTGACCATGATTACTGAAACAAATTATTAAATAAACGCTTGAAAAAAATGAAAAGATTAAAAAAAAAAAACCCATTAAAAGTGCACCCCTCAATGATGGCATCCTAGACAGCTGCCTACTCTGCCTACCCCTAGTTCTGGCCCTGATCCCTGCAATGAACACCAACCATCTGATTTTTCGGTGTGCTATTAATGTGGACATGGTCATGCGGTAACATGGGTGTGGTTTAAAACAGGGAGTGGCTAACGCTGGCTTCCATTATCGGCCCTCCACCATGTAGATTGGAAAAATTCTGGTCCTCTGTACCTTATAAATTGGACAGCACTGTTCTAGATGACACTGCACTTCTTTCATTCATTTACTATAATTGTGTTACCTGTGTAGGCTACACAATTATAGTCCATGAATATAGGTCCCCCATTGTGGATCATACATAAGATTTCGGGTGATACAAAACTTGCTTTGTCCGCAAAATGGTGCCTGTATGCTTTGCTGTGATTGTGAATTCCAAGAGGAAGGAAAGAAGATTTAAAAAATTATTATAGTGTAAGTAAAGTTTATTTTGCTCAACTAATGATCGAAATGATCGAAAGGATTTGTAATTATTTCTTAGGGTGATCAGTGGCCTTAAATAGTACAGAAAAGAGGACAAACAGCAAAAAATTATAAATATACTGCTGAAAGGGCCAGTTTGCCTTTACAAACCACTGCCACAATTTGTTTTTCATTTGCTTTCTACGTCATGCCATTTTTCTAAAAAGAAATTATTGAAATGAATTTATTTCTCTCTGATCAAGTTTCCCACACATGATGTCAGACTTTTATTCCTCTACAAATTTCACAGCAGCAAAAGCTCCTACTACACAGACTTTGCAGTTTAAGGGACAACTCAAACCCCAAATAATAATATAATTCTAAGCAACTTTGCAATATACATTCATTACAATGAATTTACTATGGTTTTGATTTTGTGTGTATTTGTATTGCTATTGAAAGCAGTATTTGTCTGCCCCTTTCTAGTCTCTGCCCTGATGGCTCTGAATTTTGAAACAATATAACACAAACCAAAGGATTGACAGAATTGGCTTTTGCAACATTGTTTAAAAAGTAACAACCAGGGGGTAAGCAAGTGCTGCTTTCAATAGCAATTACATTTACAAATAACTTTTAAAGCACTAATTCTTTTTTAATAAAGTCTTTTCAGAAAGTAGCTTAGAATTGTGTTTTAGGTAAACAAATATTTTTTTGGGTTGACGTTCTGTAACCTATGCCTGTGAAAGCACAACTATTACAACTAATATATTTGTATCATATTTCAGTAGCTAAGCAACCTAAATGAAAGAATTTATTGAAGGAAATAAAAAATTTAGCCATTTTTTAAAACCAAAATCTAAAACTTAAAAGCATTATATAAAAAAAGAAGGAACTGGAAAGAGTCATTATTTGTATGACTGAATACAGACAAGTGTAACAGATTCTCATTTCAGGCCATGTACTGATATATATTGACATATACATATGTATGTAGACATTACCTTGAGTCATCATTTTGTTCTTTGCGTTGCTTACTCAGTGATCACTAGTGATGGGTGAATTTTTCCTGCAAAATTCGCGAAACAGCCAAAAATTGCCGAAAAATCATGAAATTGTAAAGTTCGCAAAAAATTTGTGAAATTCGAATATTTTCATGAAAAAATCGTGACATTTGGCCGTTTTCATGAAAAATAGTGAAATTTGAACGTTTTCAATAAAAAAAACATGAAATTCGAACGATTTCACACAAAAAATCGTGCAATTCGAACGTTTTCACAAAAAAATCGTGACATTTGAACATTTTTCACGAAAAATCGGAAATCGACGCCGGCAAGTTTTTACTGGCGAATTTTCGAGGGAGATTTGCGAATTTATTCGCCAGAGGCGAAATGCGGAAATTCACCGCAAATTCGTGCCAGGTGAATTTATTCGCCCATCACTAATGATCACCTAAAAGAGAAAAATTGCAGGACCCATGACAGGAAGAATTGAGTCAAAGACACACAGCTCTGTCCATTTATTGACTCATGTAACCTACCATATATACGTATGCCCTTGGTTTGGGTGTGAGCACAATGCCTTGTGAGCCAGACACAAAAATGAGTACTTAAAATGGCAGTGTTTCAGTGTGGCTTCATCCAAATGACTAATAATAAGATTATAGTTATGGTGAAGGGTATAGTTAAAGGGAAGGCAATTTGTTCAATAGAGAAGATGTTAATAACAGCTTGAGTTTTTCCAGTTGGCTTTCCATTGGGTTTCAATATTTGGGATTTATAGGAATACTTCCATGTTAATACCGCCCTATCATATCAAAAAAATTAAGAAAGGCTGCAAATGACATCACCAAGCGGTGATTATAACTGATGACATCACTAAACACTTTTTATAAGGATATAATATGTATTATATTCATGGCTCTTGTAAACAATATCTATCTTGTTAGATTAATATTTATTATCATTTATTCCGACTGTTTTATGCAACTGCTTCCCCCTCCTCCCACCTATAGGTGCTGATTTACGGAAATAAGTTGTTATCCATAACAACAAATAATATCCTTGCTTTTGTTTTTCTAATTTGCCCCAAACATTAAAAAATTTGTGAAGCAGAAAAGCAAGGAGCTGACCTGAGTGGAGACAGAAAAGGGTCTCCTATATTTGGTGAGTCTCAGAGAAAAACCTGGTGGTACTGGTGGTTTAGTTTTAACAAATCAAGGCTTTATGGTTTATAATCACTATAAAAATCAATTTCATGTGGATCATTCCCTGATATGCCCTACCTTGAAGTGGGTGATATCAGATTGATCCTTACTCTTCCTGTCAAAGATATATCCTTCTGCAACCAACTTTATTAATCCCCTACAGTAAGGGCTGGGGCAGACGAGCAGATTCGGGGGGGGGGGTTTTAGTCGCCTGGCGACTAATCACCTCTTCCCCGAACTGCCTTCCGTTTATTAATAATATAATGTATAATGTATTTGTAAATGAATAATACATAATAATATTTGTTCTGTTCTTATCAGCAGGCCTCTCTCAAAACCAAAGAAGTATGTATAACTTCTTTATACATACCAGTGGTATAATGTCTAATGTATGAGTAAATGAATAACACATAATAATATCGATTCTGTTCTTACCAGCAGGTATCTCTCTCAACTAAAGAGGTGTATATGATTTCTTTAAAGTAGGCATTGGTTTTTTTTTTCAATTAACTCTAAGTATATCTGACAGATTTTTTAAATAATGGTATTATAACTTACTGAAAGCAACAGCAAATAGAGATATTTATTTGTATTAAATCATCATCTCACACTTTGTCCCCTCCCATTAGGGCTGCAATCTAGTCTTTTGTAAAATGTGTCTAAAAGATAACATCAGTTTGGTCTAGATAGGCCCTTTTAATCTCTCTGAATTTAGCGTGTGACTTTTTACCGTGGTGACAGAATATTCTGTTCTCTGTACATTGCCCATGATGCCTTGTTTTCTGTTATAAAACCCTACAGACTCCCCCCCTTGTCTGTAGAGACAGTGCAGACATTCTCAACCAAGCCTGGCAAATGTATAAACCAAAACACTATTCCTATGTAACAGATGCTTACAAGCGCCTGCAAGAGGCAATAACATTTTCCATACACAGATGGAACCTTAGAAGTTAAAATGGTTTTTATTTCTGTTTACCTAGTCAATTTGCTAACTCTATAGTAAGGAGAATCTCGAAAATATAAATGCATATATGTATCTATGCTGTATTTGTGTGTTTATGTATGTGCATGTATATATATATATATATATACTGTATATATATATATATTTAAATATGTATAGTCTCATCGGCACTCACCATTCCATCCGTCACTGGCCGGGTGCTCACCAATATTTATGTAATGTCTTTAAAGAGAGCACTCACGGCAAATTAACAAGAAAAAAAAGGAACTTTAAGTGTCCATATTTGGGACTATGGACAAATAAAGCTCCTTTTTTTCTACATTGCCTAGAAGTTGTTAATTTGGCTTGACATTATATATTTAAATATATATATAGCAAGTACATGCCTAGGTGCCGGAATATTAAATCATAGTATAAAACAGCAAAAAAAATGCACTCATATGAGTGCAGTTTTTTGCTGTTTTATATATATATATGTATATATATGTAAGGCGCAATGGTGCACACCGTTAACTTTGGTGAGAGCCGAGTGCCAGTAAGAGTACCCGAGTGCCATTTGTGTACACAAATCCTGAGAGTGCCGTTATTTTCTCTCTCTCTCTCTCTCTCTCTCTCTCTCTCTCTCTCTCTCTCTCTCTCTCTCTCTCTCTCTCTCTCTCTCTCTATATATATATATACTGTACACAGACACACTTACATATTCATACCTCATTCTCATTTTACATTGCAAGCAGGTACCTGCTATATTGGTCTGTATGTACGTTTGATATATATAACCTTATTTTGTACAGTTCTGGAATATAAGCAATTGTTTATAAATACATGATAATAAAATATTCATACTGTATATACACACACACACATATACATAGAAGCACACAATCTTTTTGGGGGGTGGAGAAAAGAAATGTATGTGTTCTGCTTAAGCTATTAAACTCACAACTGTACTAATGTTACTTCAGTTCTAATTGAGACTGCACTTGAACTTATGGTTCAACAACTAGAAGAGAAAAGTAGTGCTCATTATTCACATGTAATGTCTTATGTGCATTTTAACTGGGTTTGGGTAAATATTTGTGCCCTTGAAGAGGAGATGCTGCTCTAATTAACTGCTCTCTTGATGCTTCTTTTTCCATAGAAATGAAAAAAGATTTGCGCAAATTAAACTCATTTTCTCTCTCTGACATTTCCGCACTCAGCCATCTCAGTCGTTCATTGAATTCTCTAATTTGTCCTAATACGTTCACTGCCTGCATCTCTAGCCATCCATGACGCTTCTTTTCCTGGGCTCCATCCTTCCCGTCTTTGCGGGGGGATTAAAGAGCTTTCTGTGCATTGCCACAAGTGCAGGAAATCAAGTTAAGGGACGTATTAATTGGGGCATCAAAGGGCGATCTTGTTTCAGGCAGTTTCCTTCCTAGCGTCACTTTGATGCTTCCTTGCTGGGCTCTGTTTCTCATTAAAAGGAGCCCTTAATGGCTAATGTTGTTTATGCATGTTACAATTATGTCACTGTGTATGCCGGCTGACGCTGATTGTTTCAGGGGATCCAGGGAGTTTATTGGAAGGGGGGCTGCAGGAATGTGAGTAGTGGGGAGAGGTCCTGGTAAAAAGAAGAAAGAGAGAGGGGAGTGAGCGGTAGAATGCTGTTCATTTACTTGTCTAAGTCTTTTTTTGTGGCTTCAATGTATATTTAGGATGACTATATAATCTAGCGGAAAGTTTCCATGGGTCTAACAAGGTAAATGTGGGCACTCTACGCTGTCAAAAAAATAAGTATTATACCAAAGATGTAAACACACACACACACCACAATATTACTTTCACAAGCAGAGAAATTAATAAAGCAGCAAATGTCAGGAGCATACATTAGAGTCTGATAATGACCATAAATCTAAAAATTCATTCTTAAGGAAGTGAAATGTATGAACCCTTATGTAGTAACATTTGCATAATTTAATTGTATAATATCAGTTCCAAAAGGTGCCTTCCAAACACAACTAATTCAAACTACATTTCACAGCAAAACATTTAGCTAGTACTGTTCTCTAGCAGTGAGAATTAGCAGGTGTAACATTCAGCATCACATCAGCAGTATTCTATCGATTTTGCCTTAGCCCTGGGTGGTCTGTACATTCAAGTGAATGCATTAGTAATTTGTGACCTTGTCAGGTGTACTCTCTAATGCTATTGGAACTGTTATAACGTATCATATAAATCAGTAGTGTCACTCCAGTCACACAATGTATTGACAGTGCTCTATAACGTTATGGCTCTGAGAATAATAATAATAATTCTAATAATGTATTTATGAGGACCCAACATGTTCCGGAGCACAATACAATAAATGGGTTATACATATACAGAATTACATACAAAGTAACAGCTATAAGAGGGCAGAAGGTCCTGTCCAAAATATCTAAAGGAGGAGGGGGAGACACAAAGAGTGGGAATAATAATTAAATTCTAATAGTGTGTTATGCAATAAGGCTCAACTTTTATTTTTTTAATATGGATTTACTGTAAGACAAATTCAGATGTGCTGGTGGCAAGATGGATTACATGTTTTATTATGTTGAATGATAATACCTCACTACATTCTGCTTCATTTGTCTGTTTTTAAAGATGTAAAAGTAAGGCTAAAATGCTATAGGAATCGACTTTGGTGTCATCACTGTGGAAATAACACTGACATTCCTGTGATACCAAAAAGTATGTAATAAAAAGATGAAGTAAACAGAGCAAAAGGGGATATGTAATATAAGTTCCCCAAAAAGAACATAACCCACCATGGCCAAAACAATTAATAGCGACCATGTCTTATTTCCATTAGCTCAGAACATCAGACGCCTATTCTACAAACATAGTTTGCCTGAACATCTCACTAGCTAGACCTTTATTGAGACACCTGTTTTAAAATAGAGAGATATTATGAAACTTGTGAGCTACCATCAGTGGGAACCATGAGCACACCGGAACACCGAGGTTCAATTGGCTACTGTAAACAGTCCCTGAACAACTAAATGCATTTCATCATCAATTTTAAGTCATTTCACAGAAGAGGAGTTAGGGAAAACAATATCAATGCGTAAAACTACATTTGTGTCATTTTGTGGCACAATAGAGGTGCCTGATTAGCCTGCCTCCCTTTTTACCAAGATACTTATATGTTTTTCATATCACAAGTGAAATGTTGCAGTCTTTGCACCCTCTGTGCTGCAATACTGAAAGTGAGGTAGAATTATATACAAAAAGTTCACTAAATGCAGCTTTCAGACTCAGGTGCTGTGTATTTGGCCAAATGATGGCCTATCTCAGTGCTATCCAACTTCTATGATACAGAGGGATGGAATTTTCTGGCCATAGTAATGGAGGGGTGATAATGGAATCACACCCACTTGGACAGCACTGGCCTATCTGATCAATTTTTTATCAGGTCTTGGTCTAAAACCAGGAAGACTGGAAATCTTCCCCCATATATATCTAATTTAATTTTATTTATTATCAGATCATCTTAAATTTGTTCAAATCAGGAAAATATCTGCATATTTAGTAATTTTACCAGAAATCTACCCATTTATGGCCAGGTTCAGGTTCTACAAATCAGGACATGTTTAGGCTCCCACAATGTTTATATTCTGGAAAAGGTAGGATCTAACTAAAATAGAGGTATATCCAATTTTCCACATTGATCAGTCACCCTTCAGAAATGAAGCAAAAATGCAAGTACCGGTATGTGTCTCTGCCATAGCAGGTGTTGAACTTTACAAAAATAGGTTATTGTATTTTGGAAGAAGAATGGAAAGGATTCTTGAGTCATTAATGGTTTGTGAGGATTTACTACTACAGTTGATGCTATTAAGGTCTTAAGTGGAAAAAAGCAGTTAAAGAAAGGGTCTAACAATATAGAAGGCCTTTATAAAATAAAATAAGTTGAAGAAAATAGAGATGATCTAATCTAAAGGTGATGTGAGGTGTGATCTATAACAAGCTATGAACTTGTTCCATTTCCACATCCTTTAATCTGACTGCCTATTTAATAGTCATGTGATACAGGCACTGAATAAAGGGTGTTACTGACTTGTGTAACAAACAAATTAGGAGCTTTAACTTAACCTTAACTCAGAAGGCTCTTCGGGTTTTTGTGGATAACAAGTTGTCTAATTCTGGGCAGTGTCATTCTGTGGCTACTAAAGCAAATAAAATTCTGTCTTGCATAAAAAAGGGCATTAAATCAAGGGATGAAAACATAATTATGCCTCTCTATAGGTCCCTGGTAAGGCCTTACTTGGAGTATGCAGTGCAGTTTTGGGCTCCAGTTTTTAAGAGGGATATAAATGAGCTGGAGAGAGTGCAGAGACGTACAACTAAATTGGTTAGAGGGATGGAAGACTTAAATTATGATGGTAGACTGTCAAGGTTGGGGTTGTTTTTGCTGGAAAAAAGGCGCTTGAGAGGGGACATAATGACACTTTACAAGTACATTAGAGGACATTATAGACAAATAGCATCTTTACCCATAAAGATGATCACCGTACCAGAGACCACCCCTTCAGACTAGAAGAAAATAACTGTCTTAGGAGAGAATGTAATTTTTACGAATTTAACATATTGTAGCTTTTGTGAACCCGGAAATGATTTAGTGACCGCTTCTGCAAGAGGAAGACAGATCACAAGTTTTATAGTTTGCAGTGTATGTACATCTACAGTATAGGCAAGCCTTAAAAAATGCATTTTGTGCAATGAAAATTTGCACAATTTGTAGAATGAAGAATATTACATTGCGAAATGCAGATTTTTGTTCTTTTTTTCATACAACTTTGATTATATTGGCCCCTTAATCTTTTACAAGTCAACTTCTGTTTTGAAGATTTTCAAGTGTCACTCTATAAAAAGTAAGTACTTAAAGTAGTTTTTCAGCATGTGCTCTGTTCTTCTTCATTTCAGGTTTATTTGGTTTTGGCAAAGCAGAAGTGCAGTTTAGGGTTTCCAAATCAAAGTAAGGACACATCTAAAAATCCAGCTGATTTAATTCATATGCAATCAGCCCTGCAACATGCATTCATTAAGCATTTCCCTTAAATTTCAAATGATCTGGTAACTTTTCTATAGAAATTTTAATTAAATTAATCAACAAAATAATTTTTAATTGGGATTACCGTGTTCAAGAAAAGCTTTATTTTAATGTATTTTTGAAATGAGAGTGCAATAGATGTAATGGTTATAGTGCCTTTTTGATGATTTGTTTTAAGAATGATTTTGCCCTTTGCTTTGCTATTGCACTTGTGTCAATAAATGAGCCCTCATGTTGAATTACAGTTAGAGCACTAGTGTGTCTGCATCAGCACTGACACCCCTTGTTATTTTTTCTTGTGAAATACAAAGCAGTATAATATAAAGCAAACTGTCTTTATGACTACTATTCATGCTTCTTATTATTATGTTATCTTCCTGTGACAAAGTCAAAATCCCAGTGGACACAGGCTGTAACTTGTTTTAATGTCAACAGCGTCAATGGGGGACCAGCTTAAAGACACAAACAGAGTTATCCATCTCTTTCCGGCTCCAGCCGTTTCAGGAAGGCTGTTTCTGCTGAGGTTTATAGTATAAAATGAAGGAACTACTTTAATCTGTGAAGAAATTAATCTATCCTCCAGACAAAGCATAAAGGACCATAGACGGGAGTGGTGTGTTGTTTATCCCTTGGCAATCCATGAATGATGGGAACCTGGCTCTAGATACATCATATAGGAAAACAGGGCAGACACATGATGGCAAAGGGTAACTTTGATCTGCTTCCAGCATAACAGGAGCAGAAAATATTTTATGTCTGATTTGGATGAAACATCATATGGCCTATGTATAATGGTGAGAAGGAGAAATACTACATCCACTTTCCATAGACAATATGTCATGGCAATGGGAACTGCCTAACTATCTCAGTTGTAGATATTCTGCAGTAGTAAGCATGATTTTCTTTAGGGCTGATTTGGTATTGAGTGCTGCCCTGACGCAGCCCAGTTGATGCTGCCCCTTTGCCCAATTTAGCTAGTGGAGAGCAAGCAATAGTGCTCTGTACTGGACAATACAAAATTCCAATTTAAAAATTGGACTTTCGGATTGGCACAGACATGCCTGGTTCCACCGATTGAAAGTGAACCACAATAGTTTGTCTGTGTTGTATGGGCCAGTTTCCAAACTACCTTAGGCTCAAAGAGTGGTCCCTCACATAATTACATTATGAAGTAATGAATTCTGGGACTTGAAGTGCCTTTGCTTTCCAGAGAATCTGTATACCACCCACTATACAAAGCAGAGAGACTTCAAGTCCCAGAATCCATTAATCTATTATCCCTCAAGGTGAGGCTGGGGTTGCATTACACTGTCAGCCTAAGTAGGGTTGCCACATTTTCTGGAAAAAAAATACCGGCCTTCTTATATATTTATCTTTTTTCCCTATTAATAACATTGGGATCAGCCCTCATTTTTACCGGCTAGGCTGGTATAATACTGGCCAGGTGGCAACCCTAAGCCAAAGGGATGTTGGGAAATGATTTATCAGACTAACATGGTTTCCTTTTAATTTGGGAATCAGGTATGTCTGTGTTAAAAGAAAACACATTACTGTTATATTAATTAGTAGCTTTGTTTTTAACCAGTGTGTTAGTCAGATAGAATGTAACTAATATTCAGTACATTTTAAAGTGAATATATTCTAGCCTTAAGCATTACACAGGGGACTCACATTTCATGTCCCACTTTGTCACATGGATACCAAAAGTTATTATTAGTTGCCACTTATGCGTGATTTGAAAGCATAATTGTTATTACAGCACATCTTTCCAAGTTATAAAATGATAAAATATAGCAAGGTGTTTTCCTACTTATATATTCTTTCTGCTAATCCCAAACACACACTTCCGAACTCTTAACACACCTCTGTAAAGATATGATCCAGTGAATTGTAATACATAAATTGGCTTCATTAAAAGGAAAATAATTGTATGTATGACTAACAGCTAAACACTGTTAAATTCTGTAGGGCTGAAGTAGTACAATGATAAACTGAAATCCTGCAAACCAGCAAATAAAACTTGCTTCAACCTACTGTATATTTATTAGATTAGATACAGTATTAGAAGTCACCAAGGAGTTCTATTACCATGTACCACATAGAGGTACAAAGACTCAGGGAAAGTGACGTCTAATACCCTCATATTTTACAGGGATAAAATAATATTTAAACTAATCAATCATGTAAAAAGGCACTAAGATCCCTTTTAAATATACATTTTACAGGATGCTTTTGAATATTTATACATGTGTATGTGAATATATATATAGTTTTTCTAATCTGTTTGTCACTATATATATCTAAGAAAGAAGATTTAAAAGGAAGGAATTTAAAAATAGGTTGAACCTGGTAAAGTGGAATGCCCCACCAAAGTAAATATTCTTCAATCATTTTTCTCTGTTTTAAAGCTGCCTAAACATGGATCTAAACTGACTGCCAACTCGGAAACTCTTCTAAAAGTCACTAGTCAATTGGCACATACTGTACACTATATGGAGCCAAATGTCTGGCCTAGTCATATTTCCATTAAAATCTGGATAATCATGCAGTGTGAGGCCTATATCAAATTGTGGATGTGATCCTTGTTCAAAGTGTATGCTTGTGTCCCACATGACATCCCAGGATTTAGATGATCACATCACATCTCGCTCCCTAAATCAGTGCAATACGAAGACAAAATTCAAAGCCTCCATAGATATTTGAGTACATCAGTTCAAAGGCTTAGCATTGTTACGTATGTTCTGGCAGTCCAGGGCTTTATTAAATATGCAGACAACTTCTCCATTGAGCAGCAGCTCTGCAAATGAAGATGTATGTCCACTAATGTTAAAGCATTGCCTGTTCTAAGCCAATGTCATGAAGAATAGGGTCTTATCAATGATCCTACATTGACCTATTGTTGCAAATGTTTCAAAGCATGCAAACGGACCTCCAAGTCCATACAATTTGCCCGAGGAATGTTTCAAATTTTTGCTTTCACCCTTTGTTAATTATGCCCTTAAAAATAATATAGAGCTGTTAAATTTCCCTCTGGTGAACTCTTTTTAAACCTTTTTATAAATATAGCCCCTAACTGAGATTTGGCCCATCAGATGGCAGATAACACAAGCGTGGGTTGTAGCTGCAGCAGTCTGCATGTTACAAATAAACAGCAGTTCTCATTTAACATGAGATGTGTATGCCGTGTAATAGAAAATTTTACCTGGTACCCACAGCTGATTAATTGCCCCTGGAAAATAGGATAACCCAGTTGTTCTTTTGCCCTCTTAGCTATTGTTTCTTCTTTGGATTGGTATATTTTTACAGACTTTGGAAATACATTCAGAAAGAATGATACGAAGAGGCAAGAGTGCTGGTAACAGTGTACGGCTTGACTCTAGTACAATCACTATTTCCCTTAGAAAAACATCCAAACAGAAAGCATGGCAACTACCCTTGGTTAGTTATGTCTATTTTTTTTCATCAGCCACTGTAATATGCACTATACCATCAGTTATAGACATACTACAAACACCATAGAAGAAACATCCCAAAAATACAAATGTAACCTGCCCTGACTATATTTATATAATAGTACTAAAGGTCTCGATCCATATTTTAAAAGATTACTGCTGTAGCAGCCATAATTCCAGTGCAATAGGCTGTCAGGATAACATGCATTGATGTCATTCAGTAGTGGCAGTTTCAGCAGCCAAAACCCTTTCAGCTCATCATTTTGGATACGTGAGATCCTAATGACGCAGTGCTCGGTGTTTCTTTCCTCCCTCAGAGGAGAGCTGCTTCCAGCACCAGTGTTACTGTATGAAATATGACATTCCATTTTCCGGGCCAGGATGGCAGAACATGGCATACTCAATTTGTCTCCCTCTCTTGCTTGTCACCACGTTCTTTGTCACTGTATCTTATCAGTAGGCAGCTTTCCTGTGTTTTTTCCTTTTACCATCTGCTGGGGGCTATGGGAAAAGGTGGGGTGTACAGAGCCACATAAACAAAAGAAAGCAAGTTTCTCTGGTGAAATATTTAGATATAAAGGTGGATATTACTGGTTTTGAAAACAATAAACAAAGAGAAAACCTTTCTGTTATGACGGCTCCTCTTTCATCTGAAAATAAATGAAAGATTACATTGATGGATGGTCTTGTTTCTACCCACTGTATATTATTTGATGCATATTATTCTTAGTATCGCTGCATTATGTGCTTTCAAGTGACACTACCACATTATAAGTGCTGCAATTTTCACCCATCAATTAATTAACAGAGACACAATCATCTGAATTTATGCAATTTCTTAGTACAGACTAGCTCTACACACTTAACAACATGACATCAAGTGGTCTAAAGTAGACAACTAGGCTGAGTAGGGAAGAAAAATATTTCTGTCTTATTTCTGTATTTCTGTCCTGCATGGATGTATGCAGCTTAGTTAAAATTACATACTGGATACTATGTTATGTTTTTTTTACAGAGAAATAAGAAATTTGCTTAAAGGAAAACTATACCCCCCAAACAATGTAGGTCTCTATAAAAAGATATTGCATAAAGCAGCTCATATGTAAAACCCTGCTTCATGTGAATAAACCATTATCATAATAATATACTTTTCTAGTAGTATGTGCAATTGGGTACTGATAAAAAGAAAAATTCCATTTTAAACAATAAGGACCACCCCCTGGGATCGTAGGATTCGCAGTGCACACAAACATACCAAACAAACCATACATGTAAGGTCACATTAGCCAATTAACAGACAGAGTTCTGTCTATTGCTTCCACACTTCTTCCTGTTACAGTTAGAGTTGTAGTATTTCTGGTCAGGTGATCTCTGAGGCAGCACACAGACCATCCCAAAATGGTGGCTCAAGGCAAGAGATGTAAAAGGGCAATATTTACTTAAATATATATTCCAGTTTGGTAAAATTCTTTAATATGCCACTTAATATGATGTAAACTATCTGTTGCTTAAGTATTCATTTGGGGGGTATAGTTTTCCTTTAAATAGGATTCATAGAAAATGGCAAATCTGTATTTCTAAGCTTTCTGGATAATGAGTTTCCAGATTACATAGATGCACTTGTCTGTTTATAATACCATTTTTAGGATCAAAGGGGAAGGGGAAGTTTACACTCCATCAATTTGACTTATTTGAAAAAGATACATTTTTTTTCTGTAATCCCTGTTTGTTAAATTAGAAAAATTAGTAAAGCAATTTTGAAACCATGTATCGATCCTTTCACGACCCATAAAGCCTTTGAACCCATGTATCGATCCTTTCACAAGATATGTATATCTTTTCAAACTGTGAATATGTCAGTTTCATTGCAAACCATAAAACAAGCAAATTGCCACATGACATAGCATACCACGTTGGTCTTTATAAAGAAACCAGCTACTTTAATTACTTCATCAACTTCTTCGGCCCCAAAGATCTTTGCTATGAAAAGAATCAGCAGTGCTACAAGCTTAAGCAATATTTCTTGAAATCCCACATTGTTAATGGGTTTAACAGATTAATATAAAATAGGACTTTGAAGCAGTTTTACATCCAAATACCACCCATACCCCCTTGTGAAATGTTCTCATTGGCATTAAATTGGGGGCTGCAATTCATCTTTCTACACCTGCACTGCAAATCAATGAAAGGAAAATGACCTAAAATTGAAAACTGGGAATGATTAGAAGAAAGCAAAGCTGGCTGCTGAGTTACATGAAGCCAGTATTTTTTCTCCTGTAAATGGCACATTAAGAGTTTGTATTGGTTTTCTCCCCGGACAAAGCAGTTTTCATTGCACACAATGGAGCTCTGTTCTTGCAAATGAGGAAGAGTTGATAGATACAGACATCCCAACCTGAAACAAGGACAAGGTGTTGTTAGAAGAAATGGCATCTTATGCTGCATTAAAGTGGTAATGCTAAGCAATGTATAAATGTTGCTTGCATTTTTACTGATATCACTAGTTATTCCTCTATCTATAATAATCATAGTCTCTGTCCTCACACTCCTCAAATGTAAAAGCTACAGTTCTCTGTATAGCAGTTGGTGCAGGGTCCTCTCTGGAATATAATTTTTGCATTGTTGCAGTGAAGTCTGTTTTACTCATAATAAAAATGAGGAGCATAAAGTACTAATCTTTTCATGTTCAAATGATAATTGAGTGATCCCTGAACTGCATGCAACTATGGGATCTGTTATCTTGAAATCTTTTATCCAGAAAGCTTAGAATTAAAGATTAAGGCTAGACTCCATTTTATCCAAATAACTCCAAAAAAAAACAATTATTTTTCCTCTATAATAATAAAACAGTACTTGCAATGTATTATAGATTACAATTGTTCAAATAAATGTGATTTATTTTTCATTTAAGTGTTTGGTGTAAAGACCAAAAAGCTTAGGAACAGTCTTCAAAGTGACCTTATTTGAAAAAGATAAATTTTTTTCTGTAATACGTTTGTTAAATTAGAAAGAATAGTAAAGCAATGTGCAGCTTACTTGTGCTATATGAATACAGTTCTCGGTCCGACTGCCTGTATGCTTGTCGATGTGATCCGATCATTGGACCCTAGGGATCAGACCGATATTACCCACCTCAAGGTGTATGTATGGCCACCTTTACTTAGGACAGACATAAAATGAAATCCCCTTTTCCTCTCCAACTTCCTTGCTTTTCTAAGCAACTGTGGGAGAAAAAGGTAACTAGTCCATATATAAGCCCTCTGCTGTATAATGAATACCTCCTTATCTGAAAGTCTGACAGAGACTGCAGTTAGGGTAAGGCAGGGGTTTGAATATACAGAGTTCATTATCTCTATTAGAAAAACCATCCTAATTACATGGGGTGTTATTAATGGTATACACAATACACTGCCACAGAGTTTAAAAGTCAACTCATGTATTCAACATTTATAAAACATATACTGTCATTTAATTGCATAATATTAATGATCCAATCATCATTTATCTCTTTGCTTTGTGCAGTGTTTGATCAATGGCAACATTTCCCAATCCCCAGCTATGGATGATGTCACCACCAGCATTCCAGTCTTCTAGTTCATGTAAATGGTGAGCAGAGCAAATTGGCTTCCTATCTGTACATCATGAACATTATGCCCTCTGGTGTCTCTGGATCATCAGCAGGGAGCTAAGAATTCAAAAGATAGAGAGAGAGAGAGAGACTAAGATTTATTGGTATAAGATGGGTGTCTTTTGGCATGATGACAATTTACTGTTTTTGTCCATTATCTTTTTTGTTTTCACCAATATCTTCTGTCTTATGTCCAAAGCATCTCAACCTCTCTTATCCCTGCTGCTCTTTCTATAATCACATCTCTTTGTGTTTCCTTCTCTGCCCTGTTGTTGTCAAATCACCACCTTATCACCCACACTTCTGCTGTCTTCTGGCTCGGAAGCTATTCACATGCTGTTATTAATGTTGCCATGTCGTGTTTTGCTCTCTCGCTTATTTGCATTTCTGAAAATAAGCAGCCTGGAATTCTAGACACAGAGAGAAATATACTAGTATACAGTACATAAATAAATACAAACATTAACAATTATAGAGTTATTATTACCATTTATCTATATAGCGCCAGCATATTTTGCAGCACTGTAAAGTAAATGTATATATACAACTAAATCACATTAATTGCATACATAGAACATATGGAGTTACATACATAACAATCAATACTGGTACAAGAGGTGAAAAAGGCCCTGTGCAAAAGAGCTTACAATATAAAGGGAATAAGACACAAGGTGTGGGAGTGGGCAAGATCAGAATTGAGTGAGTGAGAGATGTGGTACTGTATTGGTATTACATTTGGTAGTTAAGCAGAGTGAGGGTAGGCTTCTCTAAAGAAGTGCGTTTTAAGAGATCTTTTCAAAGCAGAAAGGTTGGGAGAAAGTCAGACAGACGGTAGGAGAGAATTGCAGAGGAGGGGAGCAGCCCTTGCAAAGTCTTGAATGTGAGCATGTGAGGAGGTAATGAGAGAAGAGTTGAGTAGCAGGTCAGTAGAGGAGTGTAGTAAGCGGTTAGGTGAGTATATAGAGATAAGTTCAGAGATGTAGGATGGGGCAGAGTTATGAAGGGTCATTAATTTGAATTTTATTCTCAAAGGTAGCGGAAGAAAGTGTAGGGATTGGCTGGGTGGCATGGCAGAGGAGGAGCAGTTTCTGAGGTGTATAAGCCTGGCAGTAGTGTTCATTATGGACTGGAGAGGTGACAGTCTCTGGAGGGGAAGGCCAATTAAAAGAGAGTTACAGTAGTCTAGACGTGATATGACGAGTGAATAAGAATTTTGGCAGCATCTTGGGTGATAAATGATCGTATTTTGGATATGTTCCTTAGGTGGAAGTGACATGATTTAATAAGTGACTGGATATGAGGAGTGAAGGACAGGGCAGAATCTAGGATAACCCCAAGGCACCGGGCCTGGGGAGAGGGGGTGATAGTGGAATTGTTTAAAAAAAAGAGAGCTTCGAACATGGGAAATGTTCCCTTAGTGTATTACCGAATGGATAAAAGAAATATTCCATTCTCTTAAGGGAAGGTGAATATAATTACAGTATTGGAATCACCTCCATGCTACCTACAAGCACAGGAGGGAGATTGCTTGTCGTAATGAAACAAACTGTCATCAGTCTACCAAATATCATAGAAGGGCAGAATTGCTCAATAGTGTGCTAAACACCTTAACAGTAAACTCATTTATAAAGCAAGTTATTTACAAAATTAATGGAATGAGTTGCTCAGCATCTTTACTTGATTCATTATTTCCTTATGTTCCATTGGGCTTGTGCACAGTGCTAAATCGTGAGTCCAATATTGCAAGCATCACATTTACAAAGGCTCAGTTATGAATGTGGTGAAAGGCTACACTTACAGATTCAATGTCAAACATGCACACATGGATTGATATCAAATATATAATCAGTACACATTTATATGTACTGTATATGTACTGTATATGTACTGTATATGTATAAGTATATGGCCAAAACTGTCCTTTGTTCCCATGCATCGCTACATTTATCATTCCACCTTTAACAATTTTACCATCCTGTAATCTTTAAAAGTCATGTTAGAAAAAGGTTTATCACGTGAAAAACTCATTGACAAGGTCCAATTGGAGATGCAATTCAGAAAATGTACAGTATCTCATTGTTTATCACATGAAAACTCCATTGAAGTGTATGGGGAAAAACTGACACTGAATTATGAGAAAAGTTTTTTGTCCTTCAATTGAATCTTGTCCAGGGCCGGAAATTGGGGTAGGCAGAGTAGGCACGTGCCTAGGGCACAAATGTGGAGGGGCGCCAGGTACGTACTTACCCCTACCCCTAGTCAGGTCCCTTCTCTGCCGACCGCCCACTTGTTCTATTTGCAGAACTTGATCTATTTGCGCATGCGCACGAGCGTCTTTTCAAGCTCGCGTGCATGCGTGCACCCAGACGGCTCAGCTTGGCTCGGCTCTGATCTTGTCTATGAGTTTTCATGATAAATCATGAGATAACTTTTTTCTCACTGAATTGAATCTGGCCCATAGTTACACAGTAAAGTTGGGTTGAAAAAAGACCAAAGTCCGTCAAATTCAACCCCAGTATACATATACACATATTGATACTGACCTATACACTCAAATACAACTATGTACCAATATCTAACTGTATAGGTATTGGTATATAGCCATGGATATTATGCTTGTTCAAGGAATCATCCAAGCCACATGATGATTTGTCATCTGCAGTAAAATATTCACTACCATGCCTGACAAATTTCCTGAAGATGACTTGCCATAGAAGATCGCTGCAAGTAAGCCTATTACTCAGTCAGTACTATAAAGACTGCTGTTTGCAGATGGCATGTGAAAAATGTTTGGCCTACTTTGAGTATTTTAGTCAAGGTAATGTCATGAGGTTTTTGTTTCCTCTTGTGTGGGCAAAAAAACTATTGAAAATACCTTGAATGGCTTGAAATTGGTGGATCCTAGCCGGTTCAGTTATGTAATTCAGTGAAAATGCAGAGAGAGTAGTTTCTATATACTGTGTATATGCGCACAGTCGCCTAGCTCGCGTGCATGCATGCACCCAGACGGCTCAGCTTGGCTCGGCTCTGATCTTGTCTATGAGTTTTCACGTGATAAATCATGAGATAACTTTTTTCTCACTGAATTGAATCTGGCCCATAGTTACACAGTAAAGTTGGGTTGAAAAAAGACCAAAGTCCGTCAAATTCAACCCCTGTATACATATACACATATTGATACTGACCTATACACTCAAATACAACTATGTACCAATATTTAACTGTATAGGTATTGGTATACCTATACAGTTAGGTACTGTATAGTCGCACACTCAAGAAGCCGCCAGCAGGTGCGAGGGCTGTAAATACAACTTGACAGGCAAAGCTGCAAGACTGAGCCGCAGCAAGCAGGATGAAGAGCTGCATGAGGCTCTGGAGCCGTAGGTTCCCTACCCCTGCCCTAGGTCAATGGTATGCTAAGGGATGGCCACAGGATTGGAAATTAACAATATTACTTTTTGTTCTATTCCCTGTTATTGCAGCAGTGGGGTTTTGGATGCCATTTTGAATGTTGTTCATAGCTTTACAATATCTCATCAGCGTCATCCTTGGTATTATGTCTGTTTTGGTTCTCAGGTGTATCGATGGCAATATTCTGTAAGGCTGCATGCATTTTTTGTTGCATATTTATTTATTTGATTTAACGCTGACACATTTTATGCAGCACTTTGCAGAGATGACATCACTCAGTCCCTGTAAGACAATAGTACATGTGCTGCAAACAATGTCACTGTGCTATCAAAAGCTAAAGAGACACTGTATAAGTAAGTTGTCTTTTTTAAGGTGGAGATGGGAGACCAATAGCAAAATTTGCTGGAAAAAGCAGTGATAGGTCTCTAACTGTGTCCTAACCCTCCTTTTATCCCATTGCAACCTGTTCCCATGTCCCTATTAATTACACTTTACTGTTGATTCCCTCTTTTCTCTTGATGATTGCACATTTTCTTCCTTTTCACGTTCCAATAGTGTGTACTAATTCTATTCAATTTATATTTACATTCATCACATCCTGTCTTTTACTTGATCTTTATATTGTGTGTATGTATATCAGCCTTTGGTTCTTAATTTTCACGTCTTATCTATCCTAGTATGGAACTTTTATTAAAATACCCCATGTTCACTTTTCACTTTTTCTCCCTGACCATTTTATAAAGTCCTAATCTGTATTTCACTGAATGTTTGTTATTTATTTGACCTCTCCCCTATGTTTCTTGTCTTCTTCGAATGCCCAAACCTCATCTATTACCACCGGATCAAACTAGTTATGTCTTTTCTGATCCAAGTTTTACTTCATTCTATACAGGAGATGTTCTGGCTTCCTGTGCTTTGGGGCTATTTCAAATTGGGCATTCTTGTGAGTCTGACTTGAGCTGCTAATTTTGATACCATCCGATCCTGTGTTGTTATCTTCCCATTAATTCCTATTAAATTCACCATCACCCATTACCCCAGTGCTACAGAGCTCAAGTACAAACTGGGCTTGTTAGGGTTATACACAGAAGTGCACTTGATCTGCTGTCTGCATGAAATCAAAAGTAATATGTCAGATTCTTCAAATGCTGTGGCGTTTTCCCATCATTTCAAAGCAGTAGTGGTTGGTAAGCATAACATGACTTGCTCCCATTTCTTACTATAAAGCAATTCCATGCTTGATAACTCAGAATGGGAATAACAGAGGAAATAACTTGTATTTTCCAGTTCTTTATATTTATCCCTATCAAAAACCTGCATATTATAAAATTGATTATTAAAAAGCAAACAAAGCCTGACAAATGAATAGGTTACATTCGATGTACTACATGCATAGGGCTTGGTGTAGCAGCCCAGAGCCACAGAAGACCTTTGACAATCAGGGACCATGCCTCTGAAGTTCCATATATGCTTGCACTTGATTGGCTTTCTCCATGCTGCCTGAGGAAATTTAGTGAGCTCTGGGTTCATCAGTAGAGACCTCTTTCTGTATCTCAGAGGTTCCACAAGCAGAAGCTTTCATTTGAAGAGCATACAACTGACAATATAATTTGTGATTTAAGATCCAGAAAAACATAGATGATGTATTAAAAAGAACTAGCAACAACTTCTAAAAAAAAACTAAAATAAATGCTGAAAGATGTATTATGTTATACCTGAATCATTTCAGTTGACTTGAATGCTCTCCCAAGAACATTATACCTCTTTCGAACTTTGCTCTCCCCCAGGCTTACATTAAAGTGATACTGACACTAAAAATGTTCTTTTGAAAATATAAATGTACATTAAAAGTTACCTAAAGGTCATGTTGATCACCAAATTTTTGCAGTATGCCAGAACAAAATTCCTGATGTAAGGAATACAATACTGCTTCAGCAGTTGTAACAAGAGTTCAGATACATGTATGCACGGGTCATAGAATTTATGGGAAGATTGGAAGATGAGCTTCTTACCAGTGACAGGTGTGGAGCAATTTGGATACCAAACCATTAACAACTCAATTATATAAACCACAGCAAAATTGATACCAATCACAGTCGAAAATATATAGGAACAAGTCCTGGATACTATGGGGCACATATTTATAAATATATTCCACCGTGCTGAACAAGAGAAGGGTGTATACATTGAACATTTAAATTACATACAAAAATACAACCAATGACAGATACAATAGGTAAAGAGGGCCCTGCTCAATAGTGTTTACAAGTTAAGACAGACACGAGGGATCCGTGCATTCAAAGTTCTCCCTGCGTGAAATATGAAAGCAAATCATTTTTAAATTGCATAAAATAAAAAATGAAGACCAGTTGTCTTTGAAGAGGTCATCTATTACATTCTAGAAGTTAATTTAAAAGTCGACTTTCCCTAAAAATGTGCCAAAAATATTGCATATAATTGTATTAAATAAGCAATTACAACATGAGTATATACAAATGTGAAGGTATTTTGACCTAACCTCTCAGAATTGTTAAGACAGACAAGGAGCAGCAGAAATTCTATATCCAAAAAATTTTGCACGGTTATGGGCCTTTACTGGTTATGTTTCTGAGAGCTGCCAGTTTTTAGAACATGGAAAGCAGAAGAAAAGCACTGACTTTATTGTTTTCATTTTGAGAGATGTAAAATGTATGGTTCATGTGCTTTATACCTCCTGCGCCTTCTATTGTAAATTCTCTACTTTGATTTAAGCATAGCTTAATAAAAATAACAATTTCCTAAGGATTTGTGGCAGTTTTCCCTGCATTTTGGGATGACCACAAGCCAAGGTTTTCTCAGTGAAACCAGATTAAGTAATGCACTTTATTTGAATAACTGTTTCCTACTGTAGGAAGACATTTCACACTATTAATTGTGATCATGGACCCATGGGGACCCATAGCTTAAGAATCTCTGCAACATTATGTGCATATTAAACTGTTAAAATACCATAAGAGTGACATGTAAAGGTGGCCATAGAAGTAAAAATTACGATCTTTCTTGGAAAAGATCTTTCCAAGAAAGATCGTTCATTTCATTACACACGTGTAGAGCTGAATCGTCAGATATACAGACAGAAACAATAGTATTCTACATGTATCTGACAATTCAGCACTAACAATGGCCAATGTTTGAGTGCCTTGAAAGGCAGGCACCCAAATATAATTTTCCGTCCAGCCCAATCGACGAGCCGACTGATATCCAAGCCTTCTGCCGATATCGGTCTGCTCTTTTCCCACCATGCACGCACCAAATATCGTACGAAAATTCCTTTCGTACGATATTATCTCTGCGTCTATGACCACCTAAAGTCACAAAATGATCAGCAAATCTGTATTTAAGCTTGCAGTGTAATCTAGCAATCGTTTGCTATTGGCTAATTATATTAGCAATGGGGGTGGGGGTAGCAACATAGTTGATCTTGTTTTCTTGTTTTTAAAGTTGCTTAGGATAGGCCCATCAGTGGTGAACCTCCCTATGAACATAGGCCGTCTTTGGTTTTTTGTCTATTTTTTTTTAACAGGGTTCTGAGTTCAACCTGATATTATTTTATCTCCTCCTATTGCAGAAAGGAATTTCTACCTCCCCAGACAAAAAACCCTTTCAGCAGAACTGAGATATAAAAAAAATGTGGCTAGAAATTTTGTATTTTATATACTGAACTTACTGCTCCTGCTCAAAGGTGCAGAACCTCTGTAATAGTAATGATCTAGGTCTCTGACATGCAACATCCTCATGGGCATTAAGGTGGTGGCATGCATGGGTTTTTCATATAAAATGGTTTGACATGTGTAGTGTGTAGGGGCTTATACTGGCTGCTTTATAAACCCAGTAAGCTCAATGCTGTATGCATACAGCAATTACAATGTATTCAGTATCCATCTTGCTGAATGTCTTATTTTTGGATGAGTCTCCAAGAACCTTTTTCCAGTACAGCCGGGGACTGCATAGTTACAGGCCCACCTGCAAGTCCTGTTTCCAATTCAGCTTGTGGTCTGTATGAGTAAAAAGGCTAAATGCAAAGGCAAGAGGGTAGGTAAACATTGCTTCCATGTACTGTACAGTCTTCCAAATACAGTCTGCAAATAAATGCATATAAATGCATTTGCTGCTAATCAATGTATATTCTGATGACAAGAGCAGAATTTTCCCTCCAGCACATTTCCTCTGGCAGATGCCTAAAACTGCCCAGGACACCCTTTTTGAAGCTGAATGGTAAATTCCTGAAAGCACCATTATTGATGATTTTTAACCTGAAAAAACACACAAAAGCACTGAGTAGTGCAAGTACTGGTGTTGCCTTGCATTCCCCATTTAAATGAAAAGTAGACTGTGAAGGCCATTTTAGGCCATTCTTCATTGCTCAAATCCAACAGGGGGAGAAAACAGACTTTGTGCCATCAGCTTTAACTTGTCCTGCACCTCTAGTATTTCAGCATAATTAAAATGGATTCTGGGTTGCTCCTTTAGCCTCCAAGACAATACTGTGCCAGTTTAACAAACAGATAACAGTAATTAGCACCAAGCAATTGCTTTTTGATCCAGACGTGTGGAATGTAATACAAGCAATATTGCTTTGTGTGAAAAATTCACACATTTAGCCCCAGTCTGCAAATATACCTGCTTTATTGAATTGCATGCGAGGTACAATTTACATGGGGTATGGATACAAGGGCAAATTGGAATTGATACATGCCTTGATAGGGTATTACAGGTATGGGATCCATTATCTGGAAACCCGTCATCCAGAAAGCTCAGAATTACGGAAAGGCCATCTCCCATAGATCAGATTATCTTTAAAAATGTTCTTTTTCTCTGTAATTATAAAACAGTAACTTGTACTTGATCCCAGCTAAGATAAAATTATTATTATTGGAAGCAAAACCAGTTTGTCAGGTTTATTTAACTTTTACAAGATTTTCTAGTAGACAACGTATGAATAACCAAATTACGGCAAGATCCATTATCCGGAAAACCCCAGGTTCAGAGAATTCTGAATAACAGGTCCCAAAACTGTATTTGCAAGGTTCCCTCTGTGTTGAACCTACACATACACAACCAACTAATGAATTGCATTTTACAGGAAAATGGCACTTGTTTGAGGCATACTGGGGATGGCAAATGTGCATCATGTGTACTTTGGGGTATACAGCAAAGCAAAAACTATAACCTGACTCCATAATAAGCCATTTATAAGGAGACAGAAGCAGCTAGAAAACAAATGCCTGAAACTCTGCATTAATGTGTGCCTGGAAGATGCAGAAACATGGCAGAGAAGAAACTCCTAATGAGTGTAATTGTCCCCTTTTATATACTGTAATAACAGGGTATATATGGAGTAGTATCATTATTAAAATGCTGACAGTGCCTGATTACATTTTATGTTATATCTATCAATGAGAATTTGATCCAACAGACCAGGCTTCAGAAAGTAATAACCATTTATTTATTTTAAAATAACCAAACAAGGCCATGCTACATTCTGTAAGTGGTTATGTACATGCTTCTCATTAGAAGTGGAGGTCATATGCAAATATTCATATGTCTGCTCCTTTCAATTATCTAACACTGTGAGATGTAGAGACTGTGCGTCAGTGAGAGTATCCTGTCTGCAATGTGTCTCCTTGCTTAGTAGGCAGATTGTTTATTCTGCACCCACTGCTCATTTTGGGAAAGGCGCCTTGGGATGCCCAAAGTCACAACTCATTAAAGGCGATTGCTGCCCCTATGGGGGTGCTGTGTGTGCAAGCAGCCCAACAGCATTCTCTCTGCCTGTTGTCTCCATCCAACGCAGTGCTGAGTCTCCTAATTAATGCCACGTGTGGCAGTAGTCTGTCAATCCAAATCAATGTTTAGATAGCTATTAAAAAGCTAAATTTGTAGATCTAAAAGACACTTAGGGAGGAGGGATGGATGTTCCCAATTTACCCCTAAGTTGTAATAAAACACAAACAAAGCAGGTCTTAAATGCTTCTAGAAATACAATGCTCTCTCTTTATATCACCCAAATTTATAGCACCACCCACCCACACTTAGTAAACAAAGGGCATTACATTATACCAATTTATTGTTATATTTCTTTCTTAAATCTCTTTCGCACCTCCATGCTAACTTTGGCTTATTTTTCAACCAAGTAATATAGGGAGGGATCAGCTGATGTTTTGTCTTTGAAGTTTAACTTAAAGGAATTGTTCAGTGTAAAAATAAAAACTGGGTAAATAGTTAGGCTGTGCAAAATAAAAAATGTTTCTAATATAGTTAGTTAGGCAAAAATGTAATGTATAAAGGATGGAGTGACTGGATGTCTAATATAATAGCCAGAACACTACTTCCTGCTTTTCAGCTCTCTTGGTTTACACTGACTGGTTACCCTGGTTACCAGGCAGTAACCAATCAGAGACTTGAGGGGGGCCACATGGGTAATATCTGTTGCTTTTGAATCTGAGCTTAATGCTGAGAATCGATTGCAAACTCACTGAACAGATATGTCCCATGTGGCCCCCCTTCAAGTCGCTGACTAACTCAGAGTTATAGAGCTGAAAAGCAGGAAGTAGTGTTGTCTGGCTATTATGTTACACATCCAGTCACTCCAGCCTTTATCCATTACATTTTTGGCTAACTAACTATATTAGAAACATTATTTATTTTGCACAGCCTATCTATTTACACAGTTTTTATTTTAACACTGAACTGTTCTTTTAAGGTATCAATGTAAGAAATTCAAGCAAGTAAAGGCAAGCTCATGCCCAGTGGAGCACTCACTCCACAATCATTAAGGCCAATTACATCAGACGTCAGTTAACCTGCCTGTATGATATTGGAGTGTGATAAAATTGGAAGAAGACACACTAGCTCATGTACGTCCAATACCACAGTTGCAATCATACAAATTTCCCGACAAGCCAGTTGTGCAAAAAATCCCATTCATTAAAGGTACTTGCCTCAAAGGCTGCTCTTTGCACTTCTGTATAGTACATAGTCCTTTCTGCCTCCCATTCCATATCAAGTGCAGTTGCATCTATTGACTTAGGGGAATCCTGGAGCTACACCACCTTCGAACCAAGTGGTACCTCCAATGTTCCCACAGGACCCTGGGTCAATTGCCACAGTATAGTTGCCCTGAAAGAATAGCACTTACACCAAATGGAAATTGCACTGAAATTGCTGGAAATTGCACTGACCAGAGTTAGAAAATATTCAGTGCGGTTGCGTCTGATTTACGCTTAAGTGTAGTGCAGTTACATTAAACTTAACTCATCTCAATTGAGTTACTAAAGCCCAATAAACTCTTTGGAGATGATTTCAACCAAAGTCAGGACCTCAATGCTGCAAGACACAAGTGCTAACATTTTAGGATCATCCTGCACCATCTCTGTGGCAGAAGGGTTCAGGTCTAACAGGCAGGAATTAATTGTGGTATTAATACTCCACACCAAGGGGCAAATTCATCAAGGGTTGAATTTTGAGGGGTTATATCCCTCGAAATTCGACTGGGGAATAGAATCGAATAGAATCGAATAGGCAATTCGGGCGAATTTACGCGCTGGCGAATAGTCGAATTGGCGAATATTCGCCAGGCGAATAGGCGCTTGATCGAATATTCGCTCGAAGGATTTTCATTCGATCGAATGCCTTTTTATTCGATCAAAAACTTGGAAAACAAGCCTATGGGACTTTCCCATAGGCTTTTAAAGCAATATGGTAGGTTTTAGGTGGCGAAGTAGGCATTCGAAGTATTTTTAAAAGAGACAGTGCTTCAACTATTGAATGGGCGAATAGTCGCACCTTTTTTGCGCTCGATCCAGTACTTCGACTATCGAATGGCGAATAGTCGCAGCGTTTTTGCGCTCGATCTATTCGAATCATTCTACTCAGGCGAATTTACGCCAATTCTATAGTCGAGGAGCACAAAAAACGAGTCGAAATTCAAAGTTTTTTTACTTCGAATCCTTCACTCGAAGTTAGTGAATCGGCCCCCAAATGTCTCACACCCTCTTCTTTGAAATTGTAAGATCTAGTGAGGAGGGCATTTTGCCTTTGTCACTCTTGTAAATAACCTTTTTTTTTTACAATAGGCCGAGAAGCAATATCCTGGTAATAATATAATTTTAACTACTTGAGCTTCATAGAGATGTCAGCTGTGGGCAGAACAGTCTCTCTGCATCAAGCTCTTTCGTACAGAAAGGATTGTTTAAAAGAGAAAGGATGGTTTAACTGACTGTAGCTTTGTCTTGAACAAAAATCCACTGATACATGATTTTTGTTATAATTCTTAAAGGGTTAACACAAATTCAGAGACTCCGTACACATTTGCTATGCTTGCTTTTTTCTTTGATTCTTCTGTCAGGGCTGAAATCTCTATGTGCTGAAACAAGAATGGGGGAGGAAAGGAGGGTGCATCTCTTATGCTCTAAGTGACTAGAGACAGGGGACAATTGAATTCTTATTGACGTTTGCGTCTGAGTGTTCACCTAAAGGACTTGACTTGTTGGCCAGATCATTCTATTATGGGCTCCTGTCGGACGTGGTTGGTAGCTTGGCAATCGATTGTAATATCTTTTAAGATTGTTTGTTTTGGAGTTCAGAAAGGCGACTCTAAAGAATGCTATACGTTTGGTGGAGAATTCAACAAAGAAGCTGCTTCATTTTGTGGATCGAGACAAAAGTGAAATATGTGCTCTGAAAGCTTCTATGAGTCTTATGTACTGTGCTCTTACTTTGTGTTCCTCTTTATGAACTACTGTCTTTTTTCTTTTTCTTTTAAAATTCTCAAATTTTCAATAAAATACAATGACTTAACAAGATAAAATACATATGTTTCCTCTACTGTCTAATGAAAGGAGGAAGCTGAAACAATGACAGGGATTAGATGAAAAAATAATACAACGCATCTTTACACAGAATCAGATGTTTAATTGCTTCACTCATTAGGTTCGGTTTGGGATCTATTATTGTTAAACCTTTTATCCAGTAAGAGTAAAAAAAAAGCAATGCCATTCCCCACAGCATTTCTTCATTTTTGGCTGTAGTATGATGCCAGTTTTTCTACAACAATAGGAGTACTTGGCTGACAGGCTGCTTGGTGGCCAAGGATTCCAGTTTGGGTAGGGATTGATGAGGAATTTTAGTATATCTTTGGAAAATATTTCATGTCCCCCTATTGTTTAGGGATTTAAAGGAACCCTAACATTTTTTTGATGACATTCTCAAAATGTAAGTAGTTATATCCCCCCTAGCCTGGCAATTAGTGCCTAATTCAAATCATAGATGCTGTTCAGGAGCCCACAGTAGTGATTTGTTACATAGTTACATAGTTAAATTGGGTTGAAAAAAGACAAAGTCCATCAAGTTCAACCCCTCCAAATGAAAACCCAGCATCCATACAAACACCCCTCCATACTTTCACATAAATTATATATTATAATTATATACAGGTAAACCCATATCTATACTAGCTATAGAGTTTAGTATCATTAGATAAACGCAACCCACACCCAACCCGAATCGCCCGGCTTCTTCCCTCCATTTTTAGACCTGCACCTTCCCGCCGATGGCATCACAAAAGAGGGGGGGGGGCAGAAACCATAAGTGTAAGGTCACAGGTGGGGAGATCAGGGAGAAGAGCTTAACCTGTTGGTATCAGCCTGGCCTGCACATTACTAGTCCACAGACTCCCAGCATCCCCTGAAAGCCATTAACAGCACAAAAAGGTCTTGCACTGTCGTTCAGCCAGTAATTTTAGAAGCAACTACCATGTATAACATTTTGGCTTCCTCACATTTCTTCACCCCTAACTTAAGGCATTTTTTCAAGCTGTTTCACCCATATTTTCCCATTATGAGCAGACAGATACCAATGATTTCCATAAATGTCTATATTTCGTTATAATATACCACATGTGAAAGGATAGTACGGTCATGCATGTAAGATGCATACTAGAAAGCTGTTGAATGAACGATGTAATTAATTTGCATTCTCTAACCCCTAGGCAATCTCAGCTTTCCTTTGACAAGGGAAGGGGCTGCCGTCTTGCGTATCAACAGAACCTTTGTGGCCTGCCACTGGTCATTACATCCGCAATGACTCTCTCGGGACACAGGCCATGACCTTCTACAAGCATTTCATGGGGCAAGCAGGAGGTCATAGATTAAGCTCAGAGATGAATTGGATGTACTGGAAACAATTGAGTTAATACTGCATCTGAGGTCTTAGCAGCTCATGGAACCAATGACACTGGAAACTTAAGCTTATCGTTTACACAACACATATATCCTTAAATGACTTTTCCCTGATGCGTAACCCCTTCTCCTTCATTACATGCCACACTAATAAAGTACTAGTTGTACAAAACATACACACAGGGGGAAATTTTCTCAAATAAGAATACAAAGTTGCATTTTGCAATGTAATATTCTTCTTTAGACTCTTATTGCATTGCCAATTTTAATTGCACACTGCGCACTTTTAAAGGGCACCTATTGGGCAAAAGATATTATCCCCAACCAAAGGTGCAGGCTAATAGAGCCCGCACTCTGTTTGGGGGGTAACAGGTTTTCTTTTAAAAGAATGCCCCCACCAGCACTACGTCACCCACCCCGGAAGGGAGCTCCTGGTACGGACGGCCATGTTGGGACACACGCATTCACATAATTCCGCAGCCCTTTATGTGCATGTGTGTGATGTCAGAAGCGCATTATGCCCATGCACTATGTACAACATGGCCACTCGCACTGGGAGCTCCCTCCCAGTGTAATGTCCAAGTGCTGGCAAGGGGCAATTAAATAAATAAAAAATGGTTGTTACCCCCAACCGTAGTGCAGGCTCTATTAGCCTGCACTTTTGGTTGGGGATAATATTTTTCGTCAACATGTGCCCTTTAAGAAGTGCTTGAAGGTGTTGTAATCTTTTGGAAAAACATAACTTTATCAATACACTGTGCATTGGTGCAAATCATAAAAATTGCAGTCTTTCTTCCACTGTCAGAAGTGGTCGCTAAACAGTTTCCAGGTTCTAAAAAGCCATATTATATTCACACACAGGAAATTGTGTTTGTGCAAAGGCATACATTTTCACAATAGTTTTAAATATTTTTTCCATTACTGACTTTTATTACATTCCCCCAATAGTATTTTTCAAAAACAAAAAAAGTGACTCATTCTACTAAATGAGATAATTGTATGCAAGTAATTATAACATCTATTTTTATATATAATTAAATGTATTTTCATTAATCTGAATTGTCATTTGATTTAATCATCTGCACTTTGCTGTCCTGATTATTTGCTCCAAGATTTATATCTACTTGTTGATAGCTAGGGTTGTATTTAAAGACATGGTTCTTTTCAATGTTGTGAAATTATCATTCATTTGAAGCTATTGAGCCGCTGGTACCTTTCCCTGTAACTTGCCAGAAACATAGAGAACAAATTTAGACAGTAGGTCAAAACAGGCAGCTTGGTTTTAATAAATGGAAGTCAGACCGAGGTCAGAAAAACAAAAGTAATAAGCAGGAAAAGGCTCAATTTCGAACTAGTAGAGATGATCACTTTGCAAGGAATGAAGGCCTAAAGCAAATACACAAGGGGGGTTGTGGGAGCACCCGCATTGCTAAGTAAAAATATATATAAGTATAAGGGAAAGTGCTACTGGCATATCCAAATGGGTCAGTGCACATTCCCTGGGCCCCTGTCTAAGTAATTCAGTAGATATGCAAATGCATGTGTTAACAAAGACAGGGGTTTTTAGTTGCAAAATTATGATCATAAAGTTGAAAAGCCACCATACCACGTCAAGGTAAACCCCATATGGCGGTCCCTAACTTGTTTACCTACCAGTCATAGTATTGAGGATCCTGTGTCTCTCTGCATAATAGCAATAGTAAAGTAAAAAGTAAAAGTCTGCTGAACCTTGGTTTCTGGAGGGCTAAATCCTCCCCCGCTGCTGAATTGCAGCTTTTAAGAGAGAGTGATTGCCCAAACCAACGCCCATTTTTGACAAAAATGTATAAATATGGTGCAGTTAAAAGCATAGGGCCACTATTAATTAATAGGGGTGGGTATGGGGGGTGCTACAAGCCACAAGAAGCTTAGCCAAAGCTACAGGCTGTAAAAGCAGCCTGTAGGCCTAAACCTGTATTTATTTGCAGGGCATATGCAAAGAGCATCAGACGAAATGTGGGATCATGGCGAGCCATCCTGTGTATTGATCTGTCTAGGCTCTTGCGTCAAGAGAAGCACCTCATACCACCAGTCAGCCCTGGTGGTGAAGACTGTGTCAATTAGATTGCCACCTGTAGGGTTCCTGATAACCCCGTGGCTCATGTAAAATCTGTTCTCACATCATTTTATTGCCATCAATAACAGATAAATTTAGCAAAATTAATTATCTAAACATTATACCAACTACAAAACTATTGGTGTAATTGATATGATGATTTGGCCCTTAAATCTCAAGGCAAAAACAAAACATAGTCCAAGAAAGAAAATACAGGACCATATTAAAGCGACGCTGACACACATGTCCCAAGGAACATGTCATGTCCAGTGTGACTGACACAAATGCAGAGGTGCCTTTAGCCATGTTGAAGCGTCGGCTCAGATAAGTATAGCAGGACTAGGAGGCTTTGGGGATTATGGGCAGACATATGCAGGTGCTGCAACTCTTTAGTAATACTAATGTGTTCCAATTGATTTTCATATGATCATGTCAGTATCGCTTTAATAATATACAAAAAATCGAATTATATGCAGATCCCTCTTTGGAAAAAAGAAAAGGAAATGACAATTCGTAAGAATCTTTTTATTTACCATAATTGTGATGTGAATGCATTAAAGGTCACAGTCTTAGAACATATAACAGGAATTTTTAACCTAATTTTTAACCTTTTCAGCAACTTTCCTCGTTCACATGTCTGCCAACACCTCTCCTGCTTATTTCATTGACACTTCCAGATCGAAGAGCAGGGCCAGAGTTAGAGGTACCTTCCTTAGTTGTACTAGCAGGCAATCTGTGGGTTCTGGAAAATGTCAGAAGGGCTGCTGTAAGATGCCATCGGAAGTGACGATTATGTGGGCTGGTGGGGCTTGTTTGGGCCTCTGTGTACTTGGAAGGCCAGGACATCTTTTGAATTCCAGTCCAGACCTGGATCCCCTAGGCAGGCAATTCACAAGGATGGATTAAGCAGAGACACAGAACTTCACTGCAATTTCATTTATTAGGAGTGCATCAAAACTACATGTTTCAGGCACAAATACCCTTTGTCAAATGTACCCCTAGGCAGGTACCTCTTCTGCCTTTTCTTAAAGGTTCACCTTCAGACACTTTTTTTCAGGTCAGTTGGTTTCAGAAATAAATATTTTTTCCAATTACTTTCTATTTGATTCTTTTTCTAATATTAAAGTGTAAAGTTATATTTTTGACCTTCTAAAGTAGCTGGGGGGGGGGGTTGTCGACTCTGTAACTGTTTTAAATTGATACATTTAGTTGATACATTTGTTATCTTTGTCCCTGCTGAACAGAATCCCTGAGTTTCATTAAAGGCAGCTGTTAGAATTGATACAATAGTTGCTAATATTGCAAAGATACTACTGAGAAATGCATCAACTCATGTAGCCAGCCACTAAATGAAGCAAATTGTAACCATTCAGAATCTGCTCCTGGATTACTCAAATGCCAGATTGAGACACGAACATTAAACTTTAAGCTTCAATTTTGGAAAAACAATAAAAAAAGAAAAAACGGAACGCAATTGAAAAAAGTCTTTATTTCTGGGGAACAATCTGAAAACAACTAAACTGGAAAAAGTGTTTGGAAGGTGAACAACCCCTTTAATTCTGGCCCTCGTTGTAATTCACTTTACTGAACTTTTAATTTACATGTAATTTTTCACTTTGATCTATTTTTATTCACACACCCTTTTCTTTCATTTCACCATGATTTTATTTAACTCACATTATTACTCTTTGCTTTATTAATAATCCACATTCACAATTATCTCATACTAAAAGTATCACCAAGGAATTTAATGAGACTTTTATCATTACATATACTTATATAATAATTAATTTACTCACTGTAATTTATATGTAATTTTGCCATACACATCTTTTCTCTTTCTTTCATGTTTCTCTTTGAGTAGTTTCATGTGACAATCGGGACTCTATATGCTTTTGCTTCAAACCACATTCTTTACTTCTTCAATCCACATTCTTTTCTGCTTTCTGGTGCACTCACTTTGACGCAGTCACATTAATATGTGCACCATATGATGCATTCTTCTCACACATGTCCTGATCCATGTACACAACATGCAAATACAAGCCAAGGCTTCTTCTCTTGATCCTTCAATTTGACTGGCCTGGCTTTGAACCTTCTTCTGATTGATTCTTCTGGTTTGACCTTGGCTACATTTCCTGTTCATCCTGTCTGCTGCCTGCCTTAATCTCTGTCTGTTTAAGGGACCCAAATCTGCCTGTCTTTAAATGGTGCCTAGAACTGTTTCTGTTCTGACACCTTTGCTATTTTACATTAGAGTGCACATTGATCACACCCTCAGGCACCGAGTACTCAATGAGAGGTATAGAGGAGGATATCATAACATGGACCCGCAAGCAAGTCTGACACATTGACAGGCAGTGCGTTGGTCAGGCCCAGCGAATATAATGGACATACGAACATACATTAGCTTTAGTTTGCAGTACAGTATACCACAGGATTGATTTGCAATGTTTTTGGTCAGTGAGTCTTGATAGTTTTGCTCATATGAGAACTGTCAGTGTATGGTCTGCAAATGTTTGTTACAAGCTGAAGGAAAACATGCTCCAGTTTTGAATCTGCATGGTGAGGCCCAGTTGAGGGCTATGCAGGGGTACTGCTGCCATGAAGAGAGTTGAGAAACTCATCTCAGACAGCAGTCTGCAAGTTACAGTATCAGGGGCAGCAAAATGACATTCCTGATAAGAGCCAGAATTCTGATCCTTAAAAGAACAGCAACATCAAAAAATTAAAATATAATGCCATGTAGCCCTTTACTGGTAAAACTGCTGTGTTTGCTTCAGAAAGACTACTATTGTTTATATAAATAAGCTGCTATGTAGCAATGGGGGCAGCAATTTAAAGGAAAAGGGTCAGGTTACAAAGCAGATAGCAGATAAGCGCTGTAGAACATAATGGTGTTATCTGTTATCCACTATTTAACTAATTAACTTGTGCCATATAGCCTTTTTTCAGTTTCCACCACTGCTACACAACAGCTTGTTTATATAAACTATAGTAGTCAGGGCTGGATTTACATAGCAGGTGCCCGAGGCCCACTGTCGTTCGTCGCCCCCGTCCCCTCCCTTTTATTTGCTCAAATTTTCATCATTGGGACCGGAGCAATGGGCACTGGTGCAGGGGAAATTTAAAAAACTATTGTATCTCCTGCTCATCCCCAGTGTTTCTGAGCCAATGTCAGTGTGTTTGGGCAGCATGCTGCCCCCTAAAATTCTGCCGCCCTAGGTCCAGGCCTTGGTGGCCTCTCCACAAATCCAGGCCTGATAGTAGTGTTTCTGAAGCAAACAGATTTGTTTTACCAGTACAGGGAAACAATACATGATATCTTCATTAAAACACTTTAATTTTTTTTGGTGTTACTGTTCCTTTAAATCAGACATTTGTCTAAATTAAATCAGACTATTGCAGAAAGTGCTACTGCGCACTCTACACTAGCGATGCAGCCCCCCTTGACAGTCCTTTTGTACTGAGCAAAATAGAGGGTTATATAGCAGAGCACTGTCAGATGGAATGGTTTTTCCTGCGCAAACTAAGCAAGTCGCTATTTTGCAACTCTTTGCAAAGCAATGTATTCTAGTTCATTACTCTATAAAAGTGAAGTTTTAACTTATGCTTCATCCCTTCAATTTCACCCATTTATTTACCCTTACTCCACATGTTCAGTCTTTAATACTGAATACACTCTACCTTCTACAGTCTCCTACCTACGTGATTTATGTGAGAGGTGCACATGCTCACTTAACACCCTGTTTGTTTGCCTGGATGAATTTCTGAAGCTTACTTTTCTACTCTCTGTTGTGCAAATCAACAAAAGTTACATCAGTGTGTATGCCTTCTACTCATTCTTTTAATATATGGGTGCTAAAGTGGGCACAACTGACACACTGAGCCACAACAAAAGTAAAGGTTGGTGAAAGTGAGTGCAAACAGACACAGTGCATCATGTATGGTATTTTAACAGAATCCTACACCAATTGCAAGGCCTGCAAGTTTAAGGCCAAATAAGGCAATTAGTGCACTATGTTTAATCTCCTTGTATTTGGTGAGAATTTAACAAGCTAAATATTGTAGCATAAAATGCCTCTGCAGGATAATTGGCTAGCAAATTGACTGTTGTAATATTGGTAGTGAGGAGTCTCAACTTGAGAATATTCTTTCATTAATACTTGGTTTTTGGGTTGCCTACTAGGGGGAGCAATAAGAGAGTTCTGTGCAAGGTTTATGACCCCCTTTAAGAGAGCTGTGCATAAATAAAGATCAGTGAACCAAAGCAATGTCAAAGGTAAGTATCTCCTACTGATAAACTTATACAGAAAATTAATATTTCGAGTCATTTCTGCTAAAAGTGGTTCCACAAGCGCCTGAATTATGTTGTATAATTAGGTTTTCATACAAGAATTCTCATAAGTTTAAATGTAATTGTATTACTTGGTAAGGATGATATGATTGTTAGTTATTTATGTCCCTGATATGATTGTTATTCATTTATTTCCCAATAGGAAAAACATGTGATTAAAAAGGGTTCACCGCTAGGGATGCATTTGCATTTGCAAATTAGGATTCGGATTTGGTTTGGTATTCGGCTGAATCTTTCGCAAAGGATTCGGGGGTTCGGCCGAATCGAAAAAAGTGGATTCAGCGCATCCCTATTCACCACTAAATATTGCATGAGGACCACTTAGCTTTGTCAGTGCCCTGTTGTCAATATATAGCAAATAACTTAATAAAGTACTAATAGGCATATGAGTGATGGGGTAAGAATCCATGCTATGAAGATTATTACATATTCCTGCAAATATCCCCAATAGCAAAATTTTGTGTCCAAACCCCATGATCTGTCCAAATTACAGCCAAATGGGCCCCATTAGCCTGCTCTTTTTCATATCTGTAAAATTCCTTTTGTGTCTGGAAATTTAGGACCATCCAGGAGAGAAAAACAGTCAAATAAAAATAACAAAAAGTTTATATGGGCACACAAATATAGTACAAAAACAAAGACATTGGTGTATGCTTTGAGCGTTCTGTTGTAAGAAAATACAAAGTGCATAACAGTTCACAAAATGCAGGAAAAGTACATAGCTTATAAAAGCAAATAGCAGGGTTTGAAAAGAGCAAAGACGAATGCAAGCTGGTACCTGAGCAGCAGGGAGAATTCCCCAACATTTCAAGGAAGGTCTATATTCTGAAATGATGTGGAATTCACCCTGCTGCTCACGTATTAGCTTGCATGATTCTTTGCTCCTTACACAGCCTGGTGTTGACTTTTTGTAAGCTGTGTCCTTTTTTTTGTATTTTGTGAACAATGTTTTTTATTATTTCTATAGAATGTTCAAAGAATTCATTTGTTTTTGTACTTTATTGGAGTGCCCATATAAACACTTTATACACAATGGTACAGTCATAGTTGATGGGCTGTCCAAAATGTGAGTGTACCCTTTAATGTTATTATAATTTTGAAGGGCTTGGCTGAACGTGAGCACATCCTTTAACTTTATTAAAAATTTTTTACATTTATAAAATTTGTCTACAAATATTTTTTTTATTTTTGAACCAGACAGTCTGTTTTTTGCAAGTTTTCCAGTTTAAAACATTCTGTCTAGATTTTAGGACTGTGCACTGATTGACGTGAAGTCAATCACAGGCTGTTGCACTATAGTCCCCCCCATTAAAGGACAACTAAATCCTTAAAATGAATAATGCTAAAAATACAATAGTTTACATAAATATTATACCAGCCTAAATGTTCAACTTCTCAATAGCAGCAATGATCCAGAACTTCAAACTTGTCACAGGGGGTCACCATGTCTGTGACAGTTACATGCTCAGTGAGCTCTGGGCAGCTTTTAGAAGTTACGTTTAGGGGTTGTCTAAAAATATTATGCATAAAATGAGGTTTGTCAGTAATATTAGCTGATGTTTTAAGGCTGGTAATTAAATTCTGATGCTAGTTGCACTGGTTTCTGTGCTGCCGTGTAGTAATTATCTATATTAAGTACTAATCAGCCTTATATTGTGACATTTATATTCTATGTATACTGTATATTTTGGGTTATTTCCTAAGCTCAGTAACTGACAGCAGCACAGAGCATGTACAGTGAATCAACAGAAAAGAAGATGTGGAGCTACTGGGGCATCTTTGGAGACACAGATCTTCCATGCTAAAGGACAGTGGTTGCCTTAGTTTGGTGCAGATGCCCAAAACATAATGTACAACATTTCTAACCTAGTTCTATAGTTCTAGGCTTTAGTTCTCCTTTAAATGTCATCATGCCCCAAACATCATCAGTCTGCCCCCAATATCTCCCACCCTGCCCCCCTGCCCCACCTTTCATGCACAAAGATGGCAACCCAATCAGTAGTCCCCTACTGATCAGGAAGTCCCTGGTCTGTGGTTTATGTCTTGTGGAAGGGAGTTTTACCAGTTGCCCAGAGGTGTAGTGACTGATAAACTCTCCTTTGTTTATAAAAGGAGAGGGAGCACATTGTGTGATCTCTTTGGTCTCTACCTAGTACCAGGGGTGGATATGCTGGGGACCTCAAGAGCTTTGAGCACTGAGATCGCAAATCTCCTTAGGTAGTTATGCCAGTAGAGTTAGAATTCCCAGGCAACAATTGCAGGATAGGACTTGGCCAGCAAGACACCGTCTAAAAACCAAGTGAGCCCCAGCCCTCATGGGCTCCGCCGGCCCAGACCCGCTCCACATAGCCTTCACTCCTGACCTCCACCCCTGCCCGGCCGTGAAGAAATGACGTGCGCAGGTGGGGGGGGGGGTCATGGACAGAAGCAGTAAAGGAACTCTGGTCATTTTCTATCCTGAGAAGTTTCCAATGGAGTTGATCAATTCCAATTTTTATTAATAATAAAAGTACCTATGTAAACTTAATTTCTTCAACACCTTTTGAGGGCACCGCTGCAAGAGAGGTTCCCAGTGTAATAGTATTTTACTGGTCAGCAGCTGTTGCTTACAAACAAATGGGAAAGTTAGGACTTTTGAAAGGTTGTGATTAGACCACAGAAATATTTGCATTTTTTAATTAAATGAATAGTAAAAATAATGGAATCAGCAAACATTATATTTCAGTCAGTAACTGGTCCCTCAGACTGCAGTAGAACTTTGGTATAAATATGTCTTGTCTATGCTCCAATTGCATCAGTTGAAGCAAGTGGGGTCATCAGTCAGAGTAAATGGCCAATGCAAAAAGCCACCCAAATGCTCAGGACCTCTAACTAAATCACTACTTGGAGTAACATTGATTTCTTCTCATCTTAGAACTTCACTCAGTGAAATTAATTAGAGGGTCCATATCAATCACTGACATCTGCTAACATTTCCCATTACATTATTAACATGTTATATTGGCAGCATTATCTAAGGGGAAACCAGAGCTTCATAAGAGATTGTAAACTCTGAGATTAAGTAATGTCTTAAACATCTTTCATTTCCAGCAAAATAATAGATGAAAGAATATGAATATGGTGGCCAATATTGATTGCAGATTAAATCTGAGTTATCATGGCTTCACTGGGACACTAATAAAAATATAGAGAAGACACATTCATTAATTAAGTTCCCTAATCAGTATATTATGTTTATGAACAATGGGAAGCCTGGCCCTAAGATAGGCATGATACAAATCAAAGGCATGATCTGATTATGACCGTGTTACTTTCCTTCCCTATCTGTATATCTTGCTCATTTCTTATCAGATTATTGTTAACAAATTATTTACAAAGATTATTTGTCTTTATTTGCCTTTTTTCAAAGTTGGCAGTATATATATATAGATGGATATATATATATATATATATATATATATATATATATATATATATATATATATATATATATATATATATATATATATCCATCCTTGAAAAAGGTCCCAATAGGGACCAAAACGTTGGGTATTGATGCAACAATAAAAGATTATACTTTTTACACAAAAGGGAGTGCTGGTTTGGTAACTATTGGTGTATATACGATTTACCGTGCTTCTCCTCCTACGATTTACCTCCTTCTATTAAGATTGGCTTTGGAGTGTGGATACTCGTTTGAAAGATATATATATATATATATAGATATATATATATATATATAGATACATATATATACATATATATGTATATATACACATATATATATATATATACACATATATATATACATATATATATATATATATATATGGTCATTTTGTTAAATCACAATAAATATGTGTGGTTAATGACCAACTGGGAGGCCAGGCGATGATATTTAAAAGGCAGAAGGGAGAACTGTTCAGTTTTCATCCAATGTTTATATTGATAGAATGTAATCAGAAAGTACTGACTTTAATTTCTGTCCTTATATTCACACTTCTACATTCCGTAGCCCTAGATCAACTAAAAACCCCAAATTAATTGTAACAGTCTGTCAACCTTGCTAAACCTCAGACCTATTTTTTCTTAATTCCTCTTCTTTGCACCTTCCTATCCTGTCTCTACATTCATGCATTTGATTTTCCCATCTGGGTCTCATATCCTTGACCTAGAAAATCCCCTTATACATCACAAGGACTAAATTGTTTGCTATTTCCTAATCAACACAACATCACTCCCCCTTCCCTGTTGTCCTGTCTGGATGGCTGTTAATTTTCCCTGATTGTTTACAGGTTGTAATTAGCCTTAGGGCTAACTCGAGCACTGCAGCCTATCAGAGCGACTGCATAGAAAAAAACAGGAGATGTTGTGGGGAGAGGGTCAGTTTTCAGATTATTGGATGATCAAAGGCTCTGAACTGGCAGAATCACACAATGCTTTGCTTTACAGAAGTTATACAAAAAGAGAACAAGAACATTTCCAAGTTGAGTAAGTGCTCTGGGGCTGAAGACTTAGAAGTTCAAATGTAATTCATATGTAAGAAGCATGCAAGAAGTTTACCATTTTACGGAAGGAGCTAAGCGAACAAATTGTACTGTGAATGGGAGCAGAGTCTTAGGGGCTGATGTACTTTACTCTTATGAATTCAAGTAAAAAATTCATTTTTCTACAAGTTCAGATTTATGAAAAGTCAAGTTATGATTTATTTAGTTGTACTTTTTCTTTCACCCTTTGTTGTTGTTGTTTTTTTTGATAATTTTCATGCAATTTGCGAAACTATTTTGTAAACAGTTTGCCCCTATTCTATTGTAGCCAAAACCACAAAAGTGATGACATCTTACAACATTCTATAAAAACAGAGATTTGAAAGTTGCCAAAAATGTTTTTGCACTTTACATTTACATTATCTCATAGCTATCTTGCTAATAAATTTTGTGCATAGAAAAAATATTGTGAATAAATTCAGCAAAAAAATATTTTTTTGCAGCAACAGTATGAGAAAAAGGTTCAAAAAGTCCAAAACTGAAGGAATATGACCCCAATAGAAACAAAGGCTCCGAATTTAATTAATTTATTTGTAGGCATTATTACATTCCTTTCTGAGTAGGTGACCTGCAGTTTATATTGCCAAAGGTGAGCTAGGTGCTTTGTATCATTTTGTGTCAAAATAAATTTACTGCATTCTATGTTAAAATAGAGACATCATTTTATTTTTTAATCTGTGTAACACCACAACCGAAGGCCAGAGACCACAAAATGGCTTCTGTGAGACTGGTGTGAACATACACTAGCTTTATATGAAATATGAAAATGAATTCAGAGTGAAAGGGTAAGGTAAGAAAAACAGTTTTCAAAACCATTGAGATAAGGATTACTACCTGAAAGACAACAGGAACATGCTCTTAATCCTAGTACACATGAGAACTGGTGCATCAGTTAAAAGTTCCTACCTTAGCTGTGCACATTGGTTCCCTCTCAGTGTCGGACTGGCCCACCGGGATACCAGAAAAATTTCCTTTGGGCCCAGGTGTCAGTGGGCCCTTCTGCTTCTAAACATGGCATATTTCATGGCCATTCCCTATTTCTATAAGAACAAAGGGGCTAAATAGATGGAACAATAGATTATAGTATGTCAAGAAAGGAGAATAGGAGAGTTTGAGTGAGGAGAAGAAAAATAATACTGTGGGTGGGCCCCTGGTCTAAGGTTTTTTGGTGGGCCCCTGATTTAAGTTTTTTTGGTGGGCCCCTGGTTTCCGAGTCCAACACTCTGCAGTAGCAGAGCAGGAAGTGTTCTTGGAAAATATAGTCTTACAGGAAACAATTCTGAAGTGCTGAACGTGTTCTATTGCACATATTTAATTGGGGTGGCTTAACAACTTTATATATCCCCTCAACTCTGGGCAGGGGGCGGAATGTTGACGTCAGTGGGCTGGCCGATGTATTGGGGTGGATGGTGATGTATAAGGGGAGGGATGGTGACATCAGGGGTGGAGTTATCTCAGGGAATCATGGTAAGGTTGCCACCTGTTTGGTTTTGACCCAAACAATTTGGTTTTTCCAAGGCCTGTTCTGGTCTCGGATTTCTGTCCGTTTTTCAGCCTTGTGAAACCCGAACAATAATCTGACCAATAAATGAAAAACAAGTGCATGTAATTTTTTATTATTACTGAAACAAAAAAAGCAAATCAACCAAAAATAAGAAATTGTTTTTCTAAATTAGCACTGCTATATTTCAGAGTTTTCTGGAAAACAGATTTCTCTATAATAAATCCCCAGTGCCACATTTGCAAAAGAGGAGCCCCTAGGCCAGCCGCCTCCTGAGCCCTCTACCCCCACTGCATACACACATTTAATATCTCACCTATGGTGGTTGGCTCCACTGCTCCCTCTAAATCCGGGCCTGTAAACCTCATACCTTTAATTACAGGATTGGGCTAACTCATCAGGTCATCAAGCAGAAAATCGGTAGAGATAGGGTTGCCAAGCGTGTAGTTTTAAACTGGACAACTCATTTTTCAAAGGGCTATCCATTCAAAGCATTCTGTCTGGTTTAAAACACTGACAGGACTGATGCCTATCCCTGCCCTGGAGTCCAACATAATTGTGCTTGATTCTGACATCATCATGCCCATGTCAACATCAACGCCCCACCTCCAATGCTATGTTCGGGTTTAGCTGCTGGCAAAGATGGCAACCCTACTGCCTAGTTTTCCTATTGTGGAAAACAGGGCACCAAGTTTTGACCTGAACAGCCATTCCAAAAACTGGCTTGTATGGGTCAAAACCAGACAGATGGCAAACCTATATACAGTATCTTACAAATTATGTTTATGTATACCTGCTCATTCAGCAAGAAATTGCATCTGGGGCATACCTGTGTTTTGCAGCTATCGCTAGCTTAAGTACCCTCATACTCTGATGCCACTGGAACAGCCTTAATTACATATCTTAATAATCACAAGGTTAATGGGTAGTTATGGAACAAGTGTCATTTTTTTTATTGTTAAAGTGGGATATCTATGCTGAAATAATTGTGGACTATATCTTGCTTAATAAAAATGGAAATCAATTATGAGTTGTGTTGAGGACTGGCGGGGGTCTAGCCACACCCCTTCTGGTCCACACTTCCTGCTGTTCTAAGGTGACTCTATATGGCACTACAAGAGAGCTGGAGATGCCTTAATTTTTCATCTCTCTGTGTACTAGTATACAGCTGAGATGACAATAAACCTGACTTGACTTAAAGGAAAATTATCATTAAAAATTAAAACTTAATATGATTTTCTTCCCATGAAAATAAGAAATGTTCTAAATATAATCCATTAATAATTCTGCACCATTTCTGAAAGGCATTTTACTCAGGGTTCATTATTTATATGTGTAACACAGGATTTGGCTGTGGAAATCACCAAATACCTAGGTAGTGACTTGAGGGTACCACCCCTGTTTTTTTACCCTTGCTAGAAGAAAAAGATAAAGACACACTACACAAAAAAACCTGCTCTTAAAGAATGGAATGTTTGACCTGTCACTTTCAGCGACCTCATTGTTACATACCTTAATAAAACACCAGGAGCCAGAAATGGGGTAAAATTGTCACAACATTTATTACATTTCATCAAATAAATAGGACCTTGACAGCCTCACCCCAGGGCAATATTCAAACCCCAAATTGCTATGCTCTGCAGTTCCTCATCGAAGACTTGAGATTAGCATTATGTCATTATATCCACCACTGAGTATTAGGCTGCCTCTACCTATAGAAAGGATGGCCCCCAAATCTGCTACAGGCAGGAGCTGCATTTTCCACTTCTATGCAAGTTTGACGAATTTAGCTGGAGATGTTATACAGCTTTAAGGAACATCTGTTCAGTTTATAGGGTGTTGTATGTTTCTATGCAGGTAAATTACATCAAACATTCATAATAACATGAAACCTCTGGCAGCTATCTTGTTTAGAACACTTTACAGACCATTTTGTATATAAAACTACCTCTGGCAGGTATGAGGTTAATTGTTTGGCTACTGCTTTGTTCTACATTCAATACTCATACACTAGCAACTCCCCCCAACACAACGGGAGACAAATTATTTCCTGCGTCGCTTCGGTCCGTTGGCATCATTTTGCTAGTAGTTTCTAAATCATCTCTCTCTAGCGTCTCCCTAATGGGAACCATTTGGCACAAAGGAGGCCAAGCCTTTTTGGAATAAAGGAATTTTGGAATGGGAGGGGTTCATCCTTTCACTTTTTCTAGGTTTCACCTTAATATATCATTGTTGCTAGGAAATGTTTTTGTAGCCATGTATTATATCAGGGGTGCCAATCTTTTACCAGGGAGGGAGCTGCTTTTAGTCATGCTATGCCATCAAGATTTACCACCACAAAAGCATTGTAAGGGTTTTTCTTACATTTTAATGAATTACATTTATTTCCTTATTTATAAGAAGCTACATATAACTGCATTTAAACAACCAATACCTATTTATCAAATACTTCTATATCTAATGACATTTTAAGATCTACTGATCACCATATGAAGCTCCACTGCTCTACCTTTTGTGCTCTGCTCCAATAATAATTGATGATGATGTGCATAATGGTAACTTTGGTCTGTCTTTTGTATTTGTCTGGATTTGATGCAAAGATAGCATTTAAACTATTAGAGACTATGGGCCACATTTATGAAGCATCGAAAAGTAAATTCAAATTCAAATTTGAATTTTGGAATTGTATTTTTGGTCAAAACTCACAAATTTGAATTGGGAATAATCCAAACTCGGTTTGAATTCAAATTCATATTTGAAATCGAGATTTATCAAACCTTGACCCTGGGAACAATTCAAATTTGACTATTTGCCACCTAAAACCTGCCGAGTTCATGTCGAGGTCAATGGCAGAGGTCCAGTGACCCATCTGAAGATGTTAATAGCCTTCTAGTTTAGTAAAATTAAATTTGAGTTTTCGAGTCCGTAATATTCATTAGAGTTTTAGACATTCGAATTTTTTCTTAAATAACCTCCCATTCGAATTTCGATTATATTCAAATTTATTAGAGTGAATAAAATTCACATGTATTCGAAATTTGACCTTTGTTAAATGGGCCTCTACATGTGCAGGGAATGATGTCACTAAGGATCAGAACCACCTGACAGGAAACAAATAAAGTGAGAAAAAAGATAGGAGCCCTTCTGTCTGTTATCCCTTGCTTAGAGGAATATGAGCCTTTTCCCCTTTTGAGGCAGTGGAGCCGGTGTGCTTTGCTCTTTTAGTTTCTCCATAGCCAGCTTAGGGAGTCAGGATCTTGGTTTCCACTTCACCCCGGGATATTAGACTAAATCTACCTTAAGCAAAAGAACTACACTTTAAAAACATCCAGCCATAAAAGTTTTATATTACATGTTCTCAGTGGTGTAATGTGAGTTAGATCATTGCATGCTCTCCTCTTGCTTAAGAATCAGGTGTATAGGAAAAAGTGGCATAACTCTAGGCTGCTGCAACCTAAAGCTAAATCTTTTTAAGGCCTTCTATAAGTTTTAAAATAGGATTTTGCAAAAATGCTTAACATTAAGCATCAGTTCTCACATCAGTGTCGGACTGGCCCACAGGGATACCAGGAAAAGTCCCGGTGGGCCCAGGTGTCAGTGGGCCCTCATGCTACTAAACATTTGGCCTATTTCATGGTCATTCCCTATTTCTATGAGAAATAGATGGAATAATAGATTGAGGAGAGAAAGAATAATATTACTAAGAGTGGGCCCCTGGTCTAAGATTAATTGGGGGGCCCCTAGTCAAAGGTTTTTGGGTGGGGCCCCTGGTGTCCCAGTCTGACACTGTTCTCACTGCACCCTCTACAATCCTGTACTGTTCTCCGGTCTTAAGTTGTTCCAAGTGGCCGAGCAGAAACTAATTTATGTAAAAAAATAAAGTCTCCTTTTTTGACATTGCGAGGGCAAAGTTGCATTGCCAAGTGTGGGATCTGATGGGGATTTGGTCAGTACAGGCACTCAGAAGGGGAGAAAGGGGAAAATCAGATGCGTATCAGAGGCAGATTGACCCGCAATGTACTTGCAGGTAAATCTGTAATTCCGGCAAGGCTGATGAAATAACAGCTAGTTGGCAACCCTATGGGAGGGCCAACTCACACAATGTACATTTTAAGCAAATATGTCTAATATTTAAAGATTATTTCCCTTTTCTCTTTTAAAATAAACAGTATCTTGAACTTGATGGTAACTAAGCTGCATGAATCCATATTGGTGAAAAAAAATTCTGTTGGGTTTATTTAATGTGTAAATGTTTCAATAGCCTTAAATTACGGTGATAAAAATGATAAACTCCCCTTGCACAGAAAACCTCAAGTCGCAAGCATTCTGGGTATTAGATTACATACCTGTACTAGATTATCTGAGGAAGGTTTATATGGGAAAGACTTGTGTTTAGTAATACTTTTTTTATTTCTACAAATACTTGATATGTTGATAGTTGATTTCTCAACTATGGCTAAAAGTACTATAAATATAACTGAAAAGAACAGGAAAGTGAAAAATCTAGTGTGTCTGATGGTATGGATACAACTTAGTACAATACTGTCAATTTAAATAAAATCATGAGAACATAAGGGAAATTAACAGACGTAAAGCTTTCTAGGAAGTAGGGAAACGGCACACTGAACACACTGGATTCTAATACATATTCTGTGAACTTAACTGAAAAATTTCAGTAACATTTTCACAGTACCTAAGATATATTATATATTTCTGCCTCTTCTGGACAGAAAAACATATTTGGGGGCAACTTTTGTCATTCACTCTTATGTCACCATTTGCCCAGTGCTCAGGAATAATGAGTGTGTTTAAGAAATATCACTCAAGAAAGTGTTCAGGGTAGAGGGCAAGGAATGTAAAGCCAACCAATGGCAGAAAGCTCAAGAAATAATTTGATTGACTGATGTGTTTTTATGGGGAATGTTCAGTTGCAAAAGATTTTAACAAGGTTCTGCCCCAAAGGCATATTTTAAAGAGAGAAGGTGTAGAAATGGATAAAAAGTATTTTTCCACCCATTAAAGCCACGTATTTTCTTTAGAAAAAGATTAAAGGCAATACTCTCTTTTGGTAGCATATACTTCACCTGTAATTAAACACAATACGTCTTGTAATGCCTTCAGTCAATCATTTACATCTATAGGGGGATTTAAGATCTGTGCTAACATTACATGAGAAAAGCGTTAATAGGCCCTGCAGCAGGGAGGGAGGTAAGTGCTTTTTAACATTGAACGTCACAAAAATTGTTAATGCTACATGCTCTTGGTCTGGTTTGGGGCTCATTACAAAAACTGTGAATAATAGCAATTTTTAAAATTCCATTTTTAGCTACGTTAAATCCCAGATGACATGGCTGCTGAATTAACCAAGATATGTTGCATCCAGGGTATAAGTGTGACTGTAAAGACTTTTTTTAGGTTTAAATTAAAATCTCACATACAAAAAAACCTAGTCACCTTTAAAGTATATTTTTCTTCCTTATGAAGTCAGTCTTCTTAGTGCACTCTAATAATGTTTAAACATAGAGGTTGGGGGAGAGAATTAACCAGTGTGTATTGATAGAATTTGCATTTGGAGCCTTAAGATGAAATATAACCGTATATATACTCTTCCAATTTGTTTACAAGATACTGGGTGGTATGGCAGGTGCAAACATTCCCGGGATACAGGTTAACTTTTTAATCCATTGTTGTTATTGTGTCACAGTAGTGGCACTTCACATCCATCCTGAACACTGTGTGAAGTAGTTTGGGGCTTGTAGTAGGTAGAAGAGTGGCTAGTTAAAGGGGAACTATCACAAAAATGTAATATAAGCTGCATCATACTGAAATCTGAAGCTTTCTAACAGGGCTGATCCTATCAAATGTGAGGCCCCATTGGGACCATGTTGGCGTGGCCCCTAGACAAAGTGTTGCTGGCTACTGACACACCAAGTATTTAGGGAAATAAGGGCATACAGGCACAAAATAGAAAGGAAAGGGGCAGACAAGGTAAGAGAGTGAGAGGGATGAAATAGGGGCACATAATAGGGGCACACAGGGTAAGAGAGAGAGGGAGGAAATAGGAGAGTGGACTGGGCCAGATAGTTTGGGGCAGGCTGGGCCAATTCAGCTTGGGAGCAGGCTTGGTTGGATTGGGGGCAGGCAGGGCCTATCAAGGTTGGAGGAAAGCTGGGCCTATGAGAGTTGGGGGCAAGCTAGACCTATGGAGTTGGGGGATAGGCTGGCTTATCAGAGTTGGGGGTGGGCTGGACCTATGGATTTGGGGATGGGCTGGACTCTCAAAGTTGGGGGCAGGCCAGGCAGCATCATGTGCTGAGGGAAATATTATCTGTGCTGCCCTGTGGTGCGGGTCCCCCAGAGGTGTGGGGGCCTATTGGGCCCAATTGGTCCAATAGGCCTAAGGCCAGTCCTGCTTTCTAAATACAATCAATTCAAAATTCTGTACCATTTCTGAAATAATCAAGTTTATCTTCACTATTACTCTCTCAGCATATGTTTCTCCTCTTTCTGTTTTCATTCTGGAGTTGGGTGTCAGGTGAATGATCCAATGTATCTTATAGGGGGGCTCCTTTTGCCTAGAAGATGTATTAGCGCTCACTCTATTAAAATCACCAGAAATCATGTCTCTCTACATGCAGGATTTGTGCAAAAGGCAGTTATTTTGTTGGATTGTGTTTGTACTGGAATCAGTTATCTGAGTAAACTCTAATACATCTGCTAGGAAAGGGAGCCTGTCTATAATATATATTGGATCATTCATCTGACACACAACTGCTGCATGAAGACAGAATGTAGAGAAACAAATGCTGAGAGAGGAATAGTGAAGATAAACTTGATGATTTCAGAAACAATGCAAAACAATGCATTTAATTTATTGTATTTAGAAAGTTTCTTATTTCAGTATGAGGAAGCTTACATTAAATTTTAATTGTCGAGATAGTTCCCCTTTAAGTTAATTTGCTAAGGGACGTTTGGTTGCCTTCACACTGCCATGGTCAATTGATTTCCATGCATTTTATCTGTTAAAACATAGGCCCCAGAGTCTCAAATAAAATAACCAGTCTTTCCAATTTCTTGTGTGTGCCTTATGTCTGTACTGTTACTTACTCAAGTCTAAATATTGGAATCAACTATTCAAAAACAATGGAGACAACCTATTTATTTTTCTAAAGAAGTCATTGGTTTAATCCAGAATATTGTATATTTCTGCAAGGATTTAATGTCTCCTCTTTCACCCCCCTTTGCTACTAAACCAAAGCAGAACAGCAGAGGGACTTGATTTTTAAATAACTGTAACTAAAGTCTTAATTGGCTAACACAGTGGAAAATATGTTGAAAATGCCTGGAGGTAAAGAAGCGGGATATGAAGGGATCTAAGGGGTAGTTTAGTGAGTGTGGTCTTATTTCTCTCATATGAAATGGCACAGCACAGAATCTCTATGTCAAAGACGCTGCTTCTTCTCACAGCAGAAATGCAAAATTAGTTTATGCTTGGATTCCGGCACTGTACATCCAGCCTTCTCTTCATGTGTATAACCTTCTGGTGCTTTGTACTGCATGTATATAACATGCATTTAGTTCGTCTTGATTAAATACAATATTAAATATAGAAGATTAAAAAGCAAAATGGATTTTTAAATGATATTTTTAAGTTAACCAGTTAAACCTCGATTGCCCTAGACAAATATTAACAGGTGAGTAGTTAACCTGGAACAAGATGGGGATGCAGCACTATAGTGATCTGATAATATATCAGCCTTAAAGGGATCCTGTCATCGGAAAACATGTTTTTTTCAAAACGCATCAGTTAATAGTGTTACTCCAGCAGAATTCTGCACTGAAATCCATTTCTCAAAAGAGCAAACAGATTTTTTTATATTCAATTTTGAAATCTGACATGGGGCTAGACATTTTGTCAATTTCCCAGCTGCCCCTGGTCATTTGACTTGTGCCTGCACTTTAGGAGAGAAATGCTTTCTGGCAGGCTGCTGTTTTTCCTTCTCAATGTAACTGAATGTGTCAGTGAGACATGGGTTTTTACTATTGAGTGTTGTTCTTAGATCTAGCAGGCAGCTGTTATCTTGTGTTGGGGAGCTGTTATATGGTTACCTTCCCATTGTTCTTTTGTTTGGCTGCTGGGGGGGGGGAAGGGAGGGGGTGATATCACTCCAACTTGCAGTACAGCAGTAAAGAGTGATTGAAGTTTATCAGAGCACAAGTCACATGACTTGGGGCAGCTGGGAATTTGACAATATGTCTAGCCCCATGTCAGATTTCAAAATTGAATATAAAAAAATCTGTTTCCTCTTTTGAGAAATGGATTTCAGTGCAGAATTCTGCTGGAGCAGCACTATTAACTGATTCATTTTAAAAAAAAATTTTTTCCCATAACAGTATCCCTTTAAGTGTGGCCACATTAGACTTCCATCCAGTCAGACCATATTCATACTGTACCTTTTTGGTACATATCCCTATGGATAACTCAAGTGCAAACACTGGAGCTGAAGTAAATTCCCCAGAATAGCCCAATAGCTAGGGTTGCCACCTTTTTTGCAAACAAATACCGGCCTTCCTATATATTTAGATGTTTCTCTATCAATAACATTGGGGTCAAGTATCAGGCCGGTAAAATACGAGCCAGGTGGAAACCCTACCAATGGCTTATGAAGCATGTAACCCCTCAGGAAAGCAGGCCTACAGGCCATACAATGGACCAATATGTAACCCTTATTTGGCTGATTTAGACAAATACCAACTAGTGTGGTAGAGCATGGGCTACACACGACCCTCTTTTACCATGATGGGCTTTTGCTAAACAGAGAGAACACAAGTTGATGTTGTTAAACTACAACTCACTACTGCCAAAGGTGTAAAACACAGATGTTGGACGCCAAGGGTTCTTTGCAAACAGATAGAACAGGCTTTATTCAGGCACAGGGTTAAAATACTCATAACTGAAGTGGATTAAAGTACATTGCCAGGTACAGTCAAAGGTGTAGCAGACACAGCAGGGAAGGCACCATAGTAGAGATAGCATGGGAAGTTGATAGGATCACCTTCCAGGGTTTCAGTACCTCATGTGGATCAGATCCAATACAGCAGACATGGAACATCGTTAGAACATAGCCTGAATCCCTTGTCAGTACTGTGGTCCCTTCACTACAGGCAAAGCAGAGCCTGGGGGAGAGCTACTCCCTTCTATGCTCCTTGGTGGAGCTTGAACTGCTCTTACTAGCTAAGCCTCTCTGACTTACTGTTCTTATAAGGACTATCCTATACACTGGCTTCACCTCATTCACGAGGTCCCTGTACCCTAGCTTCACTAAAGGGGTTGTCGCTTTAGGGCCTAACACTTCTGAGGCCTTGTTGACTCCAGGCTCAGTGGAACAACTGCCCAGGTCAACTGCTGCAGGCCCAAGAGGAAGTGCCCCACCCTGCAAAGCATTTTGTAACAGTATTGCAGGAAGTGGTCACTACCTAGAACCAATAGAATGGGTATGCAAATAGTGTAAATATGTTACATGGGGTTTAACCCAGCAATAGGTAAAGGAGGCACTGCCAGGGAATGAAGCCATAAGGGCCATTCCACTTATGAGTCCCTATAAATACAATTTGGTCCACCACTTGGGCAGCTTATTCATGGGTCACAGAATAAAAATAAGATCAGAGTGCCTTGCTTAGAATAGTTTAACAAGAGTATATAATCTAAATACTGTATGCTGTTGTATAGCATTAGTAATTCTGTTCATCAGAACCTCAGGACACAAATTACTTAAATATTTCTATATTGATATGGTAAATACTTTTTTAAATATTATTTTCAAAAAACCTCCCAGGCATGTTTTATCAAATCCACAAAAACCTGTAAATTAACCTCATATTTGAACGTTTTAGAGTCTAGAATCAAATGACAGTTCTGCAGATCACAGTTTTTTTTCTGTGGCAAAAAGAAAATTGCTTAATGTGGAATGTATAGTTTGTCCTCCCCCCACCCAGGGTTAGACTGGCCTAACAGGGCACCAGAGAATCTTTCTTTGGACCAAAGCCCTTTCTTAGGAATATATCACTGAAAACTTACCATGTATAATGTAATGTGACAGTGGTCCCCTTTTTTTATTAATTTTTGTGGTAGATTTTGGCCTGTTACAATAATCTTTTTCCACTTATCCACTAAAATACATATCTGTAAATGAGGTGGCCATGCACAGGCCAATAAGGCATTTGACAGGCCTCCAAAGGCCCCAGTGTATGATTTGATCATTGGCCCTGGGCACGATTTGGCCCTGTGCACTTTTTGTTAAATTGGGCTGAGAGGTGGGACTGTAGAAAACAAAGTTCGCCTGCACATCCGAAATTATAAACCTGCAATTGACCAAACACAAGAAATATGAAACCACATTAGCTAAACACTGTTTTGATAAACAACACAGAATTTCACAGTTAAGGTGGCAGGTTTTAGAGAAAATACCAATCAATAGTGGACAAAATCTTAAACAAAAAGTACTCCAACGCGAAAGCTATTGGATTTGGCTGTTGCAAACACAGGTCCCAAGAGGCTTAAATGAAGAGTTTAGTCTATCCTGTTACTTATAAAATGTGTTACTTTGAAACTTTGTACTTATTTGACTCCAATAGTTACATTGTATCCTTTTACTTTGCAGATAATCTACTGATAAGAATTGTATCAGAGTTTCCTTCGAGGGAAAGGTAACTGTACGCTCTAGAGAAAGAATACTATATAAATTTGCACCGAGAATGTTTGCATCCCTTTACATTTAGATGGATCGAGTTGCAATTGAACAAGATTGGCTCCCTATCCTATTTGTCAATGAGGACTCTATAGAATGGACATTTGCCTTAAACAATTCACTATGTTTTCACTTTCTTAATTAAGGGGTTACTAAAGGGTTGTTATGGAACATTGTTAGATCACCTGGCGAAGGGACCTGCCCCCGAAACGTTGTGTTTTTCAAATTTGACTCAATAAACACGTAGGGGGTTCACCCCTCTGAAACCGCTATTGAGTGCCAGTGCTTCATTTGGATGTATTTGTTTGGGACCTTGGGAAATGAGCAAATCTGGCACCGTATAACCAGCTTTACTCAATATCATGATGGTGTTACATTAATCATTATCCCCTAGGCAGAGGCAAAACAAATCATTGACTAATCCACTGATCTGGCAACAACTTAAAGGGGACCCGTCACCCAAACAAAATTATCCAAATCCTATTTTATCAGGTTAGACAAGCAAAATGAACTTTAATTACACTGTATAAATTATTTGAATATTGTTTCCATCAGTCTGGGAACTCATAATTATAGAAACCAGGAAGGAGCCATTTTGTGGACACTGTTATTAAGACAAGTCTTGTATCATCTCAGAATCTTGTTTGTGCACCAGGGGACAGGGGCCCAATGTCCAACCCTATGCCCTGGTTACACAATTAAATCTTTAAGAGAGCTGGGGGGGAATGTAGGGAGAGTGATGACATCTAGGAAGTGCTGAATGGAAAGTGAAAGTAATTGTTTGCCCTGCCTCTATGCCTAGGCATAGAGGCGGGGCAGACAATATTTGATTGACAGCTGAGATCTTTAAATGAGTTTACAACAGCTATGAATGCTTTAATAAAAAAAAGAAATTGGATTTCATATTTAATTTAAGAAGGACTTTTATTATACAGATTTTTATGTCTGGGTGACGGGTCCACTTTAATGCAGTTTTCCTAGTTGTCTCTTACTGTTTAAAGTCTTCCCCACAGCTTGCATTGAAGCTAGTTCAAATCATTTGAAGCTTCCATTTCCTATTCCCATAGAGGACATTTGGAGGCAGACAATATACATAAATAACTTCATTACACATACAACAAATTTATTTAATTAATGATATTTGGCATTTCGATGTGTTCCATATGTGGTTCTCATTTAATCCCTACATCATTGTAAAATGATATTGGCAATGATATTGGTTTTCAATCGAGTAGTTTATTTTTAGGGCAGATTAAGTGTGTTGTTGTAGTTTTTCTGGGTACTCAGTGACAATTCTTTTAGTGTTCCAATGTTCTCTTGGAGGACAGTTTTGCCCAGTGTTAATTAATAAGCTCCATGTGATGTCTAAATTCTAAAGTTGGGCAGCCATCTCTGTTTTATTGGGGAGACTACATGATTTACACAAAATTTGTTCTGATTATGAAATAGTTAATCACTCAAGTCAGTTAATTTATACTCATTCATACTCATTCATACTATAGGGTATGATGAGAAGAAAGATCACATCAATATAATGTGGCAATTGTTATGAATTTCTCTAGGTGCTACAATGGCACCGTTAAAGGATATAGAATGAGTGATGTCTTTAAGAAAAATGTCTAGAAAATAAACCTCACAGAAGTCAAGGAGCTACAAAAAGCAGATCAAATATTACACTTTACCCACAATCTTTGGCTCTGAAGTCTTTAATCAAGTTTCCAGACCAACAGCCTAAACTGTTATGTCCCAGCCATGCTTTTTTTTGCTCGCTTGCAGAGGCATTTGCATTAGCATATTGTGCTCATCATGCTATTTAAGGCAATTATTTTGTTGTCTGATTTAAGATGACTTGGCGGCAAAGATATATGAAAGCTCTTTTATTCCCTTTGTTATGCTTCAAACGCTAAGGAATAAACAAATGATTCTTGTTCCACAGAGCTGTTTATTTACTGAGCTTTAAACAGACAGAAAAGGAAATATCAAATGAACAGATGTATGGATAAAAATAGGAAGAAAGGATCTAATTATAGAAATATAAAGTGTTTTTTTATGGAACAGGGATGTAGCTTTGCAACCAAGTAAGGCAGTGTGCATCCCTGTTTTTTAAAGCATAGACCTTAGAATTTAGAACTGTCTGCCAGTATCCCGTAGATGCAGGGCCGCCATTAGAAATCACGGGGCCCCGTACAACAAAATTTTTGGGGCCCCCTGGGCCCCGCCCACACTGACGACCAAGCTCCGCCCCATATCCCGCCCACATCGCAGTTAAAAGACCACACAGACATCAGCGCTAAAAAAGTAACCCCCCCCCCACACAAGTTGTAAAAAGCTATTGATGGTCAGGGCCCCCTTATAAAAAAAATTGGGGCCCCAAAAAAAAAAATTAAAATTTTTTTTTTTTTAAAAACATTGGTGGCAGGGGCCCCCTGTTAAAAAAAACTTGGGGCCCCAACAAAAAAAAATGTAAAAAAAACTAAAAAATAAACAAACATTGGTGGCAGGGGCCCCCTTCTAAGTTAAAAACAAATTGGGGCCCCAAAAAAAATTTGAAAAAAAATTAATTTTTTTTTGAAAAAAAAAAAAAAACATTGGAGGCAGGGGCCCCCTTATAAGTTAAAAACAAATTGGGGCCCCAAAAAAAAATTTGAAAAAAATTAATTTTTTTTTGAAAAAAAAAAAAACATTGGCGGCAGGGGCCCCCTTATAAGTTAAAAACAAATTGGGGCCCCAAAAAAAAAATTTGGAGAAAAAAAATTTTTTTTGAAAAAAAAAAAAATGGTGGCAGGGGCCCCCTTACAAGTTAAAAACAAATTGGGGCCCCAAAAAAAATTTAAAAAAAAAATAATTTTTTTTTGAAAAAAAAAAAAAACTGGTGGCAGGGGCCCCCTTACAAGTTAAAAAAATTTGGGGCCACCAAAAAGAAAATTAATTTTTTTTTTAAAAAAAAAACCCAAAAAAAAACAATGGTGGCAAGGGGCCCCTTACGAGTTAAAAAAAAAATTGGGGCCCCAAAAACAAAAGTTTTAAAAAAAAGATTGGTGGCAGGGGCCTATAGAATATTAAAATAATACATTGGTGGCCAGGGGATTAAAAAAAAAAAACACAAACTGGTGTTCAGTAGAATTGAACTCATGGCTTCAGTACTTCAACTTCGCCTCCTTTCGTGACTTCGGGTCTTTTCACCGCTTCAGGACTTCGGCTTCGGCTGTTTTCGTGACTTCGGGTCTTTGCGCTGCTTCAGGACTTCGGCTTCGGCTGTTTTCGTGACTTCGGGTCTTTTCGGCGCTTCGTGACTTCGGGACTTCGGCTTTTTCCGTGACTTCGGGTCTTTTCGTCGCATCGGCTTCGGCTTTTCGGCACTTCCGCATTCGGCACTGAAGAGGCAAGACGTACGGCTCGGGCGCTCGTAAGGGGGGCCCGGATCTTCAAAAAAATGCAGCGCTGCCGGGCCCCCCTTCATGCCCGGGCCCGGTACGCTTGTCCCCCCTGTCCCCCCCTGATGGCGGCCCTGCGTAGATGGCAGTACCATGAATTCACATTGGTATTCTTGTTTTATGAAGCCTTTAAATTATTGACACACAGTATATCTTGCTTTACTATGATTCCTTGCTTTAGAGATCAGTGTCTTAGTACTGTAAGCCTTTCTGTAACCTTCATTTTTCATTTAGGATTCTTTATATTATGCCAACCTATTTCATAGCACTATTGAGATTATCTAGCAGTTGCTTCACCAGTTGAGTTTATAATCTAAATCCTTATAACATGCACTATGGCCAATTTCTTCATGAGCCAGTTAACATGGCTGTATGTTTTGGGAGTATGGAAAGTAAACCCATGCAGACATAGGGAGAGCATACAAACTCAGTGCCCTGACTGGAATCGAACCAAGAACCCAAGCCCTGCAATTCCATTTATATTTGCATTTTCTTGAGCATTACCAACCTATGCTGGCATTATTAAGCTCTGTGCCAAATGACATCTTTTATTCATACAATTTCTCTCATTTTCTGTAGACTTTATTAAAAGAAATCAGGTTTTCAAAAGAAATATTTAAAATATTTAGACTCAAACCTTTTTTTGCAGAATTGCAACTTCTAATGTTGACATATATTTTAATGGCAGAAAATATTAAAATACTATACATAATCTCACACACAGTTCAATTAGGTATAAAGAGATACTGAATCCACTATTCAGACTGAGCCAAATCCTTGGAGACATATTTATCAAAATTCTAATTTGTAAATTTTCATAATTTTTTTTAAAAATCTCACCATGAATGCACCTTTATTTATTAAAAAAAAAGTGAATCTCGAAAACTCTGTCAATTAAAAAACAAACAAAAAAACACGAACACAGTAAAATCGCATTCTAGTCATCATAGTCAATGAGTCTACTAACTTAAAAAAAATGGAAAAACTTGTATAAAATCACTTAACTTTTTCCTTGTCCCTTGCATTGACTTCTACATTAACTCTCCAACTTTTAGATACCAAATTTGTACATTCAAGTTTTAGAGTTTTTGTGCACCTAATAAAACTCAATTATTTGAGTTTCTGAAGCTCTAATTTGAGTTCATTAATTTTAAAACCAAAAACTTGAATCACTGTAAGAACTTACATGTCAATAATAAGGGGCAGATTTACATACGGTCGAATATCAAGGGTTAATTGACAATACATTCGACTGCCGAATGTAAATCCTTCGACTTTGAATATCGAAGTCGAAGGATTTACCGCAATTAGTTCGATCGAACGATAAAACGAAAAATCGTTTGATCGAACAATTAAATCCTTCGAATCGAACGATTAAATCCTTTGAATCGAATGATTCGATCAATCGATCGAACGATTTTTCTACGACCAAAAAAAAAAGTCTATGGGGACCTTCCCCATAGGCTAACATTGAGATTCGGTAGGTTTTAGGTGGTGAAGTAGGGGGTCGAAGTTTTTTTTAAAGAAACAGTACTTCGACTATCGAATGGTTGAATATTCGAACGATTTTTAGTTTGAATCGTTCGATTCGAAGGTCGAAGTAGCCAATTCCATGGTCGAAGTAGCCAAAAAAAACATTGGAAATTCAACGTTTTTTTTATTCTATTCTTTCACTCGAGCAAAGTAAATGTGCCCCTAAGTCTTTCCCTTAGATTTCTGCCTAAGGCATACAGAACATACAGCATTTTTTCTATTTTTTAGTTCACAGATTGTATTTTTTATGTTTTTGAAATGTTTATCTATATGGTGCATTAGGGTTTTGGTTTGGTTCTGTCTTTGCCAAGATGTTTTAAGGAAAATCTGGTAATTGGGCTCTTTTGTGATCCTAGCACTGCAAATCATAAATGGGCAATAAGATCTTTTTCATTCATATTGAGATGATATTTTTATGTACAATCAATAACTTCAAAGCTAACACACACACACACACACCAAAAAATAAATTAACGGATCATAACTGAGCCCTTCTTAGTAGTGTCCTGGCCAGTTTTCTTCTATAAGATTGTTCATCTGCATTTAGTGTTCTATGGCATGTAACCCACAGCACCTTAATACCCCTCTGAATTGTGTCTGTATGTTACCCTCCCATTTAGACTGTAAGCCCTACGGGGTAGGGTCCTCTAGCCTTTTGTTTCCTTGACACTGAGCACTGCATTGTAATTATATTTTATATTTATGTGAATTGTATTTCTAATAATGCACTTATTGTTACTTTTTATTCCAATGACCCCTTGTTTGTTACTACTAATTTATTGTTTTGTTGTACAGTGCTTTGCCCTCAAGGAGTACTATACAAATAAAAATATACATACATGTATAGGATGTTATCAGAATACAAGTATAGCATACATGAATGTTTTTATCATGAGTAAGAAAGGATGTTTGTGAGATATTAACATTGCTTACGAATTGCACCTAATGAAATTTAAGTTCGGTTTCAGTAGAGTCTATTCTTCAAACCTGTCAGCCCTCCCAGATTTGTCAGTAGTCTCCCTTGTTTATAGTCCTGGGGGGGAGTTAAAGCAAGGGATATGGCCTGGGTATAGTCTGAGTGTAAAATGTGGTGGCAAGAGGACTAGTATAAGTTTTTAAACCTGGTATCAGCTAAACTGTTTCAGGGTCAAACTTGTTTGCATCACGGCTGATGAACTTTAAAAGGTCAAAATGTTCATTTATAAAGCCATATTCTGCAACTAAATATAATCATTGTTTTACTTGTCGGATTATTTTCCCTACTCACAGTCACTTGTACCTACACCTGTTTTTTAAAGAGCATGACTACTGAACAACAGTATCACAGGAGACATACCCAATCCAAATACAAATTACACCTGTGAATGAAAGCCATGCAGAATGTAAAGCATTTTTTGCTGCCCAATAAAAATAGATTGAGCTCAGAGCTGCAATCGCAGTAAGCACAACAAAAATACAATAAACAAACTGTTAATGAATGGAAATAATTCTTATGAATTCTTACAGGTGAACTAGCTAGTGACATAGCTAACATGTGCAACAGTTTCCTCTCTACAAAGAAGAGGAAAGGGGAGTGAAGCACATAGTTTCTGTAAAATATTTACATTTTATTAACCACAAAAAGTACCCCTTTGTAGGAAACGTGACAGACAATGAAAAATGTCAAATAAGAAATGTAAATGCTTTAGACAATCAAACCTACCAATAATAGCCCAGTTAAGCAGGTATTTAGAAATCAGCCAGAAAAATATAAGAAACTAACATGACACAGAGGATAAATCTGTCGTGCTTAGAGAAGGTAATAAGTTAAATGAGAGGTGGAGTGGGAAAAGAGTGGGGCTGTGATAGGTTGGGAAAGAATGAATAAGCCCCACCTTTCAAGTCTGTAGCTGCTAAACTGTTTTTCATGTTTCCTTCAAGCTCTGCCAAAGTCAGCAAAAATGAGAAACATTTGGAAAAGATTTTACTTGTTCTGGTGGCACGCTGTTCTGTGTTAATGATCAGGGATGAATAAATGCACATCTCTCACACTTGCAATCAAATGCTCTAATTTTAAATCTATCCATACTTTGTTATACTTTTACTGCTGCCAGTCTGGTTTTTCACCCCAAATATAATATTTCTCTCTCTATAAATATATATATAAAAAAAGAACCATACAATATAATACAAAAGGTGGTCTGCACTCCATTATCTAAAAGTAGTACTTTATTCGATAACTTTTACCAATATTTTAAAGGATAAGGAACCCCCTTTCCCTCAAGGACTAAGTAGAGGTATGGGACCTGTTATCCAGAATGCTCAGGACCTGGAACCTTTTCTGGATAATGTATCTTTCTGTAATTTGGATCTTCGTACCTTAAGTCTACTAGAAAATCATGTAAACATGAAATAAACTGTTTCATTATTACAGAGAAAATGGAAATACTTTTTAAAAATCTGGATTATTTGGATAAAATGGAGTCTATGGGAGACGACCTTTCCGTGATTTGGAGCTTTCTGGATAATGGGTTTCTGGATAACGGATCCCATACCGTATTCTATAGAATCCCCCTTGATGTCTCTGATCGCTTTGGTTTTTTTTAATGCCATTTATCTTTGGTGCAAACTGTACCATCTCCACCTCCATTGTGTGCACCATTTTCATTAGCTGTGCAAGATGACCAATGTAATTCTTCAGCACATGCACAAACAATTCCCTGTCAATTGACTGAACACCAGACCTGATTTCTGGTTACCTTCCCATTGTTCTTTTGTTTGGCTGCTGGGCGGAAAAAGGGAGGGGGTGAGATCACTCCAACTTGCAGTACAGCAGTAAAGAGTGATTGAAGTTTATCAGAGCACAAGTCACATGACTTGGAGCAGCTGGGAAATTGACAATATGTCTAGCCCCATGTCAGATTTCAAAATTGAATATAAAAAAATCTGTTTGCTCTTTTGAGAAATGGATTCAGTGCAGAATTCTGCTGGAGCAGCACTATTAACTGATTCATTTTGAAAAAATTTTTTTTTTCCATGACAGTATCCCTTTAAATAGGTTGAATGCTAATTATTTAAAATATTCCTGGGGGAAGTATGAGACATAAGTCTTGAGTACAGCCCTTCAACATATAAAATTATTTTTTAAATAATAGTTGCTAGACCAGGGGCGGCTAACAGCACATTTTTCTGCCGGATTATTTGATTTTTCTCCAGAAAGAAATTTTCATGATCCAACAGTCATTTGTGACATTGGCCTAATTCTTCAAAATTGCAAAATTCGCGAAACGGCGAAAAATTCGTGAAAAATCATGAAAACAGAAAGTTCACGAGAAATTCGTGAAATTTGCCCATTTTCACTAAGAATTCGTGAAATTCGGACGCTTTCACAAAAAATTTGTGAAACTCGGACGTTTTCACAAAAATTTGTGAAATTCGGATGTTTTCATGAAAAATTCTAGCAATTCGAACCTTTTCATCTTGAACGTTTTCACGAAGAAATCGGGAAAATTGGAAATTGCCGCAATTCACTGGTGGCGAAACACGGGAATTCGCCACAAATTTCTGCCTGGCGAATTTATTCGCCCATCACTAGTAAGGTATCCCAAACCCAGAGCTAACTCCAAGGTTCTGGTCACGGCCCACTCTTCTGCCTATAGCAGCCACCCTTGACTTCGTGTGGAGCACTCCGCTACTCAAATGCCGCCAGGTCTTATTGTGGGAGAACCGGGAAGAGAGTTCGGGGCAAGCACAGGAACCAAACGTAAGTGAAAAGGACGCGGGAGCAGTCAGCGAGGCTTGAACAGACAGGGTCAATACCAGACAGGCAATGTGGTACCAAATCAGAAGCAGAAACAAGGTCAGGGTCACAGGCCAGGGTCAAAACCGAAATAGTGGCGAGGTACACAATTTGAATCCAAGGAATGGTCAAAGCCAGGTAGGGGTCAGTATCAGGCAACAGACAGACAGGTCAGGGACAGGCGAGGATCAAAACCGGAATATACAATCAAGAATAGCACCCAGGAGCTCAGAAAAGACATATGGGTTATGTTGGGCAATGAAAATGTGCTATTTGCTCCTTTAAAGGAGAAGGAAAGTCTTTAACAAATTGAGGGTGCCAAATGTTAGGCACCCCCAAGTGAAAGTATTTACTTACCTGAAACCCCGGACTGGTGCTCCTATCAGCAGAAAACTGCACCGGGTTATTCCAGCAAGCACCAAGGAGTGCTTCTCTTTCGTCTTCTTCTTTCTTCAAATTTCCCGGGGCAGGCACCTGCACAGTATAATGAAAAAGCCAAATTTTTTGTTAAACTTCGGCTTTTCACTCTAATATGCATGCGCAGCTGCGAAAAGACAGAAGAAGCCGGAGGAGAATCGATCCTTGGTGATCGATGGAATAACCCCAGGCCGGTGCAGTTTTTTGCTGATAGGAGCACCGGCCCGGGGTTTCAGGTAAGTAAATACGTTCACTTGGAGGTGCCTAAAATTTGGCACCCCCAGGTGGTTAACGACTTTCCTTCTTTTCTCCTTTAAATAATAAATATATAGACCAGGTACTCTTACAGCTCCTTACTTTACAAGAACATGTAGAAGTAAGTTACTTAATCCTGAATTAAATCATACCAACTTTTAAAACAATAATTAAACAAATACCCCATAGTTTGTGTTTCAATGTCCTGTATTCTTATTTGTGCAAATTTTCACCATTTTTCAAGCTTTAATGCTGCGAAAATTTGCCAGCCTTAGCCACCTCGTCCGTTTAGTAAATTTCCCCCAAATGTTTTACAGCAGAATCATACTTAGTGCAGAGAAATGACAACTCTATTATTATTATTATTATTATTATTATTATTATTATTAACATGTATTTACAGTATATAGCGCCAACATATTGCGTAGCACTGTAAAGTAAATGTGATTATACAACTAAATCACATGAATTATATACATAGAACATATGGAGTAACATACACCACAATCAATACCGGTACAAAAGGGGAGGAAGGCGTGAATTTAAGTGGGAAATGTGGTACTGTATGTGGTGTTGCATTTGGTAGTTAAGCAGAGTGAGGGTAGGCTTCTCGAAAGAAGTGCGTTTTAAGAGATTTCATGAAAGCAGAAAAGTTGGGAGAAAGTCGGACAGACCGTGGGAGAGAATTTCAGAGGAGGGGTGCAGCCCTTGCAAAGTCTTGAATGCAAGCATGTGAGGAGGTAATGAGAGAAGAGTTGAGTAGCAGGTCAGTAGAGGAGCGTAGTAAGCGGTTGGGTAAGTATATAGAGATGAGTTCAGAGATGTAGGGTTGGGCAGAGTTATGAAGTGCTTTGAATGTCAGGGTCATTGTTTTGAATTTGATTCTGAAACGTAGTGGAAGCCAGTGCAGGGATTGACAGAATGGCGTGGCAGAGGAGGAGCGGTTGCTGAGGTGTATGAGCCTCACAGCAGTGTTCATTATGGACTGGAGAGGTAACAGTCTCTGGAGGGGAAGGCCAATTAAAAGAGAGTTACAGTAGTCTAGACGTGATATGACAAGAGAGTGAATAAGAATTTTGGCAGCATCTTGGGTGATAAATGATCATATTTTGGATATGTTCCTTAGGTAGAAGTGACATGATTTAATAAGTGACTGGATATGAGGAGTGAATGACAGGGCAGAATCTAGGATAACCCCAAGGCACTGGACCTGGGGAGAGGGAGTGATAGTGGAATTGTTAGCTATGATGGATACTTTTAAGAGGAAAAATTAAGAGGGACCAGAGGTCACAACTTTTTTAACCAGAATGCAGTTCCCTCAATAAAAATGCGGCACCATTAAACCAAGACATTTGCCCTCAAGGGTAGCCACCAAGGAGGAGCCAGGATCCCATGCCATTCCCTCCCTAGTTTCTCTCTTCTCTGCATGCCCCATGGTTGTCAATACAACAGGTTTCCATGCAAGCCTGATTGTACGATCACAGCCGGAGCATAGCCCCACCCTCTGGTGCTTTTACTGGTGTGCCGCATTCCGCTGCCTTTCTCTGAAGTGCTGCATTCTGCTTTCTTCTGAACCCCTTGCTCCTTGGCAACTCTTTCTGTGACCATGGTCCTCTCGAGTGCCCCAATGCACAACCTGAAACAAAGCACACCTCGATGGGATTGGGAGGGTGGGAAAACACAATCAAGAAATTAAAGGTTAACTGAAGCTCCCTAACCTAACTGCTCCTTTTAACCCACTCTAAGCCCATCCATTCACCCCTGCCTCCCAGCCCAGGGGAGGGAGGGGACACCAGGTAACCTTGCCAGACCCCCACCCTTCCCCTTAAGGACCAGCGCCAGGACCCAAGAACAAAAAAGTATCCTGTCTGCTGTTAAATAAACTCCCCAGATTTATAATATAGAGAAATTTACCATCTTAACTAAATATTGGTATGAAATCTTATTGAAGCAAACTATGTGAAAAATAATTTCTATGTGACAATTTTGCTGTATTTTCTCACACCTTTGTAAATAGGTCCCTAAATGTATATAAAACATATGACTGTGTGAAGTGCCCTTTTTAGTTATGATGTTTGGGAGGCTGACTCTAAGGGGCACATTTACTAAGCTCGAGTGAAGGATTCGAATGAAAAAAACTTTGAATATCAAAGTATTTTTTTGGGTACTTTGACCATCGAGTAGGCTATTACGACCTTCGACTTTGATTCGAACGATTCGAAGTAAAAATCGCTCGACTATTCGAACATTCGATAGTCGAAGTACCGTCTCTTTAAAAAAAACTTTGACTACATACTTCGGCAGTTTAAACCTACCGAGGTACAATGTTAGCCTATGGGGACCTTCCCCATCACTTTTCGAAGTTTTTCTTGATCGAAGAAAAATCCTTCGATCAATCGCTTAAAATCGTTCGAATCGATTTTTATTTGATCGTTCGATCGTAGGATTTGCGCTAAAATCCTTAGAATTCGATATTCGAATTTGAAGGATTTTACTTTGAGGGTAGAATTCGAGGGTTTACTAACCCTCTATATTCGACCCTTAGTAAATATGCCTCTAACTGTTGGGAATATGCTAGCAATGCTCCAGTTTAAATGTTATTAATTCTGCCCAAAAGTATTGTTTACCACAAGCTCTCCAGCAACATCATTCTTCAATATTTTATACTGATGACCCCTGGCAGAAGGCTCCAACTAAGCGCACCCATACCAGGACTTGTGTGTGCTGTGGGTTCCTAAAGACATTCATCCTACTAGTTCAAGTTTACAAATCAATGGTCAGTATTATGCTATAAGTGTCAGTATTAGTAACCTTGTATTCTCTAATGAAAAGTCATCTAGCCATTCATTCCTTAATATATTTATAGAAACGCATCCATCCTTTAGAGAGTATACTTCTGTGGGATACTTGTAACTGGAGCTGAAACAATTTTTGGAATGTTTTACCGATGTAGGATACTTACAATATAAGGGTTTTTTCACCTGCTACTATCAAGGTCAGGGGAAAATTAAAGTGAAGTTACACTCTAGGTTTTTAGGCAGCTGCTTACACAATGAAATCCAATCCATATGGTGTCTCCTCATTAGATACAATATACTATTTCAGAAAAGCAATAGAAAACATTATAAGCTCAAGATCTTAAAGCATACAGCATGAGCTCAGGGATGCTGTACTCTAGGGTTCTACTTTGGCACTTCAGAGGTGCAGAATTGTATCTATAATACATAAACCTTATGCAGAATGGCAGCACTAACATCAGGGGGTAAATAGTGGTCGTCAGCAGTAGACAAAACACCATAAGTGCCAAAAGTCTAGCAATTCTTTTTGCCTCTTCTAAATATGGTGCCCCTTTGTTATTGCTACAAATACCCTGAAATTCTAGAAACTGTGGGAAAGACCTTTGTTATATCTTAACCAATGCTGAGCCTGCCTTCTCAAGTCCAAAAAGTGAAACCTTCAACTTATTCTTCATTGTGTAGTTTGTTTAGTTGGAAGTGAAATACACACTACTGATACCAGCAGCAAGCTAGCTTCATATTGGGGCAGTGGAAGTTACATTACATTTGAGGTCACAGGTATTTACAGCTTGGCACACATCCCAGGTTCTGGGGAACTCGACGGGATAAAGCCCAAGCAATAAGGATAGGAAACTTCTAATAAAACCCCCTAACAATAGTAGCTATTCCATTTCACCACTCACCGAAAATGCAGATGACGGTGCATATTTAAAGTGCTAGTAACAAATGAAAATGTAGAACAGGTATAGGATCCGTTATCTCGTTATCCAGAAAGATCTGAATTACGGAAAGGCCTTCTCCCCTCTATAATAATAAAACAGTACCTTACACTTGATCCCAAGATGTAATGAATCCTTATTGGAAGAAAAACCAGTCTGTTGGGTTTATTTAGACTTAAGGTAAGAAGATCCAAATTACAGAAAGATCTCTTATCCGGAAAACCTCAGGTCCCAAGCATTATCAAGGTGCATATTTAAAGTGCTAGCAATATGAAAATGCCTTTTACATAGACTATTCACATAGTTCTAGTCATTATGCAAATTGGTTGGGGGTAAGATAGATAGAACGTGGTCCCAATTTAGAATAAAGTATAACTTCTTACTGCATGAATTCCCTGTTCAATTATATATAAAGAATATTATATTATTATTATTTTATTCTTATTCTAGCCATAATTAAAAATGTGGTCATTCTTTTTAGGAGACATTCACCATTAAGAAAGTACCATGATTTGTATGTGTATATTGTGAAGGTGGGCTACTCTTTACTACCAGCTATATGGATGTCTGAATGTTGCTACCTGGGACAGCAACTGTGAGGTTAACATTGTAAAAATATACAATTCCCTCTAAAAGAAAAAGCATAATCTCTTTCTCAGCAGAGATTTCTTTTTTTATTAATGCATTATGGTCTTATGCCTTGTCTTGGAGATATTTGTCCTATATATGCCAAGCAAAGCAAAATATAACCATGGGTAAATATGGCCACCAAATATTACCTTTACATGGTATCATGAGTAGTAACTGTATGCTGGTAAACTGCTAAAAACTGTTTCTGAAAATGTATGTGCTTGCAAGAATACATTTATACTAAAACATGGACCCATGAAATGTGCATTGATTAGTATCAAAGTATGTATATTTTTATTTATATAGTGTCACATGCGCATGCATCTTTGCTTATTAAAACAATACAATAAAGAACAAACAGGGATCAATGCAATAATAAAATAGAAAGCGTTACAAATTCTAATTTCACAATACAATAAAATTTAAGATTAAGTTCTCAGTGTTAAGGGGCAAAGACCTTATCATCTAAGTGGGTAGAACATGCAGGCAAAATTAGAGGGATAATCAGTGGCATAGCATAGTTATTGATAACAGTCAGTATTATGACACTATTATGGCAGCCTTTTTGTATGTTTTTAAACAATTTTGGACAGATCAATCAATTATTTAGACTTATTATTATCATCCTTTATTGATATAGCAGTGGACCCATTCACATCAGTCCTTGTACCAGTGTAAGGTCCCTATCACATACACTATGGTGAATATTATCTGTGTGTTTTTGAAGTGTGGGAGGAAACCCATGCAAGCACTGGGAGAACATACAAATTCTTTGCAGAAAGTGGCCTGGACTGGAACTGAACCTAAATACCCAGTGGTGCTGAGATTTTGTAACAGTACTGCCCTTACCCTTTGGATTTTTCATTCCTATACTTGCCCATACATTGGTGTTGTGTTCTATACTGTCCGAAGCCATTGCTATATAGCAAATGCACTGGACACACACAGACTGACCTTTGTACACTTGTCAACATAGCGAAATGTTCAGTTGTCTCACAAGCCATCAGATGGACCTGTTTTGCTTTTATTCCCATCTTAATACAGTTATTAAACTCTGCTGTGCAATGTCAGCAAATTTCCCTTTGTGCATATTTAATATTAGTTTTGCTAACCTGTTGCATTCACAGTAGAATGCCTAGTGTACATATTTAAACTTTGAACTGAAAAAACTGAAAAAATGTACCCCACCACCACCAACCTTTGAAATGTAATATATTATCTAATGTACATTATCACATTGCCAGTACAATTTTTCATTCTTATTTTTGTTAATTTGTATTCCCTTTACAATTTACAATTGTCATTCGGCCTTATCTCTTGAGCTGCTGAATGATGGAGTATGCTTGGCTTATAAGCAAGGAATAAAACTGGTAGTGACTCTACCATTGTTATGTAGAAAAAATACATGGTTATCTAAGCAATATTCTTTGTCAAATGTTTTTTTCTGACAATTTGGGATAACGCAGAAGGTTCTTAGTGATACTTCTCTCTATATTCGATAATTAAAACAATTTGGTTGGGATAAACTGCTGCTATAAGCATCTCCGCACATGCAAACAGCTCACCCTTTCATCACCCAAGCCTGATCTTAGTGTGTTCCAAACGTGAAACACACCATAAATCTGCGGGTCTGGAAAGTTTTACCATACAGTGGGGAGGGAAATGCCTTTAGATGAAGCACCTTCTCTGCTCTATGTATTTCAGATCACTGTGAGGTGGGAAGATTCCCAGACCACTTCTATTCTCCCCCCTTCCTGCACACTTGCAAGGAGCAGGAGACCAGATGTCTCACACTTTATAAATATTGCTCTTCTGAGACACCTTGATTTGCACTCCTCTCACCATCCGCCTTTGCTGTTTACCCCCTTTAGAGGGAATTGCAGAGTATCGCATTATCTGGACAGCAATGAAAAAAATTATGGCATGCTTGCTATGCTTTCAGACCTAGATTGCTGCTGGAAAAATACTACCCATGTTCCTTTAAGAATCTTAAGTTATGTTATCCACGTAAAATCTTGCTTCAAACATTTCTGGCAATGAAAATGGAATTTGACAGCAGATAAGAATCACTTGCATCACCCAGATTGCCCTCAGTATCCTCAGTGTAAAATCCCAGAACATTCTCTTTTTCTCATGTATTTTGAGGGTACAACTGGTATATTATTTGGCAAAATTAGGTATTACCTATATTTCTACATTGCTATACTTATAATTATTTTTATTATCTTATTATCATTTGAACACCAGTTGTACTTCTAGTAGATCCTACTACTTTTCTCTGAACTCTGAATTGATGTTATAATGGAAGGAATGGGTTGTCAAACTTTATAGCTGGCTATTGATGGTGCCCACCAGGCCCGACTGGCAATCTGTGGGTTCTGGCAAATGCCAGAGTAGCTGCTATAAGGTGATATAGAAAGTCAGTATTTAGTGGCTGTTTGGGCCTCTATGTGGGCTGATTGGGTTTCTGTGTACCTGAAATTCCAGGGCCTATTTTAATTCTCAGTCAAGAGCTGGTGCCCACACTATAGGTAGTGTGTGCGATCATTGTGATTATTGTGATTATTAGCCAACCACAAAATAAAACTTGTAACGTATGTCCTTTCAATGCCCCTGTAGTAAGTACTATAAAGAACTCGTGAATAGTTTTCTTGTTCATATCTGTGTGATCGGATCATGCAGTGCAGCCTATGCTGGCCCATGTCATATGACTCGGACCATGTCAACTTTCTGATGCTCTCCTTATCCAATTTTCAGATGGAGGGGGCATGTTGGCAGATTTTTTTTTAGTATGCAGGCAATGTTGAAAAACAGAGCTGTACAAGTACTGTGTAACTATATTTTACTGTGTATGAAAATGTTTCATGTGATATATTTTTGTATAGAGACAGGATCAAAGTTCTCTTTAATTTTAATATGTGGCTTAGTGACCCAGAAGGAATACAATTATTTAAATATTATGTACAGTATGTCCTATATATTGCTATCTATTATCTGTATAGCTAATTAGCTAAAATCCTTAGCTAAAACTTAACCACAGAACAGAAAAAATAACACTGTAATAATTAAAAAATAATTTCTTGAGTTGCCCTGGATCTGGGACATGCGCAGAATAGTGATTTCCAACTTAAAACCAAAGCATAGCTGGGAAAATAGAAGATAAAGGTGGGGCAGATGGTGCTCCAATGAAAAGTACCCAAGGTAGGTGTGCTTTATAAAGAAGAGGAGCACTGCCCTGTGTCCCAAGTTAGACATAATATGATGAATATCAGTCAGTTTGGGAATCAGCAGTTTTGGAAATGTCATCTCCTGATGCACCAGTATTGTGCATTGGAAGACAATGAAGTATAGAGGAGCCCCACTAATATGTCTATTATATTTCTTATAATTATTTCTATAGCGTTTTTGCTTCCTCTTGCTCCTCCCTGTACTCCAGAGAAAACAACCACAACCTTTATAGTGTTTCCACATAGGTTAGATGTAACATTATTTTTACAAGTCTAGTTTCACATCTCTGCACTCTCTCCAGCTCATGTTATTCTTCTTAAAGTAACAGTAACAGCCAAAAATTAAAGTGTTTTAAAGGAATGGCAATATAATGTACTGTTGCCCACTGGTACAACTGGTGTGTTTGCTTCAGAAACACTACTATAGTTTATACAAGCATGCTGCTGTGCAGCCACGGGGAAGCCATTTAAACACAGGATACACAGTAGATAACGGATAAGTTCTGAAGAATCCCATTGTATACTACAGAGCAAATCTGTTATCACCTTCGTATCCTGTGCCTTTTTTCCTTTTTAAGCTTGAATGTCTGCCCCCATAGCTACACGGTAGCTTGTTTCTATAATCTATACTTGTGTTTCTGAAGCAAACACACCATTTGTACCAGTGCAGGGCAACAAGACGTTATATTGCTATTACTTTAAAATGCTTTCAAGCTAAAAACTTACATTTATAGGTTCAAGAATGCAAAATGAATAGGTAGAATGAATTACTTGCAATATACACAGTGTATTTATTAGTAAAAACTATACCATAAAAAATGCAGTTTAGAGAATGCTCTTTTAAGCATAATCCTCTTTGCCTTCTAACTTACTTGGGTTCTCATAACCCCCTCTTTCTGTGGCCCTCTTGCAGTCATGGGGTCTGTGCTCCCTATAGTTATGCCACTGTTGCCACCTGAGGTCAGTGGAAACGAAGCACTATAATGAAATGAGTGGACTTAACACTCCAAGATAAATCCTTTCTATCATGTACAGCAACACTGCATACCTATAAATAGTAAGGCTGCGCTTAATCCATCATTTCTGGATTCGGCCAAATACTGAAACTAAACTAGAATACGGTTTGGTAAACTGAGTGGAACTCACACAAGAACATGTGAAGGTGCAGATGCCCCAGACCTTTTGGCTTAGGGAGCAGATATTTACCAGAAATGTGTACATCTCACATAAATAAATAGCCTAATGCATTTGTGCCTAACATGGCCACTTATTCATAGGATAGCCTAAGTGCCCATGTTGCACACAAACCCTTTAAGCGATAAATTTAGTTTGATTGGACAGTTCAGCGCACATACATGTAAATAATATTACAGAAGCACAACTATGCTGATGCTTTGCTAAAAAAGATTTAAATGGAATAATATATTGCATCAATTCAAGGCATGGAAAGGGTTATGTGACAGGGCTAGGAGGAAAATGCAGGAGTGATCACAAAAATATCTCTTTGCTCAGCCTGAACTTTTGAACTTTCCACTCACCAGCAGCAGCCGGGCTCCAGAAAACCTGCGCTGTCACTCATGGCCTCTTCCATGGATTCCTTCACATATGAGAAACAGATAAAAGTCCCACTGCTCTGTTCTCTCTCTGACACTCCATACATTTCATGGTCTCAAGGTCTCTTTAGCTGTAGCCTTAAAGGGGCATCAGCAACAGATGCCTTGCATTCCCTTATAATACCTGCTGCTTTTATGCAGTTAGTAATACATAGGTACACGGGGCCTCCTTCTGACACACACCATTCCACCTAATAACATGAGGAACATGCATTCTGTTTTTAGCCCAGGCTATTGCCATATCCTCAGGGATAAACAGATATTTCAGCAAAAAAAATCTTGTGTAAGTGTTGCCATTGAGGAGAATAGGAATTGGGACAATGATTCTGGGGTAAAAAACTATAAAAGCAAAGAGTCAAACATCATCAAACATCAAAAAGATGTTATAGAATTCATTAAATTTCTTCAAGCACTTTATTATTTCTGCCTAATTTATATGCTGCTCTTCCCCTGCTGTCAGTTGACTGTTGGGGGTTTGTTAATATTCCCAGGCTGCTTTACTATTGGCTGGCAACAAAATACCTGCTAATATATTAGCAGTCATTTTGGTGCATCTTGGGTAGGATATTGTTGCACATGTAACATTGAGCTTTTTTTTAGGGTTTGGTTAGGCACTTGGATAAGTTCTAATCTGAATCCTGCTGAAAAAAATCTCAGATTTGTCTGAATCCTGGATTCGGTGGATCCCTAATTTTAGGTGCCTGTGATTTCACGAGCCCCATCAAAACACCCTTTATGTCACTGTCTTTAAGTGCTAAATCTGAGACCGGAGTTTATGTCAGCAGAATGCAGATAAGAGTGACCTACATAAACTATTTAGACGATTTTAAAGGCCATACCAATTAAGTCATTTCAAAGGACTGATGAAAGATAAAAACCCCAAACAAACAAATATGGAGTTTTTGCTGATTTCTTACTGCTCAGTTATATTTTTTTAAAACTGTATATTGCTTTACATGCATTGTATTGCTGTTTTTTTATGATTTATGTTATTTATTTATAACTAATACTGTTATGTATAAATCTAAAAAACATACAGCATATTTGATATGAATATATATTATATAAATAAATATAAATCTACATATTTTTCCCTTTGTAGTCATGAAGACTTTTTATGTTAGTGTTAACTAAAAAGTTAAGCTTCATACATTGATGGTGATATATGTAAATACATATCACTGTGAAGGCATGTTACAAATATTACCTTAGAGAAGAAAGAGAGGGCTTAAATCTATATTTGACATACAATATTGTGTACAATATCTTGATAGCATGACAGGCAATGTACAAGGGATGTACAAATGCATTTGACTTTCTTTAACAATATATCCTAATTGAAACTGCAGATCATGCCTGTTTTTACCCACATTTCAATTATTTCCACCACAAAATGGGTGAAAGAGATTTGTCTTGTAATGTTTGACAGAGAATGGAGAGCTTCTGCCAGCAGCTTCCCAGGAAGCTGTCATCAGCACAGCATGAGCCGTATACATATATCTGAAACATGGCTCCTCATTACAGCTCCCCCAGCAGAAAAAAAAGAACAGCCATTTATGATCCTTTTTACCTCTGCTTGCATATCTTTCTTTTTGAATAGCTTTTAAATTTCATAAAGAATAAAGTATGTATATTTTAGAATGGCTGACAGATTTCTCTTTGGTGTGTTATAACAAAGGAATCACTATATTGTCATTATTGACATATATAGATCTTTTGTGAATTTTTAAAGGAAACAGCCAGTTATTGGTACTTGTATGTTATTGGTAGCAAATAAATTTGCAGATGGCCAAATGTGAAATGTGGAATTTTGCCGCAAAAAATGGCGAAAAAATTTGCTCATCACTTCTGCTTACATTTCAGCCATGAAATCTATTATCTAGAAACCCGTTATCAAAAAAGCTCCAAAATACAGAAATGCCATGTCCTATTAAAGCAAACTGTTCAAGAAAATAAGCGGATCTGTTTTTTGTGTAATAATTAAACAGTACCTTGTACTTGATGGTAACACTATATTGGTGGTCCAGTTGGGTCTTTTAAATCCTAAATTTGTGTGTAAGTGTGATCCTTATTTGGGAAAGTTATCTTATCCCCAAGACTTTCAGATAATTTACTTCTTTTTAATATTCCAGTAATTTATTGAAAATTACCAATTTGGCAGCTTACAGTAACTGTACATTTATGGGGCCCTCCAAAGGGCCTACCTGACTGATATCTTGCCAAAAATTGGGCACATTGTGAACGGGCGGGTTTCATTTTCCTGTTGGATCGGTGACTACATCTGTGTGTTCATCAAAACACAGATGTAGCCACCGATCCAACAGGAAAATGAAACCCGTCCTCGAAGCTCTGGCCGGAATATCGCCAATTCTAATCCAATCGTTGGCCCGAGGATCAACCCAATATTGCCCACCGCAACCAGCGAAATAATAATAAATTATACTAATAATGTATGGTCAGATTAACCTAAATAAAAAGACAGATGCAGAATTAAGCTTGAGTTGGGATAGTACAAAAATAAAGATTTGCAAACAGTGTTTTAAGAACAACATTTCAAAACATTCTTCCTTAAATTTAATTTTTTTTTTCTTTATAAAGAGTCAAGTAAAAAAAAAACTTCAGTAGCTGCTTTGTATTTTCAAAATGAACATTTTTAACCAATTTCAATTTATTTCTGTTTGAATGATTTTGCTGGAGGCAATCTCAGGTTTCTCCATCAATCTCTCGGAAGATACTCTCTCCTGTGCTGAAAAGAGTAAAGTACCTTGTGCTGAGTTATTTTTGGCTGGTGACACTTATGTGACCTTGTTTTCAGAACTGGTAATTTGGTAATTTGTTTGTCTGGTGCCTGGCCAAAATGACCCTAATGTGAACTCTTCTTGAGGTCTGGGTTAAGCCAATATTACCTTTTTGTGTTACTCTTGTGTGACATTCGGCATTGGTCCCCGAGAATATACAATTTACTAGATTAAAACTGGAGTTATCATTTTAATCACTACTGATATAATAAAGTTTTTTCTGGATTTGTGTTGTTATGAAAATAACGTTTATATTTAATCATTATTTCTATTTTTAATACACATTGCCAGGAAACAACATAAATGCTTTAAATGGGTTGTAAACCCAAATATAAATTTCTGCATTATGAAAGCTACATTAATTGATTAAGCAATCATCCCAAAATATGGTGATTAAATCAGTTTTTTTAAATGAATTTGTTATTGCAATGCTTTGCTTTTGCCTGGCCTGACTGCTCATGCTATTGAAACAAGGTTACAGCTGTCAGCTCCCTTTCACTGAAGACTCCAATTCTCACAATGGAAGATACAGAATTTACTAATATTTCTTCTTGTCTACAACTCTGTTGCAAGTGTAATGTGGTGATTTTTCTCTTGATGCTTTTTTCTTATATAACTGTAGTGGGGAAAATTCTCTATAGAATTTATGCCATCATTAACTAATAAATTAATAAAATGCCTATGCTGTGGAAATTTTTTATATTTGGTGAAGAAACTCTAATCTAAATTGTCAACTTTGCTTTTATTAATATGCCTAATGGAATAACATTTTTAGGTTCAAACATTTATTGGTAAAGTATATAAGAAATCCAGTTTAAAGGAACTATAACACAAAAAAAATGTAATGGTTTTAAAGGAATGGCAATATAATGTAGTGTTGCCCTGCACTAGTAAAACTGGTGAATTTGCTTCAGACACACAACTATAGTTTATTCAAACAAGCTTCTGTGTAGTCATGTGGGCAGCCATTCAAGCACAAGACACACAGTAGACAACAGATAAATTCTGAAGAATCCCAGTGTAATCTAAAGAGCTTAGTGTATCTGCTGTGTATCCTGTTTCTCTTTTTTCAGCTTTGAATGGCTGCCCCCATGGCTACACAGCAGCCAGTGCAGGGCAACTCTACATTATATTTTCATTAGTTTAAAAGACTTTCATTTTTTGGTAATACTGCAAGCACAATAAATGAGGATCCAGTGAAAAGAAGCAACTTAAGCACCCAGAGCAATAACTGCCTTTTTTGTGCATCAGTTCTATCAGCAAATATATATATAGTAGGCAGGTTATTGGCACTCACGAAAAAGCAGTTTACAGTGAATGGGTGCAAACCTCAATGTAAATGGGAATTGTCACCAAATATATATATTTATATCCCATTATCCAGAAAAGCTCCAAATTACCATCTCTCATAGACATAAATCAGTACATTTCTATTTTATCCCAACTAAGATATAATTATTTGAATGTAAAACAATTTTATTAAGGTTTATGTAATGTTTAAATAATAATATTTTTAGTAGATTCAAGGTATGGCAATACAAATTATAGATGTACACCTTATTGGGAAAACGCTGTCCTAAGCATTTTGGATACCAGGCCCCATACCTGTATTAGTTGTATAGGGTCAATATATGTAAGAAGCAGTACAGTAGCAAACAAACTGAGCAACGGTTGTTGGTAACACTTTAAAGAATAAAAAAAAGGTTAAGAATCAAAATGATTTCATTTGAGATTGTTGTTCATCTTAAAATTAACTTTTAGTATGATGTAGAGAGTGATATTCTGAGACAATTGGCAATTTGTTTTATTAATTGTGGGTTATGGGTTTTTTTAGCTTTTTATTCAGCTTTGCAGTTTCAGCAATCGGATTTGCTAGAAAGATGAGTAATAAAAAGTAGCAATATCATTAAAATGTATAGCTTTACAGAGCATTTGTTTTTAGATGGGTCGGTGACCCCTGTTTGAAAGCTGAGAAGAATCCAAAGAAAAGGGCAAATAACTAAAAAAACTATAAAAAATAAATAAAGAAGACCAATTGAAAAGTTGCTTAGAATTGGCCATTCTATAAAATACTAAAAATGTATTTAAAGTTGAACGTGATGTTGTAATGTGATGTAAGGATTTCTCAAAAAACAAACTGAAATCAACAAACATATTTGGCAGGTCTTTTAGGTATTTGTATATTTTTATTGGTTATATGGTACAAGAATAATCTTTAATTGCTTGGTTTTGGTTTATAACATCTCATCCTTTTACAGCCCGGAGGATAAATTGGTTAGCATGATTGTGCTAGAAGTAAATCACAGCTTTTGTTCAAGAAAACTCAACCAAGCTGTGTCCAATAATCCATAGAACTGGGGTAACTTTAGAGAAAACAGGGGGGTGTTATTGTGGGGCCTGTTTCATCTTTAATTGTACAGAAAAAACCCTCCCCAGCTGCTCTCCTACATGACAGGTGGGGAGCAGGGGACACAGACAAGAGGAATGATGTGGGGAGGCAGGAGGACAGGTAAGGGTCACACCAAAGTATTTTATTTCCATGGGGGCCTAATTGCGACTAGTTATGCCAGTGATGCCTAGGTGCCAGTAAAACTATCCATTAATCAGTATTTGGGAAGTTTAAGCTCTATTCCCAACTGCTAAGCAAGCAGCGATAAGTGATAAACTGTGTCACAGCACATAGTAGGAAATGTGACATGAGGTTCCGCTTTGTGCAAAGGCAAAACTGCTGATTCTAACACATTCACTACACATATTTTCAGTGGCTGATACTAGTGATGGGCTAATATATTTGCCTTGCGCGAATTTGCGGCGAATTTCCACGTTTCATCGCTGGCGAATAAATTCACAAAAGTCCCGCGAAAAGTCGCTTGCATCAACACTATTCGGACGCACATTGACTTTAATGTCAGCGTTAAAATTGATGCAGGCGTCAATTTTTGAGTTTCACAAATTTTTCACAAATTTTTTGCCGTTCCGCAAATTTCGCTGGAAATTCGCTAATTTTTCTCTAATTCCCTTCTGACGTTAGCAAATGATTGGTAGATCCGTTTAGTTTGATCTTCTTTTTAGGATCCATCATTCCGTTCTGTCATCGATGTCCTTATTCTGTTATTTTGTGACTGACAAATTACTTTCTGTCCAAGTAGTAACATATAGCAACACAATAAGCATTGAGCTTTTTCTGCTCTGATGCAGTTAGTTTAACGAAAGCAGCCTTTGCCATGGGTTACATGGCTAGAGACTGAAAATTGCTTATGTTCACAATTGCTTTTAGGTGAATGCATGAAATATAGCCCAGATACATGCAAGTGTTAAATAAATAGTATATATAATATAAGTATATAAGAAGGTAGTTTTGTGACAACACTAGTTGTACAGCTATGGAAGATTTGGATTATTGTACTTATGTTGCCATGTTACTTAGTCCTAAACATACATGCTCTGATTTGACTCTACACTTTTATCTAGAGCCTTTCACTATAAAGAGATATATGCATCGGTCACAGCTAAATGAGAAACAGATATAAGCAGCAACTATGTGGGGGGTGGGGAGACAACATTTTCTTCGTTCTCTTATTCTACCTAAAGCACATTTTGAGTAAATTGAGTTTGTCCAAATTTCATCCAGCATTTGAACATTAATGGGACTTGATCCTCCTTAATGAATGTCATGCGTGGAGGAAATGGATACTTTCCCTTTAAAGCCCGTCAGGCTGAGGTGAAGGGGAACAACAGTTGTTATAATCTCAAAACTGGGATTGAACCCAATTAATCAATCTGTGCTGATTTGAATCATGTGCTATGCTTGGTCACCTCACTGATATCCTATCCTTTGCATCTCCAAGTGATGGATGGGAGAAGCACTGAGTGCATGTCACAAAACCCCGCTTTACCACTTTGGACAGTACAACATAAATTAAATGTGACCTGTTACTTACAGAAGGATCATTTTCATGGAGGGTAGTGATCACAGAGAAAAGGTTAAGAGCAGTGCCCCTGTGAGAGCATCACTTTCTGAGACATTTGGTCCATTTCACACAAAGACAATAAAGATAACAGTTAAATCTGGGTTTAAAATTCATACTTCAGGCAAAAATCCCCCCTGTACCCTATAAGCAAGACAGCATGTCTTTACTTATTTTAATCTACATCATATGCAGTTTAAACTGTTTCTCTACTTTAACGACATACTGCATTCCAATCATTGAAAAGATCCAGTTGGAATATTCAGAACAATCGTCACCTGTGCCTTCAGTCAAACTGCAAAAATATAACCGTGCTGCTGTACCAGCCTAGAGACTGCCCACCTGGCTGATGTAAAAGACACTCTATGGCAGTTGTTAATAACAGGGAAGAAATGTAACAGAGATAGGAAATCTAGTACTTTTTGCAGAAAAGTTTGTAACCCAAAGCTCAACTGATCTTAATGGATTCATGTACTGATGGGTGAATTGGACCTGTTTCGCTTCATCGGAAATCTGCCAAAATGGATTAAATTCTATGGGCGACAACATTTGACAAGTGACATATTGCGCAACTAATTTTTGAGAAGCGACAAATTTTTTCACCCATTAGAATCTACGGTCATTTTCATAAATGTGTTGTTGGTGGTTTTGCCTGGATACACAAAACTTTCATTTGTTAGGATTAAGATCCTTGTTTTTCTATTTTATCTTCTAGCCTTTGCCATGTTCTTTTCTGTTAATAGATATTACAATTCTATGTAACCCCCTTTCCTACATCCCCTGGCAGGTTACCGCTTTAAATCAATGTATTGTTGAGGTAGGCGGCAGTGAGTAAAAGTCAGATTCACGGTTTTGTAACCTCCAGGCGCTTAATGGTTCCAATATTGTAAAATACCCTTCACAAAAGCCCCCATATTTAATAACCACATACACAATAAGACAAGAATTTGCTTTTATTCAAATACATTTCATTAAATGTAATCATCCATGTTGTTATAAACATTTTTCACACAATCACCATATTATAGATCCCACAAGGTCTAAGGAAACAACTCATTCCAGTTTTAGTTTTTACTAACAAAAGCAAAATTGTAAAAGAGCAAAATAGAATCCAGAAAATGTAAATTAATTTTGCATTTGTATCCAACTGACCCTAGAAACCAGGCTGTTGTTTAAAAACTCACTAAAAAGGATTTTAAAAGGACCATAGATAAAACTATGGTTAAATGATTAATTCATAGCAGCACTTATATGGTTTATATGGCTGAATTATGTAGAATAGAAAGCCAAATAAGACCAGTCAGAATATGGAACAAGATAATAAAGGTTAAATCTAGAGCAAAGTTCCCCTTTCACGTTGCCTTACCCCTTAGTGGGCAGGTGTCTTATGTAAAGTTTGGGGGTTTAATATTTTGGTGAGGGAAGAACCAGTGCCCTTCCAAGCTCCTGCCTAGCTACACAGTATAGGCAATAAGACACCCTTTGTTTCCTAATATCCCTGAACAAATGACAGATGGAATGCCTGTACTATGCAACATTTATGCATTGTAACCCATAACAATTGCATACTAGGAAGGAAGTTGAAGATCATGGCACACACTTCTAATTTCTTTTTATTCCACTTGCCCCATCATCACAATTGATAAGAATAAGGGTGTTTCAAAGATAGAACCTCAACAAATTACAATTCCCCATTTTATTTGTTTTGTTCTTCTGCAGCTTTGGACTTTGAGAAACATTTAGGAACTGTAAGCCACAGAAATTCATACAGGTATAGCTATTCCCTGTATATCTTGTGGGGGTTTTTATTAGAAAATAAACAAAACTGAAATTGGGGGAAAAGTTCCAAAACATTAGAGCAATAAGAATGGGTTTCCATCATTAAGTAAACGATACCTTTGTCTTGCACAATGTTTTTAATATTATGCTACAATTAATGCTTTGTGGAATGGTCCCAGATTAATGGCAATTGTTTAACTGTCAACCCCAGAGACCATCATTCCAAAACACAGATCACATATATTCAAAGACATTGTACGCACAACACACACTTGCTTCTCATGCCAGGATGTCAGCCTATTGATCATGAATCCAAGAGGAGAGCTGCCTATTGTGATCATTTGCTAATTCTAGATGTTTACAGGAAAATGAAGTTGAGTCAAAGAGAATCTTTCAGCACTTATACTTGTATTTTCCACTATATTTTTGATATGCTGAGTGACCACTTCCATTCTGTATTTAGAGGATGTATTGTCCTCTGTTCGAGGGAGACCAGGGTCCAACTCAGATGGGTAGGACACAAACACCAAAGGCAAATTCTGGTTTACATTCTGAAACCAAAGACCTAAATGCAGTTATAGTCTGCAGTACTTGGAAATAATCCAATTTTTCTATCCCAGCTGCAGTGAAAGGAGATATCCTGACAGATAACCAAACCTGTTCTGGGGTCTTAAGGAATAGCATTTCTCTTTGCATTACGTTTCTTTTTTATATGTGTAGAGAGAGAGTGGGTGTGTGAAGTGTATGTTTCTTTATACTAATACGATCTGCTCTTCCAGTAATGGCATGCATGTTTGCACCTCATTCCTATTATTTTATGGCATCGTCAATGGAACTTTTTCATTCCCAAATGCATGGTAGGAAAGTTATAAAATGATACACAGCAATCACTAATTAGAAATTTCACAGTCTCTCTCTGATTTATGGACATTTGGCAGCCTGCAGTTCCCAAGATGACTGCACTACAGTGGCACATATACTTTTAACAAGGAAACTTGCATAGAATGTATGATAGATTTGTAGCACACAGCTTTCATTTCACATACAATGTTCACTTCTGTCAGGAGCCAATTAACCTGTGTGTATGTTTTGGGATGTGGACAGAAAGCCACACGAGCTTGGGAAGACCATACAAACTCTTTGCAGTGCCCTGGAATCAACCTAGCCAGTGGCATTACAACGTGCTGCCGCCCCCCTGCAAAAAAATCTTAAGAGGGGCCAAGTGTGAACAGTCACCCATTCCCTGCTAACACAAAGTCAAGTTAAGGGGATAAAGGTATAGGCACTGGCCTAGCCACACTCCAGCAATTAATCCAACAAGCAGAAAGAGAGCCAATTCCTTATTTTGCTGCAAACTGGGTGTTCCCAAATTTATTCCATGGTGCTGTAGGCACTTTACAAAGATCAAACATTTCGGGACCACATGGCCCTTCCCCCACATAAGACACATAAGAGGGCTGATGACTGGTATTATTCTAATGGTTAGCACTGCTAGGTTCATTGGTGTAACTTTAGAGAAAGCAGACCCCACGGTCCAGGTTCCCTATGACTGTGGGGTCTGCCGCTTCTATAGTTATACCACAGAACCTAGCAGTGCATTGGCTTCAGACACACAGAGCGGATTTCAGTGCCACAACACATACTCACTACTCACTATGTGTGATTAATGTGTAGAGGAGCTGATTCCTGGCCTGCGTTTATAAGCAGGTCATGTATCAGCCATGTGTGGCATTAGCCTTAAGGTGGCCATACACGTAGTGATTTCGCCAAACAAACGGATCTCTCCCCGATATGCCCACATTGAGGTGGGCGATATCGGATCATAATGCAGCCAATATGGGCGACTTTGGGCCAGAAATCAATTGGGGAAGCCCGTCGGAGGGCCCCACACAATAAGCTGTCGACTTGGTATGTCGGCAGCTTTTATCGCCCGTGTATGGCCAGCTTAACATTATGATGTGCTTGGTACCTTGGTATTCCAGTACAAGGCTGTTTTTGGGCAAGTGACAGAACCAGGGAATATGTATGTTTGTTTCCTTAGTCTACAATATGGTAGCAGATAAGTGGTAAGATTCATGGTAGGCAACACCTTTTCCCAACTTCATTTTACAGCTATTCTGACTAGCTAGACAAAATGGCATATCTTGAAAAATTTCCTGCAGTTTGAAGCAACACTTGAATACCTGCCAGGACATTTTATGTTCTACCCATGTGTGAGTGGGGTTTTTTCCAGGTATTTCCCATCCACGCTCCAAAAATATACAGCCCGGTTATTTCCTCCTGATGAAGAACAAGCCCATTGTGTGTTGTGCAGATGTAATGGTGACTTTAGATTTGATTTCCTTCAACTAGCTAAACGGAGGTTAAGACATACTTTTCCAAGCAACTTGATAGTAGCATTTAGTACAGAAATACTGTGGTAGCTAGCACAGAAAAATGTGCTCCAGTCCTGTTTTTTAGGCATCCAGCCTGCGGAACATTCAACACTGAGACTAGATATGGACATAATAGCTGCCTGAACATTTTATAATACAGGTATGGGACCTGTTATCCAGAATGCTTGGGACCAGGGGTTTTCCAGATAATGGATCATTCCATAGTTTGGATCTTCATACCTCGCGTCTACTAGAAACTAATGTAAGCACTACATAAATCCAATAGGCTGGTTTTGCTCCCAATAAGTATAAATTATATCTTAATTTGGATCAAGTACATGCTTCTGTTTTATTATTTCAGAGAAAAAGGAAATATTTTTTTAAAAATATGGATTATTTGGATAAAATGCAGTCTATGGGAGACTGACTTTCCGTAATTTGGAGCTTTCTGGATACCGGGTTTAATGGGATAATGGATCCCATACCTGTATTGGTATAGTGAGGCCATCTGGTCCCTGGGCTTTGCCATGTATTAGATCATTCACAGCTTAGAGACAGTCTGGGCTTTTGCATTGGCTTTGGGCAGCACCGCATCTTCTGTGAAAGAACAATAAAGGAGACATTGCTGTTCATTTTTAACATATGCATCTAATTCATTGGATTCAGAAATCAGAATAACTGTAGAATCTCTCTTCCAGACTAATAAAATGTATGATGCTATGGAATAAAGTTATAATAAAGATTTTATAACCTCACAGTACTTTAGATTGGGTGTAAGGAAAACAGGTATGGGACCTGTTACCCAGAATGCTCGGGACCTGGGTCTTTCCAGATAATGGATCTTTCTGTAATTTGGATCTTCATACCTTCAGTCTACTAGAAAATCATGTAAAACTAGTAGGCTGGCTCTGCTTCCAATAGGGTTTAATTACGTTATTTGGGATCACGTACAAAGCACTGTTTTATTATTACAGAGAAAAAAGAAATAATTTTTAAAAATTTGAATTAGTTGGATAAAATGGAGCCTATGGGAGAAACACTTCCGTAATTCAGTGCTTTCCAGATAACGGATCCCATAAATGCACCTGTTTCCCACCTTGAGGATTACTAAGGCCTTACAAGATATTAACAAATAAAAAAAATGGTTGGTTAATTGGAGATTAAAGGTGAAATAGTCATGTATAACATATATCATACTGTATGTTCAGTTAATTAGGTTAATACCTGAGATTGATCTTATATATTTTCTTGTTGCATAAGGGAATATTTTTATTCTATATTCAGATAGGTATAGCATTCAGTTATAGGAGCAGTGCTTTTAAGTCTGCTGTCATTTTTCATGTGTTTTAACCCTTTTAACCTAGAAACTTAAACACTCAAACTGTGTATAGAATGTTTGCACCTTACTGTACGTAGTCAACGCTTTAAGAATAAAAAAAATGGTAGAATAATACAGAAATTAGAAAATAGAAATTATGCTGTGTAATTCTAGATTGTAATGGAAATGTATATTAGGTATAATTTATTTAAGGCTTTTTGTCTCTTGCTGCAAATACTATTATTCCCTTGAAATCCAATTGTTTCCTTATTATGTGCAAAACGATTAAAGTAACCATATAGAGACTTTCATTTTCTTCTCTAGCATGCATTAGTGTTACAGCTTGGAGGAGAAGACAAAATGTTGATGCAAATAAGGAAATCTCAGTCTGTTTTGTGGTTACATATTTTTTTTTATATTGGTCTGCTCTTTTTTTTCAAATTTTTAAAACCATTTATAAAGCAGTGGTGTAAAATACATTGCATATTTGTAAGTATTAGTTGTCTGTACACAAAAATGTATACCATGTATCAATTACCAAAAAAGTCAAAGGCGTGCAAAGCAATTCTGAACCTTTAGAAGCTCAGCTGGCAGGTGAAAAAATATCTATTAAAAAATTCCCGTTTACTATAATGACATTCCCCTGGACCCACACAGCACACTTTCTGATCAGGCAAATGCTGCTTGATAACACTAACCCCCACATTTTCAAGTTCCAATCACATTACTTGTGACGTCTGTAAAATCTTTGGCACCTGCCAGTGAAGATACTCAATGCTCAGGTGACTAAACAGGATCATTTTGTGCCCCATTGCCCTAAGCAGAATTGGCTCCAAGTTAAATACCCCTGACCTGCATGCCTTTGAGTTGTGCAGTCTGGGAGTCATTATGGGAACACCATACTAAAAGATTTTTTTTTAAAAAAAACTACTACCAGCACCCTGATTGCTACCCATCCTTCCCCACCACTTGGTCCACATACCACAAAAGCCTATCTAATTGTATCTGTTTGGACTGAAAAAGGTCTCCACCTGTCGTTCATTCCCCCTACCAACTGCTCCCCATTTAGTGGTGCCTAAGGCTCTTGCCTCTGCTGTCTATCCTAGTTCTGACCCTGGCTCTAAGAATCAATCTTGGAATGTTTTTATCTAATGCTTATGGGAGTATATGTTTTAAGCATAGAGTGTGATTATTTTATGAAAACAAATATACACTCACGTGATATACTATATAGACTACTTTGTGGAGTAGGTACTATGTGGAACAAACTCACCTTGATAAAAATATTTGATGCATTAGAATGCCTTTTTCTGGTTGTGTCACCCACTGTAATATCTAATTGGACAGTGGTGTAACTAATGGGGGGCAGTTGGTGTGACTGCACCTTGCCTTGCCAAACAGTAGGGCCCACTAGAGACACTGTGTGAGTATCAAGGACCAAAGGTAAGCAGCACAGCTTATGGCAGGGGTGCAGACTGGGGGATGGGGCCTGGGTCCAGTTCTTGCACCAGGGCCTGTGGTCCCCTAGTTATACCACAGCTTCTGGACTAGGTGTTTCTCACCTTTTCACTATAGAAATATCAGGTACCTTGTCTGCCCCAAAATATCAGAGAGACACAGGTGTGTTATATGTCAGGACACCATGTTAGGGAGAGCATCACAAATGAAGCTACTTTTTAAAAATATGGAGCTATTTTTTTAAAAATATATTTTTATGTACAGGTTATAGTGTTTACGGATATAAATAATTGTCTGTATTTGCAGCATGGCAATGTGAATCATATTGGTTGGAAAACATCAAGAAGAGACAATCACACAGCTCTGTTTCCGGCATTTTCTGCATTTTTAAAATTGCTATAATGTTACCCATTCAACAAAGAATTTACAACATAAAGCAGCATATATTTTGGGCATTATGTTAAGTAAATTAACTCTGGTTACCATAAAATAAGGGAACAGTTTGACATCCTGCCTCAAAATACTGTGCACATGCAATATAAAAACACTCTTTGGTCATTAACATAGTTAGACACTGCAACAGCTTACATAAAAATGAAATGATCTTTGAGGATTAATTTGTTATATTATAGCCATAATCAATGGCCATAATATAATCATGTCATTTTATTTATATTTAAAAAAAAAACCAAAAAAAACCCCCATAAAGGACAATATCATAACATGGGTAAAAGTATGGCCTACACAGTAACTTCTGGCCTTCGCCAGTCTAGCACAGTCATGAAATCAACAAGCAGGGGCTACAGGATTTAGATAATGCTTTGCCCCTATTTTGTATTTATTTTATGATACTGATACAATATAGTAATTTCTAAGCTGATTGCTTATTAGTCAAGAGATGCTTTGCTCAACAGTACAAAATTAAAAGTTGGTATAGTAATTTAAGATAAATCACGTATTTGCTGTTGATATAAAAGAAGCACCTGCATAAAGAAGGAATGCAAAGAACCCTGCATGAATTATTATACAGGTGTGGTTCTAAAGTAAATTTTTCTATACCTGTACAATATTTTTCTGCTGTTCTTGTATACAAATAAAATGTTTCTATGTTATATCTTGGTGATGGTCATTGTGCAAGCCTGTTTGTACACCGTGGACAGAAGGAGACATTTTTGACAGATAGTGGGTCGATTGTTGAGGCAAGTACTGCAGGCCTTTAGCTACATGAAATCATTGTCACAATATGCTACAGATCAGCCCAGAAATGTTAAGAGACATACACATGGGGGGATGTCATTCATTATAACCCCAGGCAGAAATGCAAAAGCACTACTAGGTATTCAAAGAAACAGGCAGAGAAATGGAGCTCAGAGACCTGATGCAATTCATTGTTGCAGGAAGTCAGTGTGAAAAGTGCAAAATATAAGGTGGATTGCACCAGTTTTTGTCACTTTGCACATTGTCTTCTTGGTCGTAAATTGGCCTTAAAGTGTCTGTGATTCATTTTTTTCAAGAAACTCAAGATTAGGACAAGAAAAGCCAAAAGGCGGCAAAAAGCCCTCCTCGATTCAAGTGATGCTAATAAATGTCAGGTGAAAATAGAAACGATTACATGTCATACTATTTCCCCCCACCATGCTGTTACCTCTCATCTATATCTCCCTCTCAGTGGTCTCCTGCAAATCATTGTTAAATATAAAGAGGCATATGCCAGTCAAATCATATTTGTGCACAATTTATTGTGTATTCATTGTCTCTAGATGTAAACCTTTAACACACCATGGATTACCTACAATAAGTTGCATAATATCGTGTGCTTCTGTGTCTACTACATGGTCATAAATCCCTGCAGCAATAACGTTTGGATTGATCAGCGGCGAGAAAGGGCTCTAAGAATACGAGTGTAATCCCTAAATCTGCTCCTTTAATGGAAAACAAAAACAACTAGGTAATTGATTTTTATTATATAATATTCCTCATTTAAAAGACTGGGTGAGCAGTATCTATTCAACATGCCAGTCATTCTTGCTCTGGTGTACTGGACAATAACATCTTTGGGTGCAATATGTGTTACTGAGAGGTTAAAGGGAATAGAAGGTTAGTCCATTGTCTGTACCCTGGAAGTGGAGCTCTCTTGCAAGATCTAGATGTCTCGTAGTACTTTGCATTATCATTGATGACTGGTGGCAACAGCTGATCCAATTATCTTTAGAGGAAGAGAGATGATAAATTATATCAGTAAATATTGATGATGATGATGATGATCAAACACGGAACAGGACATGTATAATGGAAAGTACTCTCCTTACCCAATGTCTCCCTGCATTGGGATGTACACTCTATAGATCTAGACCTGAAAACAATAAAGGCAAAACCAAAAGACATTAGTCTGTTCATTTTGTTCCAAGAATCTTCTCTCTCCATGCAGCTAAAAAAGAACAACATCGTGACACAGTGATTACCATTGCTGCCCAAGATTTGATTCAGACCAGGTCAGTATCTGCATGCAGCTTACAAATCCCAAATGTCTTCATGGGGTTCTCCTGGTAACTTTTGTTCCCTACAGCACTCCAAACATTTGTAGGTGGTTAACAGTCTCCTGATTAAATTGACTATAGTGTGCATAGCAGGGGTCTTAGACAGGGTTTATGTGAACAAAGAACAATATACTGTATGTAAAGTACTGTGTAACATGTCAGTGTTTTATAAATAAAGCACAATAATGAGCCAGTTCTAGCATCTCTATGTCCAATGTGCCAGGTCATATACACCTTTTACTCTTATTTGTAGCCACACTGTAGTTTTAGCATTCATTCCCTTGCTGCTAATTGCACTGAGTACTCCTTATCGAGTACCTTATCACAAAAGCGCCAATATTTATGCATAAGTAAAAAGATCATTTACAGTAATTTTAGTTTCTAGATGACAAATTCAATAAGACTACAGCTTGTCATTATCACTTATGCAATGAAGGTGAATAGAACACTTGCTTATGAAATGGCATTAGCAAATATACACAAGGTTCCAGCTGATGTGGCTGATGTTGCATCTTTAAAATAATATAATTAATATATTTAAAAAAGCACTCTTCCTTGAATATACTTGTGCAGCTGAGATCTGTACCATACTATGGAAAGGTGCACTTCATCAGATTCCAGACATGATTTTGGACTAAAGGGATGGCAGATTGAAGCTTAGCACCCTTGAACAGCTATATGTGTTCTCACAATACCCTGCTACAATGTAATTGGTCTTATGGGTAGGTGTGTGGGGCAAACAGATAGCAGATTGAAACTTAGCATGTATAAAAACTTCCAAGGTACATGTTCATACCTCCCAGCTGTCCCGTTTTTTACAGGACAGTCCCGATTATGACAGCCCAACCTGATGATCTTCTGCACTGAACAGCCAGAAAAAGATACAAAGTTTCTAAAACTTAATTGGCTTTTGGCAGAGAGCCCAGAATATGTGGCAGGTGCATGTAAAAATGTAAGATAAGCAAAGAAACAATTGCAACAATTTAAGATAAGCAGGTCTCTTGGGGAAACTGTGACTTGCAGCTTCATTAGTAGTAACACATATAAACTACAGAAATGTGTTCAAACTCTCATAACCTGCCAAATTTTGCAAAATGAACATGGTAATTAGGGAGCGTGGCCACAAAAATTGGTGTGGTTAAAACAATTGCCACTCTCAGCACAGCAAATCTTTTTGTATCTATTTCCAAAATCTTGGAGGTGTGTATGTTTCATTGTCATTTGAAACAATGTCCTGCTGAGTATTTCAACTATGAAAGTTTCTGGCCTGAGCAGTTGGATAAGATGTGTATGATTGTGGTCCTACCCTAAGGAATGCTGAAATCTAATGTGTCAGTTTTTGGTGGGGAGGCAAGTTTGGTGTACAAAAAGTAGTTATTTTTTGTTCCCCAATGGAAACAAATAAAAAGTTTTATTTCATTCTGTGTTCGTGTGCACCAAAATTACATGAAGGGATATTTACACCCATTGCAGATTCAGAGTAAGACTGAGTGGACTCCAATCAATCAGAAGTATGTGAATGTGTCCTTTAATCTTATGATGGGGTTGAAAACCTCAAAAACAATGGTGCCCTTTTATTATTAATTATGTTTGTGCCCTAATAATTACTGAAAAGACATATATATAAAGCAACAAACATAGCCCCTCTGCAACCCTCGAATAAAGAACCTCTGAATTACTTGTGGAAGGTACTGTTAGGATGAATTAGTTTAAAGAACTAATGGGTATTAGACAAAAAGTTCCCTTTTCTGCTGAGGGTATCCCCCTGGCAAATAAATGGTTACACCAAGCAGAATTTTTACTTCCACTGCTTATCCCACTGCATGATGTCATTTGCGCAGTTCTCTGATCCCTTCGGACAGCCAGTGCTCTCTTCTCTACAAGCAAAACCTTTTCCATAATGCTCCCAGCTCTCTAAATGCCGTCTGTACCATTGCCTCAGGAACTCTGCATCAGTAGCAATGTTTAGTCCTCCAGAAAATAAGCCTGCCGCTTTCTATACCTTGTGGGAATTTAATTCCAGTACAAGGAACAAACTAGTAAATGATTTTGGTTGTTCTCATTATATCGTTGGCTGCTGGAGATGCCTTTCTATGATAAGCCGTGTACAGCAATCCACATAAAGACATTTTTAGAAGTACTGGAAATTTTTGGTGCACAAATAACAACTGTAACAGTAAGACATTGTAACTATAAAATTCACAATGGTTTTCCACTGGTGGCTGGGCCACCTTTTGTATGTTTGCAAAAGCAATATTAAAATCAAGCAAAGGCAACATTGTTGTACAGTATTTGCATGAAATGCATCAGGTTATCCCATGGTAATATGCCATAGTTTTGAATGAATTTTGGAAACTCGGAAGCCCCCTAAAGGTGCCAGTAAGAAAATATTATCAAGAAGAGGTGATAATATTTAATTTAACGTAGAAATATCAACAAATCTTGGTCTTCTGGAGAGATATTTTTTTAGTCCAGAATGATCAAGCCAAGGAGGAATATCAACAATTTCAGCCCCTTAGTCTGCACCATTTATAAAAAGCATGATGTTTTATTTGAAAATACCTTTGGCTATTTAATTAGTGTTACTAAATGCTTGTGTAAATATTTTTTACTGTGTTTAAATAAATGTTTACCTATCACATTGATACAGGGAATCCAACTTGAACAGTTGTTGCTCCCAATTTCTTCCAAGACCAAAAGCTTTGTATTTCTAGTATTTCTATACATACCGGTATATCCCGTATACAGAATATATCTCTTCTGAGCACAATGTGGTGGTTTTGTATAGCAGTTACTGTCATTTTTATGCTTTTGCTCATTTTAGTTCAATTCTGCAGTTAATGTGAGTGCTATAAAAATAAACTGTGCTCCCATGTTCCTCAAGGTTTTATATAGGGAAAGAAGCAGAGCAGGAGATTTATTCACAATCAAAGTCTTCATTAAAGCTTTAAACAAGAATAAGTATGCTAAATCCCAATGTTTTGACACGTTTTGTCAACTATACAGATTGCTGTAAAAAGATAGTAAGTATTCAGTGAAAGGCTTTGTATTTTGTGCAAAAGACAGACATCTGTCCATATCTGACATGCCTAGCCTCTGTCTGTGCTGGTTGTACATGCAACTGAATCTCTAAATTCACAGACTATTTAATTGTTGGCATCTGTGTACTGTACTAGTTAGGACATACAGAGGACACAAGTGGCCAAATTGCTGCTCTGGGGCTTGGAATTCCCAGCTCTCCCATGGACTTGAAGAAAATGTCTGAATCTCTGCAAGCTGAAATGAATTTACATTGATTTGTTTTCCTGTTCTGAGTTTCCAACAAATCACATTTACTCCTTTCATTTCTTTTCCCTGTCCGCTGCTGTTTCTGGCTCTGTGAGTCTGGCCATTGTCAATCAACGACCGAGAGGGGGAGGGTCTTTAGAATCTGGCTCCCTTTGTGTTCCCCTAGTCTCTGCCTAATTGTATTCCTAAATGGATTTACCTTGATAGATTTACTTCCTTTTATAATTTCCAAGCTATGTACACTGGTTCTGTTTTACCCCTAGTTAATGTGTAAACAGTGGCCCCCTAATCCTTGGCTCCCTGCTCTGCATGTTTGCTCAAAAGGTTTTTTTTTCATAGACTTAACGATACAGTATTCTTTTGCCCTTCCACTGCTAACCCCTTTTGTGTCTAAGGCCCTCTGTCTTATTTGTAATTAGTTGGACTTGCTCTAAGATGCCAGAACCAAACAAAAAATAGAGCCATTTTGTCCAAATTTCATCTGAAGAACTTTAGGCAATTAAGAGTTTTACAATATATGGATATAAAAGAAAAAAAAAAAGGGAAACAGCAAGTTTCCTCTAATTTCTTCAAGATTGATGTGCACAAACATTATCTTATGTGCACAGTGTAAAAAACTGTTGTACAAGATGTCTTTACTGAGTTATACTTACATTGTCTAATTTCTCAATCTTTTAGATTGGAAAAAGCATGGCAACATGTGTTGGGAGTTTTAGTACTGCTTTAGCCTTGTGAGGCAACTTCGGGTGACTTCGGAAATGCTTATGCCATCCGACCAGAGATTCACATTCTTGCAGGTGGAAAGGCATTTCGGGTGATTAGTTGCCCGCAGTAGCAAAGATTTATCGCAGGCGACTAAATACATGCATATGTGCCACCACCCTAGGTCAGTAATAGGTTATTTCATGTAATAGCACTTTCTAGGAAAGTGAGATAGAGAGATTATGATAGAAAGAGCAGCCTCTGCTCCAACAACGATCAATAGCAGAGAGAAGCTCTTCCCTAGTCTCTGAAGGGACCACAATCTGGATAGGAAGTCAAGTTTAGATTATTCTCCCCAATCATTTCTGCTGCATGAGATCTGGACCACATGTGGCATTGAAACCCTACCTTTTACATAGAGGAGGCCCATTCCTATGTGTTAGAGTCCAGTGTAACCCATGTTCTGTTGTAGTTAGCTGGACATAATCTAATATAGCCCAAATTAACATTATATACACAGACATATATATATATATATATATATATATATATATATATATATATATATATATATATATATATATATATATATATAATATCAAAACAGGGGGGTTGTGGGAGCACTCTAAAGGCTTTAAAGTATATATATATATATGTATAATAAATGCTATTGCATATGTACCCAAAACAGGGGTTATTTTGTTACAAAGTTATGATCATTCAACGGACATTGATTACAGGTAATGCTAAAATGCACATAAAATATAAAACAAGTTAGGGACCGCCATTCGGGGTTTACCTTGACGTGGTATGGTGGCTTATCAATTTTATGATCATAACTTTGTAACAAAATAACCCCTGTTTTGGGTACATATGCAATAGCATTTATTATACTTATTTAAATACTTTAAAGCCTTTAGAGTGCTCCCACAACCCCCCTGTTTTGATATTATATATATATATATATATATATATATATATATATATATATATATATATATATATATATATACAGTAAGTTGAAGGTGTCATATTACATGCTGTCCACCGGGGGTGGGATGGAGGCAGCCTATGCAACTCATGAGGTTGTCTTCAGGCCTCTGTGTTCCAAAATGTAGAACAGAAATCTGTGGCAAATACATGGAAAGCAGGGCACACAACGCAAAAAAAATTGGATTGTGCCCATATATTGCACTTTGCTTCCTGCTTCCACTTTGTATATGACCTCTGATAACAGAAACATTTGTTTTTAACCACTAGGGGTTGCTCTCTATGAAAGATAATGTGGCTCCTACAAATATTAAAACAGCAGCTTTTAGTTACATGGTTTGTACAAAGTATGCATAAGCTGATGCGCCCCGCCAAGGCAGTGTCCATGCATCAGTCCTCCCAAAGAAAATACCCTTTTTTCACTTAGGTAGGACTGATGCATGGACACTGCCTTGGCGGGGCGCATCAGCTTATGCATACTTTGTATAAACCATGTAACTAAAAGTGTCTCTTTTTGCCAAATTCAGATAAGTTCCATTAAATCCAATTGTTCCTTAAAGTTGTATAATGACAGTGCTGGGTTAATTTGTTTAGTTCAGTATATGATATAAGCCACACACCCATGCACCAGACTGATTTTAATTGTAACACATGGATGAGCTGCATTTTTATATATATATATATATATATATATATATATATATATATATATATATATATATATATATATATATATATATATTGCTGATTGTCATATAACAACCTAGTTATACTAAGAGGAAAAGTAGCACATACTGCCTGTATAAGCAGAGTTAGCTTTATAGGACACGCTGCTAAAGGGGATAAACAGGTGTCTGCTATCATTCTCAATGGGAATGAACCGTGAAGAATAAGACAAAGTAAATCATCTTCAAAGCTTTTCTCGTCTTTCTATACTGAAAAGCACAAAGTTACATTATCTCCATACAGCCAGATTTACGTCTTCACTTTTCCCTTGTCAATGTGATGTCTCTGATTTCCACAAGGAGTACTGAGCACTCTGCGTTACTCAAAGTAGAAATATAGCAACATTATTATTTGCTCATAAATGAAAGGGCATGTTGTAAATGTCATGTAAATATTTCATATTGCTTTAGCACTTTGGAAGACATAATTTCTCTTTATATTTCTCAGTTCCATAGCAGGCTATCTTGATGCTGTATGCCTGATGATATTTGGAAGATCAGATTGGATTGAATGATATTCAGTAATGTGGATAGCCAGGCTTATTGCATTTTGTTTATGATGTTAGAGAAGACTACCAACAATGGGGTAATGATGGAATAAGTGTCTATAGCATTGAAAGGGCACTCATGAGGAGTAGACAGGCTACACACAGCCACAGTGTGGGCAAGAAAATACACTTGTGAAGGGCATTTAAAGTTGGTATGGTGGGCATCTAGATTTATAGAGGGCAGAGGTGGAATTCTGCATGTTGGAAATGCAAAAAAAAGATGTGTGAGTTGGGTCAGGTTGAGAATTATATTTCATATGGCATTTTTGTGCTGTCGATAAGCTTCCCTAAGACATATGAAAATGATGATTTAGTCAATGCATGGATATGGTTGAATGGAATGTAGCAGTTGGTTAGAAACAAGCCTGTATGGGAGCAGGGATGGAAATATTATAGTTTATAACCCAAAAGAATCAAGCTTAGAATATGGGATTGAGTTAGAAATTGTTGAGTATAAGGGCTATAGCAGATGAGGGGATTTGTTGCTAACGGTAAAGCTCCAGAAAACACCATCCCCTTCTCTAACAGTGCAAGTAAATCACATTATTTGCAGTTATTCACCTTAATAACTGGAAAATGTGAAAAAAGGCACATGAAGGTGATGTGAGAGGAAAGATTGGTGAAGGAGGTGGGATTAATGAGTTCAGTTTTAGTGGAGTTAGAGTGTAAAAAAAAGTAAGTGGGGTAGAAGTGCAATGTCCTGCTTGTGCAGTAGCCTCTGTACAGTACAATATATGACTGCCAGACAACTATGCAGTTAAAAATGTAGGCACACTGGAGAGGTTTTAATAATGGTGGGCAATGAGCTGTTCAGGACAAAACTAATGACTATATGGGGGTGTGCATTGTACTACTCAGCGGTTAACCATGGACTGGGCATTGTAGTACAGGATACTGTCAGTGTTAAGCTGGACATAGACGCATAGATCTGACCATATGAATCCTCGATTCATACAATTTTCGGACCGTATGGGGAGTGTTCCGTCATTTATCGTGCCATAACGATCGGATCTGAAAGGTTAGTGGCAGGTCGGGAGATTGGGACACCCGATCATTCGTCCGATAAAGCAGGTAAATCTGCACGTCTATGGCCAGCTTGACTTCCCATATTTGCACATATACTATAAAAGCTTTTTGTCTGATAGCATTTTCTTTGTTATAGTAAAACACAGACATTATAGAGGAGAAGATGTGTGGAGACAGACGGGGGGTGATGTTTAGAGTGCTCAATGAAAGACCATGTACCTATGCAGCACTAAGAGGCATGCTAATTATAGAAGAAACTGAAACACTTCTGGCAGGTCAAAGACTGAAAAAGGATGTAGGAAAAAAGTAGATAGCAAATTTGGTAGCAGCAATTAGCACCAGACAAGCACTATAATGGCTAATAAAATGTTAATGTGAATATAAAAGGGATTTGATTTAAGGGATGCAAATTAAATTCTATCTATAAACAAAAGACTGATAAACAAGGAGCTCTACAAAAGCAGAACAGATTAACTGAGGGAACGCAATATAACTTTTAAAGGTGAACTGGATTTGGTGAAGAGCATATAAAGCCTCAAACAAATATTCACATTCAGTCTTCATGTTATTGCCTAGGACTTTGTCAAGATTTTCCATGTGTAGCCCAAGATTTTCCATGTGTAATGATATAGCCCACATTAAACCCCTGCAAAACAAGTTTTACACTCCAGCATGTACACTGGGACTGATTCCAGCATTGGCTCTGAACAGGTCATCATAGAACAAGCAGTTAAATGGGCCACACCCAGTGTAATGAGAGCTATAGGCACGGAAGACCAGCAAACATATTGGTGTTTCACTTTCCCTTTAACTTATGAAACAACATTCCCCATGTTCTTTAGGCCTGTCCTACTGTAGGCTTTTGGGCTCAGTACTGACCATTAGTGATGGGCAAATCAGACCCATTTTGCTTTGTCAAAAATTCACGAAAGAGCAAACAATTTGCCAAATGTAGTGAAGTCAATGGGTGTTTTTTGTTTTTATGCAACAATTTTTCAAACCAAACAACATTTTTTATTATCCATTAGCATCTATGAGCATTTTATTTCAGCGAAACGGGGCAAAATATTTCACTCATCCGGACAGAAATTATATACCAGTTAAGTATGCATACTTACTTTGGGCAAAGTTACTCTTTATCCTTTCCTGGATCAGAATACTCAAGTTATTATTAGTAGTACCGTAGTTGTAGTAGTAACAGGTATTTATAAAATGCCAATGCTGCGCGGTACAATAAATGAATTTATACACTAAACATACACAGTGGCACAACTAGATGTTACTGGGCCGCATAGCAAATTTAATGTAAGGGCTCTTACACACGGGCACTTGTTTCTGTGTCTTTCAAGAGCATTATGAGCGTGGAAATTGGAAAAACACATTTATTGTATTAAAACATGTTTTTTTTAAACACAACTGAGTTTTTTTCCATTCCAAATGGGATCCTCTATTCTACTGATAGCTGAACGCACTTCAAAGGCAAGAAAATGCAGCACGCTGCAACTAAACAAACACTCTGAAAAGCAAATGGAGTAAAATGCAAGCCTGGAACACTCATGAATACAGCCAGGTAGAATATAATGGAATCAATTAGTGAATGTGTTTATTTGCACCCAAACCTGCATTTAAACACTTGTTAAATGCAGAAATAAACATCCTTTGGTAAGAGCCCTAAGACCCCAAAATATTAACAAGTTGACCTATTCTACCAAAAAATATTAAAATATCTCATTAATTAGTTCCTCGCTGGACTCTCTAGACTCCTGGGTGCCTCTGCAATTGCAGGGTCTGCTACCTCTGAACATACAGATTACATAAAAAAAGAGGGTCCTGCTCAAAAGAGCTAACAGTCAAATGCCAAATAAGAAAGAAGACATAGATAACCTCAAAGATTTGAGTAAAGAATCTGGTGGGCTGGGGGAACAGTATGTGTGTGTTTGGCAGAAGTAATGACCTTGGTTGAGAAATCCTTGTCTGCAAGGGGTCCATTCAGTTGTATGCTCTGATGGGGATACATGTCTGTTAGTAGGTGGGCATCACATAGTATGGTGACATTCAAGCACTCAAATTCTCTGCTCCATGCCTGTGTGTAAAACGAGTGACGTTAGCAGTTCCTTGTACTTTCTATGGAGATATTCCAAGCATTCAAGCAAGTGCAGGAAGCTATTGTGCTGATGTCATCTTCAGACTGTGCACTCAGCATTGTTTCTCATTTGTTGTTGACATGCCATAACTGAGAATTATGTAAAAATTGGGGAGGGCAAAGGTATAGGGTATGTGTAAACAGTATGGTCACCTCAGTCAGCTAATTATATGAAATGTCTTAAATGCATGCAAGTGTTGTTGCTGTTGCTATCAAGATAATGCTATAGAATAGCCTGGGGACTAAAAAACCTGCCATGCCCTGCATTTTAAACTGGTTCCATAAAGGGGAGACAGACAGTAGGTACAAATAAGAGCCCTTTCCCTTGGACAGAATCTTCATGGTAAAGTTTTCACTTAAACACAGGTGGAATGCAGCATGTTGCACAGGGTGTCAGCATTAGAGGACGTATGCCTTCCTAATTACAGAGAGGTTTTCCAAGGAAAGTTATATATATGACAAAATGAAGCACTGTAAATATATCAGGCTCACTGAGGAAGGGCCATGCGGTCCCGAAAATTTTGGTCAATTATTAAGTGTCAATAGCACCATGGAATAAATTTGGGATCACCCATCTTGCTGCAAAAACAGGTATTGGCTTTCTTAATTCATATTGGATATATTTCATTTAGGCCCGGCTGATTGGGGGTGCGGGTCTGGGATGGTGAGGGCTCATGAGGCCCACCGGGTTTTTTCAGAGTGTCCCGTTGGCCCAGTGTGATCCTGTTGGTGCCCCTGGTAACACGTTCTGCACTGCCACCAGGCTACCAAAAGGTGTTCACAGGAAATAATGGCTTTTTGTGTGCCCATACTAGGATTAGACATTTTTCATCAGGAAAAGGAGACTGTAATGTGTATCAGAAAATACTTTTTTTTTTTGAATAGTCATTTACTATTGGTCGAATATCAAAGGGTTAATTAACCCTCGATATTCGACCCTCGAAGTTAAATCCTTCGACTTCGAACAGCGAAGTCGAAGGATTTAGCGCAATTTCTTCGATCGAACGATCAAAGGATTTTAATCCATCTATCGAACGATTTTCCTTCGATCCCAAATAGCCTAGAAAGCCTATGGGGACCTTCCCTAGGCTAACATTGGTGCTCGGTAGGTTTTAGGTGGCGAAGTAGGTGGTCGAAGTTATATTTAAAGAGACAGTACTTCGACTATCGAATGGTCGAATAGTCGAACGATTTTTAGTTTGAATCGTTCGATTCAAAGTCAAAGTCGTAGTCGAAGGTTGAAGTAGCCAATTCGATGGTCGAAGTAGCCAAAATAATACTTCGAAATTCGAAGTATTTTTCCTTCTAATCCTTCACTCGAGCTAAGTAAATGTGCCCCTATATGTTATATGCTGGTTTAGGTTATTCCACCTAGTGAAATTGATTTATATAAACATGTGGGTTTAGTGCTATGGATACGGATTACACTGAATAGTGCATTTATAGGCTCTACTGGGAAAGATTGGCCTCTGGTGGTCAAATATCATGAACATTGTAGAGGGAATATTTATAAATGAAAGTCTAAAGTGCAAATCCCTATGGACCTTAAGCAAAAGTAGCTGTACCTGCTATTTTGGGGTCTCCTGTTATTGTGAAATTTGGATGGAAATATGTGTATGTGTATCCTGCCAAGGAAACACTGCCCTTTACTCTAGTTTTAAAAGTAATGTGAAAGCCCAAAGCATTTACTTCTCTTGTGCTACTAAAATATTTTTTACTACTCTGCTTGAATGCAAGGGAGGCATTTTTTTTCTTTTATGCATAATATATACATTTTTTAAGATTGTTTTACAAGAGCTAAGACAAAATAATAAAATAATTCCAAAAAGTGTATGCATATTAATTGTGCCTTTATTGGTGGAATTAGTTTGCATAAATACAGGCACAGGAAAACCGGTTACTTTCAAATCACACTGTAACAGTTACAAATATGTTTTCAAGGGAAACATTTCATCAGTGAAAACATTGGGACCTATTAATAAACAGATAAGAGTAAAACAAAGTCTGCATTGCCACTGATTGCTTTGACAATTCCCCTGGGATGCTCTTCCACAGTTCTTCTGCCAGCACGTTAACCTTATGTAATAGATTTTTGTGTTTCCTGACCCGGACACAACCCATAGTGTGTAACATTGTTGTTCTAACACCTTTCTATGAGGAACACCCCCAGTCTTGTTTTGTAACATGCTGTGTTTTATTTTCTCCGTTCTCATTGTGCTGCAAGATGCCCAGTTGCTGGTTCAGCTCCTACCAGTAGGAAACATTAGTAATAGTGTGCTCACACAATGGGGACTGTATTTCCCTTTTAAGCTTAAGCGGACTGACAGGCAACACAAACAAGTCAGAGAAAGAAATCTAGACACAAAGAAAATACAGCCCTCCTAATTCAGAGAAATCAAGATCATTGCTTATTGTAAGAGATGGCTAAATTGGCTTTTAGATGTAACAGGCCAGACATAAAAGGAGTGAGTAAACATAGCGGGTTGTGAGATTGCAGAAACTCGGGCAGCATTTAGTAGGAATACATTTGAATGTAAAGGCTAACAGGGGAACAAGGGAGAGAAGGGATAAGCATTCAATGGGCAACCTTTCTTTTCTTTGAAAATATCTCTATATCCCCAAATAAAGTGTCTCACACTGCATTAATCGGATATTAGGATTAGAAATTAAAAGGCTTTATTTGGATCAAAATATATGCATCTTTCTATTTTTTCTAAATTGGCTCCTTATAAAAGTAGTACACCCCTAATGTGTGAGAGTATAATAGGGACCTTTCAATGTAAGCATCACTGGGGCAGGGACTGACATGAATAATGTATAATCTTTGTAATCTCTGAAGAAGCTGACCTCAGCAAAAGCGTCAGGTGTGACATCACTTCCGGTCTCAGCAGTGAGGGGATGTACAGGTGTAACATACGGGAGAGGGAGACACCGGCAGATCCCATCTCTTTGTATGCAAAGGCTCGCCTCCATGATCTGCATTATAAGACTAGATTGTTTGATATGCGCGCAGAAGTGCGACTATAAAAAATAATACCCTGGAGTTGATATTGATATGCTGTTTTGAAATCAGGAATCTTGTAAATTGCCAATTCCACCAGAGAGTGGAGAAGTCACATGTTGATTTTTACTGATTGAAGAAAACACCATTGCACCTTATTTTAATTAATTTTACCTTTTGAAGCAAGCACTAAAAGCACTTTGTTTGACTTAATTATAATTTTATTTTGGAGATAGCACCTTGTAGAAATCACTATAGCACTTTTAAACACACACGAAAAATCTGTGCATAGACTCTCTATGGCTCACACAGATTAGTGTTGTAACACTTTGGTTATTTGTTTTTTTTTAGCCGGTGGCGCTGATCTATAATTGTATCTTGATAATCTCTGTAAAGTGATGTGTAATATGGCATCCCTATACAATTAAAGAATGACAGAATATAAAAGTTATAAATGTAATTTTAATTGAAAGCAGTATCAGTCTCTAGTTTTTGAAACAATGTAGCTGAAACTAGCAGATTAACAGACATGTGACATGTGAAATGTGAAGGAGAGCTGACACTCACACAGGATCAGGCCCGGGCTGGCAATCTGTGTGTTCTGGCAAATGCCAGAGGGGCTGCTATAAGGTGCCATAGAAAGTGTGGGCTGATTGGGCCTCTGTGTACCTGAAATGCCAGGGCCTTTTAATTCTCAGTCCGGACCTGCACAGGATTCACACAGCTGTCAACCCACCAAATCAAAACATTTTTTCAGGAATTACCAGAATTTGTCCCCGATTCTTTTGTCACTCCAGCACATTCCCCTGATTTCTGACGATCTTCCAGGATTTTCAGGGAAAATCCGATGTGGGCAGAACATTTCAGTGACATTAGCTGGAGCAATGTGATCATGTGGAGAGACATTTCTTTGGCTTCAGGAGTAGTTGTGCACATGTGCATGACGTCAATTTCTGCTGACATACCTGGAAATACTTCAGATCCCCCAACTGCACTCTTTGCCAGCTTGGCAGCTCTGGATTCAGATAAATCCCAAATTAAATAATTTGGGCATAAATGAATAAGTGCATGTGAAAACAGTTTGTAGGGTTTGGATTAGATTCAACCGGGCTCTTAGAAATCTTGAATTAATGTCCAACAATTTGAAAATTGGTTAAAGGCACATTTTTTTCATAAGGCAATAGTTGGATCCCCATCATGTGTAGAACTGATTTTGTTTTCCCATTGCAATTTGGTTATTCAAGCATGTGAACATTTTATCACTAATACATGTCAAATCAGCCTTTGTGACAATTGTAATTACTACCAGGGGGGCACAGTGGATTCTCATGGGTCATTGGTATTCGTATTTGGAGTAGGGACCAAGAAGGAGGCTGAGAAACAGGCAGGCAGGAGTTGACAACACAAAGTAGCTTTTTTAGCAGAAAAAATATAGATAGGGTCAACTGACATGGGAAGAGTTAACGTTAAATTTTTTTTTAAATTTTGCTCCAAACAGGGGTGCTGACATCATCTCCAGAATCCCTAGGCAAGTCCCTGGGTGTAGTAGGTGGGAGGCAGCACATAGTGTTTTTGAGAGCTTCTCCACCAGCTAAAATATGACAATGTAAAAAATACCCAGTGTGCCATATTCCTAAACTTCACTCTTGTTGGAGATTTAGTAAACATTTGGAAAATTCCCTACCCCTGACCTGGATGAAGAGAAATCTTCATAGACATATTACCAAAAAGTGAATTCAGTGTAGGACCATGTCTATTGGACTGGGGTTGTGGTCTCAAGCATCATAGATTACCAGTTAGGCATGCTGGAGTTATGAGTCACTGTCAATGGTTTATTGGCATTTACTGATAGATTACAACCAAAATGGAATATTCATCACAAAACTGTGAAAACAAGAAGAAAAAATCACCTACCTCTATAGAAAGAAGACTTTTGTTCTGGGGCTCATTTTAGAAAACATGTTTATCCTTTACAAAGCAGCACCTATAGTTAATTAATAATGAAAAATGCATAAAAGAGATGAAATAATTTTCTTTACGTTGTCTGTCTTTCCTGTCCCTTAGCCTTTAAAGCCTATTAAGAAAGTAGCCCTATCTTTGGTGCACTTAGACTTGATGCACAGATGTTTAGAGCATTGATCGCTGATTGATGTTCTGGAAACTAAATTTGATGAAACGCATCAGTATTAGGCTGCTTAGAGTTTGGCACACAGAGCTTCATATCACTGCGAGCCTTCTCTGCTCAGGAAGTGTATGTTATTGTAATCATCCTATAAAATACATATTAGAACTATATATCTCTTTTATAGAAGTAGCATCTCAAATGCATGTCATTCTGTTTTGGAACGCATTGATTGGACCAGGATACAATTTATGTAGTAATTGAGAAATCTGGGGCTGTTGGTTTCTTTGTGCTTACAAAATTCACAAAGTTCTGGTAATGCCTTTCAGCTGCCATTTTACATCTCATAAAAGCAAGTCTGAGTGTGATCCCCTTTATAGCTGATTTGCAAATATAAATACACTATTTTTGATGTTAAACGAAAAAAATTATAATGCCCTGGTGCCAGGGAAAACAGTTGGGTTGTCGCTTGTGCTGGTTTCCTCTATAATAAAAGAGTTTGTATTCTGCCCCACTCCTCCACTAAATGAGGCGAGTTTCAGATTAATGCCATGCAATGCCAAGTATGTAGAATTTCTGGTAGCATAGAAAAAACTGGGGTGTCATTTTCAGAGCACAGACATCTGTGGAAGCTCCCATGAATACAGCGCCGCCATCATGAAGGATGGACGAAGGGTATGCAAAACTATCCTTTTTATATCTTGTTGGCTGAAAATTCATGTTGTGCTATTCATATTGGGGGAAATGGGAATGCTATATGCCAAAGGCCATGAGGCAAGTGCATTAAACCTAATAGTCACCCATCAGCATGGCCCGCCATCAGAAATTGTAGGACAACATTTTCTGGTCCCCCCGGTAAGTTGCCCCCACCCACCTACCACCAACCACATCCCAGACCCCACCTACCACACCCACCACAGAAAAAAGGCCACACGGACATGAGTGCTAAAACAGTAAAAACACTTTTGGCCAAAGGATTATTAAGCCTGCCATCACATCAAGGAAGACTCTTTAAGCAGGTACCTACTCTAACCTAAATTGCACTTTATTTTAAAATTTACATTTCTAACATACAAATAACAGCCATTTGGTTTAATCACTTGGTCAAAAAATAACCATTGGTGGTCGGTGTCCCCTATACAAGTAAAAAAAAAACATTGCAATCAAAGGCCCCTTATACAAAAAAATTTGTTTAACAGCCCCCCATAAGTTAAAAAGAAACCCATTATTGTACACCCGCCCCACCCCCCACAAGTTAAAAAAAACATTGGGCCCCTCCCCCAAAAGTAAAAAACAAAACATTCGTGGCCAGGGCCCCCCACATAAAAAAACCCAGTAAAAACACTTTTTTGCCAATGGATTATTAAGCCTTTGCAACATTGCAGGCAAAGGCCCCTTAGGGTAAGGGCACACCAGGCGATTTGGGGAGGTTTAGTTGCCTGGTGACTAATCACCTTTTCTTTGGGGCGACTAATCTCCCCAAACGGCTATCCCCTCATGAGGAAACTTCGGGCAACTTTGGAATACCAATCACCGTGTGTGCCATGCCGCAGGCGATTTTTCATTATAGCCGGTGGAAGACAGGGGGAAGCCGCTCGGGGAGATTAGTCGCCCCCAAACAAGAGGCGATTAGTCGCCAGGCGACAAAATCCCCTCGAATCACCAGGTGTGCCCTTACCCTTATACAAATAAAAACATTGGTGGTCAGGGCTCGCCACATTAAAAAAAAAAGATTTGGCCAGCCCCCCCCCCACATTTAACAAAAACATTGGTGTTCAGGGCTATGTACACAAGTAAAAGAAAAATATTGGTGGCCAGGGCCCACAAATACATTAAAAAAAAATTGTGACTAGCCCCCCTCAAATTTATAAAAAAGCTATTGGTGGCCAGGGTCCCCCTACAACAGTGATCCCCAACCAGAAGCTTGTGAGCAACATGTTGCTCTCCAACCCCTTGGATGTTGCTCACAGCGGCCTCAAAGCAGGTGCTTATTTTTGAATTCCTGGCTTAAAGGCAAGTTTTGGTTGTATAAAAGCCAGGTGTACTGCCAAACAGAGTCTCTAAAAAAGTTCTCCTCTGAGAATTTCTTTGGCTCACGTTCGACTGCTTCCTCGATGACATCCTTCTTTAACGCCTGATGGAGGTGCTGCCCATCAGATGGCTCCTAGGTGATATGATACATAGATATATGATATAAACATAGGCACAGGCTCATTTAGATCAGGGTTTGTCTTTTAGGGCTACTGTCAGTGACGTAACTACTGGGGGAGCAGCAGTTTTAAGTGTACACACACAACATGGAGGCCCAAATACAGGAATGTTACACCACTGAGCTCATTTTGCACCTGGGCCAGTGGTTCTCTAGTTACATTACTGGCTACAGCACATGAGGGTATAGCAGGGTTTCAGTTATGCTACTTGGTACAACAGTACCAAAGGTCACTCAGCACCCACTACTAGCAATGAAGTTAAGGATCAACCTGTGTCATTAGTTGCACCCACAAGGAGTGATGATCAGCATGCAGCTTGTGCAACCCTCAGGTGTTAAACAACTGCACTTCTCATCCTATGAACTACAGTTTGACAGCAGGAGGACGGTTGGGTATCAATGATGGACATACTGACAGTGGTGCTATTGTGTAAGCTTACTGCAGTGGACTGTGGGTTTCAAGCACCTCTTTTGTAGTCCAACATTTGTCAGTCTATGCTTAGCTTGTGATATTAACAATAACCCAGCTATGTTTCCAGGAGTATCTATGTCCAAAAAGTATGAAATGCAGCTCTTATTCTAACTATCCTTCAGGCTAGAAACCTTTTCCAGGCTTCCATTTGAAAGTGCAGCCCAGAAATTCAGAAAACTCTGGTTTATGGTGAATTTGTATTTATGTGTTTATCTCCTGGGCTGTTGTGGCTTAAAATTCAGATCCTGCCATCATCCTTTGCAACTCTGAATAAGTGCTACATTACACTATACATTCTTAAGTTTCAAACATCAAATTAGCTAGCATGAGTTTAGGGAAAGGTTGGAAACCCCCTTTTGTACATACTATTATTTAAAATAAGTAAAATATATAAATACAATACATATATGAGACCTATTATCCAGAATGCTAGGGACCTGGGGACCCAGGGGGACACAGGACCTGGGTATTTCAAGATAAGGGGTCCTTTCAGTAATTTAGATATTCAATACCTTAACTCTACTAAAAAATCATTGAAACATTAATTAAACCCAAGATTGTTTTGCCTCCAATAAGGATTACATATATTTTAGTTGGGATCAAGTACAAGGTACTCTTTTATTATTACAGAGAAAAATGAAATCATTTTTAAAAATGTTAATTATTTGATTAAAGTGGAGTGTATGGGAGATGACTCTCCCATAAATCTGGATATTTCTGGATAATGGGTTTCTGGATGCTTGTAAGTGAAGTAAAACAATTAATAAATAACAAATTAATAAATAACAAATACATACAGCTCTTCACAATATTCAGCAAGCAGATTAAATGTAAATGTAGGTTTTAAATGTAATTTTCATTGATAATTCTTTTCCAGGATTTGCGTGTAAAAACAAAATAGGGGAAAATGCGAGTCTGTGTAATGTCTGACTTCAGAGTCTGCCCAGAACTCACATTCTTTATTATCCTGAAATATATAGATATGTTTGATTCATGTCGTAAATTGTTACGTTTTAATGACCTTTGTTTCGGTCATCAATCATTTCTGTATGTGCCGCATTAAACGTTCCCAAATAATTTGAAGTCTCCACAAATTTCCAGATAAAAATTACAGTTTCCTTTGAAACCATATGCAACTCTCCCACCATACAGAAACTCCAGCATTCTTACCATTCAATTTGAAGAAATGGAGCTAAAGCAAGTATTCCAAGTGACCTGATGATATCATTTTACCTATGTTCCTCCTATATTTGATATAACCTAAAGCTAATGTGGACTTGAATCAGTTTACAGTTTTTTTAATAGAAAAAAAGTAGAAAAAGATCACTGCTGGGGTGAATGCACTAAATAAAGGCAAGGGTGAGAATGTAGGACAGACACAACAGGTATTCTTCCAGGCTGTCCAATAGGACTCATCATCATAGAATATTGAATCTTCTAGGGCCACCCACCTCTTCTGTAATATTAACATACCGCCCCTTGTTTATTTGAAGCTTTCAACAAGGGCAAGTACTCTAATTCTTGGGTAATCTTGTGAAAACACAGGGAGCATAGAAAGGTCACATTAAATGGGAGTGTGGCGAAAAAGGTCTATTCATTGGTGGAAATAAATCAAGCCATGTTAAACACAGAAATGTTTAGTGGGGTAGCATTATTCCCCCCCCAAACTAAATCATTGACATTTAGTACTCTTGTAAGTCTTTTTTAATCACAGCATAATCCAAACTGCACCTTCTAGAAAAGTACTGAGCATTAACCCCGAGACCTGATATATTTCTCTTAAATAAGCATCTGGTAGTCATATAGGAAAGTGGGATTAAATTCCCTTGAGATGCCATCAAAGTCCATTCCTTTAGGTTGTTTATAAATATGCCTATATATTTATCTTTTTAATGTCATGAAAATCTAAGCGTTCATTGGTTGGGCATTAAACAGGCAGCAGACTGACCCTAGAAGAATTTATTCCCCCCTACCCCTTCCATTTGCAAATCACTCGTTCAATCTCTCGTTAAGAAAATGTGCCGTCAGTTATTCAATTATCTGTCAATAAATCCATAGGCAGACTTTCTACACAAAAAAGGCATTGAAAGTACAAGGTTAGAATGGGTGATTGAGGGGTAAGGTCGGGAAATACGCAGCTGCAGCGACTTTTAGGTAATTGGTTGTTTTCCTGTTTCTCTGGGAAATGTAGATTAAAAGCAAGTTTTACTGGGGCTCAGGGCTTTGGGGAAATTATAATAATGAAGATTAAATCAAGCCACTAGATAGAGCATCAGTATTTTATTGATAGTGTTTGGATCACTTTATTATAAAGCACAACATTTAGTTCTATTGTAAGCCGCCGCTGTGATCTTAAATCTGTCACTCTTGCATGTTATGTGCAGCATCACTCCCCAGCAGCACAGCAGGGGTTAACAGAAATCAATAGGATCTTGCCTGCCGCTTCTGCTATAATCTTCTTAACCTATAAACTTGCATAAACCATGTTTTCACAGCCAAATTTGGGGAATTAAAGAAGCAAATACTCTCGATGCTTTGTACCCTGTAGCACAAATGCTGATGTGTGTGTTTGCACTACTATATACAGAGAATGCTTTGCATCTGGCAAAGAATATATTGCAGAGTAATGAAAATTACTAAAATGAAAGGGCTGGGCTGTATCTGTTGTGTGTCAAATATATGACAATAAATGTGCAAAAATATATTGTTTGCTTCGGTTTTGATAACCAACAATGTAATAGCAATTTCTATTTTCAGCATTTGTTTTGTTTGTAAATTTTTTTTTGCAATATTTGTTGTTAATTATATGTCACAGTGGCTGGCTGTTATCTAATTATGTTCTTGCAATTTCGTACACTTAACATGGCCACAGAGTCCTTGGTGACTTGCTTTGGAGTATTTGAAAGTTTTGCTATGGCATGGCAAGGGAAATCTGAAGTTACTATAGATATATATACCCCCTAGTTTCTTAACCTACACATCCCATGTCTGCCTCCCCATAGTCCTAGACCTGTTGCACATTTTGCCCCTTTTATTACATTACCTCAAATGTTACTAGTATAAAAACTTAAATTGTAATGCAAGACAATGATGGCAAAAGGAGCCAGTTAGTAGTCAGAAACGTAGAAATATGCCTTTGGTGTATTGTCGTTTTAGCTCTTCTTCAGCGTTAATCAGGGTTAATCAATTTTGCAGAAGGCAAGCTGCAATGAGTCTGAGCTGTCTTGTTAAACTGTTGTTGGAAGGTGCTTACACTGCGCTGGTAATGGTAACCCCCATAGGAAAAGGCACATGGATGCTAAATGAATTTGTATTTTTATCAAAGGGGACAATTCTTATTTCAAAACATACTACCTGTTTGCTAAGGTAATTGGCCCCTAGCATCCAATTAACACTTTGAAAAACTAAGCCAGAGAGCTGCAAAACATGTTCAGTCAAAAACCCCAAACAATACAAAATGAAGATCAGTTGGGAACTGTCTATTAATTTAAAGGTGAACAATCCCATTTGAAAATTGCATATGGTAACCTTAGCACAGATGTGGTATGAATACGTATAAAAATCACCAGATTTCACAGGGGGTGGAGTGATGATTAAATGGGGCAGGGCTGTGATCAAAAAAGATCTGGCTCTCGCACACCCTTGTACAAGGTAATTATAGTGCTGTCTGGTGCACAATGGTAGAGGTCCAGCAACCCCAAATTCAATCTAGAAGTCAAACAATCCAGAGGCTCACAGAACTGATGCAAGCAAGGAACACCTTCCACGTTTATTGCGGTATAGCAGTGCAACGTTTTCAGGGTCAGGCCGCTTTATCGAGCAGGGCTGTGATGTCACATAGGCTCAAGGAGGATTGAGGAAGAGAAAAAGAGTATGTTTTTGCTAGATTCTGGGCAGAACACAGGCTCAAAGGGCTGCAAATTATGGATTTGCCAGCTACTACATTGCCAGTAAATTTGTAATACCGGTCCTGGCCTTGGCAGGTATTTTACCAACTAGTCCGCTAAAATACTGGTGCTAGTTAGGGAGTTACGGCAGCACCAATTGCCAACCAGCCTTGTTCTTTCTTACCTGCCAGCACTGTGCTCTGCACCTCATTTTGTACCTCGTTCTGTACATTATTTACAGGGCTGGATTTACATAGGCCTACTGACATTCATGGCCCCAGTCCCCTGCCTTTTATTCACGCAAATTTTCATAATTGGGACCAGAGCAATGGGGATTCGCACATAGGAAACTTTAAAAACGATTGTATCTCCTGCGCATCCCCAGTGTTTGTGAAACAATGTGGGTGTTGTTGGGCAGCATGCTGCCTCCTAAAATCCTGCCGCCCTAGGCCCGGGTCTTGGTGGCCTTTACACAAATCCAGGCCTGATTATCTAAATCTATTATTATTATTATTATATGCTGTCTTTCTGGAAAAATAATTCAGTTATATTTATAGTAGCAATGTGTAAGTTTATAGTGATGTTTTATGTACTTCATACAATAAATATTCAGCAATTTCATCTTGTTTCATCGGTTTTGAATCAAGATGGAAGAGAAAGGGAATGGTAAGAAACACACACACATGTTTAGGAAATTATGGGAAAAAGTGTCTAACAGAAATCTGTGTGTAGATGTATGTATGTAATTGAAAGAGGGAGGAACAACGTCTGGGCTGATGGCAGCTGACATGATCTATATCCTAAAGGTAAATCATATCACCTGTGGGGTTTTTTCCTTTATGATAAATCTGAGCTTCCAATCTTTTTAAAATATTTGTAGAAGATTAAAGGCTTCAGAGATTCCTCTACTGTTGGATCATTCACTTTAAACCTTGGGGCATACTTTTACCTGGTGTATTTACACTGGGGTCAGATTGTCTAGTCAGCACTCACTGCTAATTCACGCGCACATCGCCCAGATGCACAGGTAATAAAAGATTTCTCCCCCTCCCCATTTCTCCCACTGACATCAACCTGTGTCACTTAATCTCAAAGTAACTAAAGGAAATTTGGTTGGCATTAAACTTGTCTAAGGGATAATGCAGGTGAGTGTGCTGCCAGGATTCCTCACCCGGAGGTAGTTCCATGCATGATTTGAAAGAGAGAAAGCACTGAAACAATATTTGGATGGCTTCCCAGAAAGACAACAGAAATAGGATTATATGATCCAGTGGTTCTACAAGGGTTGCTTTGTATGGGACAGGGATTGTTGTGACTTCATTAAAGTCAAAGGTCACTGTAAGCTTAATTATGACTTAGAGAGAGAGAGAGAGAGAGAGAGAGAGAGAGAGAGAGAGAGAGAGAGAGAGAGGGATGGATGGATGGATAGATAGATAGATAGATAGATAGATAGATAGATAGATAGATAGATGATAAATAGATAGAAGAATAGAATAAAAAGTACTTGGTTTGAAATATTTTATTTGGTTTTCACAATAAACCATAAAAATCAATATGATAACAAATAGTATGCGGAATAAGAAAAAAAGTACTTGTTATTACCTTAAACTATTTGCATGGTAAATGGCACTAGGACTGGGGAGTTTTGCGTTAAATTGGCTTCTTATTTCTTAGTACACACTGGGCTACTTATTTTGTTTTAGTCATGTGATTGAAGCTCTATCTCATCTAAGAAAAAGAGTCCATGGTCTGAAATCCCCTGATTCATTTTGTCACAAATAACCCTGTAGATTTTATATATATTTTTTTGAATGGATCGTTTGACTAACTGATATCAATACATCCCTATTTAATTGTGTCTGTGTGTAGTATTAAAAGGAAACAACAGGGTGGTTAAAAACAACAAGCAAATATGCAGAAAACACTGGTTGCTATAGGTTCCTGTGCTGAAACAGATATAAGATTATTTTGCATCCAATTAGAATTAATTATATTTTAGCTGGCATCAAGTGCAGGTACTATTTTACTATTACAGAGAAAAGGAGATGGCCATCCTGTAATTTGGAGCATACAATTGCAATTTCTCTCTCTTATTACATTTGTGGCTTTAACTAGTACATATGAATTAATAAAGATGTAGTCTGCCTATAGAAATCAATATACATAATAAAAAAATAGAATAATCATCATAATAATCAAAAATCCTGTTTCTGTATGTTATATTTTTATTTTCTAAGCATTGATATATTTCACAGCATGGCAATGAAGTTAGAATCAATATATGCAGTATTTCTCAAATATATTCTTTTTTAGCTAAGATTCGGTTACTGTGAAACTCTATAGACCTAACTACAGTGTCTGCATGTTTTAAAATGAGACTTTCTAAAGTTACCTAACAGACTTTCAAAGAGGCCAGATGTTTGGTGCTGGAATTGTATATGTGTCACAGAAAGAGAAAAATGATTTCATGTGTCATGGAGAACAGTGTCAAAAAAGGAAAAATAGTTTGAAAAGGGCTACAGACCCTCCCCTAAAAACAAACACAGGACTGAATGGCACCTCTGTTATGCCATAGAAATTGCTTCAAGTGCTTCCCTATGCTGATTCTTGTGGCTGGGCTACGAATAGGAAAATGAATGTGCAAAAACAAGTAATTGGAATATGCAGGAAACGTTCACTTCAAACAACTTGAATAAAGCATTATGGATTAGAGGAATAACCTTTAATTCTAATACTCTATAGGGGTCATGAACGCATGCATAGTGGGTGAAGGGAAATTTCAAAAATTTTTTTAACCACAATATAGAGTTTTGTTTCTCATAATTCCGGCATCATTGTGGCTGCATTCAAAGTTTTGTTTGCTGCATCTGCACCAAAACAGTAGAACTCCACCAGTGTTTTAATCAGCTATTTTTACGTGTCACAAAGTGCCCTTTTAAAATGGCTTTTCCTATGTGCACCTATTAACAATCTGCATTGTGTAAACCTTGTAGCAACTGGCAGGTCCAGCGTGCTTATTGCTTCATTCTTCCGATGCGTCAATTCCCACCTTCTTGAAACATAGAACCTAAGGTCCCAACCTATTTTATCGCAAGCGGTTAACAGGAGTGCATGCTGTCTTTTGCACTGGCTACCCTATCATATTCATACAACACATCCATCTAGACAAACAAATAACAAACTTCTTGCAGATAATGCCCAGCTTTGTGCAAAGTTTTATATGTTATAGATTTTTTTTTTTAATTAATTTTTTCCTGCAGTCATGTGACTTTTAACTATATCCCTCTGACAAAAAAACAACATTCTGCTCTTGCTTTAGATTACCGGTAATATCTCCTGTTAGCCCAGCTGCTACTCAGTTATTATTGTTAGTGTTTATATATTCCACAGAGATATACAATTAAAGAATAGAACTGAAAACATTAATAATGCTATGGTGCCATAGTGGAACAGAAATTGAAACATGCACAGTGAACCTACAGGACTGGTGACATGTGAGGAAAAGAAATAACTTTTATTATCGGGGTACAGCTATTAACTAACGCACACACACAACGTCAAACTATTAGTCTCCCTGCAACAATCTCTTATCCCAAAGTTATTCAGTAGTATTGTGGACTCCAGTTAAATCTCCTAAATTGCTATTTTAAATGTAAATAGAAACATATTTATTTAATTTGCTTACGGTGAGTTTCACAACAAACTACATTTGTATTTATTGGAGAATAAACCTTATGAAAAAGGAAGATGGTTATAGCTAAACTCTAATCATGGTCATTCTTTCATATTTATCAGTCAGTTCATAGAGCATCAGTCAATTATTTTAGCCTCCCTTTTAAAGTGGACGTGTCACCCAGACACAAAAAACTGTATAATAAAAGTCCTTTTCAAATTAAACATGAAATCCAATTTCTATTTTTTATTAAAGCATTCATAACTGTTGTAAACTCATTTAAAAATCTCAGCTGTCAATCAAATATTGTCTGCCCCTCCTTTATGCCTTAGGCATAGACTTGGAGGCGACTTTTGCGTGCATAAAAAAATGGTTTATGGCAAGGCAGAGCCTCCTATTGGCTACCAAACCACATGGGTTTTGATAAATAGCAAATCACAGCCCTAATTTGGCAACCCCGGGAACTTTTTTCATGCATGTTGCTCCTCTGCTCATTCACATTTTGGCTTGCGGAGAGCAGGGGAATGGTCTTATGCATGAATCATCTCTTGTAGTGAAATGGATGTGCAATAGATCATCCCAAACATAGGGACCCAGAGGGAATGTATGGGGATAGGATGGCAGATATAGAGAGTGGAGCAGAGGAATGGAGGACTCTGAAGGGCAAGGCAAACATTGTATACTTTACAACTCTAGAGACATATTGAAGTGATGTTCCAAGGAAGAAAACTGCTATGACTTGGTCCAATGTGGGCTAAAAAAAAGTGAGGGAAGGGTCTAAAGCAGTGATCCCCCAACGCGTGGAAACTGAGCTACATGCTTATCTCCATCCCATTGGATCTTGCTCCCAGTGGCCTCAAAGCAGGTGCTTAGTTTTGATTTCCTGGATTGAAGGCAAGTTTTGGAACTAGGCAAACAGTCTCCTGTAGGGTGCCAGTCCACATTTACCAAATGGCCAATTACAGCAAAATTAGAGAACCCTGGTTTAAAGTAACACCTAGATACCTGCCTTGGGAAATTGGATGTATTGGGATAAAATGCATAGTTATTTGTGATGTCTTTCACAGGTACAACAATATTATTAATAATTCAATGAGTACTTTCCACATGGGACACTTCTTAATCCTCATCAACAGAATTCCAAATAATGTAAAATCGACTAAAATAAGTATGTACAACTACTGCATTACTGTTTAAAATACCATAACCGTCAAGCATGTGGATATTCCTAGCAAAGAGACATATGATATATTCACTTATATGCTGTGGTGTCTTGACAAGATCATTGTCACACTGACTACAGTCCTACAATGAATTATACACAAATGAGTATACTTTTGTTTCAAAATTTAAGACAGGAATGAGGATGGTTAAAAACTTGTATATGTGGGGCTATAGATTCAGTAAGGCATATTTTATTGTTTATTTTTTACTCTACGCCACACAGGCACCTATAAAGAGTTACAGTGAATATCTATCAATATCTTAGTGGCAGCTAGAAATTTAATTTATAGTGTGCTTTAACCTTAATTCTGTCTATATAATACTCTCCCCATTCACCTCTTGCTCAGTTGGACTGTACTAGACCAAAACAGCTATCCATCTATGAGCAGGTCATGGCACACTTTATGTCCCAAAATTCATGGTTGTTCCCCAAGGGTGACAGTTTGAAGGGATATGGCCCAAAGTTTGTAGATGTGTGACGTGTCTCTTTCCTATAGGCTCCAGGATAAAAAAAAAAACAAGGACTGTTTTGCAGTTTGCCAGTTTGCTAAATTATTATTTGGTTTCTGCACACTGTTAACCATAACTATTGATGTTTATTCCTAGCCCAATGGCAGCAACAACAACAGTCCATGGCTGCAAAAATTTAACCCAAGTCCGCATCTGAATTTGAGGTCTGAAATTCTGTAAGATACCGTTGCTTGCCACACCTGCCCCAAAGCAGGTGATCATACAGTACATGGATTTCTTGTTTAGAAGCACATTATGGAGTTAGAACTGCACCACATCCAGAAAGGTGGGAGGCCACATTGGGGATAACAAATGACTGAATTAGCAACCCCCAGGTTTCCCTTCCACCTGTGTGGCTTCCCAACACTTTATATATATTTTAATATTGTTCAAAAGTAGAAATAGGTTGGTGGCCTCTTCTATAGGATTTCAATTCATATAAGTCTGCTGGAAGAATATGGGGGCAGCTGTCACTTTTTGAACTAAAAAAATAGTTTTCTTTTTAAATGCAAGTAATCACTAGCAAATCACTTGTTATGCTTATATTGAGGCTAAGGGCAGACAGGCAGATTCGGGGAGATTTAGTCACCTGGCGACTAATCGCCTCTTCTGTGGAGCGACAATCTCCCCGAACTGCCTTCTTCCTGCCTCCTGTCTGTTTGAATGAGAAAACGCCAGCACGATGCACTTGCGGAGCTTCGATTTCCGAAATTCTCATTCAAGCAGGCGGAAGGCAGGAAGAAGGCATTTCGGGGGGGTTGTCGCCTCGCAGAAGAGGCGATTAGTTGCAATGCGACTAAATCTCCCAGAATCGGCCTGTCTGCCCCTTCCCTAAAGCAGTTCAGCTTTTCTTTCCAATGACTGCTTGATGTAAACAGGGAACATCTGAGAAGACTGCAAAGCGTCAGAACTACTGGATCTTTCTTATCTCTCTTGACTCTCTAATCACTGCTGTGTGTGTCAGCCCATTGACAGCTACAGCATGTCAGCAACCATTCAGTATTTTGAATGACAGGAGAGAGCTGCAAGTTTGCAAAGTGAGAGGGGGATCCCACTCAGCACTTCATCAGTGAGAAGCTGATGGTTGAATTGGTGCGGTCTCAACCTCTTTGCAGTTTCACTCTAAGCTGTTGCATTCAGGGAAACTGGAGAATTTTCTGCTGTGCTTTGCTTGCTTTTTCAGGAAGCAGCTAAGAGGAATAATGTTATTACTTCTACTATTTATTTTCAGGCCATGAATGGTAGCTAATAAATATTATGTAAACTTTTATTTCATGAGAAGACACGTCTGGGTTTACACTCTGCTATATAAAGAATTGAGCATAAAGGCTGAATATTGCTTTTTAAATACAATACAAGTTGTCTCTATTGTAAGCTAAGATTTTACTTGAAAGCATGGATTCTGTCTGATGAAGATTATACCTGTATATTCTTCTTCCCACTTAGCTGATCTTTCTATTTATATGGCATTGTTTTCGCCATTTTCTGAGTCTTTGCTATATCTATTTGGCACCTATTTTCACATATACTATGTACCTTGTTTTCAAGCATGTGGCTAAAGTGAACTAATCCCGAATCATAATGCAGATGTTTTCTCCTGGATCACTGCAATCCTTTCACCTGAGAGAAAAGAATAGGCTGACCAGTGAAAGCTGCATTCTCCCTCATTAGATCTATTGCCTGTCAATACACTTCACATGGCTGGGAGGCTAATTGGACAAACTTCTCAAAGAAAAACAAATTCAGTTAAAGCTCAGATCTGCACAACAAAGCACCACCCCTCCTCCGTTCATCGCCCCCTACTTGTCTTATTGAGGGGTTTCTAAATGGATTTCCTCTGAGGATTTCATTTACCTAAGAAATCATAATGAAAAGCTTGGATGCCGAATCCACAGAAACACACAGAGCTCTCAGTACTCACACTTATCCTAGCTGAGTGCACGCTGTTTTATGTATTAATCCTGCATCCCACGTCTCCCATGCTGAAGACCCCTCAACTCCCCTCTCTCCCTGACCTATAACCCTGTTATTCCATGCCATTGTTACTGTATTTATTTATTCTGAACCCTTTCTTTGCATGGAACTACTGACAAGTACATCTAATTGGTTCCCAATTTTAGCTGCTAACGCTAAAAAATTGCACTCAACCCTCTTAACCTCCGAATGCCTTGTAATCCTGTTTTATTCTCCAAGCCACAGCCAAATATCTCCTTCACAACATATCTGAGCCCTCCTTACCCTGATAATTACCAGCTTGTCCAAAGCTCTGTCATTCTGCAAATTACATCTGATGTGTATTTCTCTGATCATCCACACAACTGCATTGGCTCATTTATGGCTTTTGTTACAGAATGGTGTATAGTGTGTGTTATGAAAAAGAAAACATCCTCACTTTAAAACTCTTTGCATATAGGGATTGTTCTTTAACATTATTATCCAACCGTTGTTGTGTTTCCACATTGATAAAAATGATAGGCTTTGGTTTCAGCTGATTCTTGTATCCATACAGCCAAAACCTTTAGTTTCCGGTACATGATAACATTTTCTGTATTATGATTTAGATCATGACGGCCCATCTGTAGGATATAGTGGCAGTATGGCCCTCCAAATGATAATATTTAAACCCATTCAAGGACACTATAGACTAGCGCAGGAACATTTGGTATATCAGATAATCAGCACTCTGCATGACCACATATTTGTGCATGTGTCGACTGCTAAAATCTTCTGACAGTTGTTTTCATAATCCATAATACACTTGCTGCCTTTGTATTAATATATTTTGTATAATATATTTATTGTGCATGACAATACACAGCTTCCCATCCTCAATAAAACAACTCCACTGGCAGATATAATATGGAAAATCTATAATATTAAATTATATAACTACTGAATTAATTAATTACGGAGTCAAACCCTTGCCAAGGGTGAACCACATACAAAACAAAAGTCACCAGCACTCCTTGAATATACAAAATTTAATTTATATTGAAAATAAAAGCAGCATACAAATATACATGTAACATTCATGTTTGAGAAAGGGATGTGCTGGTGACTTTTGTTTTGTATGTATATATATATATATATATATATATATATATATATATATATATATATATATATATATATATATATATATATATATAAACACACAGTTGAGACAAAAAATACAAATAAAAATTTAAAATGGCAAAACACATCATGGGCATTCTACTGAACAATAAAAATACATTGGTTTTGGATTTTTCAGAGAATTCTGCCTGTTCACTATATACAAATCAATTTCTCAGTTTTACTTAAGGTCTCATATATGAAGCAATCAGTATGAGCAGCAGATTGCTCCTTGAAAATGTTATTTTTTCATTGTATCAGTTTGGTAGCACATAAGAGAAAAGAGACTACCCAAGCTTTTGAGAAATGCAGCTCCGCTTTGCAATCAGCCAAATGATTTCTTATTCTGCATTTGAGAGAAAACAATTTCATTTTGTGAAAGACTAATAATTGGCATTGGGCAGATCAATGGAGGCTTGACTGTACATTATCCAAAGTGAAGCAATTTTCTAAAATTACAGAAACCAATAAAACTTGAATTATTACACGGACAGTATAAATGATGCTTACCCTGTAATAACATCGACTTCCGTAATACTATGCATTGTAGAATTATTCAAATTTCTGTTTTTCTATGAGTAATTTCAAATAATCTTGGGATGGATTGATATGCTTATTTAGAGGGTTAACTAACGGATGAAGCAGTAAATACAAACAGATATGAGGATGATTACATTTCACTGTATTAGAATCAGGGTGGAACTGTCACTGGTGCTGCAGGTGTAATGTTTTGGTTTTACAATGTTTATTTTCCTAAAAGAGGGCTCCGAAATACTTGCCCCGCTGGGACCCTTCACTGTCCACTTCCACCGTAGATTAAAATGTTCAAGATTTACAATCTGTCTGGGTCAATATATCTGCTGCATGTCGCATGTTTAGTGAAATATTTGTGTTCTGTTGGTCACTATAACAACTCACAGAGTTAACAAATCCCCTATATCTAAGCATTTTTCGAGTACATTTGGAATACAGTGTAGTCCATTTTTCTTGGATGTCCACCCGGGAATATTACAGTATAAACAGCATCTCACCAATAAATTAAGACTAATGATCTGCATTTTTGGGGTAGCAATATCCTTGATGAGTTGATGTTCCAGCCCTGGAGAAACACTGATTTTGATCTCCAAATTGACTGTAAATAAATCTGTTTTGTGCTATTAATGCTTTGCAAATTATAGCACAGAAAGTTGTTTCATACAGGCAGCTTTTTATTTTGTATGAATACTCTACTTTCCTCAATTTATTTATTTTAATGTCTAAAGTATTATATATTCTAAAGGATAAAGGTTACTTTCTTCCCCCGAATTTTCCGAATGGCAAAAATCATAGGTAAGTTATTATATTTATTATAATCATTATGTTTTAGTGTATTATTATTATTATTATTATGTGTATCCTTTTACCTGAATTACATGAACATTTAAATATAAAGAGGGACAAACAGATATGTATAATATATATATATATATACTGTATGTATACATACACAGTGTATATATATTTTTTTAAATAATTCTGTGTTTGGAGGAAATTCTGTAACTCTGTAAGGTGAGGAATAGTCACTTGGTCGAGAACAAGCTGTGTCTGTATAGAACAACATTTACTGCAGTTTAGAATCTGTGACTTGTACAACTCAGCCACAATCTTGTTATTGCAGGAAGGCAGAGAGTGTTATGGCAAAGCATGCATGAGCTTTTTCTCTATTATTTAGCTCTTACCGAGCATGGACCTTCAGAATCCCAAGACACCTATTTATAAGTCAAACCGCAGTGCAAGTGTTTTTCCCGCCCAAAGCCGAGCCTTTCCCAAGTGCAATGAAGTGCACAAACATTTATTTAAATAACATTCATTTTGCAATAAAAAACGTAAGGTGACAACATCCATTTGTGACGGGCCTCTGTGTTGCAGTCACAGTACAGCTAGTTACCAGGTGAGGAAAGGGTTCAACTTGGAAGTACTCGAGTTGCCCACTTAAAAAATGCTATTTAACGTTGCCAGAGAAGAGGCATATGTGTTGTTACATCTACCCCTGACAAAAGAGAGATGCTCTTATTAAACTCCAGAATGCTAACTCATTTGCTCTCTGATTTTATTAGTAACTCTTATTTCAAGTATTCCCAGGAACCTTGCCCTGCTCTGCTGAGAATCCTATTAATGTCCTTCCGTCCATAATGCTGTTCAAACTCAATCATATTGCAAATTGACTAGAAGGGAAAAATAAAAGAGAATAGCATTGCTTGCTTAGCTGTGCAGATGAGAAATAACCCATGTGCTGCCAGAAAGTTTAGCATCGTTCCTTGCTGGCTGAATGGCAACAAAGGTGTACACCATACTTGAATGAACCTTACACAGGGATCTCTAATGGTGACCATAGACAGATAATATCAATAATTTTCGTACGATTTTCGGTGCGTTTATGGTGGGAAAAGAGCCGACCGATATTGGCAGAAGACTAGGATATTGGTCAGCTTGTCAATTGGTCTGGATGTTCTACGTGTATTTCTGACTATTCAGTTCTACAGGTGTGTATTGAAACAAATGATCTTTTTCTTTTACAAGAAAGATCGTAATTGTTATGTTTATGGCCACCTTAAGGCCCATAAGACTGATCTGTGCCCAAGTACAGCTTCATGAGCAATCTAGGAATGGCTGATTCCAATGCTATACAAGCATAATACATATACAGCATAGAAAACGGTTCTTTCACAATTTAATGCCTTTTGAACATTATCTCCAGGCATTCAGGTTGGATTTGCTAATTTCAAAGACAAATAAATCTAAACAGGGTTGTTTAAAGGATTGTTTAACCTTCCAACACTTTTTTCAGTTTAGTTGTTTTCAGTTAAAGACTTTTCTCACTGACTTTCTATTTTCTATTTGTGGCTGTTTTCTAATATTGACATGTAAAGAATCATTTTCCCCTTCTTGTGTCCTACTGACCAAAGAGACTAAAGGATACATTTTAAAGGACCAGTAAAGGACCAGTAAAAATAAAAATAAATAGTATATATTGTTTCCCTGCACTGGTAAAAGTTGTAAGTTTGCTTCAAGTATACTACTACTATAGTTTATGTAAACAAGCTACTGTGGAGCCATGGGGGCAGCCACTGATATCTGAAAAAGATGGAAATGCACAGGTTTAAATAGTAGATAACAGATAACTCTGTAAAATACAACTAGATGTCATACAACTACATGTATACCACAGAATGATTTCCAAGTGGGCCAACAGGGTAATTACCAGCATTAAAGCAATTTACAGCATAGAATGGCACAGCGACTCCCATCTTAGAATGATTCATATTTCTTTTCACTTTCCTTCTTATAATTTTTCTTTAATTTTCTCTCATCCCTGCCCTTTTCTGATATCCCTTGTCTAACAAACAACGTATGGTGCCGACCTGAATGCGGCAGCATGCCAGCACCATACATTTCTGGGAATCTCTTGATTCATTGCCACTCTGAATGTTTACTGGCAACACAAGGCCTGGCATAGATAATAAGTGACAGCATGGAATGAGTTAAATAATGCTGTATTATTTTATTGGTTCAAGTAAACCACTATGCATAAAATAAAAATGTCTCTGCTTTTATATTCTTATTTCCTCCACATTTCTCCTGTAAATATATCCCATGGTAACAGTTTGGTTTGACACCTGACCGGCAATTATAAAGAACACTTGTGTCAGCTGGTTAAAATTATACGTTATTATTAATGTATTAATTGGGAAGACAGATAACAGCAATAGATAACAGATAACAGCATTAGGACTGTGGTATGTTTTCCTAGAAAACGAGGCAAATCTAGCTGCACTGTTGCTATATAACACAAGCATATAATGCATGAAAGACACTCTTCTTTTCACACCACATCACTTTCCAGCTAGTGAGCAGAGCATGGGTTACATTGGACTCTCTCTTCAGGATCCGGGCCTTCGCTATGTGGAAGCTTTCCCGCTACAGTGTAGCGCAACTACACACTCAGGTTACTGTGCATACAAACATACAAAAGATTGGGCGCCAGGAGGTTCTTGCTAATAAGAACTGTTTATTAATCATAGACAATGTCTCCAAGTTTACTCACATCCAATATATCAGGAAAAGTGCACAGGCACATCACATGCAGCTTTAAACATGCTGACACTCCCTTAGGACAGACTTGGCAGGTATCCCACTTCACCTCTGCAACATATTCTGGTAGTGGTCTCTGGATCAACCTCAGGGCAATCATCTCTCCTGATTCCCTCTCCACTGGGATCCCTATACTACAGGCAATATGGCCTGGGAGAGATACCTCCAATCTATCACTCCTATGTTGGAGCTCAGAACTGCTCTTTTTAGCTCAACCCTGTCTTACACTCAAAGAGCATACTAGTACTGGGAGCTCACCTGCCACTTTCTATTCCTCATTCACAGGGTTGCCTGGTCCCCGACTTGGACACATGCCTTTCTGGACCTTTCTGGACCCAGGCTCCCCTGGGCATACCCAGCTGGATCACCATCCAGAGGCCAAAGAGGAAGTGGCCACTCGTTACACACACTATAATGCAGTGTGGCAGGAAGTTGTCCCCTCTTGGCCAATCACACTAAGAAAAGGGGAGGGGCCCTAAAGCCATAGGGGCAGATTAACCCCCTATGTGTCCCTACATTTACATGAGGCTTGATCAAATGCCTGGAAAAAGTAGATGCTATTACATTTTATATTAAATCAGATTTCTTTTCCAGTTCTATTTCCAGTATAACATTAAACCATCTGTGTTCCTTTCAGGCAAAGCCAAGCACTTTTTTTTTTATCAGTTTTAGTGCAGTAATACTGCAAATTTGCATTCGTATATCCAGCTTGCAAAATTCAGCTCCCAAGGTTATTAGCCAAAAGACTGCTTATCCTAGATGTTATAGCTTCAATATCTTAATGTTGTTATGTTTCCTAGGTATGATTTTTAGGCACTGCATTACACTCATAGGTCACAATAATATTGATTTGATTCCTCATTAAGTGCATCAGCTTATCATACTCTTTATTGTCAGGGAGCTTGACGGCCTCCTCACTATGCAGGGTTTATGTAGTATAACCAGAACTTAGTTGGTTCACATTTTGGATTTTGGACAGGTATAATGAAACTGTTCATCAGTCACGGCCTCTGTCAAGCCCTTCTGTCAGACTCTGTATATGCATCTCTTGTTAATCTTTGTACAGGAAAGAATACAAAACATGAGTAGGTGCAGAGCAGTTTCACAACTCTCTCAGACATGAGAGCAGAAAAGAGATCGGGTTATTGAATGGACAGAACAGTAAGCATCCATATTTCCCCCCTGCAGTTGATCCCCCGGGAATTTCCCTTTATTTTATGCTATCATCTTTTTTAATCTATTCCCTTTTAATTTTTATTCCCTTCTCTCCTAACCCTTTCTTGTCTTTTGTCCTGTTTCCACAACCCCTTACTTTTATCACTTCTACACTTTGGTTTTTGTTTTCCTTAGTCTCTTATTTTTTCTGCTACTGGCTGTTCAATCTGGTTTATTTCATTTGCTTCTGCTCCTAGTGGTAATTTGCTACAAACTGCGAGGCCCGGAGACTTTTCCTTTCTGACCAGTCCTGGCTGTACCTGGCCATTCAGTTTAGCAAATTCCCTTTGTTTCTCCCCCTGGTGGTGGCATATTTGAAACTACAGGGTTTATGCCCAGACGGGAGAGGAGAGATTGTATTGTGATTGGCTGCATAAGTATTTGAGGATAGTTGGATTATATAGATGCGAGTGCCTGTAATTAAAGATGCCCCTATGCTGTGCAATTCACAATGAGGATCTCTTGTCATCGCACCATATGATCATAGTGCAGGCCTACTTGATTATAAGAAAACATTTATATAGTACTTTTCTCCCATACACAAACACTGTAAAGCAAGCAAGGCAGCAATTATATGCATGCTGGGACACCTGGAGATTAAGTCACTTATCCAGAATCACAAAGAATCAAACCATGAGATACCGCATCAAAGGCTCATTGCTTAACCTCTAGTACAGGGATCCCCAACCTTTTGAACCCTTGAGCAACATTAAGAAGAAAAAGGAGTCGGGGAGCAACACAAGCATGAAAAATGTTCTTGGGGTGCCAAATAAGTGCTGTGATTGGCCATTTGGTAGCCCCTATGTGGATTGTCAGCCTACATTGAGATTCTGTTTGGCAGTACACCTGGTTTTTATACAACCAAAACTTGTCTCCAAGCCTGGAATTCAAAAATTAGCACTTGCTTTGAGGCCACTGGGAGCAACATCCAAAGGTTTGGAGAGCAACATGTTGCTCACGAGCTACTGGTTGGGGATCACTGCTCTAGTACAACTCCTCCTTCTGATGAGCACTGCATCAATGCACTAATGTGGTCCTTGTCTGCAATATGTTTGTTCCAATTGTCATTCTACGTCATTAAAACAATTCCTCTCATAATGGTGTGTTCTTATTTGTTTGGTCGTGATACTGAGCGCATATGTCTTGCATTTTTCTCTCATACAGTATGCGTGAGACCACAGGTTTCACTTAGCATGCACAAAAGAAAATTGTTTGCACATATATAATTTAATATAAGCTTAAATGCATCACACCATTGTGTTCCGTGTGTCTGCACACAGGCTACACGCAGGTGTCAGCGCAGTTACAGTATGGAATTTATATGCAGATGGATGAAACAGCCATGAGTGGCAGTAACATCAGCATTGGAAAATGCTTATTTGATGTCCTTGATACACAGAAATCCCATCTTAAAAGTGCATTATGGTGGGATTTAGGGAGAAATTTAAGATTGAACGACAAAACAATGTTTGTAACCTTGCTAAAATAGGCCCTGGACAAAGGTTGATCCGTGAAGGCGGCTTGAACTGAAACATTCTGACAACCACCTACAGGAAAGCACATTTGTTTTTATGTACTACTGTGTCAACATTATTGTGTGTCGTTCATGCTATATACATAAATGTAAATACAGGCCACATTAAGTGGGGGCAAGAGAATATCCCTTCGTGCTCATGCAAAGAATTGTGATGAGCGAATTTCTTCACCAGCCATGGATCCTCTGTGAATTTCTGCATTTCGCCATTAGCAAATTTTTTTCAGGAAACTGAGGCAAAAATTAGCCACAGAAAATTCGACGCCCATTGACTTTAATGCATTTGGACAAAAAAAAGTCACCTTTAATGCATTTGGCGCAGAAAAAGTTGTCGCACGTGAAAAATAAATTGATGCCCATTGACTTCAATGCATTTTGCAAATTTTTCGATGTTTCGTGAATTTTTACGCAGTTTCACAAATTTTTCGGCAAAACGGGACAAATTCGCTCATCACTAGCAAAGAACAGTTCTGCCCACTTCTGTGTGTGACTGTGCTCTCCAACTTGTGTGTCCACCTAAATGACTCCACCCTCCCACCAAACTCAGACAGCACTGTATTGATGGGTGCGGTTGAAGAACTTCAAAGAGAAAATGGCAGATTGTGCCTTTTTATTGCATTTTAACACTAACTTTTCAGATGTAGTTGATTCACTCCTTTTATGTTCCTTTTTTTAGCAAGGGCCCCCTTAAGTTCTTCTGATTCTACTAGGCAAGCAGGAAGCCCTTGACTATTTTGCCACCCAAAGCAGCAGAGTACAGGTATGGGATCCGTTATCCAGAAACCCGTTTTTCTGTAAAGCTCAGAATTATGGAAAGGGTGTCTCCCATTGACTAACTAATTCAACTTTTTCCTTTTTTCTGTAATAATAAAGCCAGTGATGTAACTAGATATTAATGGGCCCCACAGCAAATTATTTTTCCGGCCCACAAAATGTCCCGAGGTTGACCTGTTTTACCAATATTTATTGACCTTATATATGAATTATACCTCCTGGGCCCCCCTGCAGCCACAGGGTCTGCTTCCTCTGTAGTTACATCCCTGAATAAAACAGTGCTTTGTACATGATCCTAACTAACATATAACTAAAACTTATTTGAAGCAGAACCAGCCTATTAGGTTTATTTCATTTTACATGATTTTCTAGTAGAAAACATCCAAATTACAGAAAGATCTGTTATCTGGCTTCTGAGCATTCTGGATAACAGGTCCCATACCTGTACTGCCATCCTTAATCTAGAGAGTGCAATTGCACCATCCTGCACTAAAAAAAAACTTCCTGTTAATAAATAGGAAGGACTGCTCTTTCAATTACCTGCCTGGGGATTTTTGTGCCCCTTGTAAAATGCAACCTGAGGCCAGTGAGTCATGACCAATTTAGTATAGGGGGCCTCAAGATTCTGATGTAAGCACCGTTCTTTTATTGTAGCAATTCTTTCAAAGGAGATTCACAAACAAGTACCTAATTGGCCTTATTTCATTGGTGCAATACATACTGTATAGGCAAACTCTACCTACAATTATAGGTGTTTATGTGCACTTTTGCTACTTTATTGTATTGTTTTTAAAATAACCATGTTTTGTGTGTACCGTGCACTACTAAGCTAAATGAGATGTGGTGCCAAAGGGAATCAACTCTGAAGTGGCAGAAAGAACTGGATTATATTGAGTATAAGCTAATTATTAGATCACCACTACAACACGATACAGAGAAATCCCAGATAAATGGAGAAAGGGCAGCATTAGGGAAGGGTGAGATTGGTGGTGATTTTAGGCATTCTGCCTGTATTTTTAACAAAAAAAACTTAATGGAAGAAATGTTTTAAACTGAATTTTCAGTCATGGCCTAAAGCACATTCAAGTTTTTCATTTTCCTTTAACTGTATCACTATATCCCTTTAATTTAGATGTTCTGGGGAAGGCATTATATGATAGCTGGCCCAGGAGAAAATATAAGATGTTTAGAAAACCCAATATTCCATCTTTTAGTTACCATACGCTGAGCAATTAAAAGGTATCACTGACTGCTCTTTTCTGTTAATATCAACAATGCAATTCCAGGACTGACACTATACAAATCTACTGGCCAAGGCCAAGGGCTCCGAAAGGAAAACGTCTTTACAATAAAACAAGAGTGTTCTGTTATATTAGAACAGTGGAACATTGTGATTAAGAGGAATTCTATTCCTCTGTTCAAGTAGAAAAAAGGGTGGTGGGTATTTACTGGTGCAGTGCTTATCCTGTGCAAAGCAAATTAGTCAGGCTTAGTGCTTTGTATGCCCCACAACACCATCAGAAGCATGTGCCAGCCTACGGTTTTTAAACACTGCTTGTGCACAGAATGGATGCCAACAATGGTCACTGAGCATATGTCAATATAGGGTGGCTTCATAGTAGTCACAAAAAATGCAGGACACATAAAACTGTAAAAACTGTGCCTGACAATGACCTAACCTAAGCCGTTGCATCACTCCTTATTTCCTGATACATGAACTCCAGCACAACCTGCATATGGGGTGGGGAGACAAGAAGGACTTAGCAATTTTCCAGGTCCCTTTTAGAGCAATCAAGTTGCTGACAGGCAGGTACATGGAAACATCATGACTTTCTGCACTCCCAGTGTTAGATCTAGAGAGGAGCATAAAACTTGCCAGGACTGCTTCTCCGCTTGATAAATGCAGGGGGCACAAAAGTTAGAAAACAGAAACAAAAAATAGAATGTTAGCTATATAACTTGCCAGGAGATCCAAGTGAGTTCCCACTATCAAACCCAGGAGCAAATAGGACTGTAACAAGTGTATAAACACAAGATGCCATTTTCAGCAAGAACATTTTTCTATAATTCAAATTCTGCCTTAATATTTTATTTCCCCCCCCCCCGAAAAAAAATTTGATCAGTCCGAAAGATTCTTCCCACCAAATCCCCCACCCCTTTAAGATGCTCCTCCAATCCTTGGATGCAATTTTGGTACTCCAAAATGAAGATATGGCAGGCTATATAGTGCAATTTATTTATAACAATTTCAATTGAATATTATCCCGTGGCTCACCATTAAGATTTTATTCTTGCAAAATCAACAGTATATTTATATGCATTTTTAATGAAGACGACAACTCTCACAATATGGGGGAAGTCATTCTGTAATAATCACCATACTGTCCTTTTGGCACATACGTTAAAAGCTTTCTCTTTCCTTTCCTAACTAGATATATAGGCTGAATGTCAGTATACAGTATCACATTGTAACTGCACCTGTCCCAGGAGATTCACAGAGACTATGAACCAATAATTTGCCTGTCACTCACTGTCTAGTTTGGGAAAATAATATATTTGCAATAATTGAAGGTTTCTTCCTAGAAAAACCAACATTGGGTGTTAAGGAAGCAATCAATTTGTTCACAGTCCTTTGAAAGTAATGTCTAGTGAAAGAGGTGTGTGTGTATAAGTAAATATATATTTTGTGCATGCTTTAGTTGGAGGGGCCAGTGTTATGGCTGGATTTCTGAAAGCAGCAGAATAAAAATGTTTTCCTTGCAATTTAAAGCAAGGAAAACTTGATCATCTGCTTGAAACATTAGATACTTGATTTATCCATACAGCTGCAATGTAGGAATCAATAAAAATGTTGAGTGTATATCATATTATAAAGCTGTTTATGCTATATCTCACTGAGAAGAGAAAGCATCTCAAAAAAGTGTCTTAATAGACATGCATGTGTTACAGGTTTGTGCCAAGAGAAATTTAGTAACAGTTTATATTTTGTTACGGTTGTACAAAACAATTGGGGTTGTAGCTTCTGCCAAATAACCCAAATGTCACTGAGGTATCATAATGTAATTATGGTAGCCTATATACTGGGGATCTGCATGTGTGTGCATGTATAACTTTATTTATAAAACACTACATGGGTATGCAGTACTTTACTTGCCCAGTAGTAAAAACAGTAGTCGTATGATGGAACAATAAGGACCATCTTATTTGCAATATAACGCTAATAAGTTAAAGTTTTCTTTCTGTTATTTTGCTGTTACCTGTATATGTGCAATTGAATAATACACAAAAATGGCAAAAAAAAAAATAATTATATTTATTGTGTTCCACTCTTTAATGCGTTAATCCTTTTTTTTTTAGCATTGTAATGATTTAATTATAATGATGGCTATGAGACACAGAATAACTTTTATGTTGTTTTAAGGTTTTGCTGATTATTTTACAATTCCTGCAACATTAGGTTAGACAATCCAATCATGTGCATCATCATTGTGTTTTTTTGTGAATTTTGCAAAACAAAAAATAGGAAAATGGACCAGAATACTAGTATTATTGATGTATTTAGCACTAAAATGTTCCATGACACCAATTTAGAAACCTTTTTCCATTTTATTGTCACATGTTTAACATGGTCAGACAAATCAGCAGCCAGAGGGTTAAAAAGAAAGGCTAGCCACCATGCCCTTGACAGAACAAAGATGCTGTTGTGCCGCCAAGCATTACTTGGTCCTTGTCCAGATAAAGACCTCTGAGAGAAGAGAGCTGTGTAAGTGGTTTTCCCTAGACCCTCATTTAGCATTGCAGACTTTCCTTCACCAAGTGACCCACACCGTCTGTGAAGCTTAATGGATTCAATGACATATAAGTGTGTGTTAAGACAGGAGGTGAGTGCCACTGGCTCCACTCTCTTGAGTGGGCCGGCTAAGGTAGCTCTAATTTCAACAGTCGGTGGGAAGTGGCAACAGGTCCTTGCATGGTGGGAATGTGTGACCTCTTCTGTTGCAGCACATGGAGTGAGCAGAAAAAAAAATGGTGTCCAGATTCCTGAGGCGTCTGGACAGTGTCTGTCAGAAAACTATTGGAGAGGAAGGTTTATTCTGCTTTGCTGAAGAGGTGCTGATGACTCTTTAAAGAAAGGGGGAGGTGATCAAACTAGTTTTATGCTACATTCTGGTGTGTTTAGACTTTAATCTACAAAATAGCTGCCTTTAGCGAAGGTACCCCAGAGCAAATGGATTCACATACACGAGTCTGCAGTCAAATAGGAAACACCATTACAACTGTGTCTACATTTCCTGTCATTAATATAAATATACTGTATGAACAATGTATTCGCCCAAAATGTCTTGTATAAAAATAAAACAAATTTTAACATCATTATTATGCCTTATTTAATAAGAAGGGTTCCCAATTTTACATTTACTTGGTGCAGATTATCCAGTATAGAAATTATCATATGATATCTGGGTGTAAGTGTAGGAGCTGCCATGATATTGCTGAAGATAACTTTCTACAGGCTCTGTTGCATAAAGGACTGCTATGGGAAAATGGTGGAAAGCTTATGTTGTTATACAAGGCTGTAACCCTTGAACAATGCTTTACTCAAATACGGAAGCCCCATTGTTGGACTCCCCATGATACATGAATATTGTATATCAAGTTAGTACTGGGTCCCTTTAAGAAAATATGACTGTCATCTGCTAGATTTACACCAGCATTTACCTACATCAAAATGATGGTTAGGATACCTGGGAGTTCAGTAAGGGACAGAGAGGAACAGTTTCACATTAACTTGTGCATTATAATATGGTTAAATACGACCTTCATAGTAGCATGATTTTGTTTCTTATCCACCCCTACACTCAACCCATGTATTGTAAATGCTTTAGAACAGGAAAGACATTTCTCCCTGTTTACTTATGAATGTTTTGTAGCTCCCTGATGCTTTTAATCTATGCTGCAGTATCTCCATAAAGTTTTGCATCATGGCTATACAAATAAAGCCTCCACTCAATGGCTTTTCCCCAGTAGGTAAGGTGCTAGAGCTGAATGAGAAAACAAAGTGTTGTGGATGTGTTTGTAATCTTGTTTCTGTTCTATAGGAGTTTCCTTGATGACTTCCAGACTGGCTGGCACCACTGGCCATCTCTGTAGGCTATAGTGCTGTCAATTTAAGCTGCGGGACAGGTGTAAATCTGTCCTAACATTCCACCCTTCGAGCACTCCTCACCTGAAGCAATCTCATTTATTACACAGAAAGCAAATAGCCAACACAATTGCCCTGCCTCGCAAAACACACCAAGCAGTTAAACATCTTTGGCTCTGAATTTAGTGGCCTTAAAGAAAATGCTGTCAGCTGTTTGTTAAAGAAAAGCAAACAAAGGCAACTCCACTTGACAAAAAATCCATTTATTTTATGTCTGTAAAATGCTTTTTTTCCCCCCCTTCAGCGCCGTAGCTCCTACAGACAGAATAGAAAGCAGAGTATGTGCATGTAGGAGATATATAGAAATAAAGCAACATAGGGAAAGCCACGGGTATTCCTGTACTTGGGGGTATTTTTCTTGCAGGTAAAAAACAGTACAGTGTTAGGCAATCATCTTATTACAGTGTAATATTATAAAAATGAACAAAAATTACTAAACTGGTAATCATAGTTTGTATGGCTTTAATATATGCATTCAATGCCTTTGTCATGGGTAATAGATGTACAAAGAGCACGCTAATTTGAAGAGCATAGGTAAAACTGTTTAATAAGCAACAGTATTTACAGGAGATTTTAGACTTAGGGTAGGGGGAACACAAAGCTACTGGGAGAGATTAGTCGCCCAGCAACAAATCGCTTCTTCAATCTCCCCGAACTGCCTCCCTGCTGGCTAGAAGTCACCCGAAGTTTCCTCGCTAGGCACGTTCAGGCAGTTCGGGCAGATTAGTCGCCTGAAGAAGCGGTTTGTTGATGGGCGACTAATCTCCCCCAGTAGCTTGGTATGCCCCTGCCCTTAGGGAGAAGACACACAGAGCTACTTGTAGCAGCTACATGTCATGGCTACAAAATAGACAATAGTGATAATTAGCTTTGCTCAAGGTGGCCATACACTGTTGATTCACTTGTTTGGTAAAATCAAATCCTCTTTAGACTATTATTGTGGGGAGATACATTTTTGGATACAATTATGGACACTGGATCATCTTTGAGCACAACCTTATATACAAAACCTACCCATAGGAATTGAATCAAAATGTTCCAAATCCTTCTGAAGGGGACCCAAAGAGCCAAATGACTCGTGCTCAGAGGATCACTTCCACAGTCCAAAGAAAAGGGCATAATAAGATAGTTTTATTGGCTATTAAAGATGCAATAAAGGGATTACTTAAAAGGGAGTTTCATGTCCAAAAGGATTATATTTATTTCAGGCTTTGATCCTATACCTGATCCGCAGTTAAAAATGTATGAACTTTTTTTTGTATGTGTATTTAATTAAACAGTGTGTTCTTTTTTTTCCTATCATTATATTTTTGGTTTTAATACAACAAATGGACTATGTATTGTATGTGCACCAATCATGTTATCTACATACCTGACAATGATTCTTGCCCCAAAACATTATACTGTAACTTAAATCAATAAAGTTCCCCAGCCTAAACTTGCTCTTTTGTTGTTGGTTGCTTTCATCATCATAATAATGTCTTTATAAAGTACCGCCATGTTACACATTGCTTTATAATAATTCATAACAAGGTCTTGCAAAGCGTATTATGAACCATTACAATATATTACTGTAAATGTTCAGTGTGGGGGCTGGTTATTCTGCACACCATACTCAGGACTGGATTTAGGTCCAATGCTGCCCTAGGCACCAGACCTAAACATGCCCCCTACGTGACGCCAACCAGCCCGGCCCCAACCCCCTCACCCCCCCCCCCAGTGCTTTCATTGGATTTTGTATATAAATCTGTGGAAGAGGCTGGGTGATTTGTTTTTTAAATTTAAAAAATACATTTATAGGCACCCGAGGGCCCCCCCCTAAATATTCCGCCCTAGGCACAGGCCTTTGGGTGCCTTAATATAAATACGCCCCTGACCATACTGTGTATTTGTATTGATTGATATGTGTTTGGAGAAGACCTGCTTTCTCTGCTAATGAAATACCATCTATACAAATAAAATGCCATCTATAAAATATCCTATTCTCTAGACTGTGAGTAGCCATTCATTATGCTCTTATTTACCATAGGTGCCAAGGAATGAGTTATTCTAGATGAGCTAATGCTTCAGTAAATAGTTTGGTGTTATTATTGCTTGGTGTTGCAATATCTTTAGCAAATATCTTTAACAGCCAATGGCCAATACCCCGTAGGGTTTTAGCACACGGGCAGATTCGGGGGGAGATTTAATCGCCTGAACTGCCTTCCCCCTACCTTCTGCCTGCTAAAATGAAAAATTGCCTGCGGCAATGCACTCTCGGCACTTCGATTTCCGAAGTTGCCTCACAAGGAAACTTCGAGCGACTTTGGAAATCATTTCAGCGGGCAGGGGGAAGGCAGTTCGGGTAGATTGTCGCCCCAAAGAAGAGGCGATTATTCGCCTGGCAACTAAATCTCCCCGAATCTGCCCGTGTGCTAAAGCTCTTAAACCATTCCCACACTATACCAGCTTTAGATAATATTACAGTGCTTCACTTTTTCTCATAAGGAGGGATATAATAATACTTTATATGTAATCAACAATTTAATAGGTGAACACTTTCCTTTTCACTGATTATTCGGTCATGTGGCATTAAATGGCTAGTACTAGCAGCATTTCTTGAGCAAAATAGCAGACCATTAGTCAATGTATGTGCATGGCAGAACCTTTGCTTTAAACTCCCTCAGCTACAAGGGAGTGCTGCCTTCAGCCTGCCATGGGACACAAAGCCACGTCTGGACATGTTTAAATAGCGTGAGATGTGCCACAAGCTGTTTGTTGCTATTATGCAATGGCACCAGAGACAAATAAAACTATAGGCTCACTTGTAAAATATATTTACGTATGAAGCAGAGTTTAAAAATAAATCTTGTCTGTGTGTGTAAATTTACTGTCTAGTTGAGGAATCTTGGAAAAAATATATTTCCTTAGATTTGGAAAAGTAATTCTGGTCCTTGCATCAAGAGGTACAATCGTATGGTCTCATTTCTTTCTATCTCAAAGCTGAAAATCTATTGTGCCTTTTTAGGCTACTGCCAGATGGGTCTCATTCTTGGCCTGTGTTCCATATGAACTGCTGGTTGTTGCTCTAGAGGCACTGTGTTGGACTGGGTGCAGGCACATAAAGTGTATTTCAGCATGAAGAAGTATACTCACGCATTTCCACGCTGTTCTAGCTGTCAGCACACAGATTGGTACCTCTTGGTACAGACACAGAAGGGAGCAGCAACCAGCTCAGATTGTCTGAATTCCTATTTATATGCAGGCCAAGAATCAGCTCTAGGCTGGGGCCAGATGTTGAGGATCCACAACTCTGCTATGGATATCGGCAAAAACCCATGAGAGTTCACATTTCATGTCTACCTGCACCCGGGTGGATACATTGGCTTCTGGGTGCAGACAAATAGATCAGAACAGCATTTTTCCAGTGGCCAATATCCGCAATGTCTGACCCCCCCCCCCCATTATAACAGAACATTCAGACGAAAGTTGTCTGAGATCTTATTGGAGATGCATTGTTGACACTGCAGGATGTTCAATCTAAAACAGAGGCTAACAGAGTGAACGAAATAAGGCAGCTTAGCAAGACGAGAAACATTCATCGGTATATGATTCTGTTAGCAAACAAGGAGTAAATGAGAAGACACGCAAATGCATTGTGCTAAGAGGCAGCTTCATGGAGCTTGTAAAATATTGGCAGTCCAAAGCTTTACCAGTTTCATGCCACAGTTGCATCCATGTCGGAAATCAATTAACCCTTTTAAAGCCCAATTATCACCCAACATGTATATTTATACTACTTACTGAATTCGAATGTGGTTTCTTTTCCAGCTCCAGAGATTCTTTAGAGAACCTACATATAAAGGAAGCTACTCTATTAACTGCTATTAAAGTAATTGAGTTTGGCAAGCTGTTATGTGTAGGTGTGATTATAATAACTTTGTATGTTTGCTTAAACACCCTCAGTCCCTCCTCAAGGAACAGACCCTCCATTGTTCTGCAAAGCTGAATAAAACGGTTAAAGTCTCTGACGTTACACTTTGATATGGAAACTACTGTACATTTTTCTTTATTTGCAAAAAGTGTGGAAGTTATTATAAGCAGGGATAACAGTGTGTGTACAGGGGAAGATGACCCCCACCTCATTATAGGGAACATATAAAATATGTATGATATGCTTAGAGCTCAACCCCATGTAACCCTGCAGGGTGGATCTTTTATGGAAATCTGACATGACAAGAAAAAGCAGCAATACAAAGATATCTGCTGTTCACTAGGGATGTTGGAACAACAGATAAAAGAGATTATCGCCACCAGCAATTATGTGGTGTACGTTATGTTACCTAGGGATCAGCAGTGTGTTGTTTTCTCCGCTGGTCTCCCGTGATTTGCCTGAAACCCATTAACGTAAACTTTATAAAACTCAGTTAAAGTCCCCTTATCCCTCCAGCCCCCCAGCAGTTGCAGGGTGTGCTGGTTATGCCACTGTATGTTATAGTTTACATAGGCAACTGATCCTACTGCCTGAAGTCTTTCTGGATTGCCATCTTTAGTTTCTGTTAATAGCTATGGAAATGACACAGACTAGTTTATACTTGACATATCTGAGATGTAATTATCAAATCATATCACGTTAATAATTTCTGAAAACATTTTATAGTAAATACTTTCTGTATGTCCTCCAATAGTCTATTACCTTTAATTATTATTTTATTGCTTACTTCTATTTATAAAACAGCAGCAGATTCTACAGCATTATATACAAGGGATGAGTCAGGCATGGACTGTAAGAAATAAATGTGGTGTTGATATGGGAGAATAAACAACCGGACTCCGCATTAGATGGGAATTGCATGGAAAGAGGTAAGTGCATGAAACTGGGATAACTGGTATCAGTGTACATGACCTTAAAAATACTACGTATAATGAACTACATTAGGTTCATTATCAAAGCATGCATGGTTGATGTTTGCAATCCTCAAAACTGGCCTATAATAGCAATAGCTGTAGCAGACCCCAGGCAAAATACAAAGGGCATACTATAGTAGATCTTACTGATGCTCTACTTTTCATTGTATGTTTTGCTGGGTGCCTAATAGGGATTAGTTATGCTACAACATATAAATTGTACAGATCAACAACAGTCAGGGGAGGAGGGCAACATTTTTGTTTAGGGGACCACTAATAAAGATCTTTCTACTGGAGAACTTATAGTTACATTATAGTTACATATTAATATATAGCATAGCAGTTGTACTTTTGGGAGTCAGAGCCTCTAATTCCTTTCACAACATATTGTTGTTATTATTATTATAGTTGTTGTTATATATTCCAACCAACATATTCCACAGCACTGTACATTAAATCGAAGTATGCACTGAACAGACATATTACATACCAAAAAAAAAAGAAAAAAATGCATGAAGCAAAGATGGACCTACCCAAAAGAGTTCAAAATGTATACAATGACAAGAATGTGCATATTAACCATCTCCAGCACAATATCATCCCAAATTTGTCTGACCAATAAGGTATTTCCACTCCTTAATCCAAGTTACAGGTTGGGAAAATCCAGTAATATTTTGGTGCAGCCAAGAGCCTGTTAGCGCTCATACAGGCAGGCCCCATTCAAATAACCAGGGCCAAGTGCAGAGTCTAATTACAAGGAGAAAAGGAAATATGAAGTAGAAGAAAGACAGACAGGAAACAGGCAAGGGGTGAAAAAGAGGATGAGGAAGGAGGAAGAAAGAATAGCATTAAACTGCACTTTATGAAGATGTGAAGGCAAACATTTGAGAAGGAGGAGGGAAATGTAGCGCAGGGAAACATCTTGAAACATTTATTCATGAATATCACATGTAGCTCTGTTAAAGCAACTGCTTCTAAAATATTTCTCTGAGCCAAGCTATTTTATCTTCCCCTGCCTAAAGTACTACTGATGAAACTGTGTGTTCTATAGAACAAGGGCATTGTGACTCTGAGCCAGCAGAGTCTCATTTATGAAGCAGACCCAGGCCCCCCCCCCCCACCTGGGCCCGCACCATCAAAGTAAATGAGAAGGTAGGCAGCAAAAGGTATGCAATGCAGTTCACACACATGCTGGGGGGGGTTGTCGGGATATGCAGACATTGGCCCCTGAAGGTTGTGAGTAGGGACCTTGAACTTGATGCCCCAGTGGCACACTAGTGCCCCAGTCTGACACTGGGGACGTGGGTTACATTCAGATTCCTTTCACCCAGGCAGGGCTATTGTATATCCTATGTGAAGCTGTACTTGTTAAATGCATACCTTCTAAGCACAATGATACGTGCTAAAAGGCACTTTAGATGATCCACAGTATAAAGTCATCTCTATGATTCTTTATAGTTATACTTAATCTACTACCTACCACATGTCCCTATTCACCCATTGGGTTACTGACCCCACTATCATTCTTCATTGGATCATAAGCTGCTCATATGTGTGAACTCTATGCCTTGTACTTGTCCTACTCACAAAGAACACTTGCCCAGTTTGTCACTTATGCCTTTTCAAATCCTACAACCAATAGACTGAAATAGCTGCACTTCAGTCCTTTGATCTTATCCTGAGAAACTAAAAACTTTATTATACATAATCTAAAAAAAACGTAGGGCTACACGTGAGCACCATAATGGGGAAACACTTCATGCCAGGTATGTTCCTTCTTTCCCCTGACTTACTATGAAACAGCAGACACATACTCAGCAGGGATACCGATTTACCTAATATGTACAGAGGAATGCCAGAATTAAATGAATCACATGCTACAATTTACAGTAACAGGGTTCCATTAAAGGAAAGAAAATGTTGTAATATTCACTGAAGTAGAAAAAGACCTAGTGGCTGCTGGAGGGTCCAGAAGTATAAGGGTATATTGTTTGATATAGTGGTGTAAATAAATGTCACTGGGCCCCAGAGCAAATTCAACTTATGGCCCCAAAGCTTTGGTAAATCGACCTATTCTACCAAGATATTTTTGAATTGCTCATTCATTGCAGCTTTACTGTGCCCACTACAATCTTTGGGGCCCCTGCAACTACAGGCTCTGCTTCCTCTATAGTTATGCCCCTGCTTTGATATAAAAATGTTATGGTTAGGGAAAACACTAGCATTGTTCTATGTTACAGTATATGTTCAATTTACCTTAAGACTCAAGTGATCATTACTAACTGACATATGTTTTTGGACTACTGTCTATTCACATACATACTGGCTAGCCGGAGTCTGAATTCAAGTTTTCTATGCTGGTGGATAAAATTCCAACATGTGGCATTAACCCCATGAGTACCAGGCATAAAAAATGCCAATAACCTTTCCAGAAATGATGTAAAGCTTACTGTTCCAAAACTAGACACAATATTACACATTCTTTTTGGGTAAACGTAACATTTTGTGTTATGGCGACAATATCCATTTAAAGTTTATAAACATATTAAATGTAACCATAAACAACGGGACTCATTTTTAGACAGTTTTAGTGATATGCTGAAGATGTCATCTCATGTAGATCTCTTGATACCATTATAGACTGCAGTTGTGGGACTGTGAAATCAGAAATTGGCTATTGATGTAACTATGAAACCCAATTATTTCTTGGATCTCTGCTTACTTACAGTCTATCACTGTCAAATATCTGCTGTTGTTTCTGCGTCTCTGCTCTCTTGGGTTCCACGCTACAACATCCTTGTGGTTAGTATCTTGTCCTGTGGATCACTATTTCAAGGTACTCTTCTCTAGAGAGTTCTTACATTCTGCTTGCTTTACCTGTTTGATTGAAATAAGACTATGCATTGGAGACTATGTGTTGGCTCTCCTACCACTGTCAGCTTACACCTAATCCCTCTGTAAACTGATACATACAGAATTCAACATATCACCTCTCATTTTGAATGTTTCGTCTTTCTTCTCTTCCCCTCTCATGTCACCAGTTTCGAGCCTGCTAAATTTTCCTGTCTCGCCACTAAGTAAATGAGAATATGCAGTACCCTTTTTCATTCACTTAACCCTGTAGCATATAGGTAGATACTGTAGCTAGGCAGATAGATAGATGATAGATAGATAGATAGATAGATAGATAGATAGATAGATAGATAGATAGATAGATAGATAGATACAGAAATAGTACACCCTCAAACATAAATCAAATGTCTGGGTGCCAATAACACACGTTAATTTACAAACTCTGAAGGTGTTTTCAACTACACCAAAGAGTTTATTTGTTCAAGAATTGCAGAGAGCTGTACTTTGAAATATATAGATAGATATATATATATATATATATATATATATATATATATATATATATATATATATATACAGTATTTGTGTTAAAGCATATTGTTCTGTTACAGCGAGGATAGGGCACTGTACGTTTGGATGCATTTCCCTGGCTCTGCACACGCAGAACAGACAACAACCCTGCATACATACTGACCTGACCAACAGGTCCTGCTTCTAAACCCAGATGATGAGCTTCAGCCTATATTCTACAAAAAAGGAACTTTCCCAGGATACTGTTTTGTGTATAAATACACCCAAATGTGCAGTTTATATGTTACAGTTTATAAATATATATAATGATAGTGAACAAAAATCCTAATTAGAATATAAAACAGAAAAAAAAAATATCCATTTTATTATTATTATTTTTTAACCGTGTTTGGCCAGGGCCATTGCTGGTGTTAATCCGTTACTAAAGTAGGCAGGTACAGAATGGACTTCTTACAAATGAAGAATAACATAATGTACATATTGTATTTGGAACAAGAACATCTAAAAAAAAAAAAAAAAAGACACTCATTTCATGTTGATTGAGGATCTGAATCATAGGCTCGAGAAAGAATTTCATCCCACTGGCATTTTAATATTTTGCATGGTTAGTACCATTGCTGGGCCTCTATTCCACCAATCCACCACTTAAGGCTTTTCATTAGCACGCCAACATTCCATCCGTTTTCATTTAAATCTTTTATTGTGAGATTGGTCAGAGAGACTTTCCCCCAACAAAGTCCTTTCTTCCTCTCGCAGTTGCAGCCTGTGTGCTGAGTGTAATAGACGGTTTTATACGGAAGGCTGTTGTATTTTCCATATAAATAACTCCATATATTTCCCTTTTGAAGTGACTCTTTTTGCTTCCAAAATGAGGTCATAAAACAGGATAAGTAATGGGTTTTGAAACCAGATGTAGTAAAACATAAAATTTAAACCTACTCAGTTTGGGATTTATGACTTATGGCGAGGCTAATCACTATGGCACTATACATGGAGAGATCGCAGAAATGTCAGGAGTGAGCCAGAGAGTGTGCGCCATGATATTATGGAGGCTGACGTGCTGGACACAACACAAAATACTAATATTGTGCTAGGGTTCTGGACACCACATTTATTTTACTCACATTGAAGTTATTAATAGTATATATCATAGAACCTTCCAGCATATGGGCAGGCAAGTGCAATGGGAAACAATGCAATAAACATGTGGGATGCACAAACTGATACACAAGGGCTGATATTGTAATCTACTCAGTACTGCACACTGCAGAGCTGCCAATGTTCTGGATGTAATTTAGAGACAGGCCATGGAAAACTCAGCAATGATTACCGGCTCGACATTCAATTCATAAGAAAACTACTGCATTCAGCCCAGCAGTGAAAGTACTGGAAATTGATGTTCGGAGGCTCATCAGATTGGAAGTCAAGACCTGTACATTCAGACATTTGTTTTCCCTAGACTAGAGCATATCTAGGGCTCATAATAAATAGCAAATACAATTTTTTTTAAATAAATTACTTTTTTCGCTAGGGACATAAACTACTTTTTTTTTTTATTAAGAACAGCCTTTATAATGACCCATAATTTCCCTTTAATTAATAATTGAAATTCAAAAACACTCCTTACTCAGCATTTAGCTGGTCAGCCGGATGACTGCCATATGACATGCTCTTAGTAAAGGCTGCAGATACAGATATGGAATCCGTTATCCAGAAAGCTGTATAGGCAATAAGCAAATGGCATCTTTTGTCCGAAAGTAGTATACAGGGGTATAAATACAGAGGAAGTAGAGAATGCTGGGGGGGGGCAGGGGATATAATATATATATATATATATATATATATATATATATATATATATATAATATATATATATATATATATATATATATATATATATATATATATATATAATGAGTTTATAATGAGTTTGTCTTTATTTTAAAATGTCTTAATAAAGCTTAGAAGGGCCTAGCTACTTCAAGTTACTGCAATATTAAACCTAACTAGCCAACTGAAATGTAAGTTTTTTTATTCATTTGATTATCTGTTATTTATAAAGTGCTGACAAATTTATGCATTGTTACCCCAGAGGTGCTTACATTCTACAGTCGCTATCACATTCACACACCTTTTTGACAATTTTATCAGGAACAAATCCACCTGCCTATATGTTTTTAAAGTGTGCAAGGAAACTAGAGTACCTGCAGGAACAAGGGCATGGGGAGAACATACAAACTCTATGCAGTGCCCTGGCTGGAACTGAACTTGGGACTCCAGTGCTGCAAGACATTTGCCAGTTAATTCTGGGCCCCCAACTGTTAAATGGGTATAACACTGAAAATGGCAACAAAATTAGCAACTAAATAAGCAAAACTATAATAACTGGTCAAACGTATCAGAAAACTGCTTAGAATTCTGTATTCATTCATTGAGCAAACATTTTTAGGTTGAGATACCCTTTATTACCATTCAGCTAGGTTCCAACCATTTTTTTTTTCCAGGTGCAACCATTTGGGCTATAAAAAAAGTGCTCAACTTGACTAGTATTGTAGATAGACATTTTCACTATCATTCACAATCAGTTTGTAATAAAGACCTCAAGGAATAGGTGCTACAAAACCAATTGCTCTTACACTTAAAGGAGAATGAATGATTAAATCACTGGGGGATGCTAAATTCTAGACACCCCCTAGTGAGTATAATCACTTACATGATACCCTAGGCTGGGGGTTTTAATACCCTTTACTAATAAGTTAGCAGTTGAATTATTAACTCATCCATCACATGTGAAACACAATTTTACATCTCTTGGGCCCCCCTCCGCCATGGAGCCCCTAACTGCAGTACCCCCTGTACCCCTGGCAGCTCTGCACACATACACTGCTGGCATTATAACGCAATGCTTCACTTTTTAAAGTCTTTCTTTTACCTGAATAAAAGCCCAGTGTAAACAAATGCATCAAGTCATCTCTTCCACACATTCCATATAATGCAGGGGCATGTAATGCTGTTTCAGCTTCCAAATATCCCTGATTTCATCCTTAGCCATCCAGTGGGAATTAGGCAGTCTTTGGAGTTTCCTGTCTGGACCACGGCCAAACCAAAACTGACTTTCCTTAGCCTGCTGCTGTAAAAGTATGTAGCTTGAAACACTTACAATATTTATAAGCAACATTCATTAACTGCGCACCAAACATCTCTGTAGTTGCTGCCGCAGACACACAGACTGGTACATGCATACACATATAACTGATACAAAGCATGGAAAGCATCTCCAGCAGCTCAAAAAAGCAGGATGGCTTGTTTCAGGCATAAGGCCATCTTTATTACATGAGGAAAGGTAGAAGGTTAGCAACATCTGGCAGCCCCATTTTCCCACAAAAGGAAATGTTAGGTATATATTGATAATGTGGAGGCACTGTCTATAATTAAGAGCATTGTTAAGGCTAACAGGCTGCTGACTGTTAGTCAAGAATATCTAAGCTGCTAGAAAATATTTACCCTTTTATGTGCACTTTTAGACTGACCACAATCATGCCAAGGTATGGAACATCCAACTGTCTTCTCATGCCACATATTAACACAAGCAGGTGACACAAACAATGAGTAGATACACAACACTGATCTGACTGATTTGCCAGATGGAGAATGACAGAAGGGAAAGGCACTGAGGGCAGAAAGCTTGTTTACATAGGAAACAAAATAGCTAAGCATTGCAGATACAGATACATGACTGGTACAAGCTGCAAATCTAAAATGTTCAGGCTACAAAAGTAGAATTTTGTGGCCAGTATATGTAAGTGATAGCATTCAGGAGATGTTCCAGCTACTAAGTGATAAGCCCAGGTTGTTGATAGGATGGATACAAGTAAGAGCAACTGCCTTGGGTACATATGGGAATGTCAAGTAGCTAACACAAATAAATGACATCCACATAACAGCCACATGATTTGTGGAGGCAGCATGCAACATGTACCTGAAGATTTCACAGTGTGTTTTTCTTTGTTTCTTTTCTTTACATAAACATATGGAACTACAGCCATGGGAGGACAGTCATGTGAGTGATGCAACAGTACCAGCAAGAGCCAACCTAACTAGCTGTGTTATGGAAACTGCATACCTCCCAACATTTGAAAAATTTAAAAAGGGACAATTTTGACCACGCCCATTTTATGGCCACAGCTCCCTAATTAGTGTCCATTTTACAAAATGTGGCAGGTTATGAAAGCTTGAACACATTTATGGGAGTTTTTGGGCTATGTTGAATGTTCGTGTCTCTGGTGTTTCAGTCTGGCAGCTCAGTAATTCTAATGCAGACTTTAAGGGTCAAGGCACACAGGAAGATTCGGGGGGGATTATTCGCCGGCCGACAAATCTCGTCTTCTTCGGGACGACTAAAACTCCCAAACTGCACCCCCGCCGGTTAAAATGTAAATAGCTGGCAGGATGGCACTCGGCGCAATTCGTTTTCTGAAGTCACTCGAAGTTATTACAATTTTGCAACATTTAGATGATACATTTCTCAGCAGCATCTCTGGAGTATTAGTAACTATTGTATCAATTCTAACAGCTGCCTGTAATGCAGCCCAAGGATTCTGCTCAGCAGGGACAAAGATAAGAAATGTATCAACTAAATATATCAATTCAGAACAGTTTACAGGGTCGGTGACACTCCCTCACAGGGCTGCTTTAGAAGGTGAAAAAAGACACTTCAATATTAGAAAAACGGTAACACATAGAAAATAGAAAGTCATTGGAAAAAGTCATTATTTCTGGTGATCTATCTGAAAACAACTAGTTGTTTGAAGGTGAACCACCCCTTTAAAGTCAAACCTAATACATAGCAGCAGAGATCCATCATAATCCTCTATACCAGGGGTCCCCAACCTTTTTTACCTATGAGCCACATTCAAAAATAAAAAGAGTTGGAGAGCAACACAGCCATGCAAAAAGTTCCAGGAGTGCCAAATATGGGCTGTGATTGGCCATTGGTAGTCCCTTTGTGGACTGGCAACCTACATTGAGGCTCAGTTTGGCAGTACACCTGGTTTTTATACAACCAAAACTTGCCTCCAAGCCTGGAATTCAAAAATAATCTCCTGCTTTGAGGCCACTGGGAGCAACATCCAAGGGGTTGGAGAGCAACATGTTACTCACAAGCTACTGGTTGGGGATCACAGCTCTATACTTAATCTTAGAACAAACTAACAAATACCTGTATACCGTTGGTATAGTTTTATGGTAACTATTTGTCCAGGCTATTACTTGTCTTTACAATGGTGTATTCTATTCTAGGCCCAATTTGGTTAATCGTGACCTATTTACATTAAACCACACTGTCTGCTAGCTTCTTATGAGTAAATAACACTATAGGAGGTCTGGTAGAGATGGTAAGGAATGTTGTGTCCAACTAGCCTGAGACCATGACAAAACTGCAAAACTGCACAAGCTGAGCCAGTTACAAGTGGTCTATCAGTTCTATTGTTATTATAACTATATTCCATGGTAAAATGCACTCCATATGTAGTTGTTTCAGTACTGTTATATATGTTTCAGGCTTCTACATGTGGGCAGATTAATTTATTGTATGTTATTTATATAGACTTATTCTGTGTCTCCAGAGAAAATGGTTAAGAAACCACACTATAATCAAGCAGGCCTGGCCATACCATACAGGATTGGCCAGTTTATGACAACCTTACATATACAATTGATTGTTTAAAAAAATCCAGCACTTACATGCAGTTGTAACTGAATACTGCCCATTCGTTTCAGTCGTCACAATCTACCACACAGTATTCAGGAATCAGATGAACAGCACTATACCAGTATGAAAATGTAAAAATTTCTTAATTGAAATATTGATTATGACCTCATACAATGGTGATAGATGGGGATGGTCCTGTTCACCTGTTTACTGAATATTGCATAATCAGTTAAACCTAGGACCACCATTTCAGCAGCCATGAGCGAAGTGCTAATAATGTTTAAATGTCTACAAATAGAAGTTGGAAAAGTGCTCGCAAGGGCAATCTGAGAAGTTTATTTCAATTCCTAAATTGACTTAAAATAGCCTGTTGCTGTCCCACAAAAAAAAATACAAACAACAAAAAATAAAATGTCAGTGCTATTTATGGCTAATGGTCCTAACTTACATCAAACAGTTTTAGTTTAGAGACAGATTTGTGAATCAGCTTAAAGCCAATCCCAGTCAGAATCTGACCTTACTGGAAGTATAAATGACACATATTAAGCCATGCATTGGAATTTGCTGCAGTTAAATTGAGCCAGTAACACCTGCTGTGTTTTTTTACCAAAGGTAAGAGACAGGGCCAAGGTTGGACTAGGCCAGCAGGAAAAAAATCCAGTGGGACTGCTGACCCATACCCTCAGTTCTGCACAAGCCGGATCATAAAAAATAAAGTATGTGCTGAGGAATTGCAGCAGGTTTGGGAGACTGGGGGTGCCCGGGCCCTTGAGGTGGCCCTGGAACCCTAAGCACAATGCTGGGCAGGGCTTTTATCTTTTTTCTTGTTTTTTTTACCTCAACATGGGTTGCTTAGTCTCCATGCAAGGCAGTGGCAACTGGAAGTTTCTTGTTCTAGCTACAAAATCATCTGAGCCCCCTAAATATTTATAATAAGTAATTATTCATCAACAAGCTTTGTAGCTGCTTACTAGTCAGTAGGGTTGCCACCAGGCCCGGACTGGCAATCTGTGGGTTCTGGCAAATGCCAGAGGGGCTGCTATAAGGTGCCATAGAAAGTCAGTATTTAGTGGGCTGGTGGGGGCTGTTTGGGCCTTTATGTGGGCTGATTGGGCCCCCGTGTACCTAAAATAGCAGGACCTATTTTAATTCTCAGTCCAGACCCGGTTGCCACCTGGCCAGTATTTTACCGGCCTGGCTGGTAAAAATGATGGTTGATCCCAATGTTATTAATAGGGGAAAAAGATAAATATATAGGAAGGCCAGTATTTTTTTCCAGAAAAGGTGGCAACCCTACCAGTCAATGCCCCACTAGGCACCCAATACTTCCTGGGCCCCCAAGCAGTCACAGGGTTTAGGGCCTCTGTATAGGCCAGGACAGGAAATCTGTGGATTCTGGCAAATACCAGAGGGTCTGCTGTAAGATGACGTAGACAGTCACTATTTATTGGGCTGATAGGAGTTTTTTTTTCTTCTGTGTAAATGAAATGCCAGGGCCTATTTTGAATCCCAGTCGGAGAATGCCCCTGATACAAGACCTGGCCCCCTTCTTCATCCCTTCATTGCATTCTTAAACGGTTGCTGTTTCTTTGGCAATCATTGAGTTAATAGGAGGTCGGGGAGTGCAGTGACATTGCCTTGCTTGGTTATGTTCCTCCCCCCTATTTCTTCCATAGGATCAGACATGAGATAATGAGGCCTCGGCAGGCTCCTTAGCAGCAGCCTTCGCTTTTTCCCATACACCAAACCTGTAGCCAGTGCAGAGAGACACAGTGCCGCCCCGCTCAAATCCAATTTACCCCGGACAAAAGCTGATCGACCAAATCCCCCACTAACAAACCGGTCACTACAGACAATTCGTATAATGTTTAGTTTTTATTCATTTTGAGTCTAATTATCTTGAATCCCCCACTCTCCTCCATACAGTGCCCAATTAATTTGCAATGCATGTCAGAGGGCTTCAGCTTTCCGAGTCTCTGAAAGGCTTTGTTGGGAATTGTATTGATCTAACTACAGTTTCCTTCAGCAGATTTACTTTTTTTTTTGTAGTAGGCACCAAGTAAGCTGTAGCTTTTCTTTTTTTGTGTGTGTTAACAGACCTGCCTCACAAAGCTTAATAGGATTTTAACGTAACCTCCTAAACTCTGTTTGTTTCTAGGGCCCTCCAAATACAAACTTTTAAGGATCTAAAAACCCCACTGAATGAGACGTATTTATTTATATTTGGGAAATCTTCGGAATGAGAGGTGAAAGTATTGTGAAATCCTAAGCTTGAATACACTGAAAAGAAACACAAATTATTGATGGATTTAATTCTTGAAAGGGTTAGATAAAGTCTTTTTTTTAACCCAATTAAAATGCATCATGAAGTCCTAACATCTGGGCTGTAATGGGTTAATGAAAAAAAATATCTAGACTGTGTTTAAAATGTAGACAGACGGCTGTACATTTATACACCCAATAACAAATGGAAGATAAAACAAGAAATGTTTTCAGCATATAGGTGTCTGAACCAGTTCTATAAAACATGACATTTTTTTAATTATTCTATTACTTTCACTTTGTAGGTCTCTTGGGTCCATCTTATTTGTAGGACATGAAACTAAAATCTCTTGGGGAAAATGACAGGAGAAGCATGCCTATATGCAAAGTGGGGCCCAGTAAAGCACTGCAATTAAATTTGTAGTGAGAAAACTGATTGGCCAAACTGGAATAACTGGCACATCAATGTAAATAAATCATTATGAGTTTTGGCATATTGTGCTCCCTGATTATTCTTGACAGGAAGGACATTATGAAGGTGGGGTAGTGAAAAGGGAGGTAGCAACAATTGCAACTTAAATAATCAGTCAGAATACAGTGCGGAAGGCAAATTTATTAGCTTGTAGCCAAAGGAGACATAAACATTGATTTAAGTGACCAAACTAGAGTGCAGGCGACCTTTGAATTGATCTACCAAATTACACCATAAAGAAGAGTGAAGGGTGAGAATGTCTACCACCTTTAAGCTCTCTTTGAATATATATATATATATATATATATATATATATATATATATATATATATATATATATATACTATTATAGATAATAGTTTCCCAAAATTGACGCACTCCAGGACTTCATAATGCAGTTAAAAAGGAAAATTATAAATATGTACACAGACAAAGCCACATATAGATGGATCACATCAGCACCTACATATATAAATAATGGGTGGGGATAAAAGAAGGTGTCAGATGCGTGACTGAGCATGGAATACATAATACATACTGGTCTGCCAAATCGTGACCAAATTTTAATTTAGGCATGATTACAGACTATTAATAAAATAGGTTGGTCGATTTGTGAATTCCTTAAGGGTGTAATGGCTTCAGTAAATAATTCTTATAATAACCTACACTTTCAAGAAGCTCTACCTATTTAGGTTTGAAAATTGCCATGAGTCACCTTGTTGCTTCATTCATATTCATGCAGTCCAGGGCACCTGATTCACTTCATGAGCCAAGCTTTACAATAAACATTAATGCAGTGATCCCCAACCAGTAGCTCGTGAGCAACATGTTGCTCTCCAACCACTTGGACGTTGCTCTCAGTGTCCTCAAAGCAGGTTGTTGGAAGCAAGTTTTAATTGCATAAAAACTAAGTATAGGGCCAAGTAGAGCCTCTTGTAGGCTACCAGTCCAAAAAGGGGCTACCAAATAGCCATCACAGCATTTATTTGGCACCCCAAGGGACTTTTTCATGCTTCTGTTGCTCTCCAACTCTTTTTACATTTAAATGTGACTCACAGGTAAAAAGATTGAGGACCCCTGGATTAATGATTGAAATAGTGAAAAAATGTTGGCGTGGAAACTCACAATTCACATTAATTCATATTTTTACTACCTTGTAACGATTGGTATCCCAAACCCAGAACAAACCCCAAGGTCCCGTTGCGGCTCAGTTTTCCAACTGTAACAGCCACCTTTGGCTTCGGGAGGAGCCCTCCACTACTCAGATGCTGCCAGGTCTTAGTGTGACCTGGGGAAGAATTCTAGGCGAGCAAGGGAACCGCACGTGGTAGGAACGGAGGACAAAAAGCATAGTCAAGGAACAGGCCAATAACAAAGATCAGACAATACGGTAGCAAATCAGGAACAGCAGAGTAGTCAAGGTCACAGGCCAGGGTCAGGACAGGCAGTGAAACATCAGAGTCAATCAGGCAAAAGGTCAAACACAGGTATCAATATAAATAATCACACCCGGGAACTAGTAAACAGAACCTATATTGGGCAATGATTCAGTGCATGGTAGGGGTCTTTATAGGCATCCTAATGGCTTATACTGATCACATGGGACCAGATGGCCCAATAGATAACAGCTAAAAAAAGCCCTGCCCTACTTGCAGTTACACGTATAGCCATGGGAGTGAACCAGATCACATAAAGCAATGGTAAGTCAAACAGCCCAAAAACAGCAGGTCCCTGGTTCAACTCCAGGCAGGATATTACATACCTAAGGCCACTTTGTACAGAATGTGGCTTTGAATCACTAAAAGCAGTTTTTGTGAGCCCCCAAATGCTCCTCCTTCTGAGTGCTTTATCAGAGCTGGTAAAATTATAGATGTTACTTTTAAGAACTTCCACCTATAATGGACTGGTCCAGGTGTCTGGTTGTATCATTAAAGCTGTCCATACACAGAAAGATTAATTTGCAATGGGGATATTGGGCTAATCAGATCATTTGAGGCTCACACAGTGGTCCAAGCTAAACTGTCAATTGCTTTGGAATTCATTGTCCATTCCATATCTGAACAAGACAGATGTGCAGTATGAGGGCTGTAAAGAGCCCATTAGGTTGCTGACTTGATTAGAAGATGGTCAAAAGATGACTGTGAGCACTTTAAGGCTGGCACACAACATTACATATTTGATTTGACACTGAAGTCGCTTTACTTAGAATACCCAGGGGAGAACATTTATTATCCCCATGGTGTTTTCCTGAAACGTGGCAAATGGATGGAATGTCAATAGTAAGATTGGTGGCACAGGGCAGGAACTGAAGAATGCAACATAGCATAAGGTACAAAGCTTGACATCATGTTTGCAATATTATAGCTAATAAGGTACAGTATATAACTGACAGCAGAAGAAAACTATATTTTATAAGGTGTTACTGCATGCTCTAACCTACAATTGTGAAATATAAGCCAACACACAAATTTTGCAAATGTAACGTGAAATAATACTAAGGAGTGTGTTGCCAAAATAGTAACAGTGTCACTTCCCTAGATACAAATAGGATTGTTTTTTCATTCATTAAAAAGAAGAAAGAAACAATTCTTCCCTTTCATGGGTGTAGCTACATGGACCATACAGGTTAGCTTGTTGCCTAAGTGCATCCAATGGGTGATCAGAAGTTGCTGCCATGGGTAGTCAAGAGGGTTTAACTTTTATTGCGTTTATAAGATAAGCATCAGCAATATTTATAACAGATATTAAAATAATGACAATTACAATGCAACAGCATGGTAATACAGAAAAACAATGATCTCAGCATTATGATCGGTTCATTTATGTTATTTTAAATATGTTAACCTGAAAGAAACTGGCAGTATAAGGGTATTAAAATTGCAAGTAGAGGGTTGGTAATGGTAACACAGGGTGAAGGGAGCCCCTGCTCAATATGGAGTAGGTCACACATGGTCAACTCTCCTCCATCTGCAATAGGCACAGTATTTAGGAAACAGAGGAGATGAAACAGATCCTGCAGTTGCAGGGGAGCCCAGGAGTATAGGAGACCCAGTAAGGCCTTAACCCATATGTATTTTTAATACATCTTGGTAAATAGGTCAATTTACCAATATTTTGGGGCCCTAAATTGAATTTGCTGTGGGGCCCAGTAACATCTAGTTATGCGACTGATATTTAGTCTGAACCACAGTTCTACCAGTCATTTGCCATGACACCTACTGTAACCACCTACTACAAGGGGCTGACATGAGAACAATGCTGTATTTTTCACATACCAAAAGAAACCACAAAGACATAGGGAAAAGGAAACATAGACTGTAAGGGGAGTTGATGGTGATCATTCTCTATAAAGTACTGTGTGAACAAGCTGGCACTATATAAATGACAAATAATGATTATTACAGTATTGTAGCATTTAAAAAGCAGCTCTATACAATAAGAGATTGTATATAAATACACAAATTACATATAAATACTGATCAATATAGTAGGAAATGAGGACCCTGCCAATTACAGCTTCTATTATATAACATATATAAAAGACTGGTTAGCTTTAACTTAAGGTTTAGGCTTCTTTAATAATTCTTTAATACAGTGTTTGATGTATTTTATATAACAAATTAAAATTCACTAACCTTTTCTCCTACCAAAATACTTGCCTTTTCACTCTTCTTGACGGAGTCCTAAGAATGAAATGTGGCTAGCTAATTATAAGAAAGTATATATACTTTACATTAAAAACATTATACATCCTCTGGGTCAACAAAAGTCTTCAGGATGTTTTATAGTAGTCCCTGTATGACTTCCTTTTGTAGAGATGCTGGGAGTTAACACAACCACTGGGTTATTCTATGGAGTCTTAGTTGCCACTTGTATAGAGGTTTTGAGAACAAGACTTCTGTGCCATGCAGAAATGCAGAGAGAATCTTGATGTGTTTCGCTACTGGATGTACCTGAAAATGTCAAGTGGAACATCATTTTAACAAGAGAGGCATTTCTGTTTGCACACTGTTTGTGTCAAAGCAATGACATCAGCACATAATATACTGCATAGGAAGGAAATGAATTAAGAAAACCAAATTTGCTGAGTTGCTTAGAGGCTTAGCTTGTCAGATGGGCCTTTTTCTGCCCCAGGGCACTTCTTTTTATTTATTTACTTGTTTTTTTTACCCATGCCTTTATTCTGTATATGTTTCAAGGTTAAAGAAGAGAAGGGTGGAGCCATCTAGTGGTGAGAGTCTTCCGAATTCCTAAGAAGATAGCTAAAGATGAGAATTTGGCTGCTTTCCCAGCTTTTGAATCTTCTCCTAAAGTAGTTCACATTGCGTTCAGTCCCTCCCTTCTCATTATGAAATGCTTTATGTATAACAGCTGGAATGGGAGGTTTGAAACATGACTATATTTTATCCACCACTTCCTACCTCCTTCCTCTCTCATGTGGCTTGTCTGGAGTCTACTGAGCATTTATAACATTTCAATTGCAGCAAAATGCTTGTCCGTGTTTTACTGTGCCCGTGTAATGTCTGTTTGCCTGCAGTCTGTGGTGTCACCAACATGCTCATCCTTCTTTATTTGATGTAACACAGGGGCTGCATTTCTTGCTATATGGACTATCACAAATGCAACTGTACACACATGTTTGTATACACTGTACATGGCACACAGTCAGACCAATAACAACCGAAAACTTGTTCCTTGAAAAATCAGCCTCCCTGAATATTTGCATTCGGGAATAATACTGTTATATACAGCATAGTACATATGAGCACAGGGTACAGTGGAAAGCATATTCTGGACATGGACACAGTCTGGTACAGCTTAATAAAATACACACTAATAAAATAGACTGATTGCCTGCTTGCTTTCTGCCAGGCTTTTTTTCCTTAACAATAATGCCTACCATGTGGCTGATCCAAGCGCAGGGATGGGGGTTACAAACCAGGCTGTTACTCTACTCCTGACTATCTCTTCTCCTCATTAAGGGGGTTACATCAGCCTTTAAAAAGACAGGATTATAGAGACAATATTTGCTCACAAAATGGATATTGGACCCCATTCAGTTAGCTGGCTAAGTTGCCTAACTGGCTACAGCCATGCAGCGTGGGTTTTTTTCTGTGTTCATGGGACTGAGGAGCAATGACAAAACAAAATTCTGAACAAACAAAAACATACAAATCCCTTATAGCCTCTATATGAAAACATGCTTTATACAGAGAACTAGTCCGTGAAAAACAGTTTAAATCACCATAAAAATTTGCATTAGCATTCACTGCAGATTGGGCCTGCCAAGATATATTCTTCCTATAGGGCTGCAGCCAGTGATAGCCTTAGGCCAATTTTACCTGTTGGATCACTGCACAGTTGGGAACCACTGTATTCTGGCAAATGAATGGAATGTAACATTGTGACTGACTAATCACTCTGCCACAGGTCTATGCCAGATCCCTTGTTGGCCTTGACAGCAATGCGGCATCCCTGTAATAAGTGGTAGTGCACACATTGATGTGTCTATAGCAATTTGTGTTACACACATACATGGATGCAAATCAGAATTCAGAATGCTGCATGGAATATCCACACCACACCAGAGAGGTGAAAGGGGAGTTTTTTGCCTGTGAAAATGGTCAAAATTGGAGAAAAAAAATCCTTACAGAAGTAGAGCCAGGCTGCAAAAGTTAGTACAGCGGTCTGTACAGCCCCTACAGCAGTGCGTCTCGCTCACTGCATCCGAGACAGCTATTCCCTGGGGTTCCAGGACTCTTTCTGAAATAGAAAGTGAATTTCACTTAACTGTAATGATCTTGTTGCACTGGAAGGTTATACACTAAACAGCTACTGCATATGATGGGTTTCCATGGAGAAATTCCTTGTTATCGTAAAAGCTTTTAGCTCAGACAAGAACAAGACAAGACCTAGCGGGTATTTTAATACACAAGGTTGCAATGGCCAGAGTTAGGCTGAAACAGTTAATAGTTCAAGCCATTCTGCACATTGTCTCTATTTTATATCTTAGATAAAGGATTTGAATGTTTCATTGTCAGCTTTCACCTAGATGCTATTTGTTTCCCCAGGACTAAAATCATCCAGAGGAGACATCTGTGCAATCTATATTGAACTTTGTACCAGGATATTGTCAGGCAGTAATCCACTAAAAGGTCATGCAGCCTGTAGCATTGCTGCACGTTAATCCTGAATGTGATACACTGTAAAACCTTCAATGTGCTGGGTGTATTGCATAATGATCCTAGTAAGAAACACTGCAATGGCACAGCGGCTTTGCCTTACATTATTCTGGGCACCATAAATTAGCACAGATTTGTAGAAAAACAATAATGGTGGACACAGTGACAGTTTTATGATAGAACAAAAAGGCTTGCTCATGGGCCTCCATAAAGGGGTACATTGAGACTAATGTAAAATACATATGCAGTATTAAGTACCCCCTCTTAAATGTAATAGATACCCTTGGTCCGTGGGCAGATGTTCCTCTTTTCTAGAAAACACAGCAATTGTGCCATCTTTATCTACAGTATATTCTCAGTGTTTCCTTATGCTGCCCTGGGCCAGTACCTGCCATGACATTCTAAAAGCAGTATTTAAAGTATAGTAACACACAGGCTCATTTATAAACAAGGGCAGTAGCTGAAAGCAACAAGCTAGACACTGGATTTTTCTAGTCAGTTGCAGGTAACACAATAAAACCAAACATATGATTGGTGGCCATGGAGCAAATTATTATATCCCAGCTGTCACTCCCAGTCAGCCCAGTACATATGAAATCATTGGTATATGGGATAAGGATGTCCTGGTTCACAGGGGTGATCCCATAAATAGAGGGCCCAGGAAAAAAGTTGATTAATTTATTGCTATATATTTAAATAGTAACACACAATCAAAGCTTGATTTACCTTTAATGCCATCCCTTAATATAACAGTATAACAGTTTTGTGGCATCTGCACAGGCCCGGATTTGTGGAAAAGCCACCAAGGCCCGGGTCTAGGGCGGCAAGATTTTAGGGGACGGCATGCTCCCCAACCACACCCACATTGGTTCAGAAACATTGGGGATGTAAAGGTAAGCAATGTGTAAATGCAATTTATATAGCCAGTGGGGGTCATTTATAAAGTTCGCACAGCGCATATTTTTCGCAAATGATTGTATTGCGCATGTTTTTTCCTGAACGCTATTATAATATTGTACTGCTCTGCCCGTCATTCCGTTTTTTGCGAATTCGCAGCGTGAATAAATTTTCGCAAATGGAGCGCAAATGAGATTGGAGTTTGCGCGAGCGGGGCACCCAATGTGCAAGGTTGTTGTGCGCGTAAATAGCGTTGACGGTAACTTAAATTCACAGTTTGCAAAACTGTTTTAAGAATATTTTATCCGCCACCAAAGTTGTGGCGTAATTGAGTCGCAGAGTGTGCGCATAAATATTTGCAAATTGTGACATATTTAAAAAGCTCCTATAGACATTCGCATTGTGAAAAAAAAAATTACAATTCTGTTTCAGCTTTTTAAATATAACCATGCGCAGGGCAAATATATTCACTTTGCCAACCAATCTGCCCTGCGCGAAGTTTATCATCTACAGATACTGTATAATGTTTTCTATACTATGTCTATTCTCTTCTATTCTGCTGGTTGGTTGCACTGCATAGTACTACATGCTGATGTTGCTACATGCACCCTGGCAACACTGGAATTCATTAGAGTGTTTTTACTCAGAAGAAATTGCAGGCTTTTGTTTCATCAATTGTGACCAAACGTTTAACAATGGTGATCTGTTCCTGCACAATGTAATTTAGGGTGTAACACACCTTATTAGCAGCACAATCTACCCAGAACAAAATAATAACTGCATCTATGTAATAGAGAATGAAATGCTGGAACAGATACATGTACACTTTTTTTGTACTAATGTTTCTTTTGTGGTCAAATATTGCTTCAATTTAGCCAGAACTGCTTTGTGGGTAAGGTTGCCAGCTCACCCCCAGTTTGCATGGCTATGCACCAGCACATCTGTTTGCATGTTATAGGCTACACTTATTATGCTGTCATGCAGTAAGCATATAAATGTATTTTAAAGTAGCCAAGCAAATAATTACAAGGAAGAGCCTGCAATTTTTTCATACAAGGAGGCACAATAACCACATTAATAAATTGTTTTGACATGCAATTTAAAAAATAGTTTTGTGCCATGCAGACATATGTTAGCTACAGTCAAGTTGCATTTTATGGTATTATATAGTAGTGCAAGTGTGCTACCAATCAAATTATTGCTTTCACTAGTCTATCTGCAGCTAGCTAAATAAAACTAATAAATGATTGACTGCCACAAGTTACTGTCCAGGTGTAAATTTACTAGCTGACTCAACTAAAAATTAAAAAATATATAGTTTTTTTATAAACAATCAAGATGCTACAGATATCTGCAAGGGGGAAATGTATAATGCACTTTGGAACGTGGGATGACTTTTTATTCAATTATTATCCAATGCAACGCCATCAAAGAGCCATAAAAAAAGAAGGTAGATAGAATAAACCTTATTTAAAGGTGCCCACTAGTAGAAAACTATTACCTAATGTAGGAAAATGCAATTCTAAGAAACTGTCCAATGTACATTAATTAAACAATTCCATTTGTTTTAATTACAGTAGAACCCCCATTTTATGTTTTTTCAGGGGGCCAGAAAAAACATTCATCAATGGGTGATAAATAAATATGATCCTAAACAATCCTAAACAATTAAAGAAAGGGTTCCCTTCATGATGATAAACAGTAGTGAACTCCTTAATTTTCACTCCATAATTAATATGACCCTTTGCCCCATATAGTATGTATGTATGTGTATATATTCTTTGGCATGAATAACAGAACATCCAATATATTTGTAGTACAAAGGCTCCCAAGTATAAGGACTTTTCATTATATAATAATAAATAATTAGATGATTATAATGAATTTTTAATAAAAAGACATTATTTAGTACTACTACTAAAAGTACAGTAAAAAGTATACTGGGACATACAAATAGTTGGATGGTTTACATCTTTCCCTGATTTGGACAGCCACATAGTAGACCAAACTGAGCTGATCTTTTGTTACCTGGAACAACAACTGGATTGTAATTGGGGCCTGTGTGCACCCATTGGGAGTAGACTGCACCCATGCACCGATGTACTGCTCGCCCATGGGCCTGAGAATAGGCCTCATCACTACATATTGGGCTGATTTTTTGGCCAGATATTGGTGGAGAACATCATAATTGTAGTTGTGTACATGAGTCAATAACCTGTTTAGCTATGGTAACCTATACTGGTAAGATTAATTTCCATCAAAACACCTTCATCTTAAAGGAGAAGGAAAGGTTAAAACTAAGTAAGCCTTATCAGAAAGGTCCATCTAAATATACCAGTAAACCCCCAAAGTAATGCTGCTCTGAGTCCCCTGTCTAAAGAAATACAGCATTTCTTTCCTTCTATTGTGTACTCATGGGCTTCTGTATCAGACTTTCTGTTTTCAGCTTAAACCTCATTGCCCTGGGCAAGAGCATGCTCAGTTTGCTCCTCTTTCCCCCCCCCTCCCTTCTCTACTGTAATCTGAGCCCAGAGCAGGGAGAGACTCAGGCAGGAAATGATGTCACACCATGTTAATACTGCAGCTCCTATCCTAAACAAACAGAGAGTTTCTAGAGCTTTTTACTCAGATATGGTAAAACATTCTACAGAATAAATATAGCATTCTAGCTTGCACTATTGCAGCTAATCTATTGGCAATAAAATGCCTCCGTAGCTTTCCTTCTCCTTTAAAGGAACAGTTCAGTGTAATAATAAAAACTGGATAAATAGATAGGCTGTGCAAAATAAAAAATGTTTCTAATATAGTTAGTTAACCAAAAATGTAATATATAAAGGCTGGAGTGACTTTTTTGTGTGTTTGCCCACATCGGAATACAAGATTTAAACTCTGTTTAGTCTTTTCTATGGGAAGTGCACTTAAAGGGGTGCATGTATGCACCAAACAAAGTTAAAACTGGACATGCACAATGTTAAACACAATCTGCATTAAAGTGCACTACCGTGGCTACAATCCCCATAGAGAAGTCTGGAGTCAGTTGATTCATGCCAATGCAGTGGAATTTGCAAAAAAATACAAAATACATACATAACATTGCAGGTACAAGTGCCCCTATGTGAGGGACCCACCTTTAAGTTAACTTTTATTTTGTTAAAGAATGGCAATTCTAAGCAACTTTTCAATTGGTCTTCATTATTTATTTTTTATAGTTTTTTTTATTATTTGCCTTTTTAGCCTGACTCTTTCCAGCTTTCAAATGGGGGTCACTGACCCCATCTAACAGTTAATGCTCTGTAAGGCTACAAAGTATTGTTATTGCTACTTTCTATTACTCATCTTTTTGTTAACGTCCTTTCCTATTCATATTCCAGTCTCTTATTCAATCAGTGCATAGTTTCTAGGGTAATTTTGACCCTAGCAACCAGATTACTTAGATTGTAAATTGGAGAGTAGCCAAATAAAAAGCTAAATAACCCAAAAACCACAAATAATAAAACGAAAGCCAATTGCAAATTGTCTCAGAAATTGTCATTTTCTACATCATACTAAAAGTTAACTCAAAGATGGACAACCCCTTTAAGCATTGGTATTTTGATTCTTTATTGTATAACAAATCACGCTGGCAAAGCTGTGATACTTACCAATGCAGCCAGGTTTTCTTCTTCAGATTTCAGCAATGACATTGCAGGACTCCTTTCTCTTGACTGCCCCCAGCTACTGTATGTGCAGGGCCGGAAGTAGGGGTAGGCAGAGTAGGCGGCTGCCTAGGGCCAGGCCCGGATTTTTGGAAAGGCCACCTAGGCCCGGGCCTAGGGTGGCAGGATTTTAGGGGGGCGGCATTCTATCCAACCACACCCACATTGGTTCAAAACACTGTGGATACGCAGGAGATACATTCATTTTTTAAATTTCCAGTGCACCAATCCCCAATGCTCCAATCCAGATGATGAAAATTTGCACAAATAAAGGGGAGGGTCAGGGGCGACAAATGGCAGTGGGCCTAGGGACGCCTACTATGTAAATCCGGCCCTGCCTAGGGCGCTATCATTGAGGGGTGCTCTTTTAAGGGGATTTTTATTTTTTTCATTTTGCTTATTTAATAATTTATTTAAGTAGTAATCCTGGCCCAGCGTGGGTGGAATCTATCACCTCTCGCACCTTCTCCCTCCTTCTTGCCTGCAAGTAACAGCTTCTGCTGGTGCGGTGCGGCGGCGCGACGTGCGTATGTGAATCAATGACGTCACTGACACAGTTCGCCGACTGAGAGATGCAGAGAGCTGGCGGCCTAGGCGTGTTGGTGTGGTTTGTGTGCCTCACTGCTCTGTCTCAGGCTCAGCATTTACAGACAGTTGAAGGAAGATTGTTATTCTTCTATCAAGACGCTAGTCTGTGACGCTTCCAGATTTTTTCTATTGCTGCTGGTCTGGGCGCTGGCACAGGTTATAAATACTAGGGGGACAATATGATGTGATTACAGACAGTGATCTGATTTATGTTTGGTTCAGATTGCTGCTGGCACAGGTACATAAGTTTGGGGCAAATTGGGCAATAATTGGGCAGTAATTCTGATTTATTTTTGTCTGCTGCTCGCACAGGTAAAGATCTGGGACAATATGCTGGCTGCTGGGCTTATATGCCAAGTGCAGGAGTGATGTATGATGGGTGGCTGCTGGGCATGGCACAAGTACAGGAGGGCTTTATGATGGATGGCTGCTGGGCATACTGGCACAGGTATGGAGGGCTGTATGATGGATCAAATTATCATACTATTTTGTTTTTTTTACATTTTTCAGTTTAACATTACACATTTATATTTATATAAATTAAAAGTTTAATTTGTTAATGTGTTGTACCCTTTCTCGCTTTCTTTATTTAAAAAACGACATGGTGAAGTGGGTAATGCAGGATGGGTTGGGGGGGGCGCTGATTGAAGCTCTTGCCTAGGGTGCCAGACTACCTTGGACCGGCCCTGGCTATGTGACATGTTCACAAACATTACATCATGTCCACTCGAATCAGTTGGTTGAGCATTGAAGTTCATGTGCATTGTACTGATATACAACCGCATACCTTTCAACAAGTGAAGTGTAGACGAGAGGAGCAAATATACAGTGTGGAAAAGAGAAAAAAAATGGGTTTGAGACATTATCTGTAAATTGGTAACATTTAAATGTTCATGTATCTGTTATTACTCACAGGCCTCGCACTATTGGTAGTTACTGATTCTTGATGAATATAAACTGCATATGTCTCCATGTTATGCAGCTGTAGTAGGAAAATGTGACTGTTAGCTCCACTAGAGCAAGGGCAGATGTGAATAATCAAATATTAATTTTCAAAAGTGGAGGATGTAGGTGCTATATAAATATTAGTTTAGGTCCCACCCATGGTGCAAGCAGCTATTTGTGGTAGTTCCAAGCCAATTTGGAGAGACCGCACACCTCACAAAACCCAAGCAGCGTGTCCTGGTGCTTGGTGGTAGGGGAATCGGCAACCACGCAACTAGATACGTAGAAGGATCACCGGCACACAGGAATTAGTTAGCAGGGCAAGCCCTTGCAATTTTATTAATGCAGTGCAACGATTTGGGGCACGCCCCTTTGTCAAGCATACATGCTTGACAAAGGGGCGTGCCCCGAAACGTTGCACTGCATTAATAAAATTGCAAGGGCTTGCCCTGCTAACTAATTCCTGTGTGCCGGTGATCCTTCTATGTAACTATTTGTGGTAGCACACAAACCACCACTACACCTCCAAGATCACTTCCCATTCAATCATGTAAATGCAGCATGTATTGTGGGCACATTTAGGGTCAGGGCACAGAGGCAGAATCAGGAAGATTAGTCGCCTGGTGACAAATCTCCTCTTCTTCGGGGTGACTAATCTTCCCAAACTGTCTCCCCTGCCTTCCTGCTGGCTAACATGCAAATCGCTGACGGGATGGCACTCAGCCTGATTCGTTTTCTGAAGTCGCCCGGTTTTTCCTCGTTAGGAAAACAAATGGCGCCAAGTGTTATCCCCCTGGCGATTTGTTCGGGGAGAATAGTTACCACAAAGAAGAGGAGATTTGTCGCTGAATCTGCCTCTGTGCCCTGACCCTTGAGGGTAGGGGCACATTGGGAGATTTGTTGCCCACGATTTCAGAGCTGGATTTACATAGCAGGCACCCCTAGGCCCACTGCTGTTCATTGCCCCTGTCCCCTCCCCTTTAGTCTAGCAAATTTTCATCATCGGAACCGGAGCAATGGGGGTTTGCACACAAAAAATATAAAAAATTTCAAAAAATTTACATTTAAAATTAGCTTCATCATTCCTAGCAGATGAATTCGAGCTCACTCAAATAACTGATTCCAGTACAAACAAAATCTAACAAAATAACTGCCTTTTGCACAAATCCTGCACGTAGAGAGAATGTCTGGTGATTTTAATAGAGTGAGCTCTAATACATCTTCTAGACAAAAGGAGCCCCCCTATAAGATGTATTGGATCATTCATCTGACACCCAAATCCCGACTGAAGACAGAATGAGGAGAAATAGATACGAAGTGATGAATTGTGAAAATAAACTTGATTGTTTCAGAAACAATGCAGAATGTTTGGTTATATTTACAAAGTTTCTAAATTCAGTATGCTGAAGCTAATATTATATTTTCATTTTCGCAATAGTTCCCTTTTAAACAACTATTGTATCTCTTGTGTATCCCCACTGTTTCTGAACCAATGTGGGTGTGTTTGGGCAGCATGCTGCCCCCTAAAATCCTGCCGCCCCCTAAAATCCTGCCGCCCTAGGCCCGGGCCTTGGTGGCCTTTCCACAAATCTGGGCCTGCACGATTTTTAAAAGTGAGTTCTGGTGACAAGTTGTTTGTTTTGTCTCTACATGCAACTACATGCAACTTGCCAGTCATTGTGCACACAGTTCCAAAACGCGCTGGGATCCTTTTTGGATCGATTTGTCAGAAATAGCATGTAAATAGAGAAGCACTGAAATCTCCTACAAGCACACACACATAGAGATTAGTAACCGCGATAATATGCAATTTCTTATGCGTGCACAATGACGCAGTTATGTAAGGATGCTAGCAAAGGTCGTGCCACGGGAACAACATTCTTTGACCAAACACTCGAGGCAAGACGCAGAGACACTGCATTGTGTATGTGTGAGAATATATAATTTATACATATGCATATGTGCAAAACAGTGAGCGAAAAACAACAGTAGTTGTTTTCCATTTCCTGCATGGGAGGAGAAATTAGCGTGACGCACTATGGGATACAAATCACTCCAGAACAAAAGTTGCACAAAATCTTTGCTTGTACAAAGATGCCTTGTCGCAGAGACTCGCTTTTTAAAAGTCGAGGGCAACAAATCTCCCTGTGTGCTCCTACCCAAGGCTAAGGGCACACTAGGCGATAGCGCCGCGATTTGACTCGCGGCAACTTTTCGCCGCGACTTTTAATCCGCAATCGCTGTGGAAACTTTTGCGCTGGCGTCTATGGGGAATCGCGAGCGTAAAAACACACGCGGCGATCTTTTTTCTATTGTCGCTCGAAATCGCCTCGCTAGGCGATTTCGAGCGACAATAGAAAAAAGATTGCCGCGTGTGTTTTTACGCTGGCGATTTGTCGCGATTCCCCATAGACGCCAGCGCCAAAGTTTCCCCAGCGATTGCGGATTAAAAGTCGCGGCGAAAAGTCGCCGCGAGTCAAATCGCGGCGCTATCGCCTAGTGTGCCCTTAGCCTAAAGACACACTTTGCCAAGAGTAACTTGTTTTCACGGATCCACCTACTTTGCATGTAATCCTCAGATATAATCAGAAAGAGAGATCTTCTCCCCAGGGAGCTTCTCTTTTTCTGTTTACATTGGATTACAAGGAATTAGTTTTGAGCCACAGGGGTCAAACCTGTAACTCAGAAGCCCCAATCATGTGGGAGGTTTTTTTTTAAGGAGGGGGCAAAGATTTGTCTGGGCTCCAAGGTGCTCAGACAGGTGATGGTCTATAATGATGCTCAGTATTGTATATACTGATGCCTGATCATCCCTTGTATGGATTATGCTGCTTGGCAGGTCTCTCTAACAAATCTCCAGCCATAAGAGCAGCCCTGGTGGCTTCCAAGAAATATACTAAACAAATGTTAAGTTCCATTTTGGAAGAAAATGTGGAATGTTAATAATAAAGGCCTACACTAATCCATTGTACAGCAGCATATTAACCCTTTCTAACTGGAGCTTTCAGCCTTAGAAAACTCAAGGGCAGCCTGCTAAGCAATGGACAAATGTTCTTTTTACTATTTGGAGTTACTGTCCCCAGGCACTCCCTTTTGTACAATCCTCTGCAAAAACAACACTGGCACAAAGGCTTAATCCACAATCATTTAGTAATAGCTGTCACATAAAGAATCATAATATTGTCCCTGTTAAAACACTATTAATATGTGCACACTCAGTATAGCGTGGGAAAATTACATTTGTGGCATTTGGCAACGTTAAGGTCCTAACGAGCAGATTAGTACAATTTGACCTACCACGTGTTTCACATGATTTGCTCATTGGGTCCATGGGCTGTACAAGCAGAACGCACGGGAATCAGCCTGCAGACTTATACAGCTTTAGTTTTTATGCAAGTGCAGTAGGAGTGACTGGCACTGCTCACACTGGAACCCAGATAACTTGTCAAATGTGATTTGTGAGAGTGATTCCATGCGCAGTGCAGCCCTACAATATCTGTAGTTATAATAAAGTGAGTGTCTGTGCAAGCTTCCTGATACCTTCTGTCCATTTTCATGGGAAATGGAGTCATACATCAGGCCTGTGTGCAACATGTTTAAGGCAGGGGTCCACATAGCTGTCAATCAAGGGGCTAAGAAACATGTTTAGCTATGCAGTGCCGAGTAAGAAAGTATCAGTCAGCACATTATTTGTGAATGCTGCACACAGTAAACCAGAACAAGTGTCCATTGATTTGCCCTACTCAGTGATGGGCATCTAACCCATGACCAGTTCTAGCAGCAGGATACTTGTTGGTGCAACCAATGGATCTGAGCCTTCAGAAAACACAACAATGTAATCATTTGCTTCTCTTGCCACCCCCCCCCCCCAAGATAGTGTTTTAGCTCCTAATTGTAGCTAAATCCATAAAATATGAGCATGTTGGGCAACCTGGCTTAGATATTAGCCCAATAGTCCAGCAGGATAACATTCTGCAGTGATCCTCTATAGTTGCAGTTAAGCTCCAGTCGAAAGGGGTGACTGGGGTAATATAGATTCCCCCTTCAATTTAGTTCCCCTGTATAATAAATGTCTTATTTATTTATGAATGAGACACAGGCAGCACAGTGGTGAAATGTGGATCTTTTATTCTTCCTGTAGTGCTAGTTATTTCTCATATTATTTTGTGGGAGCAGACTACTACCATCCTGCTTCCTCTTACAATGCTGGGAAGAAGGGAACAAGTCTAAAAGGGTTCATACTCCACCTGCCCGGACTGGCGATCTGTGAGTTCTGGCAAATGCCAGAGGGGCTGCTATAAGGTGCCATAGAAAGTCAGTATTTAGTGGGCTGGTGGGGTCTGTTTGGGCCTCTGTGTGGGCTTATTGGGCCTCTGTGTACCTGAAATGCCAGGGCCTATTTCAATTCTCAGTCCGGACCTGCACTCCACATATCCTCTTATCAATGGACATAAAATTCAGAATATATTCCTATTATGTATAACATACAGTAGGTGGTTATTTTACCCTTGGAAACCAAACAATGGAATTGGTAGAATTGTATGCCAAAATAGGGAATTGTCCCCACTCTGAAGAGAATAACCCCAACCAGTGTCGGACTGGGACACCAGGGACCCACCCAAAAACCCTAGACCAGGGGCCTACTCTCAGTAGTATTATTATTTCTCTCCTCATTCTATTCTCCTAGTCTCTTTTCTGTTATTCTTTTCTATAATGTATATTCCATCTAGCCTCTTTGTTCTCATAGAAGTGGCCATGAAAAAGGCCAAATGTTTAGCAGCATGAGGGCCCACTGACACCTAGGCCCACCGGTAGTTTACCTGGTATCCCTGTGGGCCAGTCCGACACAGACTCCTACTCTTAATGCTATAATTTTCTTTAAATAAATTGATCCCTTCTTGTTAAAGCCTGTTCTTCCCAAACAGTCCAGTAATTATTCTTATAATTATACAGACATGCACACACACACACACACATAGATATAGAGATATAGTGAGGAATGGATACTTTATATGCATCTTTACAGAGATTGTTCAGACATTTATATCACTTGCTATCAATGCCGTGACTGAGTAAAATTCCAAGGTAAATGTAATTCAGATATGTCAGTTATAAATACAACCCAGGTGCTGAATATTGTCAGTATACATTCTAGCCAATATAGCTTAAGAGATATAATATGTTAGGATACATTGTAAGTTTGGAAAACATTAACAGCCTTAGAAACAACTCCAGTGTTTTGGATGAAGTCACTATGGGGCTCATTATCCTACACAGGTGTCCTTTTGTACAGTTGTGAAGTGGTACATCATACTGATATTTTGAATAATAGTCATATAGACACAACTCTCCTTTATAATATACAGCAAGTGACATTTTGTTTCCTCATTTAAACTGCAGCAAACCAGCCAATTTGACTTTGTTATTGATTAGGGCACTGGTACAATTGTGCAGCTCTGTTACCAATTCGACCTAGTGGGGACATACATGCAAAAATAATTTGCTTGTATACATATTACTTTATCAGAGCAGTTATTTTTCTTCTAGGCACATATCCCCCCCCCCCCCCCATATTCAGAATAGGCAGAAGGCAGAAGAGATACCTACTTAATAAGTAAAGAGCTGTCAGAACTGTAGATGCAGAAAAAAATAGAACATTTTAAAAAAAATGTGATTTGCAAATGACAAGCGAAAGAACATCGAATTGATAGACAAATCATGAAATGATTAGAGCGATCTCATTTTATCTGAGTCAGTGCGATTTATAAGCAATCCTCGGACATAATAGATTTTGAGAAATGAGGAGAACATGTGCCCCATTTACTGATCGCCGGACACTGCAGCTTCTCTCAACCTGTCCCTCAGCTCTCAGACATACAACTGGGAATCTGGGATAATTCCCCCGCATCCCTTTCCAGGTTGAAATCGTATCAGAAAAAGATGCTGTTTTTTCAATACCAGATTCCCCCTTCTGTAAGTTAAGATAACGTTTTCCAGTGATGTATTAACTAGTGCAGAAGTCCCAAGGCTCGGCGGCTGTCTCTGCGCATAGCTGCAAGCTGATATATGTGTATATACACACGCAAACAGCTGAAAATGCATACACTGCATAAGAACGTTTGCTTGTAATGCTAAAGGTTTAGCTAATAATTTATTAAGCTACATATACGTTTTGATTTAGATGTCTTGGGATTTCCTGCCTTACGAGCTGGAATAATTAATTCCAGAAGAGTTTTAAAAAAATTCCCAAAGAAAAGCGCTGCAAAGTGCGTAAGAGCCAGCGATACTGCGCGCTACATTTAAACGCTCATTCGATCCTTTTTGGAATGAAATTAATTACCAACGGCGATTTAATATTTTAGGTGTGTAATGAAATAAACGGCTATAAAATAATATATATATCTTTTTACAAAGAATCGTTTCATATGCCTTTTTTTTACGTATTTTGCTTCTTGTGCGTAATATGCAAAATGATGGATAGGTTCCATAGGAGCCATAGATTAGATGAAGGTGATGATAGATAGATAGATAGATAGATAGATAGATAGATAGATAGATAGATAGATAGATAGATAGATAGATAATAGATAGATAGATAGATAGATAGATAGATAGATAGATAGATAGATAGATAGATAGATGATAATGGATAGAGAGAGAGAGAGAGAGAGAGAGAGAGAGAGAGAGAGAGATTATATATAATTGACAGACAGACAGACATAGATAGATAGATAGATAGATAGATAGATAGATAGATAGATAGATAGATAGATAGATAGATAGATAGAGAGATAGATGATAGATAGATAGATAGATGATAATGGATGGATGGATAGATAGATAGATAGATAGATAGAGAGAGAGAGAGAGAGAGAGAGAGAGAGAGAAAAGAGAGAGAGAGAGAGAGAGAGAGAGAGAGAGAGAGAGAGAGAGAGAGAGAGAGAGAGAGAGAGAGAGATTATATATAATTGACAGACAGACAGACAGACAGACATAGATAGATAGATAGATAGATAGATAGATAGATAGATAGATAGATAGATAGATAATGGATAGATAGATAGATAGATAGATAGATAGATAGATAGATAGATAGAATGAGAGAGAGAGAGAGAGAGAGAGAGAGAGAGAGAGAGAGATCATAGATATATATAATAGATAGAGAGAAAGAGAGAGAGAGAGAGAGCTCATAGATATATATAATAGATAGATAGATAGATAGATAGATAGATAGATAGATAGATAGATAGATAGATAGATAGATAGATAGATAGATAGATAGATAGATAGATAGATAGATATGGCATAGATCGATAGACGATGCATAGTTAAATATAAATAGATTCGACAGATAATATAGATAGAGGAAACTCTAATTAAATAAAATCATACTGCCTTTTCATCTCTCTTAGACCCCCATGTTATAAGTAACATTCCACCAATTTATGACTGCCCCAAGAGTCTAAGCCACCCTACCCTTCATTAGAGCTCCTGGGTGCTGTATCAGCTGTCCCCATGTCAGGTCACTGTAGGTCAGGGCAGTTAAACATATTAATATTGTTACTGTAATCGAACAGCCTTATGCGAGCCCTGAGTAAGTAAATGAAAGCTTAAGTGTACTCTTGTGGTTAATGAATGCAAACACCCGTAAGAAAGATAAGAAGAATGTGTGCCACAAGCTCACCCAGGCCCAGAGAGGGGAGGAAGTGGGTCCATTGCATCTCTTGTCCCAATTCTCCCATCAGCGATGTTATAATAAGAAAATCGCTGCAAGTTGGGTGAGCTTCTTTTCACTGTAGATTTTAACCATTTCAGTGTCAGGCCACCTCCAGCAACAGGAGGGTTAACTCCCCCCCCCCCACACACACACAATATTTCTGTTCTCATGAATTCAGTGTAACTCTCCCCAAACATAGCTTGTGGGGCGCTTGTTATCCCAAGCTCACTAATAGGTCACAACTTGCTCTCTGTAGTGAAAAGTTTGGTTTTTTTTACTATTTACTACTTATTTAAGGAGAGATCTTCAAACACTTTTAGGGAAAATAAAAAGCACTTTTATAACCACTTTAAAAGCTGTTTCCATTTCCCCGTAAAAGAAAAAATAAATAAAGTGAAAGGGAATGCGAGGATCAGATTTTTGCCAAGTTAGATTTCTAAGAAAGAATGGAAATGCCCTCCCCCCCCCCAGGCTCTGAGCAGTTCGGGGGCCCCAGTAATGGAGCCTGGCTCACTAACACGTCACCTTATTTGCTTACTTTAAAGGGCCTGAAAGCTCATATATTGCTCGCATTTTATTGCCTTATCTGTCATCGCGTGGTTGGATGGTGGGGAGGGGGCTTCCAAATTTTTGGGATGGGATTGAGGGGTGGGGATAACTGACGCTTACCGAAAATGAGTTGAAGCCTACTAAAGTTACTATAATTGCCTAAACGTGCATTTAATTCTATATATAGACAAGAGGAATCCAAATGTGGGCACTAGGGGACTGCAATGATAGCACCCCAATAATTGCGCTCAACAGAATAGAACAGAACAGAATAGAGTGCTATACATTCTGTCTAACAGATAAAGAAAAGATCTTCCCTGACAATATGAGAAAAATACCCTTATGAACACTAGAGTCCTTGTTTGCCAAAAAAAATACTCTAATATATTTAAATTAACTATCACTTGTATTATATATATATCTCTGTATATCGCATACACATTACATATATATAACTGTATACATGTATATATAACACGTGTGTACTAGAAAAAACGACAGTGAAATGTTGGCTAAAAACGAAAAATATTTTCTTATATATTGTAATCCTTTTAGTCCAAAACTAGAAAAGAGAAAATCTTTGCGTTTTTATCCATTTGTGTTTTTTTCAATTCTGAAGACAAAAAAACTCCCACTTCTAATCATATAATCAGCACATATAACATTAAATCGATACGTTGATCTTATTACAAACGACATATATTCACTAAATAAACAGTGTACAGAAATAAGATAAACACGAGAGTTTTATATGACCAGGTAAAAATGAAATAAGAAACTATATATATGCGCAGCACAGAAATATACGGAATTTAAATTTGCAGATTTAAGGGGGTACATTGGGGCCCAATATTTGTACTAATTCCAAGTGCCATTGTCTCTGTATTATTAGATGCAGATCTGGGCCCGGGGGTAATCCCAGTTGTTTCGTTTGTTTTATCCATTTAGTGCCAGTGATTAGCAGAGGGCATTCATCACAGCAAGAAGACAAGATTATTAGCCCCGTAAGTACCAGGGAAGAGAGCGCAGATTTCAGCGCTGCAGCACTGGAAGCCCCACACCAAATCGATACAGAGGAATGGCTGCTAATGGATAGGGCTCCTGAACTCAATGCCACAAAGGGGCAGCCGGGGTTACACCACTAATAACTAATAATTCTGAAATAGTGTCTCACAGTCATATTCTGCTTTCCTGGGAGCTGCTAACAATAGTCTTTATTGGAATGCCTAAATAAATCGTTCATATCCATTCTGATTTACCTGCACCTAGTGGTTTTCTACTAACACTTTGTATATACATTTATGTTTCTGCCCCAGATGAGCAATTAGCAAGCTTGAGAAGGACTCCTTCAGTAGGAGCACATGGATACAATTCACTATATATACTGTACATTTTATCTATCTATCATTTATCTCTCTCTCTCTCTCTCTCTCTCTCTCTCTCTCTCTCTCTCTCCATGCCCACCCCCCATACACATGCCTGTGTGTCTCCAGATGAAAGTCAGCAGCACAGAGGAACCTGATCTTGGCACCAAATTGAGAAAACGTGTCCCGGGCAGCATTATGAGTGTTAGTTCAGCAGTTTTAAGGGGCAATACTTCTTGCTCTTGTCATTTCGCTATTGACATCAGGCTGCATTACATTCCGCATGCCCTTCTGCTAGTGATGGCCCTTTAACCTTTTCTTTTGTTGCAAAGCTCCTACATTCTCCTTATGTATCAATCGATCGCCTAAGTACAATATGCTATCTGAACCCTGCTTTAACCGTGTCATCTGCCGCTGGATCAAATACCTACAAGATATGAGTGAATGGAAGAATAGTATGATACACACTCTGAGCTTTGCGGTGTGAGCACGTTTCCACTTTGAGAGGCAAGTGTGACACACTAGTGACACCCCACAGCCCTCCCGCTTTCACAGACACTGATAAAAAGAAATTAGCAAACAACTGCGCCGATTAGATAGAGTGCTGGTACTTAGCGCTTACCTTGCCTCCCTGCAGCAGAGTGCAGCCTGACACTGTCCCCGAGACTCCCATCCACCCGGGGACTCACTGCACTCTGCACACTTGGATACAATCTCAGCTTTGATCAGTCTCTGGGAAGGAAACACTGCCTTAATGATCGGGTTTCCAAATATTAATATTCCACATATCCTTTTTTTTTTTTAATTTCAGACACACCCTCTCGGATTAAGAAAGACAAACATATTAATACATCATGTATTAGAAAGATTCGATTGAATGCATGGCACCAACACATGTCATTTCTTTTCCAGGCATAAGTAAATTGTTCTGACTTGGACAGGCGTCTGTTCTATCCCCTCAAGTACTTATCTGTGTGTAACTATGTGCAATATACACTGGGGCATCATTGATCCACCTCCTCCTGAAACTGATATGAACAAGGGCAGAGTGTGGGCAGGAGTGTACCTTATACTGTTTAGTTAAGGGGCAGCCTAAAACGACTGGCTCCTGGAAATAGCGCAGGTATGATCTGCTGAACGTTCTCTTGTGCATGGGGCTCTTTATTGCTCTTCGTTGCTGCTCATCAATAACTCAGAGACCCCCCTGTCAGAAGTTTCGTGCCTGGAACACCCAGAAACCTAGAAGGGGCTGAATATCAAACTCTGGCCAAAGTGCCACACAAGGTGCTCTAATTGGTTAACTAATTATTTAACTGGCTGGACCCTGACTATGGATAGAATGAAAGATTATGATAGATTAGATTTATCATGATAGATAGATAGATAGATAGATAGATAGATAGATAGATAGATAGATGATAGACAGATAGAAAGATAGCAAAGACTTATTACTAGGGGATTTGGGTTCAAGTTTATATGAACACTAAGCACGGCAGCTACTGGGGAAATTATAAGAAAAAAGAAATAAGTTGAAGGGTTGGGTAATCAGGATTGGGATGCACATGAAGTTAAATCTGTAAAATCATTTTTGGTGACAGTGACTGTGAACTGAAAATCAGGCAACGCTCGGAAGGGGCCCTACAATTTGGGCTGCCGCAACAATTCGGGAAGGATACAATGGAGAGCTAAATGTGAGTTGGGTGTCAATGGGTGGCTTTCCCTCACCAGCTGCCTTCATTGAGAAAATGAACTGCAGACGTGATAACCTATTTTAACCCTTCCCAATGACAAGAGAATGGTCTAAGGTCTAAAACAGCGCAGATCAATGAAGTCTTTTGTGTAGACCCCGGACTTTTAGTAAAGCAGAGCAATTGGCAGAGATCGATACTTAGAAAGTGCCATATGCACCAATCCTCCAGAACAGCGATAATTGCCCTTCAGCTCTAGTCTATCCTGCCCCCATACTCTAATTTAACAGTACATTCCACCACGCCCCTCATTGATTTTCCAGCCAAGGGATGAAGGGTTGTCTAGCCTGACAGTGAAAGGGTTAATTAGTGTCCCTCCTGCCCAGTCTCCTGGGGGAACTTGGTTAATTAGCACTGGGGTGCTGGAGGAGAGGTGTTGTGCTTGTGTCAACACTGGCTCCTATTTGCTGTCACCTTTTCTGAATTGCAATGGGCTGCAAATGAGGTTGAGAGTTTAATTAGGAATAAGCGTGTAATGGACCTTGTGCAGACCCCAGGATATTTCCAGCCAATGTGGAAAAGCAAACCATTACCCTAAGACAGTAGCTTGTGAGCAACATGTTGCTCTCTAACCCCTTGGATGTTGCTCCCAGTGGCCTCAACGCAGGAGCTTATTTTTGAATTCCAGGCTTAGAGGCAAGTTTTGGTTGTAGGAAAACCAGGTGCACTGCCAAACAGAACCTCAATGTAGGTTGACAATCCACATAGGGGCTACCAAATGGCCAATCACAGCACCTATTTGGCATCCAAGAACATCTTTTATGCTAGTGTTGCTCTACAACTCCTTTTACTTCTGAATGTTGCTTACGGGTTCAAAAAGGTTGGGGATCCCTGCCCTTAGGCATACATGCCTCTCTTCTCCATAGAAAAACCCCAAGCCAAGCACCAAGAAAGGCTGTGGGTAGGATACAGAGCCACATACAATACACAATATTCCTGTAGGTTTTTGAACTTCTTGGATTTAAACTTCCCAAACACATAAACAAGTTTATAACAAAATTAGATATGCAGAAATAAAAAATAGCAGCAAATTTCCCTCCTATAGTCTTAGGGCCAGGACATTAAATAAACTTTCATCATAGCTCCACTAAACTAGTGTCCTCTACACTTACACAAATAGAGGCAGTGCCAGAGTTTGGCAGCCAGCGCTGGGGAATGTGCCAAACAGATACTTAGATACTTTACAGAATCCTATTCACACAGGCCTATTCCACTCCTTTCTTTTGACACATTTTGCCTACTCTCCTCATAGCTATGATCTAAATGACCTTCCTCTCACACGAGGGGTAAGTAGAAAAAGTCAGCCTGAAGCAGCAGAGATCACAGTGTACCCTTTTAAATATTTTATTTTAAATATTTCTATCTTGCCTCCACACAAAAAAATAATACAGTGAAACCCTGATTTTAAGTTTTTCTGCATTTTACATTTTTTATTTGTGCTCCCACCACTTTATAATGCATTTCAATGGGTGCATTTCCCTGATATTAAGTAATGTTTTCCTGGATTTTACATAATATGTACCCAAAAATAGTTTTTTTTTCTCTATTAATGTTATTTGTAAAAATAATTGTGAAATAAAGAGGTTTAAAATACTAACCAGATGTATATTTTGCCATGGCTCTGCCTGTAAATGCAAATAGAACACACTGGCACTCAAGGCAAAGGAATGCAGGGTTACCCCTTGCTGTTTATTTAATGCGAACGTGCAACGTTTCAGGGCAAGCCCCTTTATCAAGCTTCCTCCGAAACATATATAACAGTATGCACTGCTATGTATCAGAAGGAAATCCACTAAATGCTCAGCAGAATTCCACTCAGTGAGTCTGACCTTGCCAGATATAGGTCTAGGCTATCTTACCACAAGCACATAGACATACTCATTTACACATACTATACATATTGCCATTACAAATATCTTCTTATATGGTGCTTTATTTAACTGGCAGATCTACTAACCACCCTTGTATGGGGCCCCAAGTAATTATTCAGAATGAGAAAATCAGGTCGCCCGAAAACCGACTAGATTGTACCAGATATCTGTGCATGTTTGGTCAGTTTCAAGGCACAGCAATTACAGCACACCAAGACAATTACCAAACATTACAATTACAAGGCACAGAGGAACAATGGGGACAAGAGACCTGGTCACAAGGATTTACAATCTACATGAAAAGGAGATAGAAATAAAGGGTGTGGGAACCTGTCAGCAGAAATGACTTAATTCTGATATTGCTGGTACATAGGTTTCGTCTATTGTAAAACAGCTAATAGTGAGGGTGGGGAAGTTGTTAAGTGGTCTGATAAGGGGTTTTGTAGCTGTTAGGCAATGTTATACTGTTTTTGAAAAATGTTTGTATTGAGTATAGTGTATGAATTCATGAAGAACATGGGGTTGTTGTGCATACGGATGGGAATTCAGTGGTGTAACTAAACACCCATGGACACTTCTGGACTGAGATTCAAAATAGGCCCTGGCATTTCAAGTATAATAAAGCCCAGACAGAGTTTACAGGCCTAATAAATAGTGTAAGTGGCATTTTGCAGGATCCCTTCTAGCATATGCCAGAATATGTAGATGGCTAGTCCAGGCCTGCCTATGGGCTCTGGTGCAAAATTTGCAACAATGTCCTGCCATGCAACACACCCCTGCCAAACACACATCACCCACCATCTTTTTATTTATATATAATGCTGCCACTTGGCCCTGCGTGGGGGGCTTGTGGGGCAATCTCATCCCCAAAGTTATTACTCTATTGAGAGAGTTCTAGCATACAGATTACAGATGCACTGAATCCAGGATTTGGTTCAGGATTCATTCTTTTTAAACAGGATTCAGCCGAATCCTTCTGCCCGGCCGAACCGAATCTGAATTTGCATATGCAAATTAGGGACAGGGAGGGAAATTGCTTGACTTTTTGTCACAAAACAAGGAAGTAAAAAATGTTTTCGCCTTCCCACCCCTAATTTGAATATGCAAATTAAGATTCAGATTCAGTTCGGTATTTGGCCGAATCCTTTGTGAATCCAAAATAGTGTATTCGGTGCATCCCTAATACAGATGCCCTTTCATCACACACACACAGACCCTTAAATGTAGTACATATATAACAGAAGTCTATTTACACAGATGTTTATTCACAGCATCTCACTCACACATGTATAGGGATGCAATATTATAAATTAATTTTGCAGTGGCATAAAGGCAAGCATCAGTCATGGGCTGACTGCTTCTCACATCATGTTGCATCACTGCAAAAAAACAAAACAAAATCAGGGCAATCGAGTGGCGAACTACTAAAAGCTCATAGGTCATATATCCTGAAAACCAAATTTGTTCATACAGCACCAGTGTGCTACACTGAGAGTCCAGGTTGCGTTTACAATCTTTACTCCCCTCCCACAGTCACACAACACACACACAATGTCGACTGGAGCCAATGTGGGAGTGTGGGAGGAAAGAGGAGCACACAGAGGAAACTAATAGAGACATATGGAGAAGATACAAACTACTTGCAGATAGTGTCCTAGTCGCAATAGAACTCAGGACCCATTTCTGCAATGCTAGACAGCTATCCCCTATTCCCCTATGATATTCTGTGATATTCCTATGATATTCTAAAGTCCAATACAAGTATTAGAATATATCTGTGGCCCTTTCCAAACACTTTGAAAAATTTGTCTTTCTGAGCCCTATTTTGAGGATCATGTCATCCTTCCCTGCTTTTGGGAGCAGCTCCCTCTTGTTTTAGTTTTGTTTGTTTAGCCCTTTCTAATTGTTTGTTTTGTTGTTTAGCAATTGTGCAGTAATATATAGTCTTGCAATCAGCTTGCCATTCTGCTCTATGGCAAGTGAAGGCCACTATTAGATCTCTTAGTACCTCAAACTGTTAGTAGTATTACTAATGAGATTTATCCTATCTATCATCTAGCTTTATTGAACTACAAATCCCAGAACCCCCTAACTACCACAGGAAGTTAAACCATAAGGGCGACACATAGAGATGCTAGTAGCAGTGACTTGTCACAAAACAGACAATAGTGATTGGCTTTGCTAAGACACTACCATGTGTTTTAGCAGATGCAATTCTCAGTATTGTCTATGGCTACAAAAAGTAGCTGCTATTTTGAGCTCTGGAGCTTCTAGTAGTACTTATATGATGTGTCTATTCTAAGGGCAGAGACAGACAAGAAGATTTGGGGAGATTTAGTCACCCGGCGACAAATCAACTCTTCTTCGGACGACTAATCTCCCTGAACTGCCTACCTGCCAGCTAGAATCTAAATCTCTGGCAGAATTGCGCTCGGAGCGATTCGTTTTCCGAAGTTTCCTCGTGAAGATATTTTTAGCTCTGGAGCTTCTAGTAGTATTTATATGATGTGTCTATTCTAAGGGCAGAGACAGACGAGAAGATTCTGGGAGATTTAGTCCCCCCCGCTAGAAATCAACTCTTCTTCTGACGACTAATCTCCCTGAACTGCCTACCCGCTGGCTAGAATCTAAATCGCCAGCGGAATGGCACTCGGAGCAATTCGTTTTCCGAAGTCGTCCAAAGTTTCCTCGTGAGGCAACTTCAGAAAACGAACAGCTCTGAGTGCGATCCCGCTGGTGGGGAGGCAGTTCGGGTAGATTAGTCGCCTGAAGAAGAGCCGATTTGCCGCCAGGCGACTAATCTCCCCGAATCTTCTCGTCTATCTATGCCCTAAGGCTGGTGGCATATTAGGAAATTAGACACCAATCAATAAATCTTTGATATCGCGGTTGATTAATCTAACCAAAATGCCTTCCCACTGGCAAGAATCGCCTGTGGGATCGCATTTGTGTCACTTCAGTTTCCTGAAGTCACCCAAAGTTGCCTCACAAAGAAACTTTGGGCAACTTCAGAAAATGAAACAAAACGAATGCCATCCCACTGGCAATCTGAATTTTTGCAGGTGGGAAGACATTTCGGGGAGATTAGTCACCTGCAGTAGAGAAGATTTATTGCTCCCCGTGTGCCAACAGCCTAAGGAAACTTTATTTTGTACAATATTATCTCTTTGTGCATGGCCAACAAGTCTCCCTTATCCTTCCTATTGCATGAAAATACTCAAAAAGGTCTCATTGGTTATGTGCTGTGGGTTTAGATGTTGCTAGTTAATGTTGTAATGCAGTGATCCCCAACCAGTGGCTCTTGTGCAACATGTTGTTCACCAACCCCTTGGGTGTTGCTCCCAGTGGTCTCAAAGCAGCTGCTTATTTTCAATTCTTGCCAGTCCACATAGGGGCTACCAAACAGCCAACCAAAGCCCTTATTTGGCATCCCCCTGGAACTATTTTCATGATTGTGTTGCTACTCAACTCTATTTACATTTGAATGTAGCTCACAGATAAAAAAAATTGAATGTAGCTCACAGATAAAAAAAAATCATTGTAATGAATATTGCATTGCAATGAAATTGCAAACTGAAGAGCTGCTGAATAAAAAGATAAATAACTCAGAAACCACAAACAAAAAAATGAAAACAAATTGCAAATAGTCTCAGAATAGAAATGGGCAGACAGTGGATCCAGGCTCTTCTGCTAGACACATTGACCAGTTCTATATAGTGTCCTGCCTAAAGCACCAGCTTTAACATTAAAATGTAAAGCACATTTTATTTATTAATAAAAAATATTTCCCTTTACTTGACATTTGGGGTATGCTAATCGGGCTAATGCAATATAATTACAGAACAAAAGGAACTGTATTTGTCATTTCAGTAGTGTTTCAAATGTGTCAGACAATACTGATCAATATGATAAGCAAGTGAAGCCTCACCGACAAAGTGGTTTGAAACAAGATTGCAAGTGGAATAAAATGATTCCTAGTTGCTACTTGTAATTGTCTAGAAATAAGATTTGTTGTTTTCTCAGGGGCAAGTGGTGTCTAATACCAAAACGGGAAACAATTAAGCTTATTAAGCTCCTTATGTGATATGAGCCTTAGGCCCAGGGGCATAACTGTAGAGGAAGCAGACCCAGCAGCTGCAGAGAAGTGTACTAACCTTCCTGGTTCTCTCAGGGTCAAAAAACCTTCTCCATCTTGTACTCCTTCTTTAGCCCAATCACTGGTTCTAGATAGCCCGAGTAGCAGTGAAAATAAAAAGTGTTTTTAGGGCATGTTTCAAATGCCTTTAGGTTTTGTAGAAATGCTTTCAACTTTGTATATGTAGCACACCTACATTTATTACATTCACACAGTTTTCCTTTGCACAACTTACATCCTGGCTAAGATGAAGTAATTATTTTTCTAACACAAAAACTTAAGTGTGGACTGCAAAGAAAAATATCTCCACAGGCTACTTTAGTATCAGAATCCTTTTATATTAATGCATTGAAACACTGTCCTTCATTTCAGTGGAGAGCCCCAGCAAACACTTTCATTTTGCTTCCCATCTGTTCCTATGTTATCACTTTGCAACAATTTTCTGTATAGAACTAATCAATAGTATTCAACAAATGATCCTTGCAGACCTCCTGGGTGACCCTCTCGGTCCCTAATTAAGGTGACACATCTGCTTTATTTGACTTCTGTGTACACTGGCAGAATGTAGTTTAAAAATACTAAGAGTTACATAGAGTTAAAACAAGATGAGAAGAAGCCAAGTGTGGAGTTATGTGCCGTGTGAGCTGTGGATTTTGTTGCACTAGAAGAAGAAGAGATAACTAGAAGAGATAACTGTAACATACTAGCCTCTGAGGGTCCTCCTTAGGGACACACAACCGTTTCCCCATGTATTAACATAATAAGGTTGCAAGCTCTTTGGGTAAAGAACTCACGGAGGCAACTTTGGGCCACTATTGAAAACGCATCACCGCATGTGCATTAGCGCAGGCGACTTTACATTGAAGGCTATGGGAAAACACGCTGAGGCAGTTTGGGGAGATTGTCGCTCAGAAGACGAGGCGATTAGTCGCCAGGCGACAAAATCTCCTCGTGTGGACTAGCCCTTAAGTGTAATGTCCATGTATAATGGAAGTAATGAAAACCACGTATCAAGGCCTGTCAATGTAACAGAGGATGTTGCAGTGGTCCCTAAGCCCAGTGGGCCCTTACCAAGGAAATGTTCACCAGCATTTTTTTAATTTCCACCACAAGTCTATATGACACCGATTACATTCAGCACTGTCTATATGTTATTGTTGTAAGAGGTTCTCTGGTGGCCCAGTCTAACACTATAAACCACACTGCTGGGGGGGGGGGAAACTGTGTATTAACTCCTTCTACAGGCAGCCCTCTGCCTAAATAAATGGTATCTAATTGTGAGTACATTGTTTTATATCACAGATTTTGAATGTCATTATAAGGTTTTCTACCCTAACATTGGCCTGGAAAAAATAAATATCAAAGCAGGAAGAGGGAGATGTGAGTCGTAGAGGAAAGTCCCCATCCTGCCTTTTCCGAGAAAGAAAATCAGATAAACACCATTAAAATAATGAGCAGAGCAGAGCTGTTTTTGTCCTCCTAAGCTTTGATATTATATACCCTTCCTGTTCTTAACCAGATTAGAGAAGGTATGGTTTTACAAACACACAGAAAGGTGGGAAGTAAAGCAGTTAATGCAGCTGTATTAGGGAAAAGACGTGTCTTCTGCTAGACTGTTATCCAGTCTGGGGCCGGGTGGAGCTGATGAGGTTCAATCTCGCCAAACATCTGCCTACGTATCTCAATAGACCTATGAAGCCAGCCTAGCTAGGTCATTGTGAACTTCATGAAGACACCGCCTTATTTTGAGGGAATTGGAGACAGTAGGTTGCTTATTGAAGCTAAAGGCCCAATTTACCAATTTGTAACCAAATTAACTTTCCGTCTATTGAAAGACTTTAGAGTATTTTACTACACTTTGCCATGATGAAATCTGGCTGTTCCTCAAACTGTGAGAGACACATAAATATAATGAGAGCAAATGTAGTGCAGCATAATGCTGTGTGTAACTGGAAATGGCAGAACTGGATTTCTCCTGCTGTACTTGGAAAGATGTAGGGTGTCCTCTAACTGAGAGACATTGGAGGCTTTCAGAAGATGTAGAAATATATGTTTCTTGGGGTGCTTGATTTTGGTCACTGTTCCAGCAAAAGGAAATATTAAACAAAAACCTGGCCACCCAGTTACTTTTATAGTATACAGGTGAGGAAATCATTCAGCAGACCTATACTGACATAAACAAGGGGGTATATTTGTAGGCAAGCCAAAGCTGACATTTTATTTTTATTTTGATTATTTTGATAGGTTGTACCACCAAGTATCCCAGTGTGTAGTTGCAACATGTTGGTTAGATGCAAAGAACAACCCATAGTTCTGCAGTGGATCAGATTAGAACCTGGGGTTCCCTGAGCTCCAAGTGATTGTTGCTTGGGGAATGACTCCTACAACCTTAATTACAAGCATATCTGCTGACTATTGCTTGCCTGACTTTAGTGTAGTGCCAACAAATATTAATGGGCATCTATTTTTAATTTTAAAATGCTAGTTTGTCTATAGAGATGCATTGATGGTATTTTGGTTCTTAGCCTCATTCAGTATATAGATTGCAACTAAGACTGGGCGGCTATATTTTTGTCACCAAAATTTGTAGGGTAAAAGTGCTGAAAATGACACTTAGCTGCTAATTGAATGGGTGAAATATATCAGTCAAATTGTTCTGACACAGTATCCTGCAGAAGACTATCTCAGAAACCAGCAAACAGTGAATACATGGACTCTGTTAGCTTATCAAATATGGTATATTAGATTTCGACAGAAGGTGCAGATCCCTGAAGCTTCTGATAGATCTATTCTATTAAACCAGCATTCTAGGTAGAATTGGTTAAATAAACATAACCTTGTTACAATTTTACCCTAACTAAAGGTGTCAGTTAATTTACTCTGAGCCCTGGGCTGCTGTCCCAACACTCCTTATAAGAACGGCTCCTTCTTTTAATGAAAAATTCTTTCACTAACTATGAAAGCAGGCAAAATATCCAAGTGTTGCATCATTGGGTCAAGAATCTTTGTAAATGAGATCTTAGATTGCAATCAATGATGTTACCTACAGGCAGAAAGAAAGTTCAAAAATAGGCCAAAATTCTCTCATTATTTAGTTTATCATTACCACCTCATTACAAAAAATGAGGAAAGACTGAAATATTTGCTTACAAATAACATGATATTTAAAGGGGCTTAATATTAGCAAATACTATTGGTACCTCTAAAAAAATATGAGTAGAATCAAAGCATTGAGGGTTCCTCATTTAATTTCAAACAGATTTTATAGACTCATGAAGAACTGCTTGTATTAATAATATGAATTTTCCGTGTATTGTGTCTGGTCACCTCACAAGGCATGTTTTTAAGGGTGATAACAGACTGGGTGCAATGTTGCCCATGTGAATTTACTTCACCTATAGGAATTAAAGTACTGGAAGATATATTTGCCTCTTGATGAATGGAAATCACTGCAAATGGAACAGGGCGGTGGCAGGCGAAGAAACTTTGTCTTCTGCAGGAAATATCCTCTCCCACTGGCAACAAAGCACCCAAAAATATGGCTTATCTCACAGCTATTTTCATGAGAACCCGTGGTAAAACACTTCCTGTTGAATCCGGACCAATCTATTTCTGAAGTGACTTTATTTGCTTATTTGCTCTGTAATCATATCTATGAAATTTATGTTTTTGTATCACAGCAGCATTGCTTATTGCCTGTGTAAAATTAGCATTTCTGCCTTGCAGTGCTGGAGTGGAGTTCAATTTTAGCTTAGGCACTTTCTGCAAGGAGTTTATATGTTCTGTGTGGGTTTCCTCTGGATTCTATGTTTTTTTCCCACACTCCAAAAACATATAATTAAAGCACCCCAGAATATGTCAGATAGTGTTAGACTGGGGTATGCGTTGCCTACCAGGGCTGCCAAATCAGGACCCTACCCCACAGGCTCCCATCCCTTTTATGAGCCTCCCTAGCCCAGAAGTAAGTTCCAGCTGATGCTAACCTGCATCCCGAGTACATTTTACCTTGCCACAATTGGGAGTATGGGCTGCATACTGTATTCAGCAGATGTGGGTCCCACCAGATTTTTCCCTGCGTCCCACCGGCCCAGTCCGACTCTGAATTAGGGTAATAATAATACTTCAAACTTCAATGATAGATTAGTGAACTGGAACTGTGTTTTACTCAATCTCAGGTAGATAACAATGGAGGATATAGTGCAGCAGGGCACTTATTCAATATAAAACACATTTGAGCCCCAAATTACAAAATAAAATGATGATACAATACTGGTGCCCTTTGTCAGACTGGGCCAGCAAAACCCTTGGAGTACTACATGAAGACTGAGAGCCCTTAGTTGGACAGTCCTGCTGTGGGGAATCAGCACTCTACATTAAATACTGTATCATTTTAATAAAAAGTGTAAGGATCCAGCATCTTTGTTTAAAGATGATCTGTAGCGCTGCAGCTAGGATATAAGCACAAGGATACAGGCAAAGTGGGGAACTACCACTAATAGCATTCAGAGCTGTAGCCTGCCACCAGACCAAATACATCCATTAAAGTAGCACGATTAAACTGATGCAAATTCATCATTTTCAAAGCAAGTCACAGCAAGCAGGCCATCTAATTCAATGTTTTGAGGATGAATTACATGGCTATCCATATACCTTCCTCGCGTGAGTATTCAGTTTATTTGACATTTTCTAAGCAGATGTCTATGCTGAAAAGCTCACAAGTGTGATTATATCCTCCTTCTCTAATTATTTGCTTTCATAGTTTATAAACTGGAGCTGCCATGTGGCACAATTTATGCATTATCCATGTTCTTACATAGTGTAAACTACGTAAAGGGGAACTACAGCTTCCAAACCAAAATTTGATAAAGAGGCCCACATAACACAGAAACCCCTAATATACCCATCACAGTTACCTGTTTCTTCAAAAAGTATGAATAAATGCCATTTTCTATTCTGAAATCCAGCTGTTAACAGTTATTTTCTTTCTGCATCTTTGAAATCCTGGCAGTGTAAAGGACTAAACACTGATGTTACAAATTGTAACAACTACTCCACAACTTACAGACAGCATGCAGGAACTACATAACCCACCATGCATTGCACTATGATGTTCTGTTCCTTATTGAAATCACATGTGCAGGCAGGGAATTGTGGGGTTTGGAGGATGCAGTCTAAGGACAAATGGCTGTTGATACAAAGTAGCAATAGTCAGCCAGCTTACCAAAGTAGTCAGACAGATATCAGCAGGAGAGCAGAGGGCAAGGCTTAGGGAACTGTCAGAAACCATTAAAAATCATGAAAAGTCTGCATATTTTTTTAATTGATGTATATTGCAAAGTTGCTTGAAATGCACTGGACAGATGCACTGGATCCAGGGCTCAGATCATACCAAAAAATTTTGACTTTGAGGATTTGGATATGATGAATCTTTAGTGTTCAGCCAACCAGACTCGGAACCCTTAGGGCAATGATGCCCAACCAGTAGCTCGCGAGCAACATGTTGCTCACCAACCCCTTGGATGTTGCTCCCAGTCGCCTCAAAGCAGGGGCTTATTTTTGAATTCCAGGCTTGGAGGCAAGTTTTAATGCATATAAAAAACAGATGAACTGCCAAGTAGAGTCTCCTGTAGGGGCTACCAATAGCCAGGGGTGCTTCGCCAATGAGGCGAGTTGAGGCTGTCGCCTCAGGCGGCAGCGCCCCACTAGGTACCAGGGGCAGCAAAAATGCTGCTCCTGGTACTTTAAGAGCGAATTTCTGGGGGAGGGGGGGAGGCGGCAGAGGGGCCAGGATCGCCCCTGCCAATCGCCAATCACAAACCTTATTTGGGACTAACAGGAACTTTTTCATGTTTGTGTTGCTCCCCAACTCTTTTTACATTTGAATGTGGCTAATGGGTACAAAAAAGGTTGGGGACCTAACAGGGATGTTTATGGTGCTTAAATATATCCATATTAGCTAGCTCAAAAATTCTGCTTTAAAGAATTACCTTACAAGCACTAGTACTAATGTTGGTCAGGTGTCAGTCTATGTGTGATGGGCCTGCCTCACTGATATCTGGCCAAAAATCAGCCAGATATTAAGGCAGGTTTTAAAATTCCACTGGACTATACAGTCATAGGTACATTGGTGTGATCTTCAGCTGACAAGTCTCTGTAGTCCCCAATGTACATGGTCAGGCTGGGCCAGTGGGACACCAGTAAAAAACCCAGTGTACCCCACTGACCCAGGCCCAATCCCAGCTGGGAATTGTGGGCACTCCCCTTGTTGCGACTGCAAAAGGTAAAAAGGTACAGGGTGGGTGAAGTTGCTTGCAACTGGGGCCGGGGCATGTGACTGGGGTGAGGAGGGCCATGACTGGGGCGGGGGGCCTGCAACTAGGGTGGCGTCCCCTGATTTGCAGCCCCAGTATGATCCAGTCACTTGCCCTAAGACCAACAATCTGATCAGCCCAATTCGGCCCAGTGCAGATCCACTTTTCTGGCTATGTTTGGCCAAATTTAGAGCCACAGCAATTGATCTGTGCACAGTGCTGACCTTTGAAGGCCTGTATAAAAATACTGGCATGTTCATACAGTGACTATCAGTACATGTATGGCCAGCTCAAGTAAATATTATACAATCTCCATAGCCTTTTTTTATATTACATCACTATTTTATATTAATACAAAAGTAGTGGCTAAGTGTGCAGTCAATTTTGAGCTCAAAATTAGTGACTAAGTATGCAGTCAAATGTGACCTCTTTAGCACCACTGCATACACTGGAGATATATATGGTAAGATTAAAGGTAAAGTTGCCTGTCTCCCCAGCCTGAGAGAGTTTTAGTCAGCCCTTTCAATTTCTTTAACAAAGTGGTCTGTCCAGGAATACTGTGAGAGGGTTACCTTTTTTAAATGATGTGCTGGTGTGTTTGTGTAGCAGATAGGCAGATAAAGAAGGGGAAAGGTGTTATGCTACCAGTATATACAGGGCAGCCATCGGGGGGGCAGGAGGGAGAATTGTAGGGGACCCTGAGATCTTTCTGAGAGCTGCTGACTTCGGGAAGGCATGGACGTTTAAGGGGCCCTGGCCACCAATTTTTTTATAATGTGGGTGGGGGGGCCCTGGCCACCAATTTTGGCCACCAACTTTTTTTCTCATGTGGGGTCCTAGCCACCAATATTTTTTATTTTTTATTAACATGTGGGAACCCTAGCCACCAATATTTTTTTTTTACTGTGTGGTGGGGAGGGCTGACCTGTAGGTGGGGCTTGCAGTGGGCGCAGCCCAGAGGGCCCAGGAAATTTTGTCGTACGGGGGCCTGCGATTTCTGATGGCGGTCCTGAGTATATACATATCTACTGCATAACTTTGGCTAAATAGCATTTCCAGCCACTGAAAACTTACCCCAGACAGGACAGAAGCAATTCAGTTAATGTATCTGCTGTTAATAAGAGCTGTGGGATTTTTAGGAAACTGTTTCTGTATCAGTTATAGAAAAAAAATGTAGCACAGTTTCGGTGTTGCAAAACTACAAATCCGCACACCCTGAGCCTCCCCAAGCCACAATGCATTGTTCCCTGCAACTGTCACTGCGATGTGAGTTTATTCCTAGAGGCAGAATGGCCTGTTATTCTTTGCAGCAGGGATGTCACCGGCAGACAGAGATCAAGTTTGGGACATTTGTGGACTTTGGCTAGTGGCTGGGAGGAGGGGGCTAACAAGTAGCTGGAAGGACAGGCCAATATTTAACTAGGATTGATGGCCATCACATCTTTCTTTGTTTGCTTGCAAATTAATCAGCCAGTGCACAGTCGGCGCCAGTGTAGATTTATCGCACTCAAGAGGGTGAGTGGGGACTGGCTCAGGACACAAAGCCGCTTCGCACCTTCCTGCTTTTGATCCCAGATTAGTGCAGACTCTACACAATGCTGCCACACAATACGAGTCTCCTGAGAGCTGTGCATGGGAGGTCACTTATTAGGGAACAACCGACACCCCTTCCCCACACAACTTTATGGGGGTCAGTGTTTGTGCAGCTCTACCGGCACGCGCATGAAATGCCATTAACAATTGTACGAATTCAAAGGGAAAGTAACAGAGAACACGGGAAAGGGCCTGGGCAGTTCTAAATAAAATGGACCAGTATTTTTGCTCCAGCAATTCCCGGATAAACTGGGATTGGGGATTGTACTGTAAGGGGAGTCCAGGCATGAAGCAATGGGGTTACTATGAAGCAGACTATGTGACTGCCCAGGGTGGGGGTTCGAGTTAGAGGGGGCTCAGAGGGGTTCTGCCTAATAAGCAGATGAATAGGACATACTGTAGATATATGCTGGAGGGAATTAAATACAATGTGACTATAAGTAAAGTTTTATTTGTGTGTCTGTGGCCTATGAATGAGCGGCTACGTCTTGTTATTGTGACTTGTCCTGTACAGTAAGTGCTGAGTATACTAACAGTAACTAACAGTAACATGAAGCCAAGAGACAGCTGGCAAGTCAGTCCATTGGTTACTTTATTTGTCAGACTGCGACCTGTCAGTCCTCTGCCCTCACCCCCCTCCCCTTGTGCCCTAACACAAACACAATCAGTTTGTGTGTTTATTCACGCTGTGCAAATTTAGTTGCACTAACATTAGGGATGCACAGCCCAGAGGCACCGGCTGGGACACACTGCTAGCGGAGTCCTGTCATCTACACAACTGGCAACAAGAAGAGATTATAATTGGCAGTTTAGCACTACTTTACTCCGAATTAATGTAATTACACATCTATTCAACAACATCTAGGTCTGCTGGTGGATATTGGGAGTTGTAGTTGGGGGGGGGAACAAAAACAGGGATACCGCATTAACTGCATCTATCTATCTATCTATCTATCTATCTATCTATCTATCTATCTATCTATCTATCTCTATGTCTGTATTTCTCTCTTGATATGTTTTATATTTTTTCTCTATCTCTTGCTATTATCTCTCTCTCTCTCTACATTTATAAATATATATATATATATATATATATATATATATATATATATATATATATATATACACATATATATGTCTACCTATCCATATTTCTGTCTGTATCTATCAATCATATTTCTCCATATTCCTCTTTATAGTTTGCTATCTATTTATGTCTGTTTTTCTGTATATATATTTCTATACGTGTCTTTCTTTCTTTCTCTATTTATATATTAATGTTTACCTCTCCATATTCCTGTCTGTATCTATCAATCATATTTCTCCATATTCCTCTTTATAGTTTGCTATCTATTTATGTCTGTTTTTCTGTATATATATTTCTATACATGTCTTTCTTTCTTTCTTTCTTTCTTTCTTTCTTTCTTTCTTTCTTTCTTTCTTTCTTTCTTTCTCTATTTATATATAAATGTCGACCTATCCATATTTCTGTCTGTATCTATCAATCATGTTTCTCCAATCTCCATATTGCTCTTTATAGTTTGCTATCTATGGATAGTAAGACTGTTGCTGTATAGAGAAAATGAAGAATTTACCCCCTTCATCTCCCACCGCCTTGATCCCAGTTAGAGAGAGCGGCCCCCTCCCCTCCAATATATCCTGGTGAATGAGAGTGATCCGAGACTCTGGCCACTAAACAGACTTGACCAGTCTGGCGCCGAATGCTCTTAAGTATGTGAGTGAAAAATGCGCTGTTGGGAGGGCTAATCACTTCAGATGTTCCGCTCCTATCTCAGTGCATTTAGCTCACAATGCTGCGCCTTCCTCCAGCCACTAACAATCTGCTTCCCCATCTCCCCTCGTCTTAACCCTTTCGGCTCAGCTCTGCTCATTGGGCCCAGACACAAATCCTAAGGGGAAACTAGTTCTGCTTGTATGTTGTCCTATCTTTAGCAAATAGAAATGTTCAGATTACAGTGTATCTGCCCGTGTATGGCCACCTTAAGAAATATGTGTTATGATGATAACAGCTAAGCAGATATCCAGCTAGTGCACACACATATATAATGCAGGGGACTGGGCCCCGGGTGTGAGCAGATGTGACCCCCATGGCTGTGGAATACAGGCAGCAGCAGAGCCAGTGAGTGGACATTTCACAGTTTGTCCTACAAATGATGTCTTGATTGCTGGACAGATAGACTCGTCACTCGGGGCAGAGAAAGGCTACAGGGCAGCAGCAGCAGGCAATCTGTGTATGTGATCCCAGAGTGAGATATCACACGGAATTAGTGCAAAGGACAAACACTGATGTCTGGGAGATTAGAGGTTTATCCCAGCAAATTACACTTTCTCCCCAGCCTGGCTGGGATGAGGGGGGGGGGGGTAGGGATAAAGCTTTTCTCTGGGAAAAAATAGGATATCCAAGGAAAGCATACAGACAGGAGGAATTGACCTCAATATGACAGCAGGCGTACCACACAATGTAATAGTCTTTATTATAAGGTGTGATCATACACAAGCAGTCCGGCGCAGGGCTAATTACTGTACAACCCCCACATTTTATTGTGGGATCTCATTTTATGGATTTTCTAACTGTATGTGATCACAATCTACTCAGAAAGAGAGTGAAAGGCATGAACACGGGATTCCCAGCTCGCTCCCCAAAACAACACAATACAATGGTGTTCTCTGGGCGATTAATTTCTATATTTAATAAGCTATAGGAGGCTATCTAGGAGGGGCTAGGAGCACAGAGGCAAATTTCAGTAGCGATCATTGGCCTGGGCGCAGTGTAATTGGGCAGTTGCGCTCCCCCGGGCAATCAGTGCGCCGCGCTTCCAGCAGGGATCGGTTGGAGCCGGCAACGCGAGCACGTGATGGGAATGATCTTGGGTCTCATTCCACCAACCCACACATGGCCCGAGCTGCTCGCACTTATCCTTCCTGTCATTGTGACGGGACGAGGCGATGAAATGGGAGTCCCACTGAGAGGCTGCTGATAAGTCAGGGTTGTAGTTGGCCTCAGAGGCTGCTGTGGAGGAGGCAGAGTAGCTGCAGATGGACTGTCAGGGAAAAGCCTCCCCCGCGTGCACACGCACAGCATTCCCCTCCCCCCGCTGGGTGCATGTGTTTTCTCTCCCTTTGCTAGCTAGCCACCTAGAGGTAAGTGCCTTTCCCTGGCGACTGAATAGCTCGCTGTGTTCTTCCAGCCCCGCTACACCTTCCTGCTGTGACCCCTCCCATCCGATCATGTTGACATATTCACACGGCATTATGTAGTAGTGATGCTTTGCTGCGACGCTACAGCTTCCGACACCTTCTTTTTATAACTCAGCCCTGTCCCCATCCAGCAGACCTGTCAAAACCCCGCCTATGGAGCCACACAATTGGTCCGAAAGCGTCAAAGGGCCAATCAAGTAGGTCTGGGCTCCTCGCATTGCCACAACACATCCCTGGGATATGGTGTAAGGAGAGGCTCCATTCACACACACGCAGGATACTTGAAGCGGGACTGTCTCTTTCCTCTGTCTTTTCTCTCCCACCCTCTCCTCTTCCTCTGTAACCCCAGCTCCCTCTCTCCTGTCTCGTCTCACACTGGCACATTCTCCGGGAAGGGAGGCTGCTATTTATTAAAAAAAAGAAGGACAAAGGGAAACAATCCATTTGGGGGAACAGCGGAAGCACGAGAGTGCACTACAAAATAGACTTCTGCATCTTCACTCTCAATCCTTACCTGGAGCTGTAACAGCCACTGGGGCTGCCGCAGATGTTGCTGCTTGTCTACAGAACCCGGACTGTCCCAGTCACTCTCTGATCTCCGCACAAGCGAAACTCTTGGAGCAGAATACTTTTGGCCGGGGAATTTGATCTCTTCTTCTTCTCTCTAGTCGAATTAAAACACAACCCAGTCTGAGAATTAGCCGGCAGTTTGTGTCAATGCTTGTTTCTGCCACTTTAATGTGCCCGTGAAGATCCTTCAGACTGGACTGAGCCCCAAACGGTGACATCCAAAGGGTGCAAGTGAATGAATTTACCCATGAGAGACCCAGTAATTTCAGGGTCAGGCATGGCTTACCATCCATTCCTATCCCACAGGGCACCAGACTTTGCAATGAGTGCTGTTCTTGGACACCAACCTCCCTTTTTTCCAACCCTGGCTCTGCCACCCAATGGGGCTGCTCTTTCCCTTTCTAGTGCCCTGGCCAAGCCCATCATGGATCAATTAATGGGTGCCGCAGAGACTGGCATCCCCTTTTCATCTTTGGGTCATCAGGCAGCTGCTCATTTGAGGCCTCTTAAAACCCTTGAACCAGAAGAAGAAGTTGAAGACGATCCAAAAGTCCACCTGGAAGCCAAGGATCTCTGGGAACAGTTCCACAAAAGGGGAACAGAGATGGTCATCACAAAATCTGGGAGGTGAGTCACAGCCTTTGTCTCCATTGTACATTAGAACTGTTTTTTAAAACATAAGACTTGGGCAGGGGATGTACACAACTACACACTCCATGTACTATCATTGCCCAGATCTGCAGATTCCTGTTCCATTTCCAATTCACCTGGCACTCCTTATTTCCTTTCTCTTCATTTATTTATTATTCTGCGTATGTTTCTACTTGTTTCTGTGTAAATCTGGGCTCAGGAATCATTTCTATTTGTCGGATTTACAAAAAAAAAACAAAAAAACACACTTTCAACTCCCAGGACTTTAATACAGAACAGCATTTTGGGGTAAAAAAAATAGAAAGTGAAACTTTTCGGCGTATAAATAAGAAATACACATCAACACAAGTGCAATGTATGTAAGTGGCATATACTCCTCGCTTTACTTCTGACAGCATTTAGTAAACGAAAACATGATTATATTGCATATGGTTCTATCTCCTCTCCAGCAATATAAAGCTTTATTACTGCAATTGTATTTACTGTATTTAGGCCCTGGGTGCGGCGTCTCCCACTCCCTCCTGTCTGTCAGCTACGGTCAAAGTTTTGCACCAAAGGTTCGAAGAATTGTGCCACTTTATTGTATATATTTCCTGCAGCTAGAACTGATACTAAATAACTTTATGGCACTGGTATATACAGAAGGCAGCTTGCTATCGATGGTGTTAAATGCCTTGTGGAAATATGTCTGTGTAACGAGTGTGTATTTTATGTGTGTGTGTGTTTGTGTATGTGTATACCCGCACAATCACACATACACATGTAAAAATCGTTTATTTTATACGGATAATTACAGAAAGGAGGACTAGTCCATACTGAGAGAAATATGTTTTTGTGATAGCCTGTATAAAAGGCCTCAAATGTACTACTGCACGCACAAACACACAACATTCTCCTGGGTAGTGTGCAGTTGCTATAACCAGTGGCATTTCCAAGAAAAACCCTATTCTGCACTAATCAGTAGTCACTAAATCACTTATCTGCAAGAGATTGGGCCCATCTGAATTCACAGCAATGTGCAACAGAACCCTTCCCCCAATACACAGACACTCACACACTAAACAAACCAAAATAAGAAAGTATGTAGGTAAATGAATCCAGAGGAAGGTTTCCAAACCCTGTCCTTACAAAGTGATTGTGGAATTATTCAATTGACACAGCAAGCTTTGTGTCCAGCTGGACTTTTTCTTGAATGAAAACTGGATTGTCTGTGACTTGACCAATGCTTTTTGCCTGCAAATGGCACAATTGTTTATTATATTTATAGAGGAGTGCGTATTTTGTAGGTATTTTTTTTATTTAAGGCTCTCGTGTTGACTTTAAAATGAAAGAGTATATATATATATATATATATATATATATATATATATATATATATATATATATATATATATTTATATTTATTTATTTTTATTGTGTTGTTTTGTGTAGGAGAATGTTTCCTCCATTTAAAGTGAGGTGCTCTGGTCTGGACAAGAAAGCCAAATACATTCTACTGATGGACATTGTGGCTGCAGATGACTGCAGGTACAAGTTCCATAACTCCCGATGGATGGTGGCTGGAAAGGCAGACCCCGAAATGCCCAAACGAATGTATATCCACCCAGACAGCCCGGCCACTGGGGAGCAATGGATGTCCAAAGTAGTGAACTTCCATAAACTCAAACTGACCAACAATATCTCGGATAAACATGGATTTGTGAGTATTCTTGACAGTATTTCTTATCTCTCGCCTCGCATGCGATTTTTTGCAATGTGTGAAATTTACACTTTTTCATATTTAAAAATACAACAGCATTGAAAAAAAACCCCACAAACAGACTAAAAAGTAATATTGTAATGCATGTGTTTACATGATAACACGAGTTATTAATACTGTGAAAGATATTCACATATTTATTCTTCGTTTTAGGAAAGCTTATACATTTAGAAAACAAATATGTCTGAAACAATCACAGGTCTAGATGTGTGTGTGCTGCGTGTTACTTTATAAAGTGTGTTATTCTGGTTATATAAGATATTTTTCCTTCAGGTTGGATGAAAAATAATGCGATGCCCACCCCAAGCAAATTGATGGGCCTCTTAAATGTGGTTGATGAAAGGAGTTCACTAATTAGATAAAATAGGCATGTGATTTGGGAGGATATAACTAATAAGTGATACCAGATTCTTTGCTTTTCTAGTTGGGACCTGTGTGTGTGTGTCTTTGACTTGCTTATGTTTTTATTTCCTTCTGTATTCTTATTGCACAGCTATATAACTCTATATATCTATCACACACATTAACCCTGTGTTAGCAAAGAGAATATTTCATGCACTGATTTGCCAGCCTCTGTCATTTGTCTGGAATTATTCTCTTTTCTAATGTCTGCTGTGAATCCTATTTAAAAAAAAATTGTGTGTACAGTATATAACAGTAGGTTATTTTATATTCTGTCCTGTTTTCCTTGCAGACTATTTTAAACTCCATGCACAAATACCAACCCAGGTTCCACATAGTGCGAGCTAATGACATTCTGAAATTACCCTACAGCACATTCAGAACTTATGTGTTCCCTGAGACAGAATTCATTGCAGTGACTGCATACCAGAATGATAAGGTAAGAAGCTTATAGGGATTTAACCAATGTGTCTGGGTTTTGCCCCCTCCCTTTCATTTCTTTATGTTAAAATTGCAATTCTTGCTTTCAAACAAAACCTTCCATTTTGCATCCCTAGTATGAAGGGATATCATCAATGTATCCTGATAACAGGATTCTCGTTTACTAGGTGCTCTACTTCTGTCATTACTAGGTCTCCATGAAAATGAGATGTAAAATTACATGCTGTATTTTAATATTTTAGTATGTGTGAGCTAATGGATGTTTGGGATTGTTTAATAGCTGAGTCTTATGCCTTGCTGAAGAAATTCAGTTTAAATGGGCTATACAGTCTGTAAAGAAGTGTTGCTATTGTGGGAGAATTATTTATCAACAAAAAATAGTTCCTAAACACAAACAACTACCTCTTCCATCATATGAATAACACTACATCTGCACACATTATTCTAGAACCTTGAATTCTGTCATTCTTAGTACTTTCTGCTCCTGGTTTTTTTTTTCTCCCGAAAATAATGATTCTATCCTGTCATCATTCACGTGGACAGAACATAAATGAAACATTAAGCCAACATTACTTAAGGCTGATGTAAAATATAGTGCACACAAACTTGTGTGGGAATTAAATGTTCTATATTCATCTACAGCTATTAGATGCGTTATGTGTTTTCTGAGGAGCAGGCAAAACAATTTAAAATGTTATAAATAAATAAAATGAACATTTGATTTTGTTGCATAATTATTCTATAATATACAGTAAGGTTAGCCCGCATTTCATTAACGCTGACTAGGTGTCCTATTTATTTAAAATAGCTTTTTTTTTTATTTAATTGACCCACGATGTCAGAGGTTTTCAATAAAGGTAAACAACTGATTTGGCCCTGGCTCTCATGTTTAGTGAGAAAGAGAGGGCAGAGAAAGTAAGATAAATGAAAACAAATGTTCTGTTCAGGATCCGCGTCCCCCTGTTATAATTCAAAAAGTATTTGCACAGATGAAAAAAAAAGCTTTCCCTAATGAAATAGGGTCTGCCTGCCCTCCTCCAGAGCCAGCTCATTATGCTGGAAAAAGATATTTATCTTCTTGTCTTGTCCTTCACAATTACTTTGAATGAGTTAGACTAAAATCGAATTTATAATACTCGGCAAGAAATATTGTTCGAGTCGATTGTCCACGAATCGCAGGGCTTTCTAATAGCAGTGCAGTAGTTGTGCGGGCGGGTGTTTGGTGTATATGTAGGTCTAGCATTGAAAGAAAACGATTTAGTTACCGGTTAATGGAAAGTAATGTTTGTCCATTTACTTTCCACAGATCACTCAATTAAAAATTGATAACAATCCCTTTGCCAAAGGCTTTCGTGACACTGGGAATGGCAGGAGAGAAAAGAGGTGAGTGTGTGGCAGGATCACACTGGTCTACTGTTTGTTTTGTGTTGGCAGAAAGAAGAAATAAACTCCTGGCCACAGCCATTTTTTGTTTTCGGGTTAACCCCTTCGACTCATGCCAGGGCCAGAGATCAACACCATGGTTGTTCCAGGAGATATTGGTATATGCCAAGCTGTTTCCATTGCCCTCTACAAAGAAACCTTGATGGTTTGGGGGTTTTTTTCTTTTACTGTTACCATAAAAATGTTTTTGTTTTCTTTTAAAAAAAAAACCATTTGTTGCTTTTGATTTTTGTGAGTTTTACTTAAACCTCAAGTTATGAGGAAATGATTATTGCTACAAAGCGAGTAAAAAAAAAAAGATCTGTTCCTAAAAGCCAAAGTAATGAAATAAAATCGAGGGAAGTTTGTAATTGAGTTGGCTGCTCTTGTAATGTGAAGGCAAATGTTATTTTAGTTTTAACCATTTAAAAGGTCGTGTTTGAGCAGTTATAAACTGGAGGGAGAAAGAAACAGAGGCTTCTGACTCGCAAACATTTTTATTTTTTGCTTTCATATTTATATGTTGAATTGTTAGTAAAAAAATAAGTGTGCGGGGGTGAAGTTAATAAAAAGCCTCCTGCAGTTGCAGCTGCAGTTAAAGTGAAACTGCCTATCGCTCTGACTGCAGCTCTCGCTCTCTGTAAGGGAGATGGGCAGTTTCACTTTAACGCGGAGGGGGATTTGCAGCAGAAGTCGAATCGCTAAGAATGTCCAGCACCTGCGATGGAAAAGTCAGTGTGACACCTACCCGTGACATACCTCAGCCCTCTCACACTGGCATCCAATATCATCCCTGTCCCCTGTTGGTTTTGGATCCCTTCTGCCAAATTTCTTATCTCACATTCCAAAAAATGGCATCCTTTATTCTGTAGCACTGGCGCATTTCTCCTTGCACAAGTGTGTGCGCGCATAGGAGTGTGTCTATAATTCACACATCTGCACATCCCTGGGAAGCTCATAGAGCTGAATAGAGCAGTGAAGAATCGTAAAGTGCATTTAATTGATGAAGAAAGAAGCCATGGCGCAGTGCATTGCGCACGATCTGCTACTGATTCGTTCATTTATTCAGAAGTCTTAAATCTGCAGGTCTTTGGCACTTCATAAATTCAGATCATTTTTTTTTTTACAAAGCATTCTGTTGATAGTTCTTGGGCAGAGGATTGGAGATAGCAGGGCATTTGTTCCACTGATCTTTGCACATAGCAGATCATTGGATCAATACGATTTTGCGCAGCTGAGACAGGTCCACAGTTAAAGTGCAAAAAGCAATGGTGACTTGTTTGGGTAAGGAAAAACTAAAACGAGATTTTTTACTTAGTTTAAATAATTATTTTTTAAAGGTATACGCCATATTGTGTCTATCAATAAATGTAGTTACTAGTCAATAGCTGGCGCACAGTATTTAGTATTTTAGGTATTTTCTACTTTTTTTTAGGAAACAGTTGGCCTTGCACTCCATGCGACCTTATGATGATCACCAGAAGAAGGATAATGGGAGTTCGGACGAGTCCTCTAGTGAACAAACTGCCTATAAATGTTTTGGCCAGACTTCTTCTCCAACCGCACCTGCAGTGGCCACCTCATCCCTCAAAGGTATAGTCCCTAGCCCCGGTTTGCCATTAGTTACTCACCAGCAACTTTTTTATATTCTGGGGAGTAGATGGGGAATGGGGCTAATCTTGGGAGTGTGTTGTCTCCCATTATTCGTTGCTCATTGAATCGGTCTCAGATGAAATCTCGGGATGGGACATAGCAGCTAGGCTCTGGGACGGAACCAAGGTGTGTGTGTGTGGGGGGGGGTGTAGGTGAGATCACGTTTAACCCGACTGTCTTGTTGCAGGTGTGCCCCCCAGTGACGGGGAGAGTGACGAGGAGAGTAGGGATGAGGGAGGACCGGACACAGGCGAATCTGCCAAGATCTCCACAACAACCAGTGAGGATTGCAGGGAGTTGGCCAGTCCCCCCAGGGCCCCGCTTTTCCCATCAGATGTGGGCAGCAGCAGCGGCAGGAGCAAGGAGCAGAGCGGCAGGACAGGAAAAAGTTCCCCGGACTCCCGGCACAGCCCAGGCCACATCACCTCCAGCAGCAGCAGCAGGATCCTGAGCATCGACCATTTGAAAAGCCCAACCAGAGACTCCCATAAAACAGAGGAGCCCCAGCGCTCCAAGGAACGTTACCCCCCTCTCACTGTGCAAACAGACAGTAGCGCCCACCAGCTCAGCCAGGGCCATCTGCACAACCTTGGCTTCCCCCCAGGACTAACTGGGCAGCAGTTCTTTAACCCTCTGGGCGCCTCACACCCTCTACTCCTGCACCCAAGTCACTTTGCAATGGGAGGGGCTTTTTCCAATATGGCCGCTGGCATGAACCCACTTCTGGCCTCAGTTTCAGGAGCATCACCTGGGATCAACAGCATAGACTCTACCGTCATGGCATCTTCCTCTCAAGGGCTGGCGGGATCATCTGCACTGCCTTTCCACCTGCAGCAGCAAGTCCTGGCCTCTCAGGTAATATGGTCAGCCTGCCCTTAGTTGCATATGCATATATTCTCTACTTCTCCCATCCGAACTTCTGCCACCAGGACCCCCTATTTGCAATATTAAAGCAAAAGGCTGAGATTTTATTCTTCCAAGGTCCTATCATAATGTAGTAATTTATACCACAAACTAATAGTGCAAAATACCAGCAAGTCCTGGCCTCCCAGGTAATATGGGCAGCCTGCCCCTAATTTTATATGTGTATATTCTCTACTTCTCCCATCTGAACTTCTGCCACCCGGGACCCCCTATTTGCACTATTAAAGCAAAAGGCTGAGATTTTATTCTTCCAAGATCCTTTCATAATTTAGTAATTTATACTACTAACTAATGGTGCAAAATAAGCAATAGTCCCAGTAGTTACTCTACAGAGACATCAGGAAATGGGCTCTAACCCACATACTCTAACACACAATCATACCCCCCCCCCCACACACACACAGTATAGTGACTTCCCTACAGCATCTCAGTTTATAGTGAATTCCACTTCCACTTTCCTCTTTCCTTAACAAGTGCACTGGGAAATGTGGGGTCTTTAGTTCACATAAAAAATAAACGGTTTCTATTGAAGGCGCATGGAAATATATAGTAAATGCAGGCAGTAATAAGAGCAATATTAATGTACTCCGAGATGTAGAATATAAGCATATTTTATAGGAGTTCAACGAGGATATAAAGGGACCCAGTGCTTATAATACCTAATTTTTATATATTCCATGGTTTTACATGTGACCACTAGACACCCATTATAATTGATGACTGAGCACAAACGGTTTTTTTTTAATACTGAATAAAAAGACAGGATGTGACTGTTTTCAGGAAGGGGATTTTACTAGGGTAAAAACTTTCTGAGAAAAAGCAGAATTTTCCAGCTGCCGGGAAAGGAAAGGAGGAGCCAATGATGGATTATTGGGGGCAATAGATGGACGCAGTGTAATTGTTGTGTAGTAATAGTGATCGTTCCTGGCTGTTAATGTTGCTGTGTGTTTGTGTTGCAGGGCCTGGCAATGTCTCCCTTCGGAGGGCTTTTCTCCTACCCTTACACGTACATGGCTGCGGCTGCTGCAGCCTCCTCTGCTGTGCACAGACACCCTTTTCTTAACGCCATGCGCCCCAGGCTCAGGTACAACCCGTACTCTTTCCCTATGCCCTTTGCAGAAAGCAACAGCCTCCTCACCACTGCCCTGCACTCTCTGCCCAACGGCGCGCTGGATGGCAAAGCCAGTCTCCTCTCCAGTCCGGCCGCTACTGCTCTGGACAATGAACTGACCAGCAGATCCTCCACCCTGTCTTCTGGCTCCGTCTCTTTATCCCCAAAGCTGTGCCCAGAGAAGGAAGCAAGCAGTGAGCTCCAAAATATTCAGCGGCTAGTGAGCGGGCTGGATTCTAAGCAGGAGCTGTCAAGGAGCGGTTCCCCTGATTGAGCCCAGGCATCACTAACAAGCCAGTCCTGATGGTCTTATTCCAGTTCCAGACTGACAGTGCACTTTGTGTTGGGCACAGGAAGCCCCTTCCTATCCTTGACTTGCTACAAGCGGGGATCTACAAGGGTTTTCATGGACTGCAAACATGGGGGAGAAGTTTGGACCCTTGCAAGCTGCTATTAGGATCATATATATACCACTACACAGCCTATCAGGCTCTGAGAACAGATTAGGGGTCTGCAAGTGTACAACGCCTCTGTTTATCAGTGCCAAACACCCTGGCAGCCTGGTCCTCCCAAGCTGCTGCTGAACTACATTCCATACCCCCTACCCACCCACACAAAAGCCTCCTGTGAATTCTGAGAGTTGTAGTTGAGCAGCAGCTGGAGATGGAAAGGCTAATGATCTCTGGTGGTATAAACCATCATTTTCTTGCAAAATTAAACTTGAAAGTCTTTTAGAGTTAAAACATTTGATAAAGGGCAAGAAAAGGGACAAGGATGCATTGCTGAATATATTTTTCCTAGGCCTTCTGCTTCTGCATGCAAACAAATCCTTCCCTGTTAGCTCTGCAATGCCTGCTTAATATCATGGCACCAACATGGAGCTCTCCTCTCCATACCAATCCCATGGAAACATGATTACGCATTTAGTTAATGGGATATCCCAACTGATTATTGGCTAGATCCACTCCTCAAATAGGCAACAAGTCAAGAACATAGAGCAAACAAGCGCAAAAGGGAGGATGATATTAAAAAAAAAGTATTTATGTAATTATTTGATATCTTATGTAAATAAAACCAAAATACTGAATATTAAAATTTAATTTATTTATAATGTATATATTCATGTAAATAAGGCTCTTATTTTTAGTGTGTGTCAAACCGATTTGGTGCCAAAAGCTGTTTCTATTACTATTAGTTTGTTTTTTTTCATTGAACTATAAAAACAATTCTGGCCTGGCTGTTATGCCAACCGCTGTGGCTTCATCATATATATATATATATATATATATATATATATATATATATATATATATATATATATATATATATATATATATATATATGTTTTTTATTTGCATTAATGAAACCATGGGAAAAATAAACATATAAAGGTCACACAAATTCATAGTGTTGGCAGGTTGAACAGGGTGAAACACTTTTCCCATCCAATGCCCAGAAGCTGAATTTGCCCAAGAACTAACAGTCAGTTTACTCAATAAATAATTGTTTGATCCCAGAGTCTCCATCCAAATATCTCAGTTCTGCACTGCGGGGTTTCACAAGGAAACCCGACTCTGTTTATAAATACCTCTGTCTTTGGTTAAATCTAGTTGTTGTTATCTGAACAGTTGAACTCCTGGCTGTGTCAGTAATAATATATGAAGGTCTAAATATCTTTCTCTATGTATGATGTCATGAATGTTCGATAGAACGTTTCTTCTTGTATTTTTTGTTTGTTTCCAAAGTCTACGAGTTTCAATAAATTTTTTTTTTTTTTAACATCATAACCTTTATTGAAAGATGATAGGCATGACATGTAGCGAAGAATGCAACAGAAAAGGCGTAATGGACAATGCAGTAGATGACATAACACATGACAGTCACATACCAGTCAAATAAAGTTATACAATATGATAATCAAAAGAAAAGAAAACAGTGAAAGAAAAGAAACAAAACAAAAGAAAAAAAAAAACAGAGAAAGTGCATATATTCAACATTGTCTAGAAAACAACAATATGATAATCTGCCAACAACACTATATATAGATAAGAGTTCAATAAATTTTTTTATTGAAATACATTGTATTTTTCCGCAACGATTTTTTATTGACACACTTATGCATTTCGTACCAGCGTTCAATTTCTATAAATATGTGCTGTGTTCGTTAAGATTTTTGACTTACTATGTCTACAACTTTGATCCAACATAACATTCACAAGCCAGAAATAAACATTAAATATGTAAATATGCATATCTATAGGGAGAGAGATTAATGCGAGGACACATTTAGGTTAATTTTCTAAACCAATGCCCCCTAAATCTACTTTAGTTTTTTAGCGGCTCTTGCCAGTTTAGGGTTTTCCTACTGACACCTGGTATTTCTCAGTGATATGATACTGGTTGTGTTTCAACTGTGCCATGTAAAATTTGTGTAAAAGGAGCACAAAATGAGTGAGGTGTAGGACATATTGGAATATTGCTGTATTTTATATGAGACTTAAAAGGGTGGTTCACCTTTAAGTTAACCCTTAGTATGTCATAGAATGGCTAATTCTAAGCAACTTTTCAATTGGACTTTTTTTTATAGTTTTTTTAATTATTTACCTTCCCATCACTGACCCCGTCTAAAAAACCAAATGCTGTAAGGCTACAAACTTATTGTTTTTGCTACTTTTTAATACTCATCTTTCTATTCAGGCCCTCCCCTATATTCCAGTTTCTTATTCTAATCAAAGCATGGTTACTAGGGTAATTTGGACCCTAGCAACCAGATTGCTGTAATTGCAAACTGGAAAGTGAATACAAAACTGAATCACTCTAAAACCACAAGTAATAAAAGAATAAAGCCAATTGCAAATTGCCTCAGAATATCACTCTCGACATCATGCTAAAAGTAAATTTAAAGGTGAACAACTCTTTACTGTTTCCTTTTCATAAAGTCAAACCCCAAAATTAAAAATTGCCATAATTCTAAGCAACTTGCCAATATATATTAATTAAAACATTTCAGTGAATTTTAAAGTTATTTGTAAAAACAATTGGCTTAACTCCTGGTTGCTACTTTTTAAACAATGTTGCAAAAGTCTTGGTTCCCCAGCAGACAGGTCTGTTAATCAGTTGCATTGTCTTACATTGTATCAACAGTCTAAGAAAATAGAAAGGGACAGACACTGCTTTCAATAGCAACACATATACAAATATTTGTAATGAATGTATATTGCAAAGTTGCTAAGAATAATATTTTCTTTTATTAGGAAAATTTTTATTTTGGGGTGGAGTTACCCTTTAATGGGATGGACTTGACTCAGATGGTGGGGAGCTCTGCCAGGCCCCAAATAACAAGCAGATGAATAGACTCAGTTTATTGAGCGTTTACTGATGTGGGTTTAGTTATCGATAACAATGTAACTAGATCATTTATTTTATCCCCATATCTCCCCTATATTCTTGCAAAAGTAACAGGACTAATTTCTTAATGGGAAGGGATGGTATGAAAGGTACAAACATAAATTCTATTATTTCTTGGGCATTTGGTGCCAAGAGACAAAACTATAAACGGGTTCTCCAATAAATGAAACGAAAGAAAGAAAAATAAATAAACAAAATAGATCACCTGTCCGCTTAATTAAACATCGAATATATTTCTGGTCTTTGAGGCTACGTTAATTGAAGACTTTTGTGTTGACTCTGAGCACCAAGTACGCGAGGATGTGATTTATACTTGGGAAAAGTGAGATCAGCGGGAATCATGGGAATGTCATTAATCACATAAATCTAATGATGGCTCTCTTGAATTTCTACCTTTAACTAGGCTGCTTGGGCACATCAGAGAACAAGAATATATATTATAATTATTGTTCTCTTTATTCATTGTGTTTTTCCAACAAATACATACATTGTACCTTCATATACTTCTCTAAGGAGTAAGATCAAGCATTAACTATAAATCTAAAAATATATATATATATATATATATATATATATATATATATATATTATATATATATATATATATATATATATATATATATATCCCAGGGTAGTTATTACTAAAGATAATCCTAGACAATGTAGGCTTTATGTTTTGGTCTTAGATAATAGCCAAAGTTCATATGCTTCCTGTATTATTATTTTCTCTCTCAGACCTCTTGGCACTGGTTTTTCATATTCTAAGTTATTAGTTACTTCTTTTTGTACTTTGTAGATATGTGAAACGTCCTTTTTTCCCAGTTCCTACTTATCAGGAGTTTAGAGGTGTTTAATATTTGCAAGGTCAGCAATTATAAATTCATTTAATGCATTTACTTATTCACTGAGATGTAATACCAGAAATAAAACCGTGCATAAATGATAGAAAATAGAATTCTAAGAAATTTTCCAGTGTATGTTAATTAAACATTTTTAGATAGTTGTAAATGCCACTAAAAGTATTTGGCTCTCCCTTTGTTCACTGCTGGTTCTGTCTCCTGAAACAATGTAGCACAAGTCAGTTTTGTATGATTTTTCATAGGTCTGTTAAAAGCTGCCTTCTGATACATTGTGTTAAAATCAGAGACACCTGGGGAAAGTATAGAAAGGCAGAAAGACAGATAATACAATGTTTCCAATGACAGATATATCATCATCATTTATTTATAAAAGAAAGATATAATATAATAATAAAAAGATATATATATATATATATATATATATATATATATATATATATATATATATATATATATATATATATATATATATATATATATATATATATATATATGTGTGTGTGTGTGTGTGTGTATTAGAGTTCTATATGTATTTAGAGTTACATTTTCTTTCATTAACCAAAACTCCTTTTTGGGTTACACCCTCTTTAACCTTTAGCGTGCCAGGCTAATTTGGATGAGGTACTGACAAAATGTACCCATTGATATGAAACAGAGGGAAGCAAATAAATCGTTAGCCAAAATCTCTAACAAGGCAGCCAGGTAGAGGAAACCCAAAGGAAATTTATTAGAATTTGTTTTAAGAATTCTTTCTGACTGATGCCAAATAGATGAGCATTCTGTAACTAAATGAATTGCTTGGTTTAAATTATTAGTAACATTTTTTTTAAAAAAGGGGGAAGTGAAAAAATTGCATTAATTTATAGAAAAATGTAAAGCAAAGGACAGAAAAGGCTGAATATTGTAATGTCATTAATGAGTCAAATGGTGTTATTCTTTTTTTTATAGATAGGATCTGGATAATATCTGTAATAGTATAGGGCTGTCTTTACAATGATATTTCCAGAAGCAGCACAAGATGCTCTAAAGTGTGTGAGAGGGCAGAGTCTGTGCCATATCCAGTGCATGTGCCGGATAGACCCAGACATTATTAGCCCCATTCTGTTCACAGCCAAGGAATGCCATGGGACTTTACACAGACAATCAGATTGTTAGTAGCAATAGAACAAGAATAAAAGGCACAGGCAATGGAGTTCTCAGAAGTTACTGCTGGCGGTGCCATTGATTTGGGTAAGTTGCTAGTTTAATCATGTGCGAATTCCTTATGAAACGAGAAAACAAACTCACCCAGTGATGAAACAAAAGAAAACTAAAAATTCCACCCTCCCGAGTTCGGAGCCAGCACACATATGGTTAACCCAAGTGATTGTGCCCTGGTTAAAGGTTAAAATAATAACAATAAAAACAGATAATGAAAGACGTAGCACTCAGGCAGACTCAGAGCTGGCAGGGCTGTTCCAGTCACTGTCAGTTTTTCAGCCAAAACGAGGTTAATACCAAACAGAGATTTATTTGAGATTATGGCCCGGAGGTAGAGGCTGGCTCCAAACTCGTCTTCCCCGCATCTTATTTGTATACAGTAAGGTTAATGAGTAACAATGGTGGCGCTGCTGGGCAGAGGTGAGAGAGGCAGTCATATCGCTGGATTAGCCCCAGCATTACTCACCTGGCGCCTCGCTTCATACCCACAATCATTTTATGGCTCTTCTTCTTTATTTAAAGCTCTAGGGAAAGATTTGCCAGCATTGCCCTGTGCCCTGCTGCCACCTAGTGGCCGTATTAAGGCTTCTTTTGGGAAGATCTTCGTGGTTGGCTGGAGGACACACAGCAGATTGTATCTGTCAATATTGGGAAAACTGGACGCTTTGGCTGTTTTTAAATATCTGCAGTGTTTTTCTTTTTTATATCATAAAGCATGCAGTAGCTACATATTAAAGAAAATCGCCCAGGCTGTTGCAGAGAAGCTTTATACTGGAAACCTGCACCTCATACAGACAGTAAGCAGCATAAGGGGGAGTTATAGTTAAACCTCTCAATTGCACCAGGGCAACAGAAAAGCAGCGCACTATTTCTACATTGATGCAGCAGTGACTTGGATTTTTTATTTTTTAATAAAAAAAGTTTATTTTTAGGATAGTAAAGGTCTGATGAGCAGGAGACAAATAGGAATAAGAATGTTCTTCACTTCTCCTTTACAGAATGAGGCGCAGTTACTTACGATTATCTCCCAAGGACACACTGGCAGTGTTATCGCTGGATTATTGTTAGCAACACTAATGTTGTGGCAAACTCTGTTCACTTCAATCTGCCAACCAACGTCACTTCACTTTGGGCCTTTATTTTTTTTTTAATGGACTCTGTCTGGACTCTATAACTGGATTTGGAATAAGAGGGAGCAGACATATTTACTTGTGTACAATATTATTATTATTATTATTATTATTATTATTATTATTATTATTATTATTATTATTATTATTTTATTATTATTACTATTATTATTTTATTTGTATTATTATTATTTGTTTTATTATTATTATTATTATTATTATTATTATTATTATTAAAGTGCTTTCAGTGCATTCGGATGGTGCTTCAGTCTTCCAATCCGAAATGCAAGTAAATCTCCTGCCCTGTGTTATGTGTATGTTAGTTCTAGGGTACTTTAAAGTAGAGCTTTTCGTTACAAGGGTAACAATTCTGCTAATCCCAAACAAGGAGTAGGCTTAGGATCTAACAGTCCTTTAAATGGAAAAGTTTAGCCATGCCAAGGACCCCCAGGGTAATATTTAAAATAAAATATATCATCTCATGAACACCGAAATTAAAAAAAAAATTAATTGTCCAGAGTGTGTAAGATAAAATAAAAATGTGGTAATGTTAATCTATAATTAGATTTGAACTCCATATATGAATTATTTTTAGGAAATTCGTGAGCCCTTCCTTCAACAGAAGAAAAAAACTTGTTTTACCAATACAAAAAATAATAATAATAGCAGATAATAGCCAGTGTCATTATTTATAGATGGATTTGGGGATAATGCTATGTCCCCCCCCCCTGTTCAGACTGGATATACTCTGCCTGACCTTTCCAAGGTCAAAATGAGGCTCCTTCTGCCATTGGAAAAACTGACAGTTATAATGGATATGGATGATTATTTCAATGACGATAATTACATTCTTACTGCGATTTATGGGCGCTTGGTTATGCCTCTTTCTGGCTTCATTTCTGTAAATAAATAGATACTTTATTTCAACAAACCAGTGAACTTTTACATGTTTCTCTGATAACAAGGTAATAGCACGGATATTAATGAGGAACATTTGCCAAAGGTTATTGCATATAATTTATTTACTTTTAATTTCCACTGATGGGCCAGCTTTATTCCTACTAACTCCCTGCTGACATTCTAGATACTGGTGGAGGAAAATCTATCTATCTATCTATCTATCTATCTATCTATCTATCTATCTATCTATCTATCTATCTATCTCTCTATCACTATACTGAATTTTCTAGATATATTTTCAATACTCTTATTCGTTTCAATTAGGGATTATTATTGTAGGGATACGATTATGACCAGATCTGCTATGAGAAATGTTTTTTTTTTGTATAAATATATGTAAATAAATATATGTATGTAAGAACTAAGGCACAAAAGATCTTAGTTTCCTTTCTTTACTCTGTGTATGATGTATATGAGTGCAGGCTTCATGTGGTGTTACTAGGGATCTTTCCAACAAACGAAAACTAGTCTTTTGATCTGACAGTAGAACCTCCTCAGTTAAGGAATAAAATATACAGAATATCCAATTTGGTAAATTGTTTTGCTTTGTTCCCTTTATTCTTCGTTAAAGTAAATGAATTCCGTCAGCGAGTTGTTACGGACAAGAGGAAAACTAAAAGTCTCCTAGTTGCACCATAGACTAAACAGTGCAATGCACTTATTGGTATATGATCTGGTGGTCTCTCATGTCTGAAAGTACAGCCCCCGGCATGACATAAGGGCCACACTAACACATCCCCATGTTGCACACCAAGTTTGTTCTTATAGAAACTGCAATTTATATGTCATTAAATCCGAAATTATTAATTGCATTATTTTGTATAAATATGCTAGCCTAATGAAATTCGTATGCTGTGTATCTATTGATCTATCTGGCGATTTATCCATTCATCTAGCTATATATTTATCCCTCTATGTGCTTTTACCAACTATTTTATACATTGAATATATAGTGCTAGTCATCTATGTATCGTCTAGTTATTATAATAATAATAATTATTATTATACTATATCTATTACATTTATTTATTTATTTTTGCCAGTCATTCTTCATTTTTTCTATCGACTGTAAAGTATCTAACTATCCAGTTTGCGGTTTTCTGCCAGTCTGTTTTGTACCATCTCTTTATTAAAATACTCATCCCTCTATGTTGTAGTCTATATGCACAAGGTATGCAGTGAGCTCTTTCAAATGCTTCTATAAAGTGTTATTTTATTTATATGATCTAATGTGAAGGAGAGGCCATGGAGCTGGAAGGCCATAACCTGCAAAACCAATCAATCTCTATTTTGAGATGCTGGGACAGGACGCTGCTGTTCTCGGGGGCAGATGGAGCGATAAGAGAGCGGGTCGGGTACAATCTCCCAGACTGGCTCCTCAGCAGCGATCTATCTGTGCGACAGGCCTGTGGCTCCGGCAAATTACTGAGAGACATCAGGGGCCCGGGAATGTCAGAAATGGATAGGGAACTGATAAGGATCGAACACCAATAAAAACTTCCAACATTCTTTAATGTCTGGAACTGCAAAATCTATTTAGCCTGCCCCGATAATTAGTCAACCCTCATTCAAACCGGCTCGGAATACTGCCCAGGAGGATTTTATGGATCTCTATAAATAGAGACAGGCAAGTCCCAATGTACCTAAACACTTCTCTACTTATATATTTATACAGGGGATCCTGTAGTCAAATAGCCTAGTGAGGCTCCTACTTGTTGAACAGGAGGGGCGGCGGCTGCTGCTAAAGGGAAATGTGCTCTACACAAGCAGGGCTGGGGCATCAACTAGTTGGCACTGCCCATGACATGGAACCATATAGGTAAGTCCCACTCCATAAGAGAGGAAAGTATTGGAGCGAGAAACTGTCAGAATTCACTGCAGATACAGCTCTGCTCTGAGCCTTCCCATGGAATTTGCTGTTCCTGTTCGGGCACAAACAAGACTAGAGAATGAGAGTAATGGTCACAGAATCAATTCCATATGTACTTGTTGTACCCAGCCTCAGCCTCTTGTTCTACAGGATTGTAATGATACCCACAGTCCTAGCTACTCCCCATGTCCCCATACCCTCTTGTACCCAAATGTCTTTAGCCATGCAGGGATTTATTTACAACTGCCATGTATTCTTCCCTTTCTAGAAATCCCAAACAGAATATGAGAGTGTGGCCATGAAAACAGAAATTATTATAGTTCTGGAAACTAATATATATATATAATATATTATAAACGGTGAGTTCTGATGTCATCAGTTATAAACGGTGTCATTTCTGTCACATGACTCACTGAAATTTGTGTATTATAATAAATAAAGTTATTATTTACAGTTGTAAAATATGAGGATATTAGAAGTTACCTCGGAGTTCCATGACCTTTGGCCTTGTGTTTTTATATGGTCATGAAAGTGCTTGGTAACTTATAATATCCTTATAATACACAAAAGCCATGAATATCTTATGAATAATGGTGAGTTCTGATGTCATCAGTTATAAAGGGTGAGTTCTGATGTCATTTCTGTCACATGACTCACTGAAACTTGTGTATTATAATAAATAAAGTACCCCCAGTTGCAAATAAATAAAGTACCCCCAAGTATGAGGATATTAGAAGTTACCTCGGAGTTCCATGACCTGTATAAAAACACTCGGCCTTCTGCCTCCTGTTTTTATATGGTCATGAAACTCCTTGGTGACTTATAATATCCTTATAATTTACAAGAGGGGTTACTTTATTCACTATTTATTGGAATAATTAGCAAGGGAGGGAATACAGGTTTATGGAAGATAAAAGCTCATAGTACAAGTCCAAGTCTAAGTCCGATTGCAAATTTGGATTCAGGAAGGATTTTTTCCCCCTCTGAGGGGAAATTGGAGAAACTTCAAATGTTTTTTTTTTTTGCCTTCCTCTGGATCAATTAGCAGTAAGGCAGGTCAAAAGATAGATAGAGTCAATAGAGTCAAAAGGGTGGACTTGATGGACTGTGTCTTTTTTTCAACCTAACTTACTATGTTACTATGTTACTATGTTACTTTGTATAGCTGCAAGAACATAGAGCACAATGGGGATAAGCTCAGCCACCGGACACTGTAGCACATTCCTTAAATCCTTTCCCTGGAGAAGGGAAACGTTATCAATCTGGAAATAAAGGTTGAAATGGCTACAAAACCAGATTCGGAGAAACTGCCCAATATTTGCTTAAAGTGTTTTACTGATATAATGTTAATCTCCATACTACTGTAGAATTTTACTGTGGATTTTAATTTTCATACAAAATCAATCTTTCTTTCTTTCTTTCTTTCTTTCTTTCTTTCTTTCTTTCTTACTAGTGATGGGCGAATTTGCACCGTTTCGCTTCGCCAAAAAATTAGCGAAATTCGCGAAACGGCGAAAAATTTGCGAAACGGCGCCAGCGTCTCGTTTTTTACGCCGGCGCCCGTCTTTGACGCCGGCGCCCGTTTTTGACGCCGGTGTCCGTTTTTCGAAAAAAAAAATTTCGCGAATTTATTCGCTGGACGTGAATCGCGCAAATTCGCCGCGAATTCGCGCCTGGCGAATAAATTCGCCCATCACTATTTCTTACCAAATTTTGTGATAGACTCATAATCTAGAGTTTGCGATCATCTTTTCTATACCATTTTACCAGATCATTTTACCAAATTCCACTTTTCGCATTGTTATGTATCGAAACCCCGAAATATATAACAATAATAGAATAAGAGAAGCATTAACTTTACAGCTGAACCGGCGCAAACGTATTTTCTCAAGAGAAAAGGGAAGGTCAGTGAATGGTAGTTGCGCATATTCTTCCAAGGAGCAGCGACTCCCGACACGTTAGATCTGATATTCTCTGCGGGGATCACTGTGCAGTGTTTGGGGATAACCAAGACTAATCCGTTTGTATCCGGGAAGTTCTTCTCACATTTTACAGCAGCTCAGCCCATAGAAAGCAATACAACACTGCTTACAAATCGTGTTCCTGTGGCGCCATCTGCTGGACATATTGATGAAGACATTTCTGGTTTTAGAAACACACACACACATATAACAGAGCTGTCAACTTTGCCATTTTGTGCACTTACCCACTACACTACATTATGACAAATACAAGAGGTCCTCTGCACTCAACCCATTATCAATATATTTACATTTTGTGCCTTAAGCTATCAAAACATGCCTTACCCTTTAAACAAAACAGGGATTATTTTTCTATGTATTGCAATATATTCTCTGCATGCGCTCCTCTTCAGAAACGGCGACAGGGCGATTATCCATTGTGCGGCACTCAATTTCTCCTCCCTGGCTATCTCCTATAGAAGGCAGGGAGGAGAAATCAAGCACCGCACAATGGATAGTCGCCCTCTCGCCGTTTCTGAAGAGGAGCGCATGCAGAGAATCGGCAAGTAATTTCTTAATAAAAGCTTTGCGATTTAAAAGTTAAAACTGTCTTGGTGGGTTTTTTTTGTTAAAAAGGAACTTGTATAGTAAGTAGATATAAAAGACAAAGAAGAACAAAGAGGTTGAGAGAGTAGAGGAGGAATAATAGTTTTGAAGTGTGGGCCCACTGTCTAAGGTTTTCTGGGGGGGCCCTGGCATCGCAGTCCGACACTTTCAGGGAAGGGTGGGAGCTACAACATGGAGCTGGTCACTGCTCCTGTATAAAGTATAACAAACAAGAGAAAACTGTGCACTGCTCACCAATAATTTTTAAACCGTTAAGCGGGGGTGCAATGATAATGGTTTAAAATGGTTTAAAAATTATTGGTGAGCACAACTTTCCCTTCTTTGATGAAGTGTATTTATTTGTATGTATGAGTTTTGTGGTCACAGCCTTATTGCACCCCCCCCCCCGCAACTCTTAATGTTTTAAAAATTTACCCTTGTCTGTTATAGTTTATATTCCATTATCATAGGGGCTACATTTCAATACAACATTGATCCTATCTAGCTTCTTTGCTGGACATCATGTTGCATTGTGTGAACTTGAACACAGGGCACCAAAATGAACTTGAACCTGAGCACAGTGAGGCTGCCACGCGTGTAATTTCTGGCTATTTCTCCTTTAACATATAAAAAGACATCATTCAGCAATATCTCATTAGTAGTGTATTTATAATTTCCTTAAAAAATTGTCTGTCTATCTATCTACAAATAACTGTTCAATTTGGATCAGAATTATAAATAATTGTCTCAGGTGGATGAAGACCAAAAACATCACCCTGCCAATGGCAGAACTACAGGGTAGCAGGGGTCTGCTGGCGGTTCATGCACCTGTGTATCCACGAAGAAGATCTGGAGGGGCGGGTGCACAGCCTGAACCCAGGTCTGGCGCCGGTTAGTATGTTACTGTGCTCAGCCCTATAGGAGAACACAAAAAATCGTGTAGGTAGAAGGCAGCATTGGGTAGGCAGCTTCAAGATGACTGTGAAAGCAGAATTGCCCCTGCACCTTGCATATATTTGCCCTTATTTTGTGAATTTCTTTGCAATTCAACAATAAATGACCAAAACATTGGATTTTGGACATTCGTTTTTAATATATTACCTATTATCAGTAGCCCTGTTGAGTGCAATGCAAAGGTCATTTACTTGCACCCTAGCCAGCTGTTTGTGTTGTGGGCAGGCCCGGACTGGCAATCTGTGGGTTCTGGCAAATGCCAGAGGGGCTGCTATAAGGTCCCATAGAAAGTCACCATTTAGTGGGCTGGTGGGGGCTCTTTGGGCCTCTATGTGGGCTGATTGGGCCTCTGTTTACCTGAAATACCAGGGCCTATTTTAATTCTCAGTCCGGACCTGGTTGTGGGAGTACTGATTCAATAATATATAATAATAATAATTGTGTATACTCGAAGTGCTATAGAAAGAAAATTAAACATATATATCCATACCTTTATTTATAAAGAGCTGCACATTGCTGTACATTCTTACCGAATTGCTGGCTATCATATTTATGTAACAAGCAGTTTATTGCAATGTTGTTATAGCTCTTGGTTAATATGATCTAATTGCTATGCTAAAGAAAGCAAAAAAATTAAACCATAGCCATAGTCTGGCCACTGTATTATTGTTTGTTACTCTTTAAATAGGATAATAATGTGTGCTGCTTTCCAAATTAGCTACAAGCACTGTCTGAAGTATTATGCTCATCTGAAAAACGTCATATAATTCAATTTGCTTGTTTTTTTTTATAGATGCCTATAATTATAAATTAAACAATAAACAGGAAAAAAGCTAAATATTTTTGACAACAATGACAAATAGCAATGCCGCACCCAAGGCTACTTTCAGGCAGGCTGAAGAAGTGATATATTGCTGTAGCCCATGGTGGGCCAGATATAGAAAGATCTAAAAAGCAGGTCCTTACTAACAGTATGGACAAAATTCTGCTAGTATTGGTTATTTTCACCTTTTATTCAAATGCGGGTATTTCTATGCAGGGTCGGGCTGGGGGGCCAGCTGCTGATATGAAGCACTGAAAGAATCGAAGTAACTTGTGTAGCAGTTGTAACCGTGACTTTAGTAAAGCTCAAGGAGCATGCTTAGTAGGGTAGATGCTAAGAAATATAGCAAGCAATGCATCGACTTTTCATAGTTTTGAAAGTCAGAGACCCAGATTGCTGGGCTGCTCCTTGGAAAGGGGATGGTTTGAAAAAAACTGTAACTTTCTGTTAGAACTTATGAATAATAAATACAATAAAATATAAATATATACATATAAATATAATCTAAGACTGGAATTTGTGATTAAAGTTTGCATCGCAGATATAACAACTACTGATGGGCAAATTTGCACCGCTTTGCCGAAAAATTAGCTTATTTCCAGTGAAATTCGTGAAACGGCAAACAATTTGCGAAACGACGCTGGCATCTCGTTTTTGACGCCGGCGTCCATTTTATTTTTGATGCCAGTGAATTTTAGCCAGCGAATTTTCGTGGCAGTTTTGCTAATTTATTCGCCGCCCACCACTAATAATAACAATGTCCGAGGGGGAAGGATGGTGTCATAACTAAGAAGGCATGAAGGGTGGGGACTGGGCAGGTAGGGATTGGTAGGGCAGGGGTTGATCTTAGCATGACTGATTAAAGACGTATACAACTAAAAAGTGTCTGACTGGCCCACAAGGATACCAGGAAAACTCCTGGTGGGCACAGGTGTCAGTGGGCCCTCATACTGTAAAACATTTGGCCTATTTCATGGCCATTCGTAATTTCTATGAGAACAAAGAAGATAAATAGATGGAATAATAGATAATAGTATGTACAGAAAAGAGAGTGGGCCCCTGGTCTAAGGTTTTTTGGTGGGCCCCTGGTGTCCCAGTCTGACACTAAAGCTAAAAATACCAATAGACCTAAATTCGAGAAGGTTCTAATGATAAAACATGTAAAATAAATCCAGACTGGTATTTGGACTGGTGGGATAGATTTATGCGGAAATAATCTTTGCAGAAACACAGTATATTTCCAGTATAGGAAAGCACAAAAATGAAATGAAATGTTTGGTTGTCAAGTTAAAAGGGTGGTTCACCTTAAAGGGGTGGTTCACTTTTAAGTTAACTTTTAGTATGTTATAGAATTGGTCAATTCTAAGCAACTTTTCAATTGGTCTTCATTATTTATTTTTATAGTTTTTTCTTTAATTATTTGCCATTTTCTTTTGACTCTTTCCAGCTTTCAAAAGGGGGTCAGTGACCCCATCTAAAAAGTAAATGCTCTACAAGGTTACATTGTTATTGCCACTTTTTACTGCTCATTTTCCTATTGAGGCCGTCTGCGATTCATATTGCAGGCTCTTGTTTAAATCAACACATGGTTGCTAGGGTAACCTGACCCTAGCAACCAGAATGCCGAATCAGCAAACTGGAGAGCTGCTAAATAAAAAGCTAAATAACTCAATAACCACAAATAATAAAAAATTAAAACCAATTGCAAATTGTCTCAGAATATTGATCTTTACATAATACTAAAAGTTAACTCAACTTTTAGAATGTTATAGAATGGCTATTGATTCTAAGTAACTTTTCAATTGGCCTTCATTTTATCTTTTTATAGTTTTTGATTTATTTGCCTTCTTCTTGTGACTCTTTCCAGCTTCCAAATGGGGGTCACTAAACCCATCGAAAAAACAAATGCTCTGTAAGGCTACAAATGTATTGTCATTGCTACTTAACTCATCTTTCGATTCAGTCCCTCTCCTATTCATATTCCAGTCTCTTATTCAAATCAGTGCAAGGTTGCTAGGGTAATTTGGACCCTAGCAACCAGATGGCTGAAATTGCAAACTGGAGAGCTGCTGAATAAAAAGCTCAATAGCTCAAAAACCTGGATATCACTCTCTATATCATACTAAGGGTCGAAGTGAATTCTAAGTGAATTTTCGAATTCAAAAACTTAGAATTTCAAAGTAATTTTTGGATACTTCGACCATCGAATAGGCCAAAATTCGATTCGAATTGTAAAAACTTTGAATATTAAACCATTCGAAAATCGAAGTACTGTCTCTTTAAAAAACTTTGACTTCGACACTTCCCCACCTAGAACCTATAGCCAGTATTTGGCTAAGTTTTTAGAAGTCGAAGTTTTTTATTTGAAAATCGTTCGATCGATTGATTAAAGCGTTCAAATCGAATTCTATTGAAAACAGCTAAATACACTCAAAAAACTATCGAATTTCTACAATTCGTTGGTCGAATTTAGAAATTTTACCACTTCGAAATTCGACCCTTAGTAAATGTGCCCCCAAGAGTTGATATAAAGGTGATCAACCCCTTTAAGCACATGGAAGACATACATTTGAATTGCACCTTTTTAAACGTAGTATTTAAAAAATGGAATTACCTTGTATATACAAAAAAAGAAAAACGACTCTTTTTATATTGTTCAGAATTAGAAATGTCAGAGAAAGCTGTAATTTATGCTCATCCATACCCACCACCCATCCATCTGTAAGGGATTGACATTTTTTTGGAGTGTACACAAATAAAAATGATAAAATGATAACTAAGGCTGAAAAGATACTCTGTGCCCAATATATTTGTAATCTTATACCTACAAATATAATGGCCATTCAGGTGTCTGCCCTCCAACTGATATTATCTATACACCTTGTTGGATGTACTCAAAAGTAACTTTGGCCCTGGGGCCCATGAAAAACACACCATGCCTCTGATCCAGAAATGACAGCATTTGAAAATATTATGTTTCAAATTTGACTTCTGAGCAATGGCTCAGCAGATGCTAATAAACAGACTTATTGCACGGGAAGGTTAGCTGGTGCAGGCAGAGACTAAACGATGTCTGATCAGTAAGTCTCATTCTCCGGAGAGGGACGAACATAACTTTTTATAAAGTCTTGTTTTTTGGCACCCAGTCTTGCGCTTTGTAATCATTTCATTGTCTATTGATTTAACACATAATTTATGATTCCTAGAAATAAATTAGAAAGATCAGTGGATATTTGTACGAGGCGTTTGATTTCAGACTTGCTGTACCACAGTCTAAATCATTTCCTGCTGACAAGCCCTGGTGCATAGATCCTCTCTCTTTCTGTGTTCTTAGACTGGAGCAGCTGTGACAGGTCTGGACAAGGAGAATGAAATTCACATATTTAATATGGTGTTTATAGGTCAAAAAAACATGTCAAACAAGTAGAAAATGGTACAAAGGCCTGTGATAACTGCTAGAGAAGGAAGGAGAGTTCTTTGCCTGAAGGGTGTCATAGATAAACCAATTACAAAAGGCCGACAAATGAATTCTCAAGGAAAAACTCAATTGTATGTGTATAAAATATATATATGTATATGAAAAAGAGAAAGAAAAACACTTCACATAAAACATAAATATGCAAATGCTTATTAAGGCCCAAAAATACAAAGCCACTTGTTCTTAGTTCATAGGATTAATTTAACATACAGGGTAGGGTACACAGACACAAAACACCATGTTTTTCACTCACTTGATCCTACCTCTCGCTCAGTGTATTCTCTTCTTATTGGTTTCCAATAAAAAAGGTTCTCTGCCTACTGAAAACAACTGGTGGAGAATACATCAACTTTTCCATCAACCTAAAAGATTCCGAGCAACCCTTAGACCATATACTAATATATATGTAATCTCCTCTTCTCATATTTAACTCTGAATTATTTTACTTGGCAGAAACAGAAATACATTATATCTGGAAAATGTTTGAAAATGAAAGAATATCAAAAGGGACTTCAAAAAAAAGGGGCCACACATCCCCATTTAATAGATGACAAAAGTATGACAGTTACTATGTACAATGTAGCTTTTACTGAATTCAAGAATAAAAGAAAAGCATATAATATGCATAAATTGAGATAAAGTAGCACAGCACAGGTACAGATCTCAATCCTCTAAATACACAAGTGTGGTGCAGGACAGGCACGTGGCTGTGCAATAGACACACCTTTCAATAGAAACCCACATCAAATTGTAGAGTAGTAACCAAAGGTTTAAAAGGTTCCCCAGAAACTTTACAAAAATGTCAAATAGATTCAAAAGGTATGCATAGGAACTCACCTTTCTTTTTTTATCGTTTTTTCAAATTTGAAGTTTCATGTTCCTTTCTCTGGCATTTCAGTCTGGAATATTAGCAACTATTGCATCAATTATAACAGCGGATTTTAAAGAAACTCAGCCGGGCCAAAGATAAAACATGTATCAACTATATGTATCAATTTAGAACAGTCAGTGACCCCCCCCCCCTGCCAAGCTGCTTCAGAAAGACACATGAAGGTGGAAATGTAAACTGTAAACTTCAATATTAGAAAAACAGGCACAAATAGAAAATAGAAAGTAGTTGAAAAAAGTCTTTATATCTGGTGAGTTATCTGAAACCAGTTGGAAGGGGAGCATCCCCTTTAACTTTACAGCATGGAATCTTTTTGTAGAGTATAACAGAGCTTTATTAGCAGAGTCATGCAGGCATTACACAACAGTATCTTTCACTTTCATTTTTAAGATGTATGGATTATGCACAGTATGGGCACAGTGACATCTACAGGGCATTTGTAGAAACACCACACTTTTCATATGATATATATATGGATACAATAGTAAGACTGCATATGTCACCAACACCAGAGAAGGGAACTTGGGCCACTTAAGATCAATGTGTTAATGTTATGTCTATGCTGTTACCAGGCAGAACAAATCCACCCAGCACCTGGCCTGCCAACTGTCCCTCAAATGAATTGTAAACTTCCTCTTCCACATTCATTATAGTCCCATTCATTATTGATTTATAAGTATAGCAGAACTGGCATGGATATATGGCCTACAACATGTCTCCAAAACTAAAATTGCTCTTGACTCGTAATTCACTTGGAACTTTATTATCAAAAGCAAAGGCTTGGTTGTGCTGGAATTCTTTTTAATCCATGATTATCCACCCCCATTATTCAACTCAATTCAAAATCTGTTGAACTGAGCTTCAATCTGCCATCTATTTACCATACAATTGCACAACTGCCATGTAACCAATGAGATTGTGTCATTCCATAGTATTGTAAAAAAACAACCACAAATAAGCGAATTGTGTCAAAGGAGAAGCGGTTGTTACCTGTGTGTTTATAAAGGTGCTGAGCTTCAATCTGCCATCTGTTTTCTCTAAAATCATGATGGCCATCTGACCGTTGAGACTGTTACCTTCATAGTATTAGAATAGAAGTGAATTGTGAAATAAACTATATATATCTATATATATATCTATATATATCTATATATATATATATATATATACAGTACATATATACACACACACACAATGGTTGAACCTTCCACACACTGTTCACTGAAATTAAACCAGGTGTTACCATAAAATATGCCAGCACTCAAACCAAAAACGATTTATGCAAGGTCAAAATGTAAATATATATTGTTTAAATGGATCAGACCCTCTGTAAGGGAAAAAAAATCAAAATTTATTTGATCATGGTGAAACACGTTAAGCCAACCATATATATATCGACATGATTGGTTTACCTATACCAAGAAAAGAAGGAAAGCGATGCAGAAGAGAAAAAGGTGTGATTGATTCACAATACTCACAAATGTGTATTGAACTCCAAATGAAGTGCTTAGTGCAATCAAGAGTGCTTGTTATCCAACACATTAAAAAAACAACAGAAATTCATGCAGTATGTAATCCACTTATAATTCATGCAGTTCAATTCATGCAATAACTGATGAACTGGGAATGGGCGCCGACGGGATGAGGACCACATCAACTAGCTGATGCAGTCCTTGATCTCAGGGAATCCTGCCCTATCAATATCTAGCCCCAGTGGGCCCTGCATCCACCAGTCCAACCCTGTTCAGAAGGGCCCATACACAGGCAGATAAGATGCTGAATTAGCCTAAAGGAGCTGAATCAGAAGCTCAAATCTGCCGTGTATGGCCACTTTAACATTAGTCCACTGCGTACAACACTCCAGTGCTTCTTCTTACAGAAATAACCTTAGAGGTTGAACATATGCTCAAGATAATCATAAACGGAACTATGGAAAGAATGCTTGCATTAATCACTTTATTTGGAATTCAATACACAAGTATCTGAGTATTATTAATCAATATACTACAATATAATATTTCTTGTTTTCACCGTTTCTATACCTTTCTTCAATGTATCCCCTTTTTTCCCCCTTTCTATTCTATCCAGAAATCAGAAAGAAGGAACTCCAATCTTTGCATTTGTTTGGTAGTTGTAAATTTCTCTTTGGAGTGGGTTTATACTGTACAAAACAAACCTTGTTGTTAACGGCTGGTTTACCTGCCCGTGCTGGAACAAGGCCCACCTGTCATCTGATCATCAACATTATTTAATAAATAATGAAATTACTTATAAGATATAAGCTAAAATTTCCCAGGGAATGGCTGTTTCATAAGCTAGTGTACAGTACATAGCACAACAAGTGAATATGGCCTCAAAAGCTTAGGATCAAAGTTACATTTACCTTTCTTAGATGCCTTGCAACACAGTGCCACCTAGTGATTATCTCTAAATATATATAAAAAGTTTACAATATTAAAAGAACAATACCATATTTAAATATATGAACTGATATCCGCTAATCTCAAAACAAGTGAAGGACAATGCAGTTGGAGGTGCCAATTTTGTAGTCACTCCCAGTCACTTTTGTCCACTCTCTGATTGCTCAGAGATGTTGATGTAATTAGAACTGGCAGAAGAAAGCAATATGTACCTAAAGCATCATGTTTTAGACAAGGGAGACAAAAAGGAACACCAAGAGCCCCAATAGTGTAATATGTTTTTACAGGGCACTTAAAAACCCAATGGGTAATTCAGAGGAGGTAGTAATGAACTTACCTCCTCCAAGCAGACACCAACGAAAGTGGTAATTTTCAATAATAGTTTATTCACAAAACAGTATTGCAACGCGTTTCGCAGGCATTTCCTGCTTCATCAGGCATATGGAGCGGGAGCAAAAACAACAGTGTCTTTGTATAAACAAGTTCATTACTACCTCCTCTGAATTACCCATTGGGTTTTTAAGTGCTTTTAGCTATTTTTATCCTTTTGGCGCCTCTGTTTTGTCTTACTACTATGTTTTAGAGAAGAAAGAGACAGAGTTGTGAGTGAGCAGAGGAGTGCAGCAGGGAGACAAGGCAAGTGAAAAAAATGAGTATGGCCAGTGGTGTAACTACTATACAGCTGACCTTGTGGTGGTGGTGGTGAGGGAGCAGGGTACAAGAAATTCTACTGTATGTTAGTTCCCCCCTCTGCTGCTGCCTACAACAAACAAGCAAGTGGATGGCATTGGCGGGTGGGGAGAGAGGTCAAGGGTCTGACCCATTGTTGATAGTATGACAGAGAATATGGCAAATGGTACACCAGAAGACAGCACTTGTTAGAGACAGTGCCTCCCCCCAACTGGAACCACTTCCAGTAGGAGAAGTGTAAAAAGAAATAAGGGTCAATAAATAACATAATTTAGAGGCAACTCTGTTGTTTCACCCAATAGAACAGGGACCCCCGGCCCCAACCTTTTTTTTTATCCGTCAGCCACATTCAAATGTAAAAAGAGTTGGGGAGCAACAAAAGTATGCAAAAAGTTCCAGGCAATGCCAAATGAGTGCTTTGATTTGCTATTAGTAGATCCTATGTGGACTGGCAGCCTACAAGTGGCTCTACTTGGCAGTATACTTGGTTTTTATGCAACCAAAACTTGCCCCCCCAGCCTGGAATTCTTAAATAAGCACCTGCTTTGAGGCCACCGAGAGCAACACCCAAGCGGTTGGAGAGCTACATGTTGCTCGTGAGCCAATGTTTGGGGATCACTGCAATAGAAACAGAGGGATGGGCCATTTTTTTTATCCCATCTTGTATAATCTCAAAAACAATCTTTTAAAGTGCTTGTAGATGTTCTTTGATAACTATATCTGAAAATAATGCTAGCCTTTTACAATTGTAAGGTTGCTAAACAATGACTCGTTTCATAAATGCAGACCATTATTCTAAAAAAGATTCCAGATTATGTTTATCAGAGAAGAGAAAATTCCATTTGCTAAATAATTCAAGTCTGGTCTAGCACACATCTAAGCAAAAACGTCACAGATCATTACAAACACCAAAATATGAATGCATCAGGTGCAAGAAAAAATGTGTGGGATTTAGTAAGATGCTTTAAATTCCATCCAAACAGACCTGGATTCTTAGCTTAGCCTTTATTTTAGTTTTCAGCCATTAGTCATCCAGTAGTTTTAGCACTACAATTCACAACATCCTCAGCAGGCACTTTAGTTCTAAACTACAGAAAAGCTAGCAGATACTGTCAGGTTTGGACAAACCGAAGTGTAAGTAACTTTCAGCAAGGCTGGGCCAGGCCGGCCGGACACCCTAAGCAACCCAGAGTCTATGGGAAACGGCCATTCTGTAATTTGGAGCTCTCTGGATTATGGGTTTCTGAATAAATTATCTCATAACTGTATGCTGGCATTAAATTGCATTTGGCTGTATGGGGGAATCTGGAATTGAATTAACAGAGGCATTTTTTCTCATGAAATTGAATCTTCACCACTGTATGCTAAAGTCAAAAATCAGGGATACTTTAATAAATGCAAAATGCTGGGCAGCCGTTAACTCAAATGCAATATGTCCAGCCATTCTAGGTGAATTCACTCTTCTGTCCTTTATACCATGAATGATTATGGCATGAAGGGCCGCCATCAGGGGGGCACAGGGGGTACATTTGTGTTGCCCAGCTGTGCTGCACTTTTTGAATTAGCCACCCCCACTGACAACACCGAATCGACAAAGTCCCGTAGAGCCGAATATCTGAATTCCTAAAGATCTGAAGTCTCCAGGACTCAAAGCGTCGAAAACCCAAATCGCCGAAGACCCGAAGCTGTGTAAAGATTCAAAGCCATGAAAAGACCCGAAGTTGAAGTCCTGAAGCCATGAAAAGCCCCGAAGCCACGAAAGGAGCCAAAGGTAAGTTCTAGTGAACACCAATGTGTTTTTTTAAACCCCTGGCCATCAATGTATTTTTTTAATATTATTTAGGTCCCTGGCCACCAATGGTTTTTCTGATATATTCTATGGGGCCCCTGATCACCAATATTGTAAGGAGGGGCCATGGCCACCAATGTTTTTTTTAAATTTATAATGGGGTACTGACCACCAATGGTTTTTTATAACTTGTTTGTGAGAAGGTATTTGCCATTTTTAGCGCTGTCTGTGTGGTCTTTTTACTGTGGTGTTGGTGGGATCTGGGGTGGGGCTTAGGGGCTGGGCTGGGGTGGGCGGGGACCAGGGGACCATTCACTTCTACATGAACTTGTCAGATTTTAGAAGGAGAAATTTTGTATTTGAAAAGTTTTCTGTGGTTTTTACACTTAATAAATACATTTTTTTTTGCTTTAGAGTAATTATTCTAATACATGGTTTTTAATGCTAAAATGTTTGATTTGGGGGAAATTAAAAAAACATGTATGTTAATAAATCAGTCTTTGCACTCCACTGTGGAATGCATTGATTTGTGCTTCTTTTAGGAGGGGATGGGCTTGGGGCGTCATTCAGACAGGCAGCGCCAATGGGTGCAAAGCGCAGAAGCCCTGTACATACTGTCTGTCAATGGCAGGTGTTAAGTACAGGAATGGGATCCATTATCAAGAAACCCTTTATCCAGTAGCTCCAAATTATGTGAAGACCATGTCACCAGATGATTAAAATTTTCAAAAATGTCCTTTTTTCTCTTTAAAGGAGAACTAAACAACTAAACCCTGAAAATGAATATGCCCAAAAATGCCATATTTTATATACTGAACTTACTGCACCAACCTAAGGTAAGGTCACACTGAGCCTTTCGGGGACTGTTGCCTGGCGACCAATCTCCCCGAACGCCTTCCCTCACTCTGTGCTGGCTAAAATGAGGCGCGGCGATTAGCTTTCCAAAGTAGCCCAAAGTTTCCTTGTGAGGCAACTTAAGTCGGCTTCGGAAAAAGAATCGCCACGTGTGATTAGCGCCGGCAATTTTTCATTTTAGCCAGCGCAGAGTGAGGGAAGACGTTCAGGGAGATTATAAAATATAAAGTACGAAATGAGGTTGGCCTGTAATATAAACTGATGCTACAAGGCTGATTATTAAATTCTGATGTTAGTTGCACTAGTCTCTGTGCTGCCATGTAATAATTTTCTGTATTATTTACTAATCAGCTTTATATTGTGACTTTTATATTCTATGTGTACTGTATATTATGCATTGTTCCCTAAATTCAGTAAAGTGACAGAAGCACAGAACATGTGCAGTGAATCAGCAGAAAAGAAGATGGGGAGCTACTGGGGCATCTTCAGAGGCACAGATCTTTACTGCTAAAGGGCTGTGGTTGCCTTGGGCTGGTACAAAAGCACAAAACATCATGTACAAAATTTCTAACCTATTTATTTAGTTAAGCTTTAGTTGTCATTAATGATAACACAGTGCCCTATACTTGATCACAGCTATGATATACTGTATTTTATCTTTATTGGAGGCAAAACAATACCATTGGGTTTATTTAATGTTTAAAGGTTTTTTAATAGACTTAAGGTATGGAGATCCAAATTACAGAAAGATCCCTTATCCAGAAAACTCCAAGTCTCAGGCATTCTGGCTAACAGGTAAAAATATAGAGAAAACTTCAAAGCTTCTGTAGTTCACTCCCTCTGCCGATATCAATAATCCGTTCTCCTCTAGATAAGCAATAGTTAAATTTGTGTAGATGAACCAGCGCTATAAGCTCGGGATAGACAGAAAGAAAGTAAAAGTATATAGTGTAGTATTTCTTAGTTCGTTGTTACACCCTTCTGTGAGGTTGGCATTAATTATTAGGCAGAATGTCTATTTCCCTTCACCTGTGGGGTTAACTTTCAATCTTCAATCAATCTTAAAAAATGGTACAAACGTTTAAGAATATTGTTTGCGTTGAAAATGATTATTCCACCTTTGTAGGCGTTGTAAGAGTCCGTTGATATATATATACACTTGGAATTAGCATGTAAGCGGTCAGCCCATGGGTATTTCCAGCTCCAGTTTTTCGCTCCACTGAGATTGATGGTAGTAGCCGGCGAGTGTGCGTGTTATGCTGGGCTCCCCTGGATGATGTCACACACTTTCTCAAGGTCTCATACCTGTACAAGGCTACTTTGCAATTGGTTTAGCTCAAGTGTTGGATGCCCATTCCACTGCTGACCCCTCTGTGGGTGGGCCAAGCCAACTGGGCTCCCAAGCCACCTCACTCCCTCCCCCACATTAGTGTGCACATGGACAATAACATCACAGGGGGGCATGTTAAGAAGAAGATTAGAGTGGAACAGCGGGAGCAAGCAAAGTGCATTAGAGGTAGGCAGAAGACCCTTTCAAAAGGTACCTGCCCAGTGTCCCCCTCCCCATGTTGCACCCTAGGCAGGTGCCTCTTCTTTTTACCCCTAGTTCCAGCCCTCCTGGTAACTATGAGTTCAAGGAGAGGGCAGCATAAAATTCATAAACAATCAGCGCACCAGTGCTAAAGGGGTAGACAATATTGCAAATAGACAATATGAGGTCAGCAACAGCATCTGTCTGGTCTGTATGAGAGTCTAGCCAAAATCTGTAGCAGCCAATAGAGGAACATCATTCCAGGTTAAAACCAAGGGATAGTAGAAAATGACCAAAGTCAAAAAAGCATAAGAAATCATCTAAAACTAAGAAGGTATCCTAACAACTGGTTTCAAACTCTTGGCTTCCTAAAAAAAACCACCACACCTATGCTAATGTCAAAACACGCATGTGACTACTGTGTATGTTCGAAACATCTGTGTGGCAAATTTACATGGCAACTAAGAACATTTCAGGTAAAGCGGACTGTGAGTGACAAGTGAGCGACAATGGCGGCTCCCAAGAACTTAAATAACATGAAACAACCAAATGATGTAGTATTGTCCAAAACGTATGTCTGTCTGCCTGTCTATCATTCGAATCCTTCAAAAATCATTCAAATCAAAGCCAACAAGCTGCAGGTCCTTCTGTCGGTGAATGGGTTACACATGAAGCAAGTTGGCCAGAGTGTGCTCTTAATTGTGATGGATGGGCTCGGTCTATCTTAGAAGTCTTAAAAAAATTCCACTCATTTTCCTGGCACAACAGAGTGAGCCTTTTATTTATTTATTACTTTTTTTGTCCAACCTAAATGTCTCAGTTGGACAGATAAGGAACCGGTGGGGGTGAGCCCTCATGGGGATGTTTTAAGGCTGATGGATGGATATGGTGAAAGGTTTGAGATTATACATGAACCAGTCCTGCAGTGAATAATAAGTTTTTCCCTGCTGAGAGAAAAAAAAAATAACCCTATATTTCCCAAAAAGGACTTACACAAGGGTACATGCATTTATTAAGTCCAGTAATCCAGAATACACTGAGAAGTATAAATATATATGCACTCACCAAATAGTACGCCACATCCTTGGTGCATCTCCTAAAAATTAGTGGCGTAACTAGATATAACTAGACCTCACAGCCAATATTTTTCAGGCTCCCAAAATGTCTATAGGCTAACCTATTTTACCAATATTCATTATAAGTATATATGAATAAGGGCCTCACGGGGCCCCTATACCTCCTGGGCCCCCTAGGTCTGCTTCCTCTGTAGTTACACCCCAGGTAAAAAGTATAACGTGACCTTCATCTTTATCTGCATATATTTCTGCATACACACACAGTTGAAGATGAAAGTTGCTGTATCAAGCAGGTTATTCCTTGCTCAGAAAGATTCCAGGAGCTGCAAGTTCTTGCATAGACAGAGTGAGTTGAACAGTGTATGGCTCCTGTGAGCGTTTGATGTATCTGATTTATGGATTTTGGCAGGTCTCTCTAAAGGTTGCTTCTGTTAATTGTAAAAAAAAAAAAGAAGAAGAAAAAAAAATCTATGCTATGAAAGTAGTAGTTATACTGTCTGAGCCAAAGAAATTACTGCCAGATATTAAACATCATCACATGTGTATGTTATAAATTACACTCCGAATTAACATGTGAACTGCCAGGAATGCTTTCTGCTCCTGTCATTTCTGTACAAAGGAGCTGAAAGGAGAAAAGCCTGAATTATGTTAGACTCTTCACTTGCACCTAAGTGCCCATGTGCAGATGCCTGTGTCTGTTGAATACTCAACTAATGATCTGTATTGACTTCTTTCCATGTATAAAAGAAGAATATTTAAAAGTTATTAAGTGCTGTTTTCAATCACATTGGAAGGGCTGTTGGAATTGAGCAAAACTACCGCAAACACTTGTCTTGTTGGCTTTAGCATTTGACAGTTTGTAGCAATGATCTTTGGCACACCAGAAAACCCACTGCTAAACAATGAATTCATTATGAAACATTTCTTCATCTGCCTGTGTGTGTTTCAATAGAAGCGGTCTGGCTAAATGCTTCTGCTTACTCTGAGCTACAGTCGAACCCTTATTTTAGGCACCCCAATTTTACATTTTAGTGTCAAAATGTTGCCCCATTTTCCTTAAAACCCACTGTTTTCCCAATGAATGTGATTTTTCCTGCATTATGTTTTTTTGTAGTTTACACCATTTTTATAGCCCCCCGCAATTTATGTACTCCCAATTTACGTATTACCAGATTTAGTTTTTTTCCTAGCCCCCTAGTCAAACATAAAATCATTGTTTGACTGTATAACTAATCACTTGATCAGTAGCATTGAATATAATTAAAGAACGACTGCATTTACTTGACATTTATTTTAATATTTGGCTCTTTAAGTCCTGCCTTTATTTTAACATAAGGTTTGCTTTTTATTGTCTACAATTACAAGGTATGGTTTTAATAAGGATCTTAAATTAATAGGACTTGAGTCTGTCAACTGCTCATGTATGTAAGTATATATTGGTCCGTGGAGGATCTCATGGATGTTTTGTATTTAAGCGTTTGGATCATTCAGTGAAGACAATAACAATGCCTTACTTGTACTTAATGCAATAGTTTCTTGAAAAGTGCTGAGTGATTGGGTTGTACAATATATATTAAATTCTATGGTGCCATTAGGCTACGGGCACATAGGGGCAGATTTGCTAAAGAGCGAAGTGGCTTACGCTTGCAACTTTTCGCCACGTTGGGACATCGCCAATTCACTTATAGGTGCAGGTGCCAATTCGCTGCCAAGCAGGACCGTTGATAAGCGCAAGATCACTAGCAAATTTTCGATGGCATAAATGGACGCTAGCTCATCTTCACTATGAAATGCTCACACTGCCGAAGTAACGCTAGTGAAAAGTCTCCAGCGTTCGCATATTAGTGAATTAGCGTTATGGTAACGATTTTGCGCCTGAAGAAGTGGTGCGATGTGTGTGAAGCAGTCGCTGGCGACAATTCGCCCTTTAAAAGAAATCATGTAAAAATGAAGAGTTATTTGTTTAAATATGGTTCTATAGAAATTGTCATTTCTTTCTGGATAACTTGATTCTGCTTACAAATTTGTACACTTTCCTGTTCCATAGTCTGATTCATTTACATAGCACTTCAATGTTATATGTTTTTGGCTCATGAATATATTTACAGTCTAATATGAGCAGTGCTGATATCTTAACATTATCTCTGTTAACCAATGTTACATGTTAAAAGCAGTTCATGTAAGTTCCATTTGGGTGTTAAATGTTTTTGTAGTGCCAAGACATTAATTAGCACTGTAAACTGTCTTCATTCTTACACCTCTATAACTGCCATTTAATGACAATATTGCTTTTATAGTGTCATCATTTAGTGTCAGCACAGTATCAAATACTCCATCCATTTTCTTTAAACAAGAGATTAGTTCTGCATATTTTGATACAGCTGTCACGTATGGCGCTTGTCACGTACTGAAAACACATAGGCTCAAACTGTATTGCCCTGCCGCCCATAAATGGTTGCCTCTGCCTGAAAATAATTGGCAGTGACATTGAACTGATGCATTACTTACAATACATCCTGGAATATCCATACCTCTTGCCATGGAACCAACAGACTCTCACTGTCTAGACCCATGTTGTATTCCGGGACAGAACGTGCTTCATCAGGACTCTTCCACATGGTGAATCCCCCTACAAAAGATTCAACTAAATACTTAAACAAATTGGAACCCTAATTTATATTGGAGTTTTTTATTAAAATTGCATCAACTATAAATAAAAAATGTCACCTTCCTTTATCCAGAACTTTAGTCATCTTGACACTTGCAACTGCAAATTTTAGGATTTGGTCAAATCCCAGACCAAATTCTGGATTAGGTGCATTTCTACCCCAAGCTATCCACACAAGCAACATCAAAATACAGACAAGAATCTGCAAGCCATAGCCATCTTTTAATTTATGACTTTTTCCTGAGATTCCTTATGCAAAATGTACACTTTACACTATATGAAGTTTTCATATAGTTCTGAATTTACATAATTTTTGGCATCTTTATTGAAAACCCCCAAGCTGTGTTCCTTGGCAATGCAGTGGATTATACTATTTATTTTTACAAGAATCCTTGCCAAAAATGATTACATACATTATAAACATTTTATATAGATATAACCTGGTACGTCACATTTTATTGCATTGCGAAGGTTCTCTATAAAAATATATTGCATGAAACTACATTTAATTACAGGTATGGGATCTTTTATCCGGAAATCCATAATCCGGAAAGTTTCAAATTACGGAAAGGCCATCTCCTATAGACTCCATCATAATCAAATAATCCAAATTTTTAAAAATGATTTCCTTTTTCTCTGTGATAATAAAACTGTACCTTGTACTTGATCCATTAATCCCTATTGGAAGCAAAACCAGCCTATTGGGTTTATTTAAAGATTTTCTAGTAAAATTAAGGTATGAAAATCCAAATGATAGAAGTATCCGTTATCTGGAAAACCCCAGGTCCCAAGCATTCTGGATAACATGTCCCATACCTGTAAATCATTTCATAATAATATACTTTTTAGTAGTATATTAAAAAAGTATCATAAATAGAAAATTACCATTTTAAGAATTAAGGGCCCCCTGTGATCCTACAATTCAAGGTGCACACAAACAAGCCAATCAAACCATACATGTTAGGTCACATGCGAGTTTTGTCTCTTGCTTCCACATTTCTTCCTGTTACAGTTAGAGCTGCAGTATTTCTGGTCAGCTGATCTCTGAGGCAGCACAAAGAATATCATACAATGGGGCTCACGGGAAAAGATGTAAAAGGGCAATATTTACTTATATATATATTCCACTTTGGTAAGATTTTTTAATTTACCACTTAATATGATGTAAACTATTGGTTGCTTAAAGGAGGACCATCACCCAAAAAAATTATTCCAAATCCAATTTTATCACATTAGTCAAGCAAAATGAACTTCAATTACAGATAGGGATTTACTGAAGTCCCTTTTGGATTCTTCATGCCCAGTTCAGTACTGGTTTATATAAGCAGAACTGATTTCAATTGTTCTGGGTTACTGTTATTCTGTTCAGGGCTGGGTGCCCTAGGTTACCGCGCCGCGCCGACCACGACTGCATGAGAATGCACTGACCGCAAGAACGGGGTGCAACCAGAAGAGCCCGCACTGAGAGAACAAGGGTCATAACTAGAGGTAAGTGATGAAAGAGGTATGTGCCTCTTCTGCCTATCCCTAGTTCCGGCACTGATTCTGTTTGCTGGAATGGGCACAATCCTTCCCAGCTCTGTGTTACAGATGCTTCATATATTTGCAGTTATGTTTAACCCTATACAGTACCTTATGAAAGGCAAAATATGAAATATGGGAATGCCACTTGCACGTTCTCTTTGGGGCCGATTCACTAACTTCGAGTTAAAAAACTTCGAATTTCGAAGTTTTTTTTGGGCTACTTCGACCATCGAATGGGCTACTTCGACCTTCGACTACGACTTCAAATCGAAGGATTCGAAGTAAAAATCGTACGACTATTCGACCATTCGATAGTCGAAGTACTGTTTCTTTAAAAAAAACTTCGACCCCCTAGTTCGCCATCTAAAAGCTACCGAAGTCAATGTTAGCCTATGGGGAAGGTCCCCATAGGCTTGGCTAACTTTTTTTGATCGAAGGATATTCCTTCGATCGTTGGTTTTAAATCCTTCGAATCGTTCGGTTCGAAGGATTTAATCATTCGATCGAAGGAATAATCCTTCGATTGTTCGATCGAACTATCTGCGCTAAATTCTTCGACTTCGATATTCGAAGTCGAAGGATTTTAATTCCTAGTCGAATATCGAGGGTTAATTAACCCTCGATATTCGACCCTTAGTGAATCGGCCCCTTCTTCTCTTTTTATTTATTTATTATTTTTTTTAAAAAACCCCAGGTACCAACATTTTTAAATTTTTGTATAATAGATTCCAAACCTATGTTGTTTATTTAACAAGGTAATTGAGTCCTGGTACCACTCATGGTTCACATTTGGATCTATTTTATTGGTTAAAAGAATATTGGTTGCAATAAAACTAAAAACTGCAGGTTTAGATTTAAAACCTCCATTAATCTAGGGGTATATTTGTTAAATATGGAATTGAGAAGTCCCATCCATTCAATGTTCTCCACTAATCTACAGTTTCAGGGAATATGTAAATGTTGGCGTTTATTTGAATATTTAAGAGCATCCTGTGGTTATCGTCCCCGAATGTGATTATACAAAAGCAAATGTTGTTATATTAGAAATGTTTTACTATAACTTCTAGTTAAAAATACCTGATGTCAACAGGAAATGATAGAAAAACTATCCAGCAGTGCTTTAATGTCCCTACAGTACTGTTATACACACACAGGCACACATTATACACATATATCCATAGAGCAGGAAAAATAACCCAGTGTAATTCTACACAGAAAAAGATCTGTCCAGAGCTGAAGCACAATGCCAGCGTCATCTCTCATGTTACAGAACAGTTTTTTCAGCTGGCCGGGTTATTAAGCCTTCCTGCTTAAAAACCTTCCATATGAGACACACTTCTATACTTTGTAGACCTCACAAAATAATTAATTTAATTAACATTAGCTTTGAGAAATTGGTTTTCTTCTGTAAGGTAATTGATTCTGTGACTTACATTGCACCTTGTGTGAGTGGACTATGAGCAACAATAAAATTGATGCCCCAGCTATTGGCGATTGGGGAGAATTAGCCTCCCAAACCAACATTAAATGAATTTCCCTTTAACAATTTTAAACATTTTTTTTATGTGAGATTTCCACTGCATTTATCCTGCCAAGTGTTCTGCGGCTATTATACATGAAACTTTTTATGAGACCATGTATTCTGGAGTCATTATTATATATGATACTGGCACTGGATTTATCGGTAGGATGTAGGAAATTAGCACTGGATTTAGGGTTAAACTGACATTACATTTAGCCTGCTTTATGTTCTGGTTGATATTTTACATGAATCTGCTAATGCATTTATCCTTATATGTGTCCTAGGGAATTGTACTTTAGAACTGGTCCTGGCCCCAGTCCTGATCCCAATGGTCACCTGAGATGAATGAGGAGGAGGGAGCCTGGGGGTACGTGAGGTCCTTGATGCGGTAGTCAAGGTAGGTCTGGACCATTCCAATCCAAAACTGAACTCTATGAAGAAATCAGTGTAGGAAATGTCTCTAATTAGCCTCCCCAAAGTAAAAAATCCAAAAAATCAAAGCTATTTTATGTATCAGTCTGATTCAGGGAGAGAATTCCACATCTTCACAGCTCTGTCTCTTGGTCATTTTTTCCTCATAGCTGAGATTTTCCATAACTTTTACCAGCTTAGTTTCCCTTCTCTGAGCGCCGGAGACCAAAACTGTACAAAACTGTATGGTATATTCTAGATGGGGCCTTACCAGTGCTCTGTACAGTGGAAGACCACTCCACTTGTGAATCTATACCCCTTTTAATACAGCCCAATACCTTATTTGCCCTTGATGCTGCTGACTGGCATTGCTTGCTACAGCCAAGTTTATCATCTACAAGGACTCCAAGGTCCTTTTCTATCATGGATTAGCCTAGTGCAGTCCCATTAAGGGTATAAGTGGCTTGGATATTTTTACATCCCAGGTACATGACTGTGAGTTACTTACCGAGGGGACGACAGGGACGCCTGTCGCCCCCTCGACGGGGACGCCCGTCTCTCTCCTCCGCCGCCGATGCGGCTAGGCCTCAGGCGCAGGCTCCTATGGAGCGCGCCGCGCGCATGCGCAGCAATTAAAGGGACAGTCACGCTGGCGCGATTGCACAGGCGCTGGCGCTGATTCGCCAGCGTCCAATGGCGCCAAATTCAAATCTTTAAATGGCCAGCAGTCCTTTTGTGCCTTGCCCAACGTAGGTTCTGTTTATTGTTCCTGGGTGTGATTATTTCTGCGATTCTTGTTGTGACCTTTGGCTATTCCTGATTACTGTTTGACTTCCGCCTGCCCTGATCCTTTGGCTTGTTCCTGACTACTCTTTGGATTCCGTTTTGTACTTCGACCCTGTTAGTTGCTGACCTGGCCTGTGACCTCGACTACTCTGCTGTTTACCGATTTTGTACCGCATTTCCGATTGGTTTCGACTCGGCCCGTTCCTGGACTTTGATAAACTTTACGTTTAGTTCCCTTGCTCGCCCAGAGTTCTTCCCTCAGTCTCCTCACTATTAAGTCCTGGCGGCATCCGAGTAGCGGAGGGCTCCACCCGACGTGAAAGGCGGCGGTTATAGGCCGAAGCGCGAGCCGAGCCCGGGACATTGGGGTTTACTCTGGGTTGTGGGATACTGAACGTTACATTACGTTGGGCCCTAAAACTAAGAAGATGGAGCCAGCTGAAGCTACTGCTTCCACCACTCCTTCGGAAGCGATTCTGGCAAATCTTCTACAGAGACTTGGTGAACAGGAGGACAAGCAAGACTATATTGTGCAATGTCTTCATGGTCTTTCTTCCAGACTTGACATGATGCAGCAACAGCCTGTTCCTGGTCCGAGTAATACTACTCCTCAGGCAAGCACTTCTCTACCTCCACCTGCTGGTTGTACCTTCCATGAGCCCAAGGTTCCTTTCCCCGAGAAGTTTGCTGGGGATCGAAGTAAGTTTTTTACTTTCCAAGAGGCCTGTAAACTACATTTCAGTTTTTTACCCTATTCCTTCCCTACTGAGGAGTCTAGGGTGAATTTTGTAGTTACGCTGTTACAGGGTGATGCCCAGCTCTGGGCATTTAGTTTGTCTCAAAGGGATCCAGCCCGTCTCTCCTTAGAGGCTTTCTTTAATGCCATGGCTATTATTTACGATGATCCTGATTGTGCCGCCTCTGCTGACGCAGCCATACGTGCCCTTAAACAAGGCAAACGGCGGGCAGAGGATTATTGTACTGAATTCCGCCGTTGGGCGGTAGAGACGGGCTGGAATGATATGGCTCTTATGAGTCAATTCAGGGTTGGTTTGGCTCCGACTATTAAAGATAGTCTTGTAAATTTTCCCGCACAGTCTTCTCTGGATTCTCTCATGCATCTGGCTATCCAGATTGATCGAAGGCATAGAGAGAGACTCCAGGAGGAGCAGGTTACCTATGTTACACCTCCTTCCGTAAATGTCTTTAACACCCCTCAAGTCTTTCCTAGATCTTTAGAAGAACCTATGCAGATTGGTTCTACTCGTCTCTCTTCCGAGGAGAGGGTTCGTAGGAGGAATAATGGGTTATGTCTGTATTGTGGGGATAAGGGGCACTTTCGCAACACCTGTCCCAAAAGGCCGGGAAACGACAGAACCTAAGCAGGTCTGGGGAGTCTTGCTTGGGTGATGTCGTTTCTACTCCCCAATCTTCTCAAATTTTAATTCCGGTTCTTTTGAGTTGGGACAGTGGTTGTGTGCAGAGCTCTGCTTTTTTGGATTCTGGGGCAGCGGGTAATTTTTTGGATTTTGGGTTTATTCAAAAACATGGTATTCCTTGGGAACCACAGGTTCCATCTTTCAGATTGTCCGCCATTGATGGTAGATCTTTGGGTTCCGGACTAGTATCTACTCGATCTAAGGTTATTCACATGTCCATTTCTGATCATTTTGAATCTCTTTCATTTTTCATTACTGAGTGCCCACAGACTCCAGTCATTTTAGGCCTCCCCTGGTTACAAGGTCATAATCCCCAGGTTGATTGGCCCTCTGGTAAAATTTTGAAATGGAGTTCTGCATGTATGTATTCTTGTGTTAAGTCTGTCCAGACCCTGGCCGCTACTTCTTTAAAGAGTCTTCCTCCTTGTTATGCCGCTTTTTCTGATGTTTTCTGTAAAAAAGCAGCTGAATCCTTACCCCCCATAGACCCTATGACTGTGCTATTGAATTATTGTCTGGGTCTTCTCCTCCCAAGGGTAGGACATATCCTCTTTCCCTCCCCGAGTCTTTAGCCATGGAGGAATATATTAAAGAGAATTTGGAGCGGGGGTTCATTAGACCTTCTTCTTTCCCTGCGGGGGCTGGGTTTTTTTTTGTCAAGAAGAAGGATGGGACTCTTAGACCCTGTATCGATTATAGAGGGTTAAATAAGATCACGGTCAAGAATCGTTACCCCCTCCCTTTAATCTCTGAACTCTTTGATAGAGTGAAGGGGGCTGTTATTTTTTCCAAATTGGATCTAAGGGGTGCCTATAATCTAATCAGGATAAAGGAGGGGGATGAGTGGAAGACCGCTTTTAATACCCGAGATGGGCATTATGAATACTTGGTAATGCCATTTGGTCTGTGTAACGCCCCCGCTGTTTTTCAAGAACTGGTTAACGATATCTTCCGTGATCTTTTGGGTCGGTTTGTCGTTGTGTACTTAGACGACATTCTAATTTTTTCTTCAAATTTGTTTTCCCATCGTGCTCATGTTCGGGAGGTTCTATCCAGGTTAAGGCAGAATCATCTGTATGCTAAGCTTGAGAAATGTCTCTTTGAAGTCTCTGCTGTACCTTTCCTTGGATATATTATTTCCCAAACTGGTCTTGAGATGGAGCCCACTAAAGTCCAAGCAATTCAGCAGTGGGCACAACCCCTTTCTTTGAAAGCGATCCAGAGATTTTTAGGGTTCGCTAATTACTATAGGCAATTTATTCTGAATTTTTCCAAATTGGTGGCCCCAATTACTGCATTAACTAAGAAAGGGGTTGACCCTAGTATTTGGTCTGCTGAGGCTGTTGAGGCCTTTAGTCTCTTATAAGAGGCCTTCATTTCTGCTCCAGTTCTCCGGCATCCAGACTCATCTTTGCCTTTTATTGTTGAGGTGGATGCGTCTGAGATCGGTGCCGGAGCAGTATTATCTCAACGACATCCTGTCTCTGGTAAAATTCACCCATGTGCCTTTTTCTCAAAAAAATTTTCCTCTGCTGAGGTCAATTACGATATTGGCAATAGGGAATTATTGGCCATTAAATTGGCATTTGAGGAATGGAGACATCTCCTTGAGGGTGCCAAGCATACAGTTTCTGTGTTCACAGATCATAAAAATTTGTTGTACATTGAATCTGCTAAACGGTTAAATCCTCGTCAAGCCAGGTGGTCATTGTTTTTCTCACGTTTTAATTTTCTCATCACCTACAGGCCTGCAGAAAGGAATCTGAAAGCAGATGCCCTTTCTAGAAGTTTTGTCTCCAAGCCTAGGGAGGATTTGGAACCAGTTCCTATTGTTCCTAAGGAGGTGATTGTGGCAGCCTTGAGTCCGGATCTCTCTACCTCCTTGTCGAATGCCCAGGTAGATTTCCCTCCTGATATTCCAGTGGGCAAGTTATTTGTTCCTAGTGATTTACGTGAAGCAGTCTTTCACGAGACTCATGATTCTAAAGTGGCTGGTCATCTGGGTTGTGCGAAGACTTGCGATTTGTTGTCTCTTACTCTCTGGTGGCCGACTTTAAGACAAGACGTTGCCAAATATATTGAGTCATGCCCAGTCTGCCTACGATCTAAGCCATCTAGATCTTTACCTCAAGGGTTGCTGCAGTCACTTCCTATTCCTGAGAAACCTTGGAAGTGGATTTCATTGTAGAATTACCTCCATCGAAGGGGCATACTGTTATCTGGGTAGTGGTGGACCGTTTTAGTAAAATGTCTCATTTTATTCCTCTTTCTGCCCTTCCCTCTGCCAAGACCCTAGCTGAACTTTTCATTGTCCATATATTTAAGTTTCACGGGGCTCCTCTCAATATTGTGTCGGATAGGGGGGTTCAATTCGTGTCCAAATTCTGGCGGGCTTTTTGTTCATTAATGGGTACTGATTTGTCTTTCTCTTCCGCATATCATCCCCAGACCAATGGTCAGACTGAGAGGACAAATCAGACTCTGGAACAATATCTTAGATGTTATGTCTCCTGCAATCAGGCACTTTGGGTTAATTTTCTTCTGTGGGCTGAATTTGCCTATAACAATGCCATTCATTCCTTCACTGGCAAATCTCCTTTTTTCACAGTGTTTGGTCTTCATCCCAGAGTTTTTTCATTTTCAGGTTCTTGTGATCTTCCTGCTGTTAATTCCTTTGTGGAAGATTTTTCTAAGACTTGGCAGGAGGTTCAGAAGTCCTTATCTTCTGCAGTAGCTGCTCAGAAGAGGGCTTCAGACAAACATCGGAGGGATTCTCCTGTGTATCAGGTTGGTGACAAGGTTTGGCTCTCCTCCAAAAACATTTCTTTGAAAGTCCCTTCAGCCAAACTGGGTCCCAAATTTATTGGTCCGTTCTCTATATCTGATGTTATCAACCCATGTACTTTCAGGTTAAATCTTCCTCCCGAACTCAAGATTTTTAATTCCTTCCATGTATCTCTGTTGAGACCTGCTAGAGTGGTACGTCAGATTTCTCCTCCTCCCCCTATTTCTGTTGAGGGCCAATCTGAATTTTTGGTTCACAGGTTGATTGACTCTCGTATCTATAGGGGTAAACTCCAATATCTGGTTCATTGGAAGGGTTATGGTCCTGAGGAGAGATCCTGGGTTTTTGCTTCTGATGTTAAGGCGGATAGGTTGGTGAGACAGTTTCATTCTAAATTTCCCAACAAACCTAAGGGTCCAGTGGCCCCCTCTGGAGGGGGGGGTAATGTGAGTTACTTACCGAGGGGACGACAGGGACGCCTGTCGCCCCCTCGACGGGGACGCCCGTCTCTCTCCTCCGCCGCCGATGCGGCTAGGCCTCAGGCGCCGGCTCCTATGGAGCGCGCCGCGCGCATGCGCAGCAATTAAAGGGACAGTCACGCTGGCACGATTGCGCAGGCGCTGGCGCTGATTCGCCAGCGTCCAATGGCGCCAAATTCAAATCTTTAAATGGCCAGCAGTCCTTTTGTGCCTTTCCCAACGTAGGTTCTGTTTATTGTTCCTGGGTGTGATTATTTCTGCGATTCTTGTTGTGACCTTTGGCTATTCCTGATTACTGTTTGACTTCCGCCTGCCCTGATCCTTTGGCTTGTTCCTGACTACTCTTTGGATTCCGTTTTGTACTTCGACCCTGTTAGTTGCTGACCTGGCCTGTGACCTCGACTACTCTGCCGATTTTGTACCGCATTTCCGATTGGTTTCGACTCGGCCCGTTCCTGGACTTTGATAAACTTTACGTTTAGTTCCCTTGCTCGCCCAGAGTTCTTCCCTCAGTCTCCTCACTATTAAGTCCTGGCGGCATCCGAGTAGCGGAGGGCTCCACCCGACGTGAAAGGCGGCGGTTATAGGCCGAAGCGTGAGCCGAGCCCGGGACATTGGGGTTTACTCTGGGTTGTGGGATACTGAACGTTACAATGACTTTACATTTATCAACATTGAATCTCATTTACCACTTAGCTGCCCAGATTGCCAGTTTGTCAACATCGTGTTGCAAGGATGCCACATCCTGGATGGAATTTATTGGGCTGGATAGTATTGTGTCATCTGCAAACACTGATACATTACTTACAATTCCCTCCCCTAACTCAGTAATGAACAAGTTAAATAAAAGTGGACCCAATACAGAGCCCTGAGGGACCCCACTAAGAACCTTACTCCAAGTAGAGAATGTCCCATTAACAACCACCCCACAACTTCATTAAGCACAACAGACCTTAGTTTAGAAAGCAGTCGTTTGTGGGGCACGGTATCAAACGATTTGGCAAAATCCAAATAATGTCTGCATTCTTCTTTACAAACTCAAACATTCACTGTATAAACTGAAAAATATTTCAAGATTTTGCTTTCCTTTGAATCACTGAACTAATATTTAGTTGTATAACCAGTGTTTCTGAGAACTGCTGCACATCTGTGTTACATGGAGTCAACCAACTTCTGGCACCTGTTACATTCCACAATTCTTCTGCATTTCTTGATTTTGCCTCAGAAACAGAATTTTTATGTCACCCCACAAGTTTCTATTGGATCAAAGTCTGGGAATTGGGCTGGTCACTCCATAATGTCAATCTTGTTGGTCTGGAACCAAGATGTTGCTCATTTACTGATGTGTTTGAGGTTGTTGTCTTGTTAAAACAAACATTTGAAGGTAATTTCCTCTTCGTTATAAGACAACATGACCTCTTAAAGTCTTTTGATGTATTGAAACTGATCTATGCTTCCTGGTATGTGATAAATAGTCCCAACACTATAGTATGAGAGACATCCCCATATCATGATGTTTGTGTCACCATGCTTCAATGTCTTCACACTGTACTACGGCTTGAATTCAGTGTTTGGGGTCGTCTAAAAAAACTGTCTATGGCCCCTAGAACCAAAAAGAACAATCTTGCTTTCATAAGTCCACAAAATGTTGCGCCATTTCTCTATAGGCGAGTCAGTGTGTTCTTTGGCAAATTGTAACCTCATCAGCAAGTCTTTTTTTCAAAAATGGGACTTTGTGCGGGCTTCTTGCCGATAGCTTGGTGTCACATAAATGTCTTCTAATTGTAACATTAGTCACAGGTAACTATAGACTTTCTTTGATCTTCCTTGAGCTGATCATTGACCGAGTCTTTGCCATTTTGACTATTCTTCGATCCATTCGAATGGTAGTTTTCCGTTTTCTACCACGTCTTTGAGGTTTTGGTTGCCATTTTAAAGCATTAGAGCCTTCTTTATATGTTTTCCCCTCTTCAAGGGGAACTACCTGGATTGCCGCACCCACTCGGGGGCCCACTCACAGGTACGCATGAATCCGCCTCCAATATTACTTGTGGAGGGGGGTGGGAGGGCCTTGCTGCACGGACTGCACCCGGGCCCTCTGCGCCAGGTAGTTCTGTTACTGCCCCTCTTCAATTAACTTTTTAAATCAAAGTACTCTGTTCTTCTAAACAATGTCTGGAATGACCCATTTTACTCAGATTTTCAGAGAGAAATACACTATAATCAGCATGCACAATATTTGCTCCTTCCTTCATTAAATAAGGGCCATAATTGACACCTGTTTTTTCACAGAATGAATGACGTCACTAATTGAACTCCACACGGCTATTATTTGGAACAAGCTATTATTATTTTGAACAAACCTCAATTAATGATTAAATTACACAGAATCAGTAGCATGTCATGACTGTTGGGTCTGTTGGTTTTCTATTACTTTACTACACCTACGTGTAAATTATTTGCCATGTAGAAATATTATTTGTATCAGGTTAGTGATGTCAGATTGCTATTATGCTGAACACAACTCTACACGGTACCCTTGCACACAACATCAGGTTTTTAATCTAGTGCAGAGTACAGATTATACCATGGAGCCCAAATGCACAAGTTCCTTGTAAATTAAAAATTGGGCTCCTAAGAACTCCAAGTCTCAGTGTCGGGCAGAAAGTATCAGGAATCCAGTTATTTCAGTAGTCACTTTGAAAAACTAGAACATGAGTGGTTCTTATTTACTGCAGTTCTTTGGCAAATGAATGACCGTAAGAGAGAAAAACTTGCCTCTAAAGTTTTCTTTCAGTTAACATCTCATGATAAAGTAATAAATCATTTGGCTCAAAATGCTTTTAAGCAGTGATTTCCATCAAGTACTCTTTGCTGAAATGTATGGAACTGTATGCCACAAGGAATCGGTCCAATTGTATTATTTAATCCCCTGTCTGCTGTTTAAGGGAAAAAAAGTTTTTTTTGTTTCCTTATATACAATATCAAATAAGCATAATGAATGCAAAAAAAGACACAGATTGGCACTAGACAAATGAAATACGAAAAGCAACAAAGATGCATTGCTAAAAGTGCATAATAAAATATATAAATTATGTACAGTATACTGATATGTTATTTTCCAGATAGACTAGACAAAGAACAGAGGAAGGGGAAATAAAAAAATTAAATGATACCTGTATATATCTATCTATAAATAATATTAACCTAACACTCTTTTTTTATTATATGATAAGCACTGGCTGACTGACCAAAGCAGAAGCCGGAACAACATTGTAAGCCCCCTGGAGTCATGGATTATTTCAGCAGTTACAGAAGAGATGCTAGATAAGGGACTCTCACTTAACTTAAGGGTAATGCTAAGATGCTCAGGTATCTTCCTGGGTGTAGGTCATAAGAATGACGTTATTAAGTAATAAGTTGAAGTGCAATAGTTATTGTAAAGTTAATGCACTAAGCTAGCACATCCAGTCCCAGTGTAGATCATCATCGTTTCTTTATATAGTGCCAACAAGATGGGCAGTGCTTTACCTTGGTTATAACAAACAGGGAATAAATGGTGGATAACAAACAAGGGTTTACAGAGTACAATAGGATTAGAGGGCCCTACCAATTAGAGGTTACAAACGAAAGGTTAGGGTACAATTGAGACATTAGGATTTTGGAAACAATTTTGTGATTTACGATACAGCAATGATTGATCCTGGCAAAGATGGATTATAAAAAATTGTGCCACCCCCTCACCCCCCCAGTTGCACACTTACCCCCTCACACCTCGGCACACGCACACCAAAACCACCCATACCCCCTGCTTGTACCTCTTACTTTCTATGTTGCATCTCGCAACTGCTGGGGACTGAGTCCCTAGTTCAGATGTAGTCAACGGGACCCCCTGGGTCTTTGTGGCCTGACCACAAATCTGGGTCTGGATTATGGCAAATGCTACAGGGGTTGCCATAGACAGTAGTGTAAACTAGTGACTTGCTAGAGACACAGATGATTGCAGGAAGATTTTACGTGCACACCAGACCTCTCCTATTAAGTTGATCGGGTTCTCAGCAGTATAAACTATTTTAAGCAGTATAAATTATTTTACTTTTTATTATTTAGTAAAATAATAAAACACCAGCATATAGCTATAAGGTCAACTAGGGTCAAACCCCTGTGTACTTAAGCTAAACAAATACAATGTTTTTAATAAAAGAGTATGTACAGGGTTGGGCTGGTGGACCCAGAGCCCGCTGGGGCTGCTGTCTCATGGTCCCATGTCCCTGCAGCAAAGCCCCCTCCGGAACCCCACCGCAGCTGCAACCTCCCTTCAGCCCCCTGCATGCATGTACCATCTTTTTAGGTGACCAGGGCCACAGAGGGAGGTTGGCGGCAAAGAAAGTCATAACAATCTTTTGTTTATACTGGTATGGGATCCATTATCCAGAAACCCATTATCCAGAATGCTCCGAATTATGGAAAGGCTGTCTCCCATAGACTCCATTATGATAAAATAATCAGAATTTTTAAAAATAATTTCCTTTTTATGTGCAATAATAAAACAGTACCTTATACTTGACCCTAACTACTATATATAAAAAATCCTTATTGGTATCAAAACCAACTTATTGGGTTTATAATGTTTACATGATTTTCTAGTACAGTTAAGGTATGACAATCCAAATTATGAAAAGACCCATTATGCAGAAAACCCCAGGTCCTGGGCATTCTGGATAACATGTCCCATACATGTACCATCATCTCTCCAGCTCCAAAAAGCACTTAATAATTGGAAAGATATGCCTATGATGAAGCACCTTTTTGGGTATGAAATATATATAGGCCTTTGTGGATCCGTTGAGTACCAATCACCTATTTTTTTATTTGCTATTTACTTGAACTGTTAAATGAACAGTAACGCCAACATTTTTTTTTTTTTTTAAAGAAATCACAATATAATGTACTGTTGTCCTGCACTGGCAAAACTAGGGTTTTTCAGAAACACAAGTATAGTTTATATAAATAAGCTGCTGTGTAGCCATGGGGCAGCCATTCAAGCACAGGATACACAGTAGATAACAGATACGTTCTGAAGAATCCTATTGTATACTACAAAGTGTATCTGTTATCTGCTGTGTATCCTGTGCCTTTTTTCCTTTTTCAGCTTTGAATGGCTGCCCCCACGGCTACACAGCAGCTTGTTTATATAAACTGTAGTTGTGTTTCTGAATCACCCTAGTTTTACCAGTGCGGGGCAAGAGTACATGATATTTTCATTAGTTTAAGACAGTTTCATTTTTTGGTGTTACTGTTTCTTTAAAAGGGGCTTTGATTTTTCAAAATCATCGGTATATATATAAGACACAATCCAGAACTGCATAATACAGTGAAATTGAAGAAGAAATTTTTTGTCAACATTTCGGTCCCGTTTTGGACCGAGGACATTGAAGACATTCCAAGACATTGAAAGGTCCAAAATGGGACAGAAACATTGATAATAAATTTCTTCTACAATATCACCGCCTTATGCATTCCTGGAGTGCTTCTTTCATTGGAAGTTTGTGTGAAGTTTGAGACAGCACCAAGGCATTTGATGTTTATTCTTTGAAGTGCAACACATATGGGACTATATAGAAAATAAGATTTTGGATAAGATGATGCATTAATAAAAGAGCATACATTCACAAAATACAGAGTGTGCTGATCCTTCATCAATGTATATCACAACCAGTGATTGTGCACCTCTGGCAATTTGAAGTTCACGTGCGAGCAGTTTTATAAATATAATAAATATATATATATATATATATATATATGTGTACAGAAAAAATCAGCACAGGACTTGCAAAAAATGACTTAAAAGTTTATTTACAGTATTATTAGGGCATAAGAACCAAGGTTTCAAGGGGCGAAGCCTACGTCAAACTTTTTTCTTTATTTGTCTTATTTTGCACCCAGGCATTTGTTCTACTATACTGAGTGTGCTCCACTTTTCTACTTTATGTCCCATATACATATAGTTTGGCATCCTGTATGATGAGTTTGCATTGCAACCGTAAAGTCCTTTTACTCCGTAGGAGTCAGTGTCACACTTGATATGTAGCTGAGGCCTGGGACAGAATTGATTTTTAATTTTTATCAGATTTTTTCTTTTGTCAGTCAGGCAAAACATGTTTGCAGCAGGAAATGTGGAACTACACACAAGTAATCTGAGCTCAGAGCCTTTCTCCACTCTTAGAAATGTCTCAGTGTGCTTCTATGTTCAAGTTTGTTCTTTGATCTAACTGATAGAAGAAGTGCAAGAATTTCATAGATGACTACATCAAAAGAATGAAAGGACAGTCTCATAAGGAGATAAACAGATAAACTGCTATGGATCCTTAGGTGATATTTGTTTGACATGGATGGCTTTATATTGGATATTGTGAACACTCAGCCTACAGTGGTGTGAAAAACTATTTGCCCCCTTCCTGATTTCTTATTCTTTTGCATGTTTGTCACACAAAATGTTTCTGATCATCAAACACATTTAACTATTAGTCAAAGATAACACAAGTAAACACAAAATGCAGTTTTTAAATGAGGGTTTTTATTATTTAGGGAGAAAAGAAATCCAAACCTGTGTAAAAAAGTAATTGCCCCCTGAACCTAATAACTGGTTGGGCCACCATTAGCAGCAATAACTGCAATCAAGCGTTTGCGATAACTTGCAACGATTCTTTTACAGCGCTCTGGAGGAATTTTGGCCCACTCGTCTTTGCAGAATTGTTGTAATTCAGCTTTATTTGAGGGTTTTCTAGCATGAACCGCCTTTTTAAGGTCATGCCACAACATCTCAATAGGATTCAGGTCAGGACTTTGACTAGGCCACTCCAAAGTCTTCATTTTGTTTTTCTTCAGCCATTCAGAGGTGGATTTGCTGGTGTGTTTTGGGTCATTGTCCTGCTGCAGCACCCAAGATCGCTTCAGCTTGAGTTGACGAACAGATGGCCGGACATTCTCCTTCAGGATTTTTTGGTAGACAGTAGAATTCATGGTTCCATCTATCACAGCAAGTCTTCCAGGTCCTGAAGCAGCAAAACAACCCCAGACCATCACACTACCACCACCATATTTTACTGTTGGTATGATGTTCTTTTTCTGAAATGCTATGTTACTTTTACGCCAGATGTAACGGGACGCGCACCTTCCAAAAAGTTCAACTTTTGTCTCGTCGGTCCACAAGGTATTTTCCCAAAAGTCTTGGCAATCATTGAGATGTTTTTTAGCAAAATTGAGACGAGCCTTAATGTTCTTTTTGCTTAAAAGTGGTTTGCGCCTTGGAAATCTGCCATGCAGGCCGTTTTTGCCCAGTCTCTTTCTTATGGTGGAGTCGTGAACACTGACCTTAATTGAGGCAAGTGAGGCCTGCAGTTCTTTAGATGTTGTCCTGGGGTCTTTTGTGGCCTCTCGGATGAGTTGTCTCTGCGCTCTTGGGGTAATTTTGGTCGGCCGGCCACTCCTGGGAAGGTTCACCACTGTTCCATGGTTTTTGCCATTTGTGGATAATGGCTCTCACTGTGGTTCGCTGGAGTCCCAAAGCTTTAGAAATGGCTTTATAACCTTTGAAATTGAACTCAGGTGTGATAAACCACAGTTAAGTTATTTTTTAACAAGGGGGGCAATCACTTTTTCACACAGGCCCATGTAGATTTGGAGTTTTTTTTCTCCCTTAATAACGTAAACCTTCATTTAAAAACTGCATTTTGTCTTCAATTATGTTATCTTTGACTAATAGTTAACGGTTTTTGATGAGCAGAAACATTTAAGTGTGACAAACATGCAAAAGAATAAGAAATCAGGAAGGGGGCAAATAGTTTTTCACACCACTGTATATTCACAACATGGTTAAAAAAGCCTCTACAAACCGGGCATATCATTTATCATGTTATAATTATTATGTTTCCTTATAATGACCTTTTTCTCTTTTAATTCTGAGAAAAATAATACAAAGTCTGAGACAAACAAGGACAATGCTTTTTGCAAAACATTTTGCAGTCTGTATGTACCACCTGGGAAAGCCAAGCAGGTATTGCACTATTTCTCAAGAGAGTCTAGGTCACATTCCCCCTGGATTATATTGATATGTTTTATGAAAATAATGGAACCACATATGTGACAGATACATAGGTATTGAGAGTTTGTGCCCTACCGTGGGACCACAGAGGGAGCCCAGAATACATAAACTGCATTTAAAATAAGGGAATTGTAATGCATACTGCCATGTGTGAGGCATTAGGAATATAGGGAATAGAATGTTGGGATTAAAAAGGAAGATATGGAAGGGGATCCTGAACCAGATTTTGTACCAGGGCCTGAAGACCTTTTGCTGCAGTCCTCTAGTCATATAAATAGGCAAAGACAATATACAAGACTCACAGGGCAGAAAACTCATCAAAATATTTTAGCTACAGTTCAAAAACATAAAGCACTTGTAAACTCTACTTACAAACTGAATATATTTTACCGTTAACTCTATCATAAAGTAGAATGGGATGAAATGGATTTGTGGGGCAGAAGTAGTTTGTATTTTATAGGGGCCTCTTATTTGAAAAAAAGAAGAAAAAGAACTGACGATTATTTAGTGCATAAGTGATGGAAATGGACTTAATAAAAACTGATTTACCAGGATTTGCTTTTCACTGTAAGCATATTGGCAAATATACAGCTTTAACCATTACGGATCCTTTAAAGACTCAGTATACCTTCTCTCATCACTCCCTGTGCAGGATAAACACGGATCCATTAAGACTTCTCATCTCGGGGTCAGCTCCTCCTCCTAATAATGTTCAAAAGCCCTTCATCCTGTAAACACTGCCTCTCTAATATATACACAAAGCAAAGTGGGTATTTGATGATAAAGAGGCCCAGATGTCATTACAATTTCATTTGTATATTCTACAGCCATTTTGTCTGCCAGTATGTATATATATATATAAAGAGAGATGAAGAGGGATAGGTTGAATAAGCGATAGAGGGAATTACAAGGAAAAGAAAAAAATACACTGAGTGAAGTAAAGTTGCAGGGAATGTTATGTTTGGGAAGAAGAGAAGAAAATCACAATTTCTTTCTTTTCTTTGCCTTATTCTACAATGTTAGTAAACTGTTCTGTTTTCCTAATAAAGTCATATTCATTGGTTGACTACATAGTTATTTCATAATTTTCATCAGGCATTTAACAGTTTAAATTGTAATTTCAGATCATCCAACAATGTCTAACGCTTACACTGTCTGGGCAGAGGGCAAATTTAACAATGATCTTTACCAGTGGGTTATATAATCAGAAAAGACAACCCCCCAAAAAAGGCAAAAAACACAACATATGCAAAAAAAAAAGTACAACATAAATACTTCAGTTAGAGAATAAAAGACCAAAATCGAAAGGCTATAGCAACTTATTTTCACTGGTGAAAAATCCCTATAAAAATGAACAAAGAGCTACAGAATCCACCTCTGGTGAGGTGAACTGTGGTGGAAAAAAAAAGCTGCCAAATTTGTCATCTAAAATTGCATTTGAAATGGTTGCAGTTCAATTCTTGGCCACCAGATGTCAATAAAACCATATCCACACATGGCATTCCCCCAAAGACTTCCCTGTTTAGCTTCACCGGAAAATTTGTGAAACCACATTAAAAAATGGCAGCATTTCAGCAAAAGTCAATGGCCATTTTTTCTCACATTTCTAAGAGCCCTTTTTTCTCACGCAAAATGCATTAGAGACAACGGACATTTTCCTTGCGTTTTTTTCTCGTGTCAAATACAACCCCAAATTTCTCCCAAATTTTTTCAGGCACAACAAAACACACAGCTACAAAAATGTGAATTTCACAGCAAATCTGTATCAGGTAAAAATTCACCCATCCCTGGTTGTATCCTGTTATTTAGCAGAGCAACACTTTGCAATGTTTTCTCAAATGCACTGTGTACATTTAGTTAATACACGTGTATAGTTCTAATAACACATTGCCATCTATTACATGCCACTAATTTCATATAACATGAACTGGCACTATGAGCATTAATAATGAAATGAAATTTTTGGGTGATTCTCAGAACTGGCAGAAATGTAATTAAAGTGATACTGACACTAAAAACATTCTTTTCAAAATATTAATCTACATTAAAAGTTACCTATAGGTCATGTTGATGATAGTTCTGCTTTTGTAAGTAATTGTTACTTGAAGTTGCTAAACCTGACTGTTCCTTCTAAGGGCAGGGGCACATGGGCAGAGATTTAGTCAATATCAATGCACGCGCGGCGCTTCGATTTCCGAAGTGGCCTGATGTTTCCTTGTGAGGCAACTTCGGAAATTGAAGCGCAGCGAGTGCCATTTCACTGGCGTTTTCACATTATAGCAGGCGGAAGGCAGGGGGAAGGCAATTCAGGGAGATTGTCGCCCCACAGAAGAGGCGTTTAGTCACGAGGTGACTAAATCTACCCGAAGCTGCCGTATGCCCCTGCCCTTAACCTGTCAGTTAGAGTTCCTAATGCTAACAGACTACTGCTGCACAAATATGGCAGCCCCCTCATAGAGGAACATGGGGGTAAGAAAGTTAATGGAAAAGTATCAGGCAAATACTTTAATGGCAAAATTATAAATAGCATTCAAAGACAATGTTATGATTAACATTAAATTGGGACAAAAGTGCATACCTGACATAAAAACACAACATGATTGTACAGTGTTTTATTATGGTTTTCTTTATTATGGCATTCAAGGTGTGCTGCATTTGAACACAACTAATAATGACTAACATGGGGATGAAGACTGGTCCCAATGTCAAAACATTACATAAACTGTACAGAGTGCACAAAGGTGTTGTTATTTTTTTTCTCAGTTTCCAATGGGTTTTGTTTCCATAATATTACATCCACAGTTGAGCATTGTTCCAAGGTTTTTGCAAACATAACACACCATATTCCTGTACCATTCATGTAGCCTTCATGGAATTAAGATCCAACTCTTTTCGGTGCAAAATATACTTTTTGCTCTAAAGTGCCATGGGTTAGACATCCGGTGTTGGGCAGTATGTAATCTGTGCTCATCTGTATCAGGCACGTGTCTTCTCCTTTCTATCTACACTCACACTTTGTTTTAATGGAGAAAGCCCCAACCCCTGTCACACTGTACAGCAGAAAGTACACCCTGCATGGAGGAATCCCAAAAAAAGGCTTGAAAAAGGAAAAACAAGTACATTTAAATATTTCATGCAGCTCAATATGTAACATATTGTATTCCAAAATGTAGGTTTTGAATTAGCCAGGCGACATCTGAGGCCTGATACGTCTGTATCCTTTTTATCAGTATTAGTTATACAAATCCACTATATACCACTATAAAGAACTGCAGAATATGCACTAACAACAGCAACAACGACAATATTTCCAGGTAGAATAAATACAGTGAAATAGTCTAAATGCCTTTCTGTCCCATGTAAGCAATTCTGCATCTGTTTTCTACATATCTGTAGTATTATATAAAAACACCCACAAGGTGTCAGTGTTTTCACAGCCTTCCACAAACCTAATATGTTTTCATTTTATTACATGCCTTTGCTTGCCTGTTACACTCATATCTATCTATCTATCTATCTATCTATCTATCTATCTATCTATCTATCTATCTATCTATCTATCTATCTATCTATCTATCTATCTATTATCTATCTATCTATCTATCTATCTATCTATCTATCTATCTCTGTCTGTCTATCTATCCGTATCTGTTTATCAAACAAAATATGTTGGCTGAGAAGTCTGATTAAATAAGAATGCTGGTATTTGTGGTTCAAAGAATCCAGTAGACTGGATGTTTTGTTAAGGTTCTACATGCAATCTAATTGGTCATGATTAAGCCCCAGACATATGCATGTCACTACTCACCTTGGAACTGACATTTAGCAATTTGCTGCAAAGACAGACTAGTAAAACTATTGTGATTTCCTTTCCTTCATTTATTTATGTAATGTCAGTTGCTAACAACAGTACGTTTCACAGGGTATACATTTCTGTCTCTGTCTATATTACACTGCTTTACACAATCTGCATCTTTACAAGGGGGTAATCAAAGCAGCCTTTTAGCCTGTGGTTCATGGCTTAGCAGAAAATATAACTTGTTTTATGAAATGTAGTTATTGGCTGCAGGGATACTAATTAAGGGAATAACAGGTAGAGTAGCACTATAAGAGTTAGAAGAATACGTGGGGGAATAGAGTGCATCTTCATTTACACGATTTGCCACAGATACATTCTAAAGTATTTACAGCACACTAAAAAGTTAATCACTTTCATAATAATTCGGATTGTGGGATTTTACTTCTAGGACTTTCACTCTTATCTAAATATAAGACCCAGATCCAAAACATTTACAATATTTCCAAATGGGGATGGTGCAATTGCTGCAACTCCACCACTGCAAAAATGCCAGATTTATGACCAACCACTTGATATTAACTGTAAAACCCCATCACTTTTTTGTAACCCTTTCTGTGTGATGGGCTTTTTGCTCCCAAGTTGACAGGCATAACCTGGAAACACAGACTCTATGGCACTTCCACACTGGTACTTCTGTGTCAGGAACTACAACACAGATGGAGTTGAAATAAAATATTTAATTTAGACCAATACAGAAGATTTTGTAGGTTAAGCACATTTTTTTAGCTTGTGTTATGGCAATTGTTTTCCATTAATGCAGTATAAGTATAGTGATATCATGAGCTCTCTGTGTTACTCATAGAGAGAGAATGGGATGAACAAAGAAAAGATGTTTGGGAAAATATCTAGGAATCTGATGGTGATTTGAAAGGCAAATGGATTATGTCTGATTTCAGCTTTGTTTTTTCTGCCAGTCACCTTGGTTAACCACATGCAGACAAAAACAAGAAAACACTGTCATCAATGGAAAGAAATTTATAGTCATCTGGGAAGGGAAGACTTTGTGAAGATTAAACCCTAGTGTGTAATTAGAACAGGTTCAAATACATTGTGGTTACAGTTCAATGCAATTCCATTTAGAATCAGTCCACAGAACAGCGGGGAAAAAGCCAGACAATGTTTTGCTAAAAAGGAAACTGAGAGCTTTGATTTGATTATATTAAATATTATATTTAATTGCTTTCATTCACATATACTGAAATCTCATTTTCAAGTAGGATTTGCCAAACCCTTTGCTTTCCAATCTGCCTCCAAAATCTACTTTTTATACAGGATTCTTGATTGTTTCCCTTCATCCTATTATCTGACTCTTGTCACGCAGAAGCGTGTACATATTATGGCCTTGATTACATTTTGTACCCCAGAAATTATATAATGGTAAAAGAATAATGAAACATGAATCTGATTGGCTGTTTTGTGTTCCTGGATGGGGCAGACTTTAACCATTGTCAGAAACAAATTTTGGATTACCAGCTCTAATTCATGGAGTGTGCCATAGCTGTTGCTGCATAACCTCCATTGTCTATTCACACCATTCCTCTTATTCCTCTTATTTCTGACTTCAATAATACCCATTTCTTTTCTCTGCATCTAGCCTCCTCTTCTGCTTGTAAAATACCTGCTCTGATTCCTGGCTCTTGCTTTTGACTTTTTTGTTCTTCATCATCCTCCAAATTCCGTGTTCCTCTAACTTTACCGTTCTGTATTTGTCGCTTGCAACATAATATGCACAGTGTTCCAGGCATCTACAGTATTTTCAATATACAAGTGTTTATATAATGGTTATATTTTCCCATGACACCAACAGTATAGATGTGCAAACCAGCATGACTCCCCTACCCTATACATATTTAGTTGTTAGTGGTATTGCAGGATATGGGTTGTACCAATGAATTCATATATTTATTAATGAGGATATGACAAAAAAATGGGGCGGTTCACCTTTAAGTTAACTTTTAATATGTTACAGCATGGCCAATTCTAAGTAACTTTTCAATTGATCTTCGTGATTTAATTTTTATAGTTTTTTTGTAATGATTTGCCTTTTTCTTCTGACTCTTTACAGCTTTCAAATTGGAGTCACTGATCCCACCTAAAAAAAAAATGATCTGTAAGGCTACACATTTATTGTTATTGCTACTTTTTATTATTCATCTTTCTACTCAAGCCCTCTCCTATTCATATTCCAATCTCTTAAACAAATCAGTACACAGTTGCTAGGGTTATTTTGACCCTAGCGACCAGATTGCTGAAACAACAGAGCTGCTGAATGCAAAATTTAATCACTCTAAAATCACAAATGATAAAAAATTAAAGACAATTGCAAATTGCAAATCACTCTCTACATCATACTAAAAGTCAATTTAAAGGTGAACAACCTCTTTAAGCAATTAAGTAATAAGTTATAAACATGTTCAAGAAATCATTGTTTTTGCTTGCTTCTGTTTTCCCAGGATTTCTCTTTCCTGTCCTCCCATAGCAATAACTCTGTGTGTCTCTACTAAGCAGAAGTGCTTTCCAAACACATTTATCAGGCATTCTTAGGATTTTTAGCTGCGTTGTGTGCATGGAAAATAAAAGAGCAAGTATGCTATGGGATCCTGATATCCTCCAATTCTATTAGTCTTTACATCTGGACAGCAACAAACCCACCGTCCCCAAAAAGACGGCTGGGTTGTGGCTGGTAGTTCTCATGACATAGCCACCATTTTATTACTGGATAGAAACAATACAGCAACACCTAAAACATGAAAACCAAAACAACAGACTGCACAAGTGATATTTCTTAACTACTGCATTAATAAAATGCCTCAGAGACCTTTTATATTCAGCATCACTGCTCCAACAAGAAAATATTTCACAAGCGGACAGGGAGGAAAGGGTATTCAATGTTTATCACAACTTATTTGTTAGTTTATGTTTATTAAAAGTCTAATGCTTCTTCAAGCCCAAAATGGAAGGTATCAATTTAAACATAATACATACAGAAATATTTTTTTACCTTTCAAAGGTTTTCATATGCTTTACAGAATTACATTTTAATGTGTCATATTCTGTAGCAGTGGAGGCTGCCATACAGGACCCTGTAAATGTTATAGCTCACAGTCCAAAACATATAATTAGTAATTAATTAATAATTTAGAATAGTGTAAAATTAGTTTTTGGATACTCAAGATGATAAACAAGGACTGTTGTTCCAAGATTTAATCAATAAATATTTTATTGTTTCGCTATTTTGGTGTTACTGTTTATAGGGGCAGATTTACTAAAGGACCTAGTGACTAACGCTGGCGACAATTCGCCAGCATTACCACTTTCAGGCACTTCGGCAGTTTACTAACGGGCGCAGGCGTAACTTCGCTAGCGAAAGAGACAGACGCTAGCACTCATTCTCACTCTATCGTCAGGCAAATTTTCGCTCTGGTGAATGAACGTTACTCCGCAAATTCAGTAAGATGTAGATTTAAGACGTTACCTCTTTCGCCAGACTTGCCTTCGCCAGCTCAGACCAGACAAAGTGCATTGGAGTGCATAGATCTTTCTCAATCTTTTGTTACTTACATCATATTTTTAGTGGAAAAAGTTTCTAAGTCCCAAAAAATACTGGCGTCTTCCTTTTTTCCTTGATAGCCTTAAAATTTTTTGGGTAACCGGGTTCCCCCATACATTTTCTAACATATGGAACATATACTATACAGTGGGCTCACGTGTAGAGCATTATAACAACTCGGTTCCCTGGACTTGTGTAATGTAATGTATTTGCTGCAACATATACTTCCACACAACGTTATAATTTCCCGACGTATGCAAATTAGCCTGAGCAAAGACCTCTAACGAAGTTTCGCTAGGCATAATTGAACGCTAACGCATCTTCGCCTTCATTGGCGAAGTAACGCTAGCAAAAATTCGCCAGCGATTCGGTGCCTTTTTGATACTGATAGTTAGTTAGAGACCCTATATGCCAAGTGTAAGGCATTTCTGTAATGAATGTTTTAGCACTTTTGCTTCCATAAACTCCTATTTTTGCAATTGAATTCTCATTGTTTATCAAAACCTTTGTTTATTTATTTATTTTGTTTCAAAATCGACCAAAAGTTAGCTGCAACTGCTGGATTAAATTGTGAATTTGCACTGATATATATGGATTAAAATAGATGTAGCTGACAAAATACAAATAGTTGCAGCATAAAGTAGCATGTTTTCATTTAGGGCAAATTCAGTCTGAGCTTATGAAGTATCTTCTCTATAATGACCTTAGGGATAATATATTTCCCTTCTGTAATTCTTCTCTTTTTTTTCTCCTACAAAAGATGTTTCATGTTTTGTAGTTAAGTCATCTATCACCTGGGCTTTGGGCTTCAGATAATAAGAGCCATGTAACTATGCTTCTGTGCATCTTTCCAATGTCCTGGTTAAATATACCATTGACGGACTCCTGATATTACACAGGAAGTAGGACTTCACCTATATTAAAAAAAAGTTCTATAAGATCTGTTGTGGACAAGACGGAAGCAGCAGTGCAGTTAATTACTCTGATTGGCTTTAAACGTCAAAACAAATCCTTACCCATTGCTTCCCGAAAACTTAAATCATCCACACAAGGGAGACTGCAGTTTCCTGAAAAAGGGAAGAAGCCATACACTACAGATCAGGGAATATTCACACAAACACAGAGCAGCCACATTCATTAATAAACTGATTGGGGATTATATATAACATGTCTTAAAACAGATTTGCTTCTTTGCCTGGTAAGGATGCAGAAAACGAGTTAGTTTGTGTTGATCTGATCCTATTGGACCTCTTTAAATCAAATTGGACTTTTAGAGGTTTTTAGAGGTCCTAAAACGTGAATTTTTGAGGTTTATATATTTTTTACTGCATCGTTTTTTATTTGTTTATAATGAAATATTTTATTAAATTTAAAGATAATCGTGGTTTTAGAGTTGTAAGTTTAGTCGTGGTTTCAAAAACCTCTAAATCCACTTAAATCCAATCTTTAATAAATAAGCCTCCATGACTTGGCTTCAATATCACGCATACCTGTCAACATTTTCAAGTGAAAATTTGGAGAAATGTTTGGCCATACCCACAATTTGCTCTGAAACCACCCAGGTCATCCCTAATTGGTATAATCATCCTCAAATCTCCTTTTTAAATGCAGAGTTGGACCCTTGGGCCCACGGAGGACCTGAGCTCAAGGGTCCCCACCACTGAATGGCTGATCACTGATGATATTGGACCCCCTGCCCACCAAATCCGCTCCATCCTAGTGCACATGTATGCCAACTTTTACTACAGGAACCAGAGTGGCAGACCCGCTAGCGAGGAGCCCATCAGGATTTCTCTTGATACTCTGCTGGGCATTCATTTATATTCAAAAACTGCTTCTGTTTTTTCATTACAGTATAATCCTTTTTTTTTATAAATCTAAATAAATAAATCTGCTGTGCAGTTGTTTCCTTTTCATTGTTAAACATTCTTATCTCAGTCACTCTGCTAATTAAAATTCTTTTGGGGCCTTAGAATCCCACAGTGATATAAACCATGGTTTTCAAATCGAAGGAGCTGATAAGGTGAATTGCACTAGTGCAGTTACCCGTAGCAACCAAAAAGTCTCGTGGTATACAGGATGTATTCTACACCAACATGCCAGAAGCCTCAGAATAAGAGCTTCTCTAGCCAATCACGCTGTTGTGCCAGAGTTTTGTACTTTATTAAACATTACAGATTATTTTCAAGTTGAATTCAAGATTTTTTATGATATTGTCCACTTTACTAACCCCCTAACAGCAGCCACTTTGCTATAATCTGCGGATACATGTGGTGCTGTCAATTTGTACACTGACGTGCTGCAACATAATGTGATGTATACTTTTTTTATATAACAAATGACTTCATGAATTAATCAAGAACATTTTTCTGAAAAGATCAAGACAAATATTTGTAAATCAGATAAATAAAACTGCTTTCTATTTCAAGTATGTTCCATTATAGTAGATGAATCTCCGTTTCTTCTATAATTATCTTCAGAATCCTTAATAACATAAGACAAATGGATTTTTATAATATGAACATAAAAATAATCCCTATTACATTACGTGGAATTCAAGCCTCCATCAGAAAACTGTAACCAAAACTGCAACCTCCGCTACCTGTTTGTGAAAGTTCCACAATATGCTGATTTTTTTTGGGGGGGGGGGGGTGGGCTTTGTATGTTATTAAATAGAGAATTGACACTGTTTTGTTCAGTGATGCAGAAAAGGACTCTACAATAGGATTTGTCTCATTTGTACTATTTGATAAATTCCCAGAGTGCTTCATAATCTGTCATCCCTTTTTTAGTATAAACAGATATGAGGTAATGGTGTTTGGCTCTTTTGAAGTGCCTGCCTTTGTTGGAACAAGCCGAGATTCATTGGGTGCAAACTGGTGTTCAGATCTAATGATGTTGCCCTTTCTCTGAACAGGAAAAGGGGCCAGGGATGTACTGCACCAGGGCACAATTCTAAAAAGCAAGTTTCTGTGTCACTAAACTTTATTTAGCCTTCTGTTAAGTATGTTATTGTAAAAACCAGACATGCTGCAAAGTCATTATTTATTGCCTATGTATTCAAGTGGTATAAATGCATTCTAGTATCATTATTATATATGGGCCAATAATACTGTTTAGAATAGCATATAAACTTCAGCCCATTAAATGAGATATACTATAGTAGAATCCCCATTTTTTAGGAGGCTAGAAAAAATGGTGTAAAATCCTAGAAAACTTAAAATCAGGTAAATGCATAAGCATTATATATTGAACCACAAAAAATGTGTACAATTAAAGGGAAAAGAGGATGTAAAACTGAGGTTTCGCTATATTACTTTTCAAAGATCTTGATACATAATCCTATGACATGTTGGCTCATTAACGACTGCAGCACAGGATGCAAAGCACATTTGTCAAACGTCAGCAAGTTTTTTTTCCCCACAATTCAGTGTTTTTTATTCCCAGAACCCCAGGGTCATTACAGGAGTGCTCCAAGTTGCTTTCTTGTTGCAAGTCAATATCAGCTATTGCTGCTACCCTCTAAGGCAGTGATCCCAAACCAGTTCCTCACGAGCAACATGATGCTCACCAACCCCTTGGATGTTGCTCTCCGAGGCCTTACAAGGCTCGGAAAGTTTTGGTTGCATAAAAACTAGATGTACTACCAAACACAGCCTCCTGTAGGCTGCCAGTTCATATAGGGGCTACCAAACATAGCCATACTGCCAGCAAGTGTTGCTCTCCAACACTTTTTACATTTGAATGTGGCTCACAGGTCAAAAAGGTTTGGGACCTCTTATCTAGTGCAAACCTGGAACTACTGTTACATCCAGGGTAGGGTTTCCTTGCATCAATGCTTGTTCTTGTGCATTATTCAGCAGAGGAGGCAGTAGGAAGTATGTATGGTTTCACACAATCCTTGTAAGTGTACATGAAAGCCACTGAAATGTGCACAACTTGGCATCCATATTAGTGCACCACACTTGCACTTGAGGTTGTAAATAAGCCTTATCATTTTTAACAAGTTATTTTCAGGTGTCTGGTTGCTGCAACATCAACAGAAATGTCTGAGCATCAAATTTTCGCAAATCTTGCATTACTCTTTAACTCTAGAATATTTTTTTCATTGGAAATGTTCCAGGTTTTCAAACATTTCAGTGTCAACTTGAACACAGTCCTCAGTAATCTGCCCTCAGTTTGAACAAGGATAAGTAAAACATATCAAATCATAGCCATCTGAAATGTCACGCTGCATGATGGCCACTTGTAGAGCAAGTATTCATCGACGCAGCAGTACAGAAGCAAAAAAAGACTGGAAATTATTTTCAAATAGTGATATTCCCTGCAAAATATCGTTCAATACTTAGAAATAGTTATTTTCTTTGTATGATAATGCAACACAATAAAACAATAAAAATAATTCAGAATGGAAACAGTAATTTAACAGTTCCAAATCGTATTTGATTCTTGCATGGGTCATCTGTAGCCTGAGGAAACTGTTCTACAGCACAATGGATTTGTTAATTGAATTGTTCTTCTTACATGAGTAAGTGGTAGTGGTTATTTTAGCATCTGCAAAACATTGGTTTTAATTTCTTGCTGCAACAAGGATATTTTTATCATCTTAGCCAGCAGAAGGGTTTAAAACATGACTTGATGCTCAGACTAAAACAGATAACAAGCTGTGGTTCCTGGTTAGAATGGACAGAGATGTGTAGCTGAAGATGCTCGAGGTGGTCTGTTATCTGTAAATGTTTTTAGCGAAAGAGGGTTTTTATCTCTGAGAAGGCACTGATATTAAAACATAATGGATGTCTTGTCACTACATGGATTACCAAAGACCTGTCTTCTGTGCTTCAGTTGTCTCACCTGTCTTAAAGAGCTCACTAGCAGGCAGATTTGGACAACAAAGTGTAGAAGGCAAGATGTCAAGGCAAAGAATATAACAAGACAGAGATATATAACATAGGATATCATGTGCCTATTGTAAGATGGTAGAACCCAAAAAAGAAGACTAAATAAATATACAAAAAACTAACAGGGAGATAATTATAGTAGATTTGGCCAATTAGCACCCATCTATCCATGGTATTCGTGTCACGGCCTCATAGCACTAATGGGGAACTTTTGGATCTTGATGAATACATTTTACTTTTGATTACAGTTGATATGCTACAGAGATCCTGATAAACAACAGAAAGCAGATGTGGTTCAGAAATACACCGTCTGCACTTGAAAGAGAATCCAGGGTTTTATTCTGATCAAAATGAAGTGAGTAAAAAACCTGCAAAATGCGACTGCAAAGGCAGGGACACTGAGATGAGGAACAGATGTGCTGGTGAGACCTCTATTTATGCCTGCATAGTCCTAGCTCAGCTTCATGATACCTAAATGCATATGGTCCTTTTCAATACCTATGTACTCCAGGTGGATACATCTATATCTACTTTCATGGGTTTCTGTTTTTCCATCACACTGACCCCTCTTTTCCCTTTATTGCTGACCTAAGTCTTTCAAAATTTCTATTCAATATCCTCTCCCCGTTTTTATTTTGTTCCTTTGTTCTACCAGTCAACCTTATTATTATTTTTCACCTTCTGCTTGGCTGTCTCCTCATTGTACTATATGTATACAGTGTCTGCCTTTAAAGGCCTATGTTTCTTACCAATAGGGAAGCAGAACCCCAGAGTCTGGGGCTGCAGGGAGGGCCAGAGGAGATCAAGTGACACCCATGTTTCTTTCTATACTTTTTCATTGTGCGAATTTTCTTTTTAGTGCAACACAATATGGCTATCCTTTGAACTTTCCCATTTGTATATTTTGTGCCTGTAATTTTCTGGCATGATATATTTATATTTATTTATAATGCATCATCTATGTTTCTTTTTAAGTAATTTAAGCTCATAAAAAAAACCTTCCCATTTCCTGCTCAGTAAATAATTTCCTTTCATAGAATAGGAGGGCAATTCTCCTCACTTTATGCAAAATGTTCGTATTAGAATATGTTGAGGCTTGAGACACCGTAGAACAAACTACAGGCCTCTTACAATGGATCATGTAAAAGGAACAAAGTCAGAACCAGAAAATAAGAAGCCATAGACTTTAGTGTGTCATCCAATTCAGTGGCACAAAGTTAGTCAGGCTAAATTGTTGGGTGTTTTTGGGTGATGGACCTGCAAAAGCTATGAGAATGAAGTGCATCTGTATTATGAAGTATTATGAAATCAGATATGAACAATGTGAGATCTCTTGTTAACTGGCCCACCCACAAGCTAGACCAAATTATACTGCAGGCTTACAGAGACCCATTGGGTGGAGGCTGCATCAACACACAAGTTTTTAAACCAATATGGCCACCCACATGCAGTTAGGCCAAATCTGATCATTGGCCCAGGGTCAACAATTGTATCATACTATGGGCCAACACAGACCCACAAGGCAAGGATCAAATCAACAAGCCTTGCCCAAACTTTGTCACAGAAACAATGAATTAGAAGAAATTCTATGATGAATCTAATATTCATAAAATATCCAGCATAAGGACAATGTTTAGCATTATGGCATATCAAGTTGCAAATTTTAGCCAAATTTTCTGACAAGCTACTTGTAAGATCACTTGGGGCCAAGGTGGACATTGTATAAGTACAGGTAAGGAATCCAATATCCAGAAACTCAAAAGATCCGAATTATGGGAAGTCCATCTCCCGCAAACTCCATTTTAATCATTTAAAAATTTTAAAAATGATTTCCATTTTTCTGTTATAATAATCAAGTACAATAACAGTATCTTGTACTTGATCCAAGCTCAGATACAATATCATTAATCCTTAAAGGTGGCAAAACAATCTTTTTGGGGTTATTTAATGTTGTTTTCAATGTTTTTAGTAGACTTTAGGTATGGAGATCACAGAAAGATCCCTTATCTGGAAACCCCCACGCCCTGAGCAGTCTGAATAACAGGTCCCAAACCAAATTTTTGGTAAACCAAAATAGGACAGATTCGCTCATCACTAGTGTAAGTCTAAAAGTAGATGAACTTCTTGGTAAAACATTTCACCACTCACCTGAGCAGCTTCATTTTAACTAGTATGGGAATGAGGCATGGGAATTCCCCTGAAAATTTAAACCTTTATGGCACACAAGCAATTAGGAGCAATGTATGTTAACTTTATTATATGCAGCACTGTATAGTCTTAAAATATACAAAAGTATAAATAGGTATAACAAGTATTATAATAAATACAGTAAATATAAATATACAGATATTAAGTGCTATTTGGTAGGAGACACAGTAGTAAGGAGGTCCAAGCCTTGTGAGAGGGTTAACCATCAGGACATGGCGGTAATGGAGGGGAAGGTAAGAAATGTTTTTATTGTAGTTACTGTTATTTTTGGTTCGGCTACCAGGTGGCAGGAGAGACTGTATCAGGGGAAGTAGAGTGACGCATCTCCTCTTTGGCTGATGATGCAAGTGATGGCACATTAGCCAGGGAGCCTGAAGTAGGCCACCTCAGAAGGCAAACAAATAGAGTTAGTTTGGTGAGCAAGTGTTAGCATAAGAGTTGTTGGCGCTCACTATAGTCAGTTTGAGTTAGCAGCAGGGTAGTGAAATGAGCAGCTGAGGCTCCAAAGAGGAGGAAGTGAGGGACCAGTGTACTGGCAGTACTTGCCCAGTTAGGGAACCAGAGGAAGAAAAATTAGGGTGTGTAGGACCTAGTTTGCCTTGAATGCAAGGCTGACCCCTTTTGCTGAGCTGAAAGTCTGGAACAAGGAGAAAGTGGTTCTGGAAGTTAGTAGGGATATGGAAGTAGGCAGAAGGCTTGAGCCCAAGTGGCCTGTGAAACCCTAAATGTCAAGAGCATATGATGAGGAGGATATGATGTGAATTATATGTGCTGAATCAAACTGGTGGCTGGCAATAACTTAATTTTTAAGTTCATCACAAGTGAGTGTGCACTTCATGTTTATTCAAAGCTACTGTGTGGAAAATGTATTTCCAAAGAAGGGGACCATGGTGTGTGCTAATCTGATAAGTATTCCAACGGGAATAAGGGACACCATATAACAGTTGGCGCAGTTGGCAGGATCAAGTCAGTATGGAGTGGGCACTTGAGGCACAGAAAGTGAGGCAACATGGGTGCACAAGATGTACTCCATGAGCAAAAGGATGAAAATGATGAAGAGAGGTGGAGTGGAGAGGCACCAATCTGGCCCTTCTCACCAGCTCTGAACATACGATTTGGTGGCAGAGTGCACCAAGGAGGGATAGCATCTCTAATGCAGAGAATGCTTGTTTTTTGCGTCCCCTAATAATTGACTGCTCATTTCCACCTGAGGCAAGATTCTAACCTTACCTCATAGCAGAAGTTCCCTTGGGAAAATAAATAAAAAATAATGATATTAATGAAGGCAGGTTGTACACAGTCTGGTTTATTTATACTTTATAGAAATATGGGTGCCAACATTATCAATCCACATTTAGGGGGTTATTTCTTAAAAGGGGAAAACACATGATGTGCCTGCCGGCGCACGCAGCAAAAATCTCCCCCGACACTGCTGCATGCGATAAAATGTTTTGCGTCTCAGTGGGCAGAGGTGCAATTGTACCCCCGTCAGTGGTGGAGCAATGGGGTGTGAGGGGTGCAATTGCACATAAATCCGCCATGAATTTTAGGAAAATGAAAACACTCTCTCGTAACAGAAAATCGCCCTGCGCCACAGGATTGCACAAAACAATAAACGAAATATAATGAAATTAAATGGCAATTCTAGGATGATAGAACTGTTATAGTATAATCAACTGTCATGGCTCATTGTAAAATTATGATAAATTATAGTATTTTAAAGGCAACAAGACAGTTTACACATAAACATTTTTTTACTACTTTTGAAATAAAATGTCCCTTTCTGAAAAAAGATTTTTAAAATCAACAGAACTTGAAGAGAGAGGAAGTTCGTCTTGTTATTTGCATTGCCACCTGACTCCTTCAGTCCTCTGCACTTTTTCTTATCCTGTTACAAAACAGGCCGCTCTGTTGTTCTTTTTAATTCAAGAATAGAGTTCTAAGTATTAACAATGTAGCGGCTGTGTATTAATTGTGATAGCCAGTCAAAGCACAGAAATCAACTCCCCACCCACCTAAACACTATTCATCCTTTCTTGTCTCCCCACCCCTCATCCCCACACACCCCCAGAAAAAAAAACATCCTGATGATTTATTGAATCAGAGAGAGGAAACATTTCTAAATCTAGGGAGGACTCTGTTCTGGAAATTAATTTTCCAATGTGAGCCTATTATTTTTGGCATGAGATACATTCTATGACTATATACTAACATATACTGTACGTGTGTATACACATACTTAGTAGCCTCTGCTGTAATGCGAGTACATAATATACAATGTTAACTCTTTGCCTGTCCTCTCCTACAGATATGTTTTCAATAGGTTTCCAAGTTTCATCAGAGCCTGAGAAAGCAGTTACTGGTTTATTTTCAATTGTTAGCATATGTGGGCCATACAACTATAGCTACTATTACATCTGAAGAACATTTATAAATATATACATGGTAACTAAAACAATTCTTAATATATTCCCTATATGTATGAATAAGTAGCAGGTTTGACTTATGAGTAATTTAAAGTCACCTGTCCAGTTTTACAGACTGTGTTCTGCAGGGCTGGAACTAGGGGTAGGCAGAAGAGGCACGTGTCTAGGGCGCAAAGCACATACCTCTTCTGAGCCCTTCCCCTCATCTGAAATAGAATTGCCACCTTTTTTAAACTGCTTTACCGGCTGGTGGGGGCGGGGACACAAATGGGCGGGCCATGTTGGCAAAAGGGGCAGGGCTGCGCCACGGGAGCTAGAAGAGGCATAGAAAAGATAAGTTCCAGGGGATTGGGGGCAGGCCGAGGGCTCCTTTTAATTGTATTACAAATTTACCGGCAGCTACATTGCCGGTAAATTTGTAATACCGGCCCTGTCCTTGGCAGGTATTTTACCGGCTAGGCCGTAAAAGTACCGGCCGGGTGGCAACCCTAGTCTGAACCCTTGTGTCCTTAAGCTGTGGCTGCAGTTTAGTTGTTTTTTATTGCGTGTGCACTGGCTGGCGTTTTCAAAATGGCATATACGCTCCACCGCGCATGCGCACTGGCGCAGCTTTGCGCTTTCGCGCATGTGCACTGCCACGGCATCGCCACTTCCGCGCAGAGCGTCTAACAGTGTGGGGGGGGGGGTTTAGTTGGCCGGGTTGCCTAGGGCACCTGGCTGACTTGGCCCGGCACTGCTGTTCTGGCATAAGCTCATCAAGAGTAGGGAGAGGACCAGGTGCACAAGCACTGAGATTTAAGCAAGATGAAGATAGAATATGTTATGTTAAGTTGGTACGTGGCACAGACAGTTTAAGATATGTTTAAAATGGATTTATTTAATACATGAATCTTCAGATAATAGCCTTATGTGTTTTATGCCCCACATAGCACTTAGTAATATAAATAACAATAGTAGTCGATATTGTCTTCTAAAGAATCCATACAAGCAACAAAGGAGTAACACCTTCTGACGAAGGGGTCTGCTCCCAAAACATTACATTATTGACACAATAAATGCACAGGGGTTCACCCCCAGGCCCGGACTCGCAATCTGTGGGTTCTGGCAAATGCCAGAGGGGCTGCTATACGGTGCCATAGAAAGTCACTATTTAGTGAGCTGGTGGGGGCTGTTTGGGCCTCTATGTGGGCTGATTGGGCCTCTGTGTACCTGAAATGCCAGGGCCTATTTTAATTCTCAGTCTGGACCTGTTCACCCCGCTTCACTTACCACTGTAATTGGCTTACAATAATTGTAAATCAGAGAGGCTGGGGGGAAAGAGGATAAATGGTTCTTCATGTAACACAAAGGATGAAATACGCCAAGGTGATCAACCTGATAAATCCATATGGCTTGGAAGTGTTACCGATGTAATGGATCTGGGACTTAATCAAACATTGGTTATTGACTTTGTCTGACAATTTATAAACCTGATCAACAAAAAAATCTTCAAATCAAAAAGGCTACGAGAAAAAAAAGAAAGGATGTGTTTTTCTTTTTTGCAAATAACCAGTGTCCAAAATTGTTTCCACCATAAATCTACCTCCACTGGCATTAGCTTTATAACATCAAACCTATATGATCAGTTTTGTATATCATACATGTGCAACATACAGCAAAAAACACAATAAAAATATGGCGTCCAAATTCCTCGCAAGATAAATCACGCATATATGTTTTTACGGCCGGTGATGTAATTACGTCCATTTTGCATGTAAATATTTTTTCTATTTCTAATTAGCTTTTCTATTTTCTATTTCCAGCCAGTGGAATTATAGGGAACGAGAACAATGAGAAGTGCATGTTGGGAAAAGAAACCTATGTGCTGAAAAACACATGAAAAACGCATGTTGATGGTCGCGTGAGGTTTCAGTGCCGGATTTACGCCCAACTGAGCTTTTTTAAAAATGCAATGTAAAAACGCCATGTCTGGCCTTGCCCTAAGGATATTTCACAGTGTAACTAGTACAATAATAATACAAAACCAGATAATGGGTTGTGGAAGAAGGAAGGCATTTGGAAGTGAGATGTGACAGATCTGAGATGTTATCTAGACACAAAGCAATGTAAGATGTGCCAATTGTTTTCACTTATTCTACATTACCTTGCAAAGCTACATAATAGTGATACGATATAATAAACATTTTATTATATTGAAGGAGTGATATACACATATATATTTCATGCTTTGTGGCAGATTTATCAAAGGTCGAGGTGAATTTTCGAATTGAAAAAATTTGAATTTCGAGCTATTTTTGTGTACTTCGATTAGGCGCAGGGGTCCCCAACCTTTTTTACTCATGAGCCACATTTAAATTGAAAAAGACTTGGAGAGCAACATAAGCATGAAAAAGTCCATGCAGGTGCCAAAAAAGAACTGTGATTGGTTATTTGATAGCTTCTATATGGACTGGTAGCCTACAGGAGGCTCTGTTTGGCAGTACGCCTGGTTTTTATGCAACCAAAACTTGCCTTCTAGCCTGGAATTCAAAAATAAGCACCTGCTTTGGGGCAACTGGGAGCAACATTCAAGGGATCGAAGAGCAACATGTTGTTCGCTAGCTATTGGTTGGGGACCATTGGACTAGGGAATAGTCCAAATTCAATTCAAATTTGCCAAATATATGAAAATTCGAATATCGAAATTTATCATGTACTGTCTCTTTAAAAATTAGACTTCGGCCATTCGCCATCTAAAACCTGCCGAATTGCTATTTTAGCCTATGGGGGACCTCTTAGAACCAAATTTATAGTCAATTGGTGGACTTTGAAAAATCAATGGTTTTTTTGGAAAAACTTTGAATCAAATTCGATGTGCTATTCCTATTTGGCCGAATACGGACCTACTCGATTGAAAACAGACCTATTCGACCCAAAAAAAACCTTTGACTTAATGTCGGTTGGTCTTTTTGAATTTGAATTTCGACTTTTTTTCAATTTGAAATGCGACCGTTGATAAATCTGCCCCCTTAGTAATTGACTGGGATTGTTTCACTACAGAAATGAGATTGTAAATCTATGTCAAGCAATGATTAAATTGTTTCCTACATAACATCATAGAATAAAGATAGATGATGATAGATGATAGATAGATAGATAGATAGATAGATAGATAGATAGATAGATAGATAGATAGATAGATAGATAGATAGATAGATAGATAGATAGATAGATCGATGATAGATAGATAGATAGATAGATAGATAGATGATAGATAGATAGATAGATGATAGATAGATAGATAGATAGATAGATAGATAGATAGATAGATAGATAGATGATAGATAGATAGATAGATAGATAGATATATGATAGATAGATAATAGATAGATGATAGATAGATAGATAGATAGATAGATAGATAGATAGATAGATAGATAGATAGATAGATGATAGATAGATAGATAGATAGATGATAGATAGATTATAGATAGATGATAGATAGATGATAGATAGATGATAGATGATAGATAGATAGATAGATAGATAGATAGATAGATAGATAGATAATAGATAGATAGATAGATAGATAGATAGATATATGATAGATAGATAATAGATAGATGATAGATAGATAGATAGATAGATAGATAGATAGATAGATAGATAGATAGATAGATGATAGATAGATAATAGATAGATGATAGATAGATAGATAGATAGATAGATGATAGATAGATAGATAGATAGATAGATAGATAGATAGATAGATAGATGATAGATAGATGATAGATAGATGATAGATAGATGATAGATAGATGATAGATGATAGATAGATAGATAGATAGATAGATAGATAGATATATGATAGATAGATAATAGATAGATGATAGATAGATAGATAGATAGATAGATAGATAGATAGATAATAGATAGATGATAGATAGATGATAGATAGATGATAGATAGATAGATAGATATATGATAGATAGATATATGATAGATAGATGATAGATAGATAGAATGATGATAGATAGATAGATAGATATATGATAGATAGATAATAGATAGATAGATAGATAGATAGATAGATAGATAGATAGATAGACCACAAAGTACAGGTATGGGACCTGTTATACAGAATGCTTTGGAAGGCAATGTAATTAAACGCTACCCAGCCCGGGCGTAGGATGTGCACCCAGGCCCCCCTGACCCCCTCTAGACACGCTATACAAACGTTTTTTTCACCTTCTTAGCTGCAGTGCGATCTCCGCAATTGCACCCCCTGCTCCCCCGGGAGTTATGCCACTGGCTTGGGACCTGGGACTTTCCGGCTATTGGATCTTTCCATGATTTCGATCTTCATACCTTAAGTCTACTAGACAATAATGTAAACATTGAATAAACCCAATAGGCTGGTTTTGCTTCCAATAAGGATTAATTATATTTTAGCTTGGAATCGTGTACAAGCTACTGTTTTATTATCACAGAGAAAAAGGAAATTAGTACTTTGTGAGTCACATAGACATAATTAATCCTTATTAAAGGCAAATCAATACCTTTGGGTTTGAATTCATTTTAAGTAAGCTTAATGTATGGAGTTACAAATTAAGGGAAAAAAACCTTACCTGGAAAATCCCAGGTCCTCAGCACTCTGGCTAATAGGTCCCATACCTGTATTCACCTTTGACTATGGTCAGACTTGGCTATTTCTTGGCTAAAGTATAAACACAGGCTAAGAAACAGTCTGCTCACCTCACTCTGTGATCTAACTGCACTTACAGGCACAGCTTCACCCTGCATGCAGACATATAGATTTCATATAACACTGCATTTCTACATCCAAATTGCAAATCTTCTCCATGTGTCTGCTCCCAGACCTGTGCCTGTAGGTGCAGTAACATCACAGAGCAAAGTTGAGTGGACAGGTTTTTGCAGGCGAGAAACAGCTACGTCTGGCTTCAAGGGACATATTTTTTTCACTTGCACTATTTAGCTGTAGGAGAGGTGCCTCAAGCAGAAGGAACTGGCCAGAAATTTACATATGAATGGTTTTGACCTGAAAACTATTAAACTAATGACAGCCCATATACCATGAGCCTTGGCCTATGCTGATACTCAAAAGACCCAAAACTGCCCATCATGTCTGCAGTTTTAAAACAGGTTGAAAAGGAGCAGACTAGGTGGGCTACAATAAATAGTCCTAATCAGTGGTGTTTTGGCGTTCCCTGGGAATGTCATGCTTTTGCAAAGCACTTCAACTGGTAAAGCTAAGAGGAAAGGAGATTTTCCAGATAATCACCTATTAACACTTTCACATAGATAAGAAGATGCCCAGGCTTGTCTGTCTCCAGACAAAGTTTATCAGCTGAAAGCTCTATTCTGATGCCCTGTGATCTACCCTTGTCCATTTTTACTTCAAGCTTAGCGTTTCTCCCAAAATACTTGGGCTAAGGAGGGGGACACTACACTACAATAGGAGTCTTTTTAGTTCACACAAAGTGACCTGTCTCCAACCTTTGCAAGCCACACACACACAGAGGAGATGGGACACAAGGAGCAAATCACCACATAGTATGAGATGCTTCATCTTGTAACAACTGTGCAATGTAACATCATTAAGGTGGTATGAATGCACTATTTAGTTATATATCTATTTATAAATATGTATTGTGTGTGTATATACAGTAATATGCCTGGATAGTCAGGGAAAGACCACCCTAAGAGTGAAGGAGATGAGAAAATCTTACTGAAATATCCATACTGAAACAAGCAATTTTTTCAGAAAATATTTTTACATTGCATTTTAGTTCATCTCTCTAAAAACTTTGCGTACCTTCTATTATGTTGATGACGATGATTATTGTTCTTATAACTATTAAGAATAGTTAAAAAAAGGAGTGAGAAACAAATGACCCATGGATAAGTGAAAAGTTCCTTCCATATCCCAGCAAGGAAAGATAGCCTAAAAACAGAGATAAGAACTGTTACTTATTTTGATTCCTTGCCCCCATTTATCTGTCTCTCTTAAAACAACAACTATAACTTCTAAATGGGCTATTGGTGGGAATACTTTAGAAGCTGACGTTCCCATAGACAATTCTAACATTTTTTATTGACTAGCCTTACAGTACATTGTACTAGAGGTTTTCTGTAGTGATAAGTGAAACTGTCCTGTTTTGCCAAAAAAAATCAATGGAAGTTTGTTCACCTCTTTTTTATACTTGAACCAAATGCATTGAAGTCAACGGCAATTTTTTTCTCCTGTCAAATGCAATGGCGTCAATTGCCATTTTTTTCTTGTGCTTTTTCTAACACCATCAAATGGAGGCTTTATCAGGGAGTCAATTAATTCTATTTGTCTGTGGAAGGGGTAAAATAATTAAGTTGACATTATGCAATATGCTATAAAAACCACCTCTGAGAGGCTTCTTCCAAATTTCATGATCTTCTTAGGAGAGGTCCATGTCAGGATCAGGCATAAGAAATAAGCACTTTATTTTTGAAACACATTCCCTTCTTGCCATTATGTTAATGGGTGATAGTTACTGTTGTTTACATATAATGCATGCTTGCAGACTAAGTTATATTATAATCAAACCTATAATGGAATAGAGCTTGGTCATAGTGAGTAAAGTGCGCACTATTTCCAATCTTTTCTCCTTTGTGGTCATGGGTATAGAATGGAATATAAAGAACTGGTTAACATGAGGTTGCCTAAGATAATCATAGATTTGTCGAGAGGGGCGTTGAACCAACTGTGCATGTTCCTTATGCTGACAATCCCATGGGCTAATTGTTTAATCATCAGTCCAACGTTTGATTTCTGGATATTTGTAGAGTTTGGTGAGGCACAAGGTTTCAATTGGCACTATTAAATTGCAAAGTGCAGAACTGTGATGTATTCAGTTCTAGTTGAGCAGTCATTCCATATACGGTAATGTATTTGGGTGATTTGGGTCTTTAGGTAAAGTAATATTTTATTTTGGTAGACCAGTTCCAATGTAATTGTACCAACGTATGATTTGCCACATTGCTTGTAATCAACTCCCAACACACATACAACAGAGAGATTATACATTTCAGTAAGATAAATGTTGATGTATGCTGTCTGCTTTGGTGGACTTGAAGGAGATTAACCAATAGCATTGTACTAGCATTCTGCCTTTTAATTTATATGTGATTTATAACAGGATGCCATGAAGCAAACGATCCTCTATTGGTCAGAGTTAGATACTGTAAATGGGGTTTTCCATATTTCTCCATTAATTATATTAACTTCAAAAAACCTACGGTACATTCTGAACTGAATGGCTTGCCAGAGCACCAGTAGATCTTGCAACCAAAGACAATATCAAAGCTGTACATGGAGGATTTTTGCTAATTAAAAAACAATTGTGGGTACAGTATAACAGACAGGTAACATTGATATGTCCTCCAGCCACATATGAAATCCAGACTTTGTCATACACAGAATCTTTGAAGAGCTTGACACCGGGAGTCATAAAAAGCTCATGAATGGCCAAATGTGCCCTGTATTTGGAGAGCTTGAGTGGCCTCATTGTGTAGCCTTTGATAAATAAAATATGGTCCCTGATTTTTATCTGTGTAAGTAATTAATGTCAATTTTACAGGCCACTGCAGATGGTACACTTTGTGTAGAATATTTAGCATGGACGTACTGTAACTGCAAGTTCACTCTTCTTTTTCCGAAAATACTTTACTGAAACTGAATAAATTTCCCTCCCCATGCCCAAGGGATGATCTTATAAAGTTAGATTAAGTACATGACAGAATTTGCCCAGTGTCGGACAAAGATGCCAGGGGCACACCAGAAAATAATAGTCCTTAGGTCCACCCTCCAAACTATTTTCCTCCTTTCCTCACTCAATCTCTTCAACCAATTCTCCCGGTCTTCTTTCTTTACATACTGTAATCTATCCTTCCAGAGGGTAAGCAGACATATCAAATTCTCACTGCCATTTCTATTTATTTTTTAACATAAATGCATTTTATAGTTAAAGGGCAATCACTAAAATTACTACTATAACTTGGTAATCAATATCAACATTTAGAAGAACATAATAAACATGACTAAAAGGTAGACAGACATCTACTCCCCCAATTTATTTTGTTAGCTGTTTACCCACGGAAACCTGTAATTGCCAAAGATATTATCTTAAAATTACCAAATCAAGAGGGTAAAAAAGCTACTTTGTCCAGGCTGGACATCCTTCAAAAGGACCTTGTGACTTGGCTAGAAGCTTGCACTTAGAAGGAGGAAGCAACTGCATAACTTTGTGACCACGTTTAAGGAATTTTATTCTGGTTATTTATTTTTCTCAGTGTCTGCTTGTGATTGACATTATACCTTTAAAATATATGCAACATGTCAAGGTGTCTCCTAAAGTCTATAATATACAAAGTACAGGCATTTTAGTTTGGTGGCCTGAAAATATATAGCCTACCCTTGATCAGGCTGTTATACAGGATATTAAGTGGTGAATAGTATGCTGCAGAAGCATAGGTGTCAAGACCGCCGGGAGCACGAGGAGTCGCGTCCGCTCCCGGCGGCGAAGAATCCAAGATGGCGGCGCCCAGGCAACCCACGTGGGTTCCGACGCCAGCACGGCGCGACGGTCGCAGGCGCGCTGACGCTGGCGCAAGGGCGCCAAATTCAAAGTTAAAAGGACGCCTGAGGCGCCAAGATGGCGCCCGAAAATAGGATCCTGTTCCCTAAGTGATTCCTGGGTTCCCTTGCTGTTTCCCCTGCTTTATCTGCCTGATTCCTTGTTGTGACCTCCTGCCTGGACCTGGACTTCGCTGATACTCTGCCTGCCATTGACTCCCTGCCTGGCCCTGGACTTTGTTTGTATTCCGCCTGCCTTTTGACCTGTGCTTGGACTTTGTTTATTCTCTTGCCTAACCCCTGGATACCACGACCCTGATCCCTCCTGAGGGGCTTCCTCCTAGATCCGGACTACTCCCCAGAGGGGGCTCCCGGCTCCCTGACAATAGGGGATTGGTAATAATCTCATGCCCTCTTTTCTAAAATCAGCAACTAAAAAAGTTGATTTGGGTGTCAAAATCAAACCTTTCCACCAAACTATTTACCTGTGAGTATGTTGGGTCTCATATTTGGGTGAACCTGTCAGAATTTCTAGTTTCAAAAGAGAATAGAACAAATAAAGATAAACTAGGGTCTGGGATGTGTTTGCCAACATTTTTTTCAGAATTTCTGGCATGGTCCAGAGAGACTGGCGAATTGCTAATAAGGTGCCACTATTCAAAAAGGATCCCATTTTTAGCCTCAAAACTATAGGCTGGTTAGTCTGACATCAGTGGTAGGAAAACTTTTCAAAGGGGTACTAAGAGATAAATTACTAGACTTCATTGCAAATCACAGTACTATGAGTTTGTTCAAGCATGGGTTTATGTGTAACCGATCTTGCCAAACAAATTGAATTGCTATTTATGAGGAGGTGAGCAGAAACCTTGACTCTGCAATGGCAGTGGATGTAATCTACTTGGACTTTGCTAAAACTTTTGATACAGTACCACACAGCAGGTTAATGGTTAAATTAAGGAGTATTGGCCTGGAACATTGTAATATCCAAGGCTATTGTGATATAAATTCTACAATTAATATATTTATATTTAGAGGGGTTCAACTTGATGGACTTTAGGTTTTTTAAAAAAAATCCAATTTAACTATGTGACTATATTTGGGTGAACCTGTAAGAATTTACTGCATGTATAATAGCTGTTTTTAACTTTTTTTGGTCCTCCGTCACTATAATGTATTTTATTTAGCCAGTCCTACTTCTCATGTACACAATCCCTAGCTGTTTAAATAGAAAACTAAAACTATATCCTTTTCTCTTTCTGTATCCCTCGTGCTTGCATAACGTCTCAGAATTCTTTAGTTAAATATAGCCATGGAAACCATGTTATATGAACAAAAAAAAGAAAAGTATTGTAATGATTAACAAACAAGAGATGAATAAGTTCAATTTTTAGCTTAGGATGACAGAATTTTTTGGAGAATAGTAGAATTTTGTCATCGCCTTTCCAATCAGCCATAAATATTGCTAACCACCAGCTCACCCCCAGCAGCTGGGAAACCAGATATTAATGGACATATAATTGAGGTCTTACAGACATGGCAGAGGACCTTTAGTGTTCCAGAGGGGGAGATCAGAGTTCAGTCTTGGGCCTCCATCATTTCCTTCAGCTCAAGTTTTTGAAGGTTGATTAAATTCAAGAATGCATCAGCCAAATTATTTTCCCTCAAGCATTCACCCTGACCCCAGCATTGTAACTATTAAACTGTTACCGGCATTTCATCTGGCAATCCTATATTTTCATCTGAGACTTAAGTGCTTTCATAGAGCAGTAGAATTGTGGACATATTAAACTACTGAGGAATTATAAGGAGCAATATTTACATACAAAACACATAGCATAAGGTATAACTTTTTAAAAATAATTTCACTGCTATTGACACGAAGCTCCTTTCATACCATGCAGAATCCTAACACAGGGCTAACCAGACATGCCCATTGCATCAACCGGGGTAAGAAAAACTCTAACATTTATTTGTATACTTTATGCACATTTGCTTCAGTGGAAGTCATTGTAATGATTCCCAGGCTTAATAATGTCTAGTTGGATCTAATGTCTTGGGCCAGTCAGTCCGTGAATGGACCAGCAATCGGTGCTATAACAGAGAGACTCATAATGTCCCTAGATTGGCATCATTGCATGTGTTTCTTGGGTCTTGCTGTTGGCTTATTAGAAAGCTCCCTAACATCATGGCATATGCTGGCAGCTGACTGTCATTAATCACAAAACTACAGAGAAAGGCAATATACTGAATATTGTAGCTCTGTCATATTAGAAAGTCAGCAAATTTGAGCACAGATTCTAGCATGGAGCTAGACTAGAACACTTTGTATAGGCAAGAGGGTCATTTACAGTAATAAATATAGACATAGGCATCAAAAAAAGTATATATTTGTCATTACTGAACTTCGGGGTTGCAGAAAGTTTGAAAAAGATGCTGTAGCTAGTTAAATACTTGTTGGCTAGTGATGGGCGAATTTATTCGCCAAGTGCAAATTCACGGTGAATCTCTAAGTTTCCCTTACTGACTAATAAATTTGTGAAATTACTGTGAAAATTTGTGCAACAAAAATATTTTTTATGACAATTCTGACGTCAGCTTCAAAATTTGCGAATTTTGCTGAAAATTTGTGAATTTTTTGCCGAGGTGAAATGGGAGAAATTCGCCCATCACTGTTGTTGGCCTCTGATGTTATACGCTGTAGCATTCAGATACATACAGTATATAATACACAAAAGCCATGAATATCTTGTAAATGCTATGCTTATTAGCAGTTTTTAGTGATGTCATCAGTTATCAACAGAGCTTATTGATGTCATTTTTGTCACATGACTCACTAAAACTAATAAATAAAGTACTCCTTGTACTCGGCTTCGTGCTTTTATATGGTCATGGAACTCCTCTATGACTTATAATATCCTTATATTTTACAATAAAGGGTACTTTATTCACTATATAATATTCATGAATAACTGGTAAAATTTAACTTTATAAACAGTGTTTATTGATGTCATCAGTTATAATAAGGTGATTGATGTCATGTATCACATGACTTATTCCACAAAATTATGTATTTCCTGTTGTAAAATATGAGATATTGACCTTGATTCCGTATCTGCCTGAACGCTGACCTCCGTTTGGTTCCTTGGATCCACTACCACTCACTACCGGCACTTCTGCCTATTTACACAATCTTTCCCCTGTCCTCGTTTCCAGGGGTTTGTATTGCGGTATCTAAAGGTGTTGCTTGAGAGCATCTAACTGGAAGCATCAAACCTAGGCACTTGATAGTATCACTTAGCCACTAAGATGGATTCCAGTCACAATGAAGCTCCTTTCCACATGCTCTCAAATTGCAACATTGACTCATGCAGTTCAAGAACTTCAGTCTGGATACAAACAGATGCAAGCCCAGATCATCAAGCCGACCCCAAGCGGGAGATCCCTGTGGCTTCTCCATCTCCGCCTTCTGCCCCTGCCCAATCTCTGCCTATGGTGATGAGGGAACCCAAGATTCATATGCCCGATCCATTTCCCGGGGACCGATCCAGTTCCCAAAAACGTACCCTTCTGATCAAGTAAGAGTAGGAGCGGTAATTTCATTTTTGCGTGGTGAACCTCAAGCCTGGGCTCACCGGTTGATGGAACAGCAGAGTGAAACTCTGAACGACCTTTCCATTTTCTTCCTTGCTATATCTATTTTATATGATGACCCAAGATGAACTGATATCACTGAAGCAGCCATTCGATCCCTACATCGCCCTGCATAGGATTATATGGCGGAGTTCAAGCATGGGGCTGGAGACACTGAATGGAATGATAAAGCCCTTAGGCACCAATTCGTTTGGGCTTATTTGTTTCTTTAAGGGACGAGCTTGCCTGAGTAGGGGCTACAGAAGTGCTAGAAGATCTTGTTGCTTTGGTATTCCAGATTGACTGCAGACCTTGGGAACGCTGTTCGGAACCGACCAGCTTTCCTTTTTGGTTTACTCCTCTAATCTGACCCCTGTTGTGGTAGAGCCCATGCAGCTTATGTGATCTTCTTTGTCTCCTGAGGAACAGGCTTGAAGAAGATAACTAAATTTATGTCTGTATTTGGGTAATGCTGGTCACCTCCTTAAGACTTGTCTAGTTTGTCAAAAGGGTAGGTCTAAACCTCCAACTTTTTTAGGAACCTATTCCAGAAGTAAAGATACCAATTTCTTTATCTCTCTTTCTCTTCAGGTCCAAGGAAAAAGGATTGAGACAAGTGCCATCATAGATTCCGGAGCATGTGGTTTCTTCATGGATAAAGAATTTTCCAGACTCCACTATGTTCCAACTAGAACTAAGGACTTTCCTTTGATTCTTCAGTTGGCTGATGGTTCCTCCCCTCCTTCGGGTCCTATTTTTGTGAAATTTTGTTGTTAGAAATGACTTGTCTGAGCAAACACAAAGAAAGTGTTGTTTTTGATTTAGTTTCCTTACCTATATTTCCTGTTATTTTGGAGCTGCCCTGGCTAATTAAACACAATTTGTATATCGACTGGAAGACTAATGAGATTAATTTCTCCTCGTCCTTTTGTCAGAATTGTTGTTTAAGAGACTCCTTTTCCCATACTGTCATTGCTTCTATTGATGGGATTCTGACGTTGCCTTCCATATATCCAGAGTTTGCCGATGTATTCAATAAAAAGGGGGTGGAAGAACTTCCCCCTCATTGTTCATATGACTGCCCAATCGACTTGCTTCCGGGGGCAACAATTTCTTTTGGGGCGGATTTACCCTCTTTCTGAGCCAGAATTAAAGGTCCTCAAAGATAAACTGGATGAGAATATTAATAAAGGGTTCATCCGTCATTCTACTTCTCCAGCTGTGCTGGAATCTTCTTTGTTGAGAAGAAGGACAAGTCTTTAAAACTGTGCATTGATTATAGAGACTTGAATAACATCACAATAAAGAATCGTTATCCCCTTCCTTTAATTCCGGAACTGTTCCAGAATGTGGAATCCAAATTAGATCTTAGCGGAGCTTACAATCTTGTTTGCATTAGGAAGGTGGATGAAAGGAAAACAGCTTTCAGGACTAGGTATGGCCATTTCGAATATCTTGTTATTTGGCACTTTATTAATTAAATTTTTTCTGATCTCCTGGATGTCTTCGTTATCGTCTACCTTGGCGATATTCTAGTTTTTTCGAATTCTTTGCCTGAACATCGGCTGCATATGAAGACAGTTCGAATCCATAAGCTGTTTGCTTAATTAGACAAATGTGAATTTGAAAGAGAAGAGATTGAATTCTTGGGGTTCCGGATTTCTAGCACCAGTACATTCTAAAAAAGTTAACATTACCATTAATTGGCCTGTTCCCTGTAAAGTCATACAAAGATTTGTGGGATTTTCAAACTTTTCCGATACTATACGTCCTATTACCGATTTGACTGTAATCAAGAGAAAGTTTAAATGGTCTTTGGAGACTCAACTGGCTTTTGATCAACTCAAAGATATTTTTATTTTGGCACCCATTCTTCAACATCCGGATCCTGCCCTTCCATTCTTTCTAGAGGTGGACGCTTTGGATTCGGCAGTTGGGGCAGTATTGTCCCAGAGAACTGCTTTCAACAACAAGCTCCATCCTGTTGCATATTTCTCTTAGAAACCCTCACCTTCCAAAAAAAATTAATTGGTGGGAGATAGGGAACTGTTTGCCATTAAGTCTGCTTCAGAGGAGTGGAGACACCATCATGAAGGAGCCCTGCATCCAATACAATTTTTTTTCTGATCACAAGAGACTTAATCCTCGACAAGCTTGTTGGTCTTTATCCTTCTCCCAATTTAATTTTCTTATTTCTTTACCGCCCTGGTGCCAAGAATGGTAAAGCAAAAGCCTTGTCTTGTCTTTTTTCTGAAGATACTCAATCACCATCATAAGAGGATACTATTCTTCAACCAGCAATTTCTTCTTATCCAAAAAGAATTTATCACTCAGCTCTGGGCCAATAAAGACCAGGCAATTATTGAGCTTTCCTCTAAGACTTGCAAGCAGGATCTCATTTATGTTGATGGGAAGATCTTCATTCTTAAGGCTTTACAGATTGAAGCTTTAAAAATAATTCATGACTCAGCACTTGCAGGTCACTTAGGAGAGGCAATTACCCATCGCAACCAATCAGTGATTAGCTTTTTAATGTCAGCTGCAAGTGGAACAATGAAAGCAACAAATTGATTGGTTGCCATGGGTTACAGCCCATGGGCAAATTTGCCCAATGTTGATAAATGACCAAATATGTGTTTGGTTGCCTGGAATCTCTAAAGACTGCAGATCATATGTTTTGTCTTGTGAAACTTGTGCTCGAGCGAAAGTCTCTTACTCTCGACCTTTGGGTTTACTCCATCCTTTGCCTATTCCTGAACGACCCTGGAGTTTTATTACTTTGGATTTTATTGTCGAACTTCCGAAATCACCAGGCTGTAATACCATTCTAGATGTAGTAGATAGAACCCTCGAGCAAGATCTTCGTTGTTATTCCTCTTTTCTCCAAGATAATTGGGTCTCTACTTCCATTGGCTGTATTCGTATACAATAACACTTGTCATTCTTCTTCAAATCAAACACCCTTTTTTGCAAATTGTGGTTATCATTAGTGATGGGTGAATTTATTCACCAGGCGCGAATTTGCGACAAATTCACACGAATCGCTGCCCATGAAATAAATTTCGCGAATGTTTTTTTTTTTCGCTGGAAATTTGCAAACTTTTCAGCGAAGCGAAACTCCCCAAATTCGCCCATCACTAGTTATCATCCTTCCCTGTTGCCTGATCTTCCTTCTGATTTATCAGTGGAAGATCGATTAGAATTTCTAAAAAAGAAGAACGTCCCTCTACAATCTGTCTCCAGGGCTCAACAAAACTTTAAGTTCTGCAAGGATAGGCGGCATAGCAAAGATCCTTAATTCAAGGTGGGAGGTCATGTCTGGCTTTCTACTCTACATCTCAAATTGTTATGCCCATCTAAAAAGATGGAAGCCAGGTTTCTGGGTCTTTTTCCCATTATTCAAAGGATAAATTATGTTGCTTTTAAATTGAGGTTACCATCTTCGTTCAAGATTCATCCGGCATTTCATGCAGCCTTACTAAAACCAATGAATCATAATCCGTTTCCTGGGAGAAGGTTGAGTCCTCTGGATCCTGTGCTTGTTGATGGTGGTCCAGAATTTGAGGTCGGGGTCATCCTGGATTCCTGTATTAAGCAAAGGTCGCTTCAATATCTGAGGCTGGGGTATGGGCTTGAAGAGGATTCTTGATAACCTTGTAGACAAGTTCTCATTTCAAGATTAATGAGAAGACTTCATTCTCGCTATCCAGAAAGACCAGCTGTTGGGGACAACCAGAGGCTGCCTGTAAGGAGAGGGCAATGTAAAGATACTTACCTTTCTGTGCCTAACGCTTACGACGATTCTCAGTCCTGTGTGGGTTCCGAGGCACGTGTCTGGTTCAACATCCTTGCCAAACACAGACATCATGACATGTGGGCGTAAGAGTTTTACAAGTGTTCGTCGCCTATGGCAATTTGGCGCTGATACTGACGCAGGCGTACGTATGATTCTTTGCCTGCGTAAATTCCGTGCATGCTCCTTGCCTACTTAAAGATGCCAGCGACTTTTGACAAGTTGCTAAGTGATCTTTGCTCCTGCGAATTCAAAGCTTTGTTCCTGATTATTCTAATTGATTCTCTGGTTTGACTTTGGCTTGTTATTGACTTCTGATCCTCTGCTGCCTGACCCGACCCTGGCCTGTTTTCCATTTATGATCCTTTGCTACATGTACTGACCTCGGTCTGAACCTTGACCTTGATTCCATATCTGCCTGAACCCTGACCTCCGTTTGGTTCCTTGGATCCATTACCACCACTACCAGCACTCCTGCCTATTTACACAATCTTTCCCCTGTCCTCATTTCCAGGGGTTTGTATTGTGGAATCTGAAGGTGTTGCTTGAGAGCATCTAACTGGAAGCATCACACTTAGGTACATGATAAATGGAACAATGCAGAACTATACGGTAACACAAATATCCATGAGTAACAGGTAAAATGTAACTTCATAAACAGTGTTATAAAAAGGTGCTTAGATGTATCACATGACTCATTCCACCAAATAATGTATCTCCTGTTGTAAAATATGGGCTATTAGAACTCACCTTGACCTGCTGACCTCATTCCTTTATATGATTGTGGAACTCCTTGAAAAGATACTTTCATGCAGCATTAAACGTGACTTCTGTTACGAGGGATTTAAAAATATAGCTTGTGAGAATTATTTTTTTATTTTATTTGTCATGCTTCAGATTAAGTTCAGTTTATTAGAATAGAGATAGAAATACTAGCACGATACTATGTTAAGTGAATTCTTGATGGAGCACAGTCAAGGCATATTGTAGAATAATTGCTTTGAAGTAGAAAACAATGAATCTGTCTTATTCTCTTTTTTTATAAGAAGCAAGTAAAGTGTGATATTGAGTATACAGTACTCCAGGGTTTTGCAGGAGAGAAGATACACTGCGGCTATAATAAAGATTATTTAAAACCAAAATCAAATAGGTGTAAAGATGTGAAAAAAGAGGATGGTGGTAACCTGAATAGAGATTAAAAGTAGAAAAGAAAGAGACAAAGGCAAAAGAAAATGGGACACTATATTCACATAAAGGTGTAGATTTTGAACTGTTACAATTTGCTCCATTGGTTGATACATTTCTGAGCAGCATCTGTGGAATATTAGCAACTATTGTATCAATTCTAACAGCTGCCTTAAATGAAACTCAGCAGGGACATAGATAAGAAATGTATCAACTAATTTATCCAATTAGAACAGTTACAGAGTCGGTGACCCCTCTCCCAGAGCCGCTTTATAAAGACATAAGAAGGTAAAAAATTTAACATTAGCCTTAAATTTTAGCAAAATTATCACAAATAGAAAATAGAAAGTAACTGCAAAAAGTGTTTATTTCTGGTGAACTATCTGAAAACAACTAAACTGAAAAAAGTGTTTGAAGGTGTTTAGGTGAACAACTCCTTTAAGATTTTTTAGAATTATAAAAGAAAAGCTCTCCATGTACAGGTATGGGATTTGGAAATAAGTTATCCCGAAAGCACCAATTACGGAAAGGCTTCTATAGACTCCATTTTAATCAAATTATTATTCAAAATAAGATATAATTAATCCTTGTTGGGTTTAATTAATATTTAAAAGATTTTAAGCACACTTAAGTTATGGAGACCCAAATTATGGGAAGTTTGCTTTTCCATAAAACCCCAGGTCCCGAGCATTCTGGATAATGCTAAACTAACTTTTCTATATTATCTCTCCTTTTTATACTTGCTAATGTATTGTTCCTTCAAGGAGCTGACTATCTGGTTCCCTAATGTTTTGCAGTAGGGGATAAGTCAAGGATGCATGCTTAAAAATCATTTATACTGTTTATCAACTATAAAAATATATAATGAAACCTATTTGTTAAAAGGCAGTTCTCATTTAAGGGATATGGTTGGATTGACAGCATCCCCTTGTATGCACAAATTGACCACAGATTGTCTTAACATCTATAACAGGATGAGCCCATCTTTTTCCAATGCTGACTAAGAGGACTTTAATAAAATCTAAAAATGTGCAACCCATGGCAACTTAGTTGATTATAAATAATACCCATCAGTAGAATTAGCATATTTTGGTTTTATTTAAGATAAACTGACTGTCCCAAGCATGGGAAAAATAAAAAGCAAGTGCACATATTTTAGTTAAATAAAGGATCCATTTATTATATATGGCCAGCAATACATGCAATTGTTTTGATCCATGCAGAAATCTTTATTAGGGCCTAAACGTGGAATTAGATGTTATGCCAAAGGGCAATGTCACACAGTGACAGACGATGCCTGAAAATAGCTTCCTAGACTAATATTAGAATCCGGAAAATTATTTTCAGGATAAGTAATTCCACGAGAATATGAGATTTAACTGGTTAGGATACCACTATTGTATTGTAAGTCAAAAGAAAGTTATTTGGGGGGGGCAAGGTTTCCCATGGGCAACAGAATGCCCTGTGTGCTGGGGTCTAAAGCAGTTCTTTAAAAAGCTTTCTAGGGAGTGTAGCACAATTTTCCTGGGAAATGTGATTATCATGATAGAGAGTAGAGTAAGAGTGAATGATCCCTATATATAAATATTCATAACTACATTGGGCATTATTTAAACACTTTAAAAAGTGCAAAATACATTTGTTTTTAAAATTGTATTAGAGGTATAGGTTCCCTTATCCAGAAACCCAGTATCCTGAAAGATCTGAATAATGGAATGGCCTTTTTCCATATAATCCGTTATAAGCAATTAATTAAAATTTTGTGAAAATGATTTCCTTTTTCTCAGGTCCCAGAATGCTCGGGACCTGTGGTTTTCCGGATAAGGGATGTTTCTGTAATTTGGATCTTCATACCTTACGTCTACTAGAAATTCATGTAAACATTTAGGGGGTTATTTATCTAAATCTGAAAAGTTTTTTTAAAACATTTTTTGTGCGGGGAAAAAAACTAAAATCGTGAAAAAATCAGAACCGTACAGATTAGTCTAAAAGAACTGTAACTTTTTCAAATTTGACACCCAATAACCACAAAATCTTCGGATTATTTGACAAAACCCATCACAGATCTGGATATCAACGGGACATCTGCCATTGACTTGTACATGAACTCGCCAGGTTTGAGTTGAAGTACTTTTTTATTCAGACATTTAACGCCATCGGACTTTAATAAATCCTGAAAATGTAAGTTTTTTTTTCAATGAAAAAACGGTCGTTTTCCCCTTCGAAAGTTCGACCAGAAAAAAAATCAGACTTTGATAAATAATCCCCTAAATAAACCCAATACACTGGCTCTGCTTCCAATAACAATTAATTGTATCTTAGTTTGGCTCATGTACAAGGTACTATTTTATTACTACAAAGGAAATCATTTTTAAAAATTTGTATAAAATCGAGTGTATGGGAGATGGCCTTTCAGTAATTTTGAGCTTTCTGGATAACGGGTTTCCGGATAATGGATCCCAACTAAACTGCTTGAATCCATATTGGTGACACACAATGCTATTGTATTTATTTAATGTAATTTATTTTAATAGGCAAATTTTTATAAAAATTTGCCTATTAAAGAAAACATAATTCAAAGCAAAAATAACGTAAAAACCATAGAAAATTTGTAATGAATGTTTATTGGAAAGTTAGTCAGAATTATGTTTTCTTTTATTTTGCAGTTGACTTGCCCTTTAAATGATTTTTACCAGACTTAAGGTATGGAGATTCCAAATTACAGAAAAACCCAGGTCCCGAGAATTCCGGATAATAGATCCCATACCTGTAGCACAGAACTACATTTTAAAAAAAGTTTCCAACAAAACAATCCACACAACCTACAGCAGCCGCATCCTTTTGTCAGTGTAGCTGGAACACCTTGCAGAATATGAATGGCCTCCTTAGCATATGATTTGGAAATTAATTAATGTACTTTTTTAAACTATTTTTTAAAAAGCGTTTTTTGAAAGCATGGATATGTATGGAGTTTCTCCTCTCAACACAAATGAACAACTTGTTCCATACTTTCCATTAAAACAGAACAGTGCTTTGTGGGTAAGTTTTACATAAAAATAAAACCAATGAAAGAGAGTGGAAGAAAAGAAGCAGCGTGCATTTTAATGATACCCAATATGATTTAAAATTGTCAGACTTCCACAGGGTGGCCATAACAAGACGATTTTATTGGGCATTATTAGAAATCTGATTCTGTTTTGTCCAGTTTTTGTTTTGGTTTGACTTCAGTGCTCTGTGTTCCAACATTTGCTGTCGGCAGATTCAATATAAACGCCCAGAGTTTTAATAACCTCTGGGCCTACTTAACTCAAGTTGTAACCTCATATTTCACACACATGGAACATTCCAAGCCTCTAAAGTAGCAGATATATTAAGGAACAAACCTACATAATAAACCTTTACTTAATGTGAGGTCAGACTGGCATTGTTTTTTTTTCTTTTTACATAGGAACAAATAGATTTTGATTTAGATTTAGGCATCCCTAAATTCCATTGTCTCAAATTAGCAATTATACCAGTTCGCCCTTTTATATTCTGAGAACTCTCCACAAAGCGGTTCAAAGTGTATTTTTATGCAGAATTTAGTAAGGTCGACAATGTTTTAAATTAGCCATTTATGTTATTTTTGGCAAACCTCTATTGCATGTGTAATACTCACATAATTCTTTCAAAAATATAAATGCTCGATCGCTCTTATGACACAGATATATTTCATAATGGAAAAAAAATTATTTTCCCATCTAGATATAGATAGCTATAGCAGTCGGGGGATGTATTTTTTTTTTCTTATTAGCGAAAGCAGAGTAGAGAGAATTTTATTGCCTATTTTACTCTGGAGAATTTGAAATAGAGCAGTCAAGAATTTGCAAAAATGCTAGTAAATATATTCTGCCTCGAGGTGAGGGAAAATTAGATTTTTTTTTTCAGGAAAACATACATGTGGTTACCATATAACACAGAATAATGCAGCTATTCTGGTTTTAAGAACTGTTAATGCCATTAAAATGGTTTTTTTCCCCACTAAATCTGTGTTTTAAATACTGAACTTAATACTGAACTTTTACTTTGCCTTAAACAGTTCTTTTAATAAGAGATTTCCTGACGTTTAGCGAAAGATAATGAACTTTTTTTTTATTTTTTATTTTTTACTTGTTTGTGACCAGTTCAATTTGACTTGCTGTGACCTTTTTCCCAAGATGCAACTGGCACAACAATAAATAGAGTTACTAGACTGTGCACAGTTTAAAGAAACTTCACACTCATATCCCTTGCTAATTGTCTATTAGGACAACTAGGCAGCTGAAAATACTTCAACAGATAACTTTATAAGTCATTCTTCCTGATTTTGACTTGGCATGAAGAATAGATTGATGCAAATGTATCTAGACATGTCTATACAGTGTCTACAACAATCTATTGCTCTGTGTATTTTGAGGGTCAGTTACTTAAGATAAGTTCAAAGATCCAGTCCCTTTAATCCTATTTATATAATTCCTTCAAGCTTTGGCTGGATGTCCTCTGTGCTCACACAGTGTCTCCTCTGAATTACATTTTGGGACTGTCTGATTGAAAACCCCTCATTTGTCACATTTATGAAACCATGTTCTACCTCAACTGGCATTTTCTGTTGATGTCTCATTTGCAATATATTAATGTCAATTAGTGCAGTAAGGAAATAGAAACAAGATGGGGTTTCTAATGCAAAACACTCTTAAATCATTATTTTGTTTTTAACTTAGAAATCCTTTCCTCCAAGTTTGTTTTCTGGGTTCTCGACATTTTTTTTCCTGGAGAAAAAGAGCCTTTAAATAAATGTATGTATTTTCCTTTTACAATTTGCTTTCAAGAAAGTTATCTCCAAGGCCGCAGCTTACTTTCTTAATTAAAACCTTGTCCAGGGAATGCAGAGATGATTCGCAGGTATGCATGTTTAATTCTTTTTCCTTCATATTTCTTCCTGAATCATTATCTGCTCTTCTTTGCGGACGGTTAACTCTTTCAGTTCCACTAGAAATGTGTTTTATTTTAGGATAACTTATTAACCATAACAGTATGTCACTTCTACAACAGTATGTATACATGAAAAGAAATAACCGAAAGGAGAACAACGACTACAACTTTAACTTTAAGTATTCCCCACCCCCAAATCAACAACAGCAAGAGTACTGCAATTTGGCTATGCCAATAGTTAGGGATATACACGTATCATGGCTCTTGCAGTATGTGAGTTAGTAATACATTACTGCTCTGTCTTTGACCTCTATGCTGCTTGTCGTTTTAACAGCATGACTTTCAGGCAGATTTTTTTTTTTATTTTGCAGTATTTTAACTGTAGATTTTATTTAACACATGAATAATATAAAGAAATATTTTGTGAAATGGTGCAAAAACATCCAAATACAGGTATAGGGTCCATTATCCGGAAACCTGTTATCCAAAAAGCTCCAAATTATGGAAAGGTCATCTCCCATATATTCCATTTTATCCAATTAATTCAGATTTTTAATAATGATCTCCCTTTTCTCTGTAATAATAAAACAGTACCTTGTACTTGATCCAAACCAAGATATAATTAATCCCCCATTTGGGTTTATTTCATGCTTACATGATTTTCTAGTAGACTTAAGGTATAAAGATCGACATTATGGAAAAAAACGTTATCTGGAAAACCCCAGGTCCCGAGCATTCTGGATAAAAGGTCCCATACCTGAAACAATATAAGAAATTAAATGTAAGTTTCTTTCTGCTATGGGTGTAATAATGAAGCATTTTAAAGCCTTTGAGAATATTCCAATAGCAAGGTCATCTACACAAATTTATACTCTTATGCCTTCTTATACAAAATTCACACTTTTATAACATATATAGAAAAACAAACCAGCCACACAAAGGCATATACAGAACAGACACGCACACAAGCATAGGAGTATGTGTTTGGCTGTTTGTGTATGGATAACTCATACTGTCAGATTGCTATCTCAAAGCATTGCTAGAGAAAACAGTTTGGGTGTATCCCAGATAGGCTGCAAGCACACAACTTACTGAACAGTAATTTATCACTTTTAAACTCCAATATATCTTACTTTATTTTTCCACTTACGAATTATTTAATGAAGGGGTGTCGGTTATATGGCATAGTTCCACCAATGAGCATGCTCTTGAGTTAAAAGCTCTAATGAGGCATAGAAATGTTGAATTACACATTTTTACAGTACCTGGTCTGCTGAAGCAGCTGTTTTCCAACATCTTGTTGGGGGTGTATATATTGTGTGTGTGGGTGTTGTGTGTGTGTGTGTGCACCCACATACATTACAACAGCTTAAACATACTTATATAACATACTTATAAGAAGCTGTACATATATGAATCAGATTTTAACGAATGCACCCAATGTAAGAATTCAGGGTGCAATATATTTATATAGGCGCTAGTTTGTACCAGCCCTACATTGCTGGCTTATTTTACTTTGAAGACTTCTGTGTCCATGGGCTAACAAACAATTCTTTCCATTCCTAGACTTTCAGCACATATTCCACCTCAATGAGATACATCTACAAGCAGTCAAGGGAATTAGTTTAGAAATAAATTTGACGCTGTGAATTGGTCTTGGAACAGGCCTTGCATCCCACCACCAATTTTAATTCCATGGTTAATGGTGCTTAAATGTGTAATACTTTATTTCTGCCATAAATGTGGGTAGAAGAAAGGGCTTGGTTTATTCAAGTGATGCCAGGTGACCTCATCTCTTTTTAAATACGGCTTAAAAAAACAACATACACACACACATACAGAAACCCTACTAAAGTGTCAGAATATTTGACGTAGACTCATGCAGCATTTAACTCTTAAATATAAGTACATTGCTTATAAGGAAGTTTGCTGGGTTTCCGTAGTTTATAAAATGTGCTTTTTTTTAACATGTCAGCCCCCTGGATGAAGACTTATTTTCTCCTATGAGATAATATAAGAGTCTGATAAACCTAGAGTTTTAAAATGCAGTAGGGGATTGTAACTTCTCAACAGCTACCTTGGTAGTGGTATTTAATTAAATTAGATTTTTTGTATAGTTTCCACACCAGATCCAAACTGCTGTGATTTCCAGATGTATATCCAACAGCATTAACTTAGCAACTAGCGCTGTATTTTTCACAGGAGATGCCACCTTCTATGAGGTTTCTGTATTCCATGCAGACCTGGAAAATTTCTGCCCAGCAAGATGGAAAACGCTCTAGCAACATGAAAATACTAATAAAATGTAAAAACAGACATATATCCTGGGTTATTTGTTCAGCCATAGAGGTCATATTAAGGCTAGAATATTATTTGTAAACATATTCTTTCAGTAATTTCTTCAATAAAGGAGTTGCTTCATTTATTATGGCACTTATTTAATGGCTGTTCTGACCCCTTGCTGCATTCAAAGGAAGCAAAATAAATAGAAAATGTGCATTAGTTATGTTATGCATGTAGACCTTTATTCTCATACAAGGTTGAATTAAGGGGGTCAAATTCAGCAAGGGAAGCATAAATCTTAAAGGCTACTTCTTGACCGAAATCATTATGCTCTAAACAGATAAATAGCATACATTGTATGTTTTTGATTAGCTTTGCTTTTTCAGCATTTCTAAATACAAATACTAAACATTATAAGAGCTAGAGATTTGCCTGTCAACTATTATATGGCACCTGCCGCCCACAACCACCACTAAACTGAGGTTGTATTGATTTTGTGTTAATATATGTGTATATATACTGTATATGTACATTTTAAAAAAAAAGAAAATGTTCATCAGGAGTTAAACGTATATTTCTAGAAATATTGGTTGGTGTTATATTCTCGACTACAATATAATATCACATTATGTATTTTGATGTTTTTGTGGGATTTACATTAATGATGAGAAATAATATAAAAATAAAGTGACATCTGATCCTCATTAAAAAATGACAAGTGCTGATTCTGTAAATTGAAGTGGCATCAGGGATCCCTTCAGATTAACACATATATCCTCTTCCCTCTGACAAGTACATTCCACCCTCTACTTAAAATGTGTATGGAGCTGTGACTTTATACATGGTGGATTGGTGGGAGAGAGGAAGTCGGAATGTAGGCACTCGTGTGATGTGATGGATGCCAGAGCGAGTTGGACATGTCCCTGTTGTCTTGTACAACTACTGCCAGTTGATGCTGTTGAGGTGCCCCCTCTCTGGTGCTCTATTCTATCCCATGAAGCAAGTGCAGATACCTTATCAGCTGAAAGCATTGGATCTCCCTATAGCAGAACAACCGGAAACATGGCCGAAAGCCAGATGACATGAAGAGTCCTTGCAACTCAGCGCTTATAGAAAACAAAGTCTATTGAATTGGTCACTGCTAAAAGGAATTTGATATTAATGCCAGACCATGATATTGACAACCTTTAGTATCATTCTATAAAAATGCGTATATGTGACCACTACAGTTAGACTTTAGGATCTAACTTCATAAGGAAGGATCAGGCAGTGATCTTATTTCCTGACAAGGTGGAACATAGGGGACTGTAAATGCTGTATCAGGCCAATTACTAAAGTTTTATTTATAACTTCATAACAATACATAACTTCATAACAAAGACTGATTTACTTAAAGAGACACTTTGAAAAGACACATACAGGATACACAGATAAAAATATGGAAATTGTCTTCCAAATATATTCTGTAAATACACATACATCCAATTAATATGAATTGATTTTCAGTATTTGTAAATAAGACTCTTTCTGCAGCAGTAGGCTATGTTGTAAGATACCGTTTTTCATCAATAATATTTATCATATATTATTACATTTTGCCCTGCTTATCACAATGGAATGCTATAGCCTGAATAAATTATTTGTAATATGACAAAAGGCAGACTGCCCCAATTCAGAAGTAAACATTGACAGCTGTAAAATAGTTTGTGGGTAAATGCAACTGAAAAAGATTTATAATGTAACTACAAAGACTGAAGGATGAACAGTAGCAAGCAAGGCCTTCCAAAGACATGGGGCAAATAATGTAAAGGCTCTTGCCAGGGACTGGTATATTATAGGAATTCCTGAGCATAGAACAAGCGGCAGGAAAGCCTGTAACATTTAAAGGAAAGGGCTATGTGCTTTATCAAAAAGGGATATCCAAAAAAATGCTTGTACACCCCCTTGGTGCCACCCAGCAGTGAAGAGGGGCATTTTTATAAACAAATAATTATACCCTACATGTAGTCATACACTGGTGCGACCATCAGTATAACTGCTCTTGGGGTAACTATTTTTGTATATTAACTTTTTTCCTTTAATAAATAATAAATACAATCAGTATTTCATAGTCACAGCTGAGTAGCTGAGTAGTTCAAAGTAAATATACTATCAAATAACATACTCTGTACATGAATGATGAAAACAAAAAAGAAAGAATTTGAGATTGAGGTAGGACAGATTTACATCAAAGCTTGAAATCAAATTCATAAAACGTAAAATTCATGCGTATGAATAAATATAAACTCAGATCTCTGTTTTTGGCAAAGGTAACTGTAGCTTGTAGTTGGTGATATCCGTTAATGGAATAGTATTTTAGTTCTTTATAGATGAAGTGCAGAGCTTTCAAAACCCCATACGGTTCTTCTTCAAATATGACAGAGTTCCACTGTACAGGAACAAAAAAAATTCTACTCTACGTTTATGAAAGAAAAATCCAGTTAAAAGCAGAAATGTGTTTTGTGTTAAAGTATTTTTTTCCCTTAGGAGCTGAGCCAGAAATGTCCATATTGTTATAAAATGTATATGCATAAAATCTTATTGTAAATATCTATTTGAGTGAACTAAATAAAGTGCCTGAAACTTGATAGGGACTATTTACTTTATTTGCGGTTTAGGTGGAGAGCCAAGATGTAACCCTGTAGAACCTAGAACCAACTCTGTGGCACTTAAACCTAACTGTTGCTAAAAATCCCTTGATACAGTTCTGTACTGCAGTCCTAATTTTAGGCTATTATATGTGCAAAGAGGCTGAAATGGCAGGAAAAGTCATGAGGAATATCAGCAGTTTGTTGTATTCTCATTTTTATACCCAGTTTAAAAAGTTACAGTTCATTAAATGTCGTCACAACGAAGGGAAATAAAGACAGTATGTAAGAGGCAAATTTACCTATGATAGAATATCGAGGGTTAATTAACCCTCGATATTCGACTGCTGAATTCAAATCCTTCGACTTCGAATATCGAAGTCGAAGGATTTGGCGCTATTCGTACGATTTAATGATCTAACATTGGCCTCGGTAGGTTTTAGGTGGCAAACTAGGGGGTCAAAGTATTTTTTAAGGAGACAGTACTTTGACTATCGAATGGTCAAATAGTCGAACGATTTTTAGTTTGAATCGTTCGAATCGAAGTCGGAGGTCGAAGTCGGAGGACGAAGTAGCCCAAAAAAACATTCGAAATTTGAAGTTTTTTTCCTCTGTTCCTTCACTCGAGCTAAGTAAATGGGCCCCCTAAATTTCAAGGACAGTAGTACTACTGCTTTCTTAAATGTAACCAACAAATGTTCTTCCGAAGCTTATAGAACAGCCTAAGGGGTATATTTATCAAAGGGTGAAGTTAGAGATCGACACAGTCTAGCTCTATTCACTTCTATAGGATTTTTAAAGATGTATCACCCTTAAAACGCCTTTAAAAATCCCATAGAAATTAATGGAGAGAGGTGGTATTTCACTCTAGCGGACTGTGGTGATCTCTAACTTCACTCTTTGATAAATATACCCCTAAGACTTCAACTTCCATCATAGAGGCAGATTTACTAAAGGGTGTAGTGGCCGTCACTAGCAAAAATTCGCCAGAAATCCCATCCGCAAGGACATCGCCAATTTACTAACAGGCATAGAGGACAAATCACTAGAGAAAGAGCTCATTGCTAATGAAGTTTTCGCTTAGGCAAACGATCGTTACTCCGCAAATTCACTGCGAATTTTACAGAACTACCTTTCTCCAGAGTTTCCTTCAGCAACTTAGACCTGCCGAACTGATAAGATGAAGCTACATCCTCCTCGATCTTATGTCAGTAACATCATATCCTGTATGCCGAAAAGTCATAAAAATTAGTACAAAAACGCTGTTTTTTTTTATATATTTTAAAGCTGGATTGTCTTTAAAAGTTGTAGCTATTAAAAAAATTTGGTTTTAACTTTTTTTAACCATTTTTAGGGGCATGCTACATTTGTTTTAGGGTGGGCTCATGTCTATAGCATTAGAGGATCTCTTTTGTCTTTATTTAGCTTCCTTGGACATTTATAATAATAAGTGGCCACTTCAAGCATTTACACCAACATCTCTAATAAAGACATCTGTAAACCTAGGTGTAAGAGTATTAACGAAGTTTCACTAGGCAGAAACAAACGTTAGTGAAAGTTCGCTATGAAATGCTCACGCTGGCACATTTACGATAGGGAAACTTCACCAGCATTCGGCTGCAGAGACGCAATTTCACATTTTAGTGAATTAGTGTAGAGTTAGCAAATTTGTGTGTGGCGGCGCCTTCGCATACGATAAATCGCCCTTTAGTGAATTTGTCCCATTGACTGCACTTGAATTTTGACTGGAACCATAGAAATAGCCACAGCTTATGTCCTCGTTATAAGGTCCCAACAGACAAGCAGAATAAGGAAACGTAATAAAAGTCACTAAGTCACGTTGATGAATTGCAGAAGCTATAGTATGTATGGGCAAAAGTGTTTGAATTGTGTATATATATATATATTTACCTTTATGACATTTGCCATATGACTTCATTAGACTGCCAAAATCCCACATTCTCTCATCCAGTGGTAAAAAGGAAGAAAATTCCCATATATTGTCAGTAACTCAATTGGGTGTATTTTCTTATATGCAAATTTTCACTTCGGAAGGTTCCGCAATACTTTGTCCACCTACGTCAGACGCTTATTTTGTGGTGAATACATGTATTTAACAAAATATAAAGCTTTGTCTTGGCAAATGAGCACTGCCGTACTTTCGCCAGCATGAAAGTTTCCTAGCGAATTTTCTCTAGTTTCTTCCTAGCAAAACCTCATTAACATACTCACGCTTATGTCCATTCAAATATGGCGGGTACATAAAGGTCATATGTATGTGGTGATGTTGGTGAATTTGCTGGAAGTGGCCACATATTAATAAAAATGTGCAAGGAAGCAAAATAAAAACAAAAGAGATCCACTATTGTCCTAGACATGAGCCCACACTAAAACAGATGTGGCATGAGCTTCACATGGTTAAAAAAAGTGTAAATAATATATATTTAACAGATACAACTTGTAAACATAATCCCACATTAATATATGAATTAAGCGTCTTTTTCATGACTGTTTTGGAATACAGGATATGATGTCACTGACAGATACAACTTGTAAACATAATCCCACATTAATATATGAATTAAGCCAGTGTCTTTTTCATGACTGTTTTGGAATACAGGATATGATGTCACTGACATAATGTTGAGGATGTAGCTTCATCTTATCAATTCACCAGCCAGAACCTGGCAAAATAGACTTTGACCAAACAGGTAACCTCTAGAAAAGTTCACACTTTGATAAATTTGCAGATTAACGAGTGTCTGCCTGGGAAAAAAAAATCACCTGGCAAACCTTCTCTTGCATTGAGCTTCTTCGCTAGTGAATTGTCTTTTTCGCCTTTTAGTAAATTGGCTGCGAATTGTAGTTTTGCCGAATTTTTCACAAAAAAAGGAAAAATTTGTAAATTTGCCCCGATGAATACATTATGCATTTGCTACAGATGGGGGGCTGTTCCTTTATTTGACATATATTCACTTGCTGCCAATAAATAGGGTTCACCCTCTTAAGCATTTGGTAATAATGACAATGATATAATCCCTCACCATGAGAAAGAAATGAATTTTAGGAAATGAAGAGGGGTTACTAGTGTTAAGGGTGAAGGTAACAGGTGAGATTCAGTGACTATGGTAAAACAGTTAATTTTAGAGAAATGCAAAACAATAATTTTTTTTCAGAAGCAACATAAACTAGTAGATTTGTGGATCAGGGTTTGCCAAATGACCTGTTTTCTGTGTTAACCCAGAGAGAGCAACAAAGCTTTACCAACAAAATAATTAGTGTAAATTAACCCTAATAAGCCCAGCATTTTCATATGTGGGAGAAGACTTAGCTTGTCTATAGATAAACTGAAGGTCTGTGTACCTGCACTCTGTAACATACTCTAGAGCTGAACATTTTTTCTTTTTTTTATGAGTCCTTTGGCTCAGATCATAGATTAAAAGACTGTATCAGTTTCCTTTTTCTGGTGCATTTACTGTACCTTTAATTCAAGAGTTTCTCTATGGACTAGTGGCTCTATAGAGCAGATCTGTTATAAAAATTCCTCTTCATTGAGTGACTCATTTAATCACACTAAAATATCATTCTCCTTAAACTTTACCACTATATATTTTCAGATCATATGATTGCTCTCATCCTTTACTTGCCCATACCTCCTCATTTTTGCTGAGAGGAGAAATTGCCTCCCTTAAGATTTGGAGCCAGTCTGACAGTGACTATTTTGAGGTGCAGTGCCCAACATGAATATACCAAACATCACTGGTTATTAGCTGAATACAAAGACGAAGGAGAATAAGGTACAGAGATCTGGAACATTCTTTACCAGTGAGGTGACACTTGGCATTATAATTCAAAGCAGTGTTTGCACTATTAAGGTGTTTACAGGCACTATAAATTTAATGTAAGGATTAGGGGCGTAAGAGCAGACTGTGCACCAATTACAGTGGAATGCCTTTGTTCTAATATGTATAAATATATACTGTTGCTAATTTTACATATTAATGTGTGCATTATTGGGTACAGAGCACGCAATTTAATACCAAAGGTCAAAGCAAAAAAAATGACACCAGACTCCCAATTTTTAACTTAGTTGATTTTGTAGATCTGTGTACTGTGTTCCAGCTAGTGCAGGACATAGTTATTGGTTCTTTCACTGCTCCATTTTGCATCTGAAATTTTTTTTGCGCAAACGTGTAAAAATTTGAAATGGGTGTTTTTTCTTGACTCAACTGCATTGAAGTTATAATGCTTCTCTCCCTAATGACCAATTTTAATGTGAACTGACAATTCAGTCAAATTATCGTGAGGTTAGTGGGCACCGAACAATCGTGCATCTAGCGATTTTTCATCAAACATTGGTCAGAAAATCGATCAGTCAGGTAAGAAAATGTTCATCATTCACAGTGAAATGTATCAATTGTTTGCAGGGCCAACAAGCATCTAGCCACAGTTTTCCTGGCTTCAAATAGACAATATTATTTGAAATGTTATTTTTAGTTGATGGACAAATCATACATTTAAACGATCGTTTTGGGATAAGCTTGGTCTTACAATAACAAAAAAATCTTTAAAAAATCTTAACGTCTATAGCCACCTTAAAGGAGAACTAAACCTTAGAGTTAAAAAACTCCTACCCCCTACCATACATAGACCCCCCTCCCTTCTCTCCCCCAGTCTAGCTGCTTCCCCGGGCAAATGTCCCTAAGTGCAGATTCTGTCCAGCGCAGTTCTTGCCATCTTTAGCCTCTTCGGTAATCTTCAGAATGAGCTGAACAATTTTGTATTTCATGAAAACTGCGTATGCGCCGATACAAAAATTGCCAAAGCGCTGGTCTCACTCCAAAGCTTACCGAAGCAGCTGAACGTGGCGCTGTGAACTCCGCTGGACAGAATCTAGACGGAGGGGTAAGTAAAGACTTAGGGGCATTTGCCCGGGGTAGCAGCTAGGCTGGGGGGAGGAGGGTCTATGTAAGGTAGGGGGGTAGGGTTTTTTAACTTTAGGGTTTAGTTCTCTTTTAAGGGGGTTGTACACTTTTGAATTAACTTTTAGTATAATGTAGAGAGTGATGTTCTGAGACAAATTGCAATTGGTTTTCATTTTTTATTATTTGTGGTTTTTGAGTTATTTATCATCATCATCATTTATTTATTTAGCATTTTATTCAGCTGCTCTCCAGTTTCCAATTTTTGCAATCAGGTTATTAGGGTCCAACTGACCCTAGCAACCATGCATTGATTTGAATAAGAGATTAGAATATGAATAGGAGAGGCCTGTATAGAAAGAGGAGTAATAAAAAGTAGCAATAACAATACATTTGCAGCCTTACAGAGCATTTGTTGTTAGAAAATTGAAAAGCATCAGGAGAAGACGGAAAATAATTCAAAAACTATAAAAATAAATAATAATGACCAATTGAAAAGTTGCCTAGAATTAGTCATTCTATAATATACTAAAATATACTAATAATATAATAATATACTAAAAGTTAACAGTGAACCACCCCTTTAAGGGTTTTTGGGACCTATGCAACCAGGAAGCTAACAGTGCAGTGGGTGTGAAAGTATGCATCCCTGTCCGGTTGTGTGATACCCGTGTTGCATCAGGTATAAATTGCAGTAGTTTGTAGTGACTTTCAGCATCTACAATTACACATTGCAGGCGAAAACGGGTTGATCACATTGATTTTTTTTGTACTTGCATTATTAAATCATTTGCACAAGAGTTTTAGGAGCAATATACTGGATGTTTTACACATCATAGCATTTAAGAGCTCTTGGTCAAAGAGATTTTACTGTTTCTACCCTGTCGGCCTCCCCAATGCAAATTCTGAGTACCACGTCCCCATGGACTTAAAACCTTTCCTGCAGCATCATGTGGCCAACCCAAGTTTTATTTCATTTTGTGCTCCCACAATCTATGAAACTCTGGTTTGGACCAAAGTGACATAAAATCTTATCTACTGAGCTGCAGGAATTACAATTCACTACACTAATGTATAGCACTGTCATAGCTAGCGGATCAACATATGGAATTCAACACATCTTTTTGTCAGGATAGGATATTTCTTCCATGAAAAAACTATACCTGTGAAATTTACAACATTGTGTAACAGCAACTTATTTAAGCTTTATTGTTCCTTAAAGCAAATCAAGTTTATGATATGCAGTCAATCTTATTTATGAAACACATTGGTGTATCAAGATAAAGCCTTCAATAAGATTCAGTTTTTCAGAACTCACAATACTAGACGATGAGATATAAAGTTTAGTCCCTACTGTCTGTTATAATTGAAATAAATGGCAGAGAGCCTTGGATATATCAAAGAAAAGCTAGTTAAAAGTTTTATGTTATAGGTCCATTACGTTTTATGTGCATTATAATTGAATGATAAACGTTTATATTGTTGCTCAGCTCATACGTCTAAAATTCTGCTGTAAAACTTGAAGGAAGAAAAAAAAGTGTAGCATTTTTGGTGCAGGATAAAGTATGCACAGTATGTATTAAATCTGTTGTGGATATAAAGCCTAAGATTTACTGTATACTATTTGGATCATTAGCCTAACCACACTGCAGACATATAAATAAAAAGTAGAAATACTACTTTCAAAAAGAGAACAGGCCAGCCTTTTAGGAGAGTGGGCAATTACTCCAGGCAATTATTCCCTGCTCATGTCTCTAATGGATTTGGCATGGAAAAGAAGGAATACATGGCCACTATCATTTTCTGCTAGAGCCATAGTTGTGAAGGGCCAGCAACATCAGCAAATGAAAATGCCCTAAAAGCACTTGCAAATCATTTTCTTATAGATTGCACTTTTGGAACATTTTTGCAGGACACTAATAATAATTATCATATAATTGCCATGCGCAGTAGCTATTAGGCAGAGTTTTCATATTCCTGATTCCTAATGAACTACATCAGTGCTATCCAACTTCTGTGGTACAGAGGGCCGAAATTCTTTGGCATACGTGGCGGAGGTCCGATAATGGAAGTCAGTGTTGACCACGCCCCCTGTTAAACCACACCCACTGTAAACCACACCCACATTACCACAAGAACTTTTAAGATCATATCCACATTAACGGTGGTAACACACCAAAAAACCAAATGGTTGGTGCTCACTGCAGGGAAATCCCTCATCACTCATATGTGAAAAATCTAAGTCATGTTAAAACTTACCCTTAAATCCATATGCCTCCAGTGGCGGAACTACCGGGTAGAGCAGGGGGTGCGAACGGGCCAGGGCCCCCCAGCATCTTGCACGCCACTGAAATTCGGGCCGAAAATCATGTACGGAGGGGGGCAGGAGGCCCAGCTGTGTGTCCCACACCCAGCTGTGTGTCCGACACCAGGGCCCGCCCCCCCTCTAGTTATCTGACTGTATGCCTCCTCCTCCAATGTGGATAATACAACGACTCCCAACATATGCTTAAACACCATAGGGGCCCCACATCAATTTCCAAATGCTAACAAACCCCCAGAACAAACCCCTGCCAGGCTTACATCCCACAGGTAGCGTAGAACAAGCAGAGAATGGCAGACACAAGCAGCACTGGGCAAGCAGAGAATGGCACACACAAGCAGCACTGGGCAAGCAGAGAATGGCACACACAAGCAGCACTGGGCAAGCAGAGAATGGCACACCCAAGTAGCACTGGGCAAGTAGAGAATGGCACACACAAGCAGCACTGGGCAAGCAGAGAATGGCACACACAAGCAGCACTGGGCAAGCAGAGAATGGCACACCCAAGTAGCACTGGGCAAGTAGAGAATGGCACACACAAGCAGCACTGGGTAAGCAGAAAAATGGTACACACAAGAAGCACTGGGAAAGCAGAGAATGGCACACACAAGCAGCACTGGGCAATTGGAGAATGGCACACACAAGCAGCACTTGGCAAGCAGAGTATGACACACACAAGCAGCACTGGGCAGGCAGAGTATGACACACACAGGGAGCATAGGGAAGGCAGTACAGAGCAGGTGACAGGGAAACCTATCAGATCAGATGAACAGTTCATACTGTGCTACATACAGTGACACAGTGCTGGTGCCCCTCCAACAGTTCGTATGAGTGTGAACAGGTGAACAATATGGGCAGTTTCAGTCTAGGTCTCAGGTGTGAACATTACAGGGCTTGAACAATACAGGTGTCACAAGTGTGAACAATGCAGAGAGGATTACATGTGTGAACAATACAGGGGATTACAGTCTGAATTTGAGGTTTAAACAATGAATGGGCCAGTTAATCTCTGTAGTGATACCTTTTAAATTTTACACAAGGTAAACAGACACAGCAGGTAGACTTTCATGTGGAGGGCCACACAAGCCGCCAGTTGGACAGCCATGAACTGCATGATTATACATGCATGTGTGGCCTATTAAAGTAATCTGTTTGCCTCATCGGCCTCTACAGCAATTACACCAAAGTTGATTGGACAAAAGAAAAAAGTAGACCAACCAATGACTCAGTCTGGTGCATATATTGCATTATAACTGACACTGAAATGCACTTCGCCAAACTTCCAATGATTTGTCCAACCAATAGGCCAACAATGCAATTTGGCCATCTACTTGTGTAAAATTGCAATAATATCCAAACATACTGCAATAAGCATCAGGGGCATCATTATGAATGACCTATAAGAATTTTGCAGAAAAATTTGAGACATATTGCCTAAATGCATAGGGGTTACTGGAAAGGTAAGCTCTGCAAAAGCAGATATCTACATTGCCCTACTTTATTAGGGAATCTCCTTTCAATGTTATTCTACAATTGCCTTCTTAGAAAATAATAATACTGTTATAATAAAAATAATAATGTTGCCAATTTCTTCCAATCCTGAGCCTGGACAGCTCCTTAGGAAGACAGGAGATGGGCTCTGATCCCTCTGATTGATGTGGAGGGCAAGGGGCAGATAATAACAACTCCTGCATTTTTTCCTGCACTAAATGCTAGTATATATTAAATATATTAAATTTTCACCGCTGGTGAAACTGCAAGATTTGCCACTAAAGCGTATCAGTCAAAAAATGTGCTCACCCCTAATAACAATCCTGGGATGACATGATAGAATATACCAACTCTTAATAATCCAACAGTAAAGCAGTTGTGCTCTACCAAGAAGGCTGATTGAGTTCTACTTAATACTTGAAAAGTTGGAAGGGATTACGAAATGTAAGAAATCTCCAAAGGGAATTGTTGGAGTTGGAATGAACTTTCAGGTCACCATTTCAATGTCACATCATTTAATATTTAATTGTAGAAATGTCACCATGACTAATGTTAATCAAACTGCAACAATGTGTGGTCATGGGTGTAAATGCATGGCATGTGTACAAATATTTCCTTGGGACATATTACAGGTGCCCTCTATTCAATTCAGATCAAAGTGCTTGCAATATTGTAAGTGCATCCTTTTTGCAGTGAGCTCAGCAAGTGCTAGACTGCTAAGGGGCACCACCAATGGCTCCTATTGCCTAGTCAGTCACTTGTGTCTGGGGCATACCTGTGTTTAGATTAAAAATGTCTGAATGGCTATGCCCAAGTGCCTCCTCTAGTCTGCCGTTTATGAAGGTATTTCTTGGGGCTTGAGGAAGAAATGTGTTTTATCTCAACAGCACATCTATTATGCCAGTTTACTTCAATAGAAATACATTTGAATATACAGAGACTCTTTTATACTTAAACTTTTTCAGCAGCAGAATAACCTATGGTCAGCGTCGGACTGGGATGCCAGGGGCCCACCAAAAAACCTTAGACTGTGGGCCCACAAGAAAACCAAATAAAACATTTTCTTCCATAATAATCTGATGAAAATAAAGTTGGAAAGAATCTAATTTTCTCCAAATGGAAAAACATGCCTTAAAAATTCTCTCACCTGAAGTCGCACTTTTTTTTTCCTTTGGTTTTTGGCTGGATGCAGTGGATGCACCTGTAATTATTAAACAGAAATTAATAATAAGCTGTAAAAACATTACAACCACCAAGATGTTGTTTCAACGGCACCTTGAGTGATTTCCACATGCTGACACTGGGCACCTGTTAAGTTGTTCTTAAATTTAATGGGGGTGAATAAAACACCCCCATATTCACAAAGGCTTAAAAAAAATCTCTGCCAAACCTCATTTGGATGGATCCAGTGGAAAATAAGCAAAGCCCTTTTACAAAATGGTTTCATTTTGCATCTGAAGGGTAAAAATTACCTAAGAAAACGAAAAAAAATTGTTACGTTGAGTAACTTCTTCTGTTTGACTTCTCTCCTTCCCCTCCCCCAGAAATGCATAGTATATCTAATATCTAAGGTATATTTAACTTTTAGCCTTTAAGTTATAATAAATATACAACGCTCAACCATGAATCAAAGTGTCGCCCATTTTTTTCTTTCTCGTCACTCCCAGTCATTCAGTCACCTAGTTACAGTTAATTTCTGAATCCTGCCTGCTCTATCAACCTATATTCTTCACCCACTGCATGCAGAAATGAGTGTTAGCCTATTCACACTGCATATTGAATGTTTGCGTTGAAAGATTTAGTTCCTTGAGGCTGTGGGGTACAGCAAGTGCTTTTTTCTTCTTCACAAAATCTTTTCAAAATTAATTGCAGTGACAACTCGTGATTAGTTAAGATTTCATCATATAACGTCAGTCATCCGTTAAACAGAGTCAAAGCAAAAATGGCTGAAGTGCTTTCTATATAGATACATGACTATGCTCAACTCAGTTTCTTAATGGTAATTCATCATGTGAGGAAAAAGAAAATAGCTGCAATTCAGAGGCTTTTAACCAGTCTTTACCTTGTCTTTTCTGGGCATCTGAATGTCTGTATTGACTTGTGCAGCAGCTGCAGGCTAGTGTTTGGACCTTAGCTTGCAATGAGAATCGATTATGGATAGAAAGCTGAGGACAGGGATTATTGTATTATACCTGGGCTATATTTTTAGTTGCAGTTTTAAGGCCCCCATACATGGGCCGATAAAAGCTGTTGACAGACCAAGTCGGCCGCTTATTGGGCCGTGTCTGTGTGTGGCCATCTGACTGGCTTTCCCGATCAATATCTGGCCCGTTTGATTGGGCAGGTTAAAAAATCTGGTTGGATTGTGGCCACATCTGTGCGTTTATGCGGTCCCACGATCCGACCGCCCGTATCGGATGCATTATGATCTGATCATTGGGCCCTAGGGCCCACGATTGGATCAGCCCAATATCGCCCACTTCAATGTGGGGATATCGGGGAGAGATCCGCTTGTTTGGCGACATCGACAAACGAGAGGATCTCTACGTCTATGGCCACCTTAAGTCTTAGACAGATGGAGCATAGCAAACTGAGGAAACTCTGAAACATTTTACCCCATAATAATTTAGTCTCATTGTTCTCCAGTTCAGCCTTCATACTGTATAGACTTGTGCAAGCATGTGTGTACACATCCCACTCAAATCTAAATTAAAATTAAAAATAAATCGAATTATTTGCTTTTTGCCATTCCAATTTCCCCAGCATTTAAACAAAGATATGTACAGAAGATTCACTTAGAATGGAGCATAGCAAGATGTTCCATGGACTCAAGGAAACAAGACCGAAGAAGGATAGACTAAACGAGAATAACAAATATTTATATAACGTGCATCTTTCAATGTCAACATAATGGTCAAAACATGAAGAAATAGTTTTGGTTTTAATTCTATACCAGACTTTCTATAACTTCAGAGCCATCACTAACATTAATTCCTGGACCTTGTCTTTTGAGACAGATAATTTTTCAGCATTTTATTGGATTAGTTGTCATCTGGAGACAATTGCATGCAATGTTCTTGCACTGCCAAGAAGGGGCTTTTAAATGATTCTCTTTAAACTAGTTATTTATCTGACATTTTTTCAGTAGTTATGAGACAATCTCCCATGGGGTTGCTACCTCACCCCTTTAAAACCGAAAAATATGAGATACACAGTCTGCATGGCTAATTGGCAATTAATTTAGATGCATGCTGCAGACTGAACTGATTTATGTGCAGCCATGCATCATGCATCTAAATGAATTGCTAATTAGCCATGCAGGCTGTGGGTTCCATATGTGTTCGTTTTAAAGGGGTGAGATGGCAACCCTAAATTCTCCCATCCCTGAGCTCCCTTTTTCCTATTGCCTTACATATGAATCACTAATACTAAAAATAATGCTGAAGTCATGCTGAATTCTTCAAATGTATTCTTAGATGGATTTGTGTATAAGAAAATATTTTTTTGCTTATGCATTAGAGTTGTATCACTGATGAGGAGCCATGACAGAGGACAAGGGTGGCCTTCATCTTGAACCCTAGACTAAAATTCTTGATTTTAGTATGGAAGATGGAAGGTCTCTATCTGAAAGACAAGGGGCCAGATTAACTGAAGAGTGAAGCAACTTTTCGTCATCGTTGCCACCCGCAGGGACATCGCCAACTCATTAACAGGCACAGGCGCCAATTTGCTAGTGAATGGGACTGTCACTATCGGTCATTCGCATTCTATCGCCAGGTGACTTTTCGCTCTGCGGAACGGACGTTACTCTGCAAATTCACTAAAATGCGGATTTTACTGAATGTTAGCTCTTTCGCCAGAGTTGCCTTCGCCGCCTGAGACCTGGTGAAGTGCTATAAAGCAGCTAGATCTTCCTCAATCTTCTGTCACTTACATCATATCCTGTGTGCTGAAAATGCATCAAAAGTTCAAAAAAGCTGGCGGCTTTTCCTTTTTTTAAGCAAAATTCCTAACTTACTTTGGGTAAGTGGTTTTCTTCACAGATTATATTACATATGGAACATTTCCCGCCCTATGCAAATTGACCTAAGCGCAAGATCACTAGCGAACAGACCCGGACTGGCAATCTGTGGGTTCTGGCAAATGCCAGAGTGGCTGCTATAAGGTGCCATAGTCACTATTTAGTGGGCTGGTGGGTGCAGTTTGGGCCTCTGTGTACCTGAAATGCCAGGGCTTATTTTAATTCTCAGTCCGGACCTGCTAGCGAAGTTTCGCTAGGCACAAATGAAATGCTTGCACAGCCAAAGTAACGCTAGGGAAAAGTCGCCAGTTTGATGCCCAGGACGAGACTTTTGCATTCCAGTCAATTATTAATAGCGTATTTGCACCTGGTGAAGTGGTTTGATGGGTGTGAAGCTGACGCTGGTGAAAATTCACCCGTTAGTGAATTAGTTTATCTTCAATGCTTTTTAAGTGGATCTGTCCAAAATGCTTCTTTTCAACCTACCTACCAACATACTGTACTGTCTATATTATGCCACCCAGTATAAATTGGGGCACATTCCTCTCCAAGGGATATATTTATCAAGAGTGAAATTAGTGTTTGCCACAATCCACCAGAGTGCAATTTCGGCACTCTATGTTCATATTTAGCTGCATGTTTATTAAAGGGCAAGTTAACCTCAAAATAAAAAATTGCTTCATAAAAGAAAACATAATTCTAAGCAACTTTTAAAATTTTCAGTGTTTTTAAAGTAAAAGACAGGTCTGTTAATCAGCTGCCTTCTCTTACATTGTATCTAAAGTCCGAGTTACCAGGGTAGGGAATAGAATGGGGAAAAAACGCTGCTTTCAATAGCAACACTTATGTAAAAAACTTAAAAACCACAGAAATTTTGTAATGAATGTATATGGCCAATAGTCAGCTAGCCACTGGAGCCCAAATGCCTTGAAACTTTTTTGTCATCACTTAGTTATTGTGAGACTTCTTCTAAGGGGAATAACTGTAGTGGGTATTTTAACCATCCAAATAAATAGGATTGCGTTAGGTGTCTAAATACCATCAATAAAATCTTCAGGTTCAGGCATAGCAGGTAGCTTTGCTGGAGACTTGCTTTATTTTTTATTTTGCACAACACAGACCTGTCATCTAAGACAAGGGGCTTAGGAATGGTTAACACTTTAAATGCCAGCTGAAAACACACCCTTGCTCTAAAAGCTGGACCGTGTTATTGCGTTTGGCGTGTCTGACACAAAACACTTCCAATAGCCACTTTTCTCCTCAAATAAGATCTTTTAAAAACCATCACTGTGTCTGGTTTTAAGGCTTGCTGCACTTCATATATCATAAGAAAGATAAACAGGGGTTTTCTTTTTTTTATTATTTGAAATGATTTCATTACATGAAGGGAAGGGGGCTTTCATAATTTGGAACAGGTGTTTTCATCTAGTAAGGCATATGGGGAACAAAGTCTACGGAAATATGTTTTTGGGGTTAGAATCACTTGTTAGTATCAAGCCACAAAGTGGAACTTAAAGTAACATCTATTTAATGAAAAATTCGGTTAACACTGGCCTTACCAAACTTACCATGAAAATGTTTCCCTTTGACATATTTATAAAGGTGCACTTAATTCTGTATATTAAAACAAATGTAATATACTTTACAGTAGACATGGAAGAGCATTGATAACAAAGTCAAGGAATAAAATAAGAGATGCCTTTTTGTGTCTTTGCCAGGATAGATGGATCACCAACAATCCTCTGTAAAGCTATCAGTAGAAAAAAAAGCCCAGAGTTCTTACTGCAAGAGAAAAACAGAGGTGTATACTGTTTAGTTTTTTTTATATCGCTTATACAGCATATGTGATGGAAAAAGTGCTGGCTATACTGTAATCCCACCACTCTCAATGGTCAAAAAGGAAACGTTTTATTCCAATTAAAAAGCAGAAACAAGTTCTGATAAATACTTTAGATGGGTACAGGTATTGGACCTATTATCCAGAATGCTCGGGACCTGGAGTTTTCCGGATAATTGATCTTTCCGTAATTTTTTGTCTTCATGCCTTATGTATGTATGTATGTATTAGAAATTCATTTAAACATTAAATAAACCCAATAGGCTGGTTTTGCTTCAAATAAGGATTAATTATATCTTAGTTGGGATCAAGTACAAGCTACTGTTTTACTATTACAGAGAAAAAGGAAATGATTTTTAAAAATTTGGATTATTTGGATAAAATGGAGTCTATGGGAGACAGCCATTCCGTAATTCGGAGCTTTCTGGATATCGGGTTTCCGGATAAGGGATCCTATACGTACTTGTATATCCATTGGTAGGATAGGTGAACCAGTCATTTCAAATGTTAGCCCTTTTATAAAAGTTTTGCAGCCAGCAACAGAAACACTTGTACAGAACATCAAAAACAATTTCACTACAATATCCCTAACTTACTCCCGTTGATGCAACCTCCATATAACATATGATGCCAATTTTCCATTTCTGTGCCATAATGGCATTGGGATGATGTGACAAAAAATCAGCAACCCCTGCGGTTTAAAGAAAAATTTTGCATTGAAAAGGGATGTAACTATAAGGGAGACAGACCTTGCAACAGCTGGGGGCCCAGGGCCATGGAATGATAAGCAGTTCAATATATGATTATGACAAATCTTTTATTCCTTTAGTTTGTTTGTGAAGATTCTCATTCATCCAGGTCATGGTATATCTGTAGAAATAAGTCAAATCAAATGGACTTGCTGTGTTTTTTTTTACCTTGAAGACATTTCACCTGTCGTCCAGTTGATTTGACTTATTTCTACAGATATTCCTTAAAGGGGAGCTCCACAAAAACATAACTTGAGCTTTTTGAAAAGTAAACATAATTTCAAGCAATTTTGCAAAATACATCATTTAAAAAATATGCAGACCTTTCATGATTTTTAATGGTTTCTGACAGTTCCCTGAGCCTAGTCCCTTGCTCTCCTGCTGATCTGTCTGACTACTTTGCTGAGCTGGCTGACTACTGTAACTTTGTATCAACAGCCATCTGTCCTTAGACTGCATCCTCCAAAACCCATAATTCCCTGCACATATTATTTCAATAAGGAAAGGAACATCACAGTACAATGCATTGTGGGTTATGTAATTCCTGCATGCTGTCTGTAAGCTGTAGAGTAGTTATTACAATTTGTAACATCAGTGTTTAGTCCCTCCTTCCCTGCCAGGATTTCAAATGCTGCAGAAAGAGAAGAACCGTTAAACAGTTGGATTTCAGCATAGAAAATGCCATTTATTCATAATTTTTGAATGAACTGTGATGGGTATATTAGGGGTTTCTGTGTTATGTGGGCCTCTTTATCAAATTTCGGTTTGGAAACTGGAGTTCCCCTTTAAGTATATGTGTGAATAATTCTAAAATAATTTCTAGTTATGCCATTGGCATGAATAATGATTGCAAAGATGAGTAAGGAAATCATGCAAAAGGAAGCTGTAAAACAATACTGTTGTCATTATTGAATTTAGAAGCTACAGTATAAAGGTATTGTGATGGTGTAATAAGGGATTTATAGGGTTATGTAACAAACGGCACTAAGTTTGCCCTGGAGCAGTAACCTGTAGCAACCAATCAGCAGGTAGAATTTACTTGTCATCTGTTTAAATGCAAGAATCTTATTGGTTGCCATGGGTTACTGCTCCCGGGCAAACTTAGTGCCTTATATTACATATGGGGCAAATGTGATAATGCTATGGCTCAAAATCTTTCATTCCAGCAAGCTCTGTACAAGCATTTTAAAATTCATTCTCTGGATTCGGTGCATCCCTAAATTAAACTGCTTACATTTTTTAGGTGAAACATGGCTGTTCTCCATCTGAAAGTATAGGAAATTGCAGGTCTTACCACGAAAGAGCTCACCATAGGGGAAAAACTCCCAAAATGGTCGAGGAACTGCATATTGTGACTACCTTTATTTGTGCCTGTTGCCTCCATCTATATTTGTTTCTTTTTTCCCCCCAGGTATAAAATGACACAGTAACATTACAACAATTTGCCAATTCAAATGAATCATTTTATTTTTTATTTTTGTGTTTGTTTTCCTTTTTTTTTGGTGTCACTGGAAAGATAGAAAGACCTTATTTCTCTGAGAAGATACTGATTTAATGTCAGATATATATATATATGTATATAGATATATATAGATATATAGATATATATATATATAGTGTGGTCCTTGCCGTTGCATTTAACCCCAACGTCTTTAGGGCTCCTTTGAGCATAAGAAAGAATTGCTAGATGTATTTTACATTGTACTAAGTAAAATAAATACACATTCTACTTATTACTGCTTTACCTTGATAACTTCTTAGAGCCAAAATAAATTAAAATTCATGGGGGTTTCACTGAATAGTTTAGTTGGTTTGTTGTTTTTTGCTAAACTGTAAAGTGAACTGGTCAGTGATGGCACTAATCATATATAAAGAGAGGTATAAACCTGCCTCTTATTTTAAATTTGTTACTCTGTCCCAAAAACAATGAAAGAAAATATAATTCTAAGCATTTTCCAATGTACATTATTTAAAAAATGTTTTAATGTTTTAAGTGATCTGTAAATGAAATTTCTGTAAAAAACAAAATGCATCTATATTACAATACTGGTTTCGACACCTTAAACAATGTAGCAGAAGCCACAGAAGGAGAATCTGCTTCAGCTAAACATTCCCTTTAACATTTTAAGATCTGAAAAATCCCCAAGATACATGGAAGAAGTAAGACACTGGTCTCTCGATTCCCAGGAAAATAATACACTTCTATGCTGAAATAATGCAGTGCTATTTTATTATACAAAAATGTCCAGTTCAAATAGAACTTTATAGGTGTAGTCTGCACCTTTAGTTTTATTTTTCTCCAGTTTATTCTGTGAAATCCTTTAAATTCTGCAGTGTTGTAAATCATAGAATTCAATGCCCATCAGAAGACATGTTGGTCTGTTTTTCAGTTGCTCTGGCACAATTTAAGTGAGGCCAGTGCAGGTCATAAATTGTTGTTTTTTTAACTGCATATCCTGGCAAAAGTTTTTTCATTAAAGTGACACATTTAGCCGGACAGACTGAGGCTGGATGATAAAAGACTCCATGGGGTCAAGATTGCAGCAAAAGTGTTGCAAACAAGAATGGACTCATGATCAACTGAATTTGTGCCCCTTTCCCAAATTCTCTATAATCCGGGTCTTAAGGAAATACAGGTGCTTTGTCAAGGGCTACCTGCTGCAGTCACATGCAAGCCACCTTGGGTAATGGACAGAATGGCTCAGAGCCAGAAAGCTGCAATCATTAGCATCAAACACATGAGCTTATAAGTAACAACCTGCATATGATATGTGGGATAATATATACATGTATAGGATATATGCATGAGTTTTCCATTGCAGCTTTCTCCACTCAGAAAAAGCATCAGGCCTGTCCATGTCCAGGATGAGGAGGCCTGTCCAGGTAAGCTTACACTTTAATAGAATCTATCGGAAACACTGAATACATGATCTCTAATTTAATGTGATTCCTGCTAGCAATACTTGCAGAAATAAATCACTCTTTGTCACCTATGTCATTTATACATAGGCTGTTGTGACACTTGACAAAGTAACCGGTGCGCAATACTGGCACAAATCTGCAGCGCTGACTTTGTAGACAGTGACACAGGGAGCTGCTGAGTGGGGCAGCAGCACGTGAGGATGGGGTTAATGGAGCCTTTATTAACTTGCAGTAACCGCAGTCCAAGGGCAGCGCGGGCCGATCTCTTGACCTGACTCCTGGCGCAGCGCAGCCTCTGCCTGAGGGAACGGGCGCTGAAATGTGCGGCCGCGGGATGCTCCGGGATATTACTGGGGATTAACAGGTACATTTCTCTGCGGTTTTCTCCTGCCTCACTCACTCCATCAGGTCTGTCATTTCTCTCTGTGCGTATTATAGGCATAGCTACTATTTTCAGCTTAATCTTTTGAAGGATTTCTATTTATTCTGTATATTTGTCCATTTTAATGAATCGTAAGAGCAGGAGACACTTCCACCGACGCATAGCAGGACACAAAAGTCTCCCGCTTTCAGCATCGTCTGATTCTTTATTAGAGATCTTCTTCCATTGATCGGCAAATGTGCCGAAATGTTTTCTTTCGTATTGTCGCCTATTGAGTTGCTGTAGGGAGGATCGGGCTCTCCGGTAAAAGTTTTGGGGGAGTCTGTTTATGCCGGGTACTCAGGTGAGAATTATTATTATACCGACAAATAATTAATAGCTACTCAGCAGAAAAAATGGAACTCCCATAATTATATAGAATCGCATATAAGATCGCAGTGAATATCGCAAGGGTGAAGAAATAAAAAATGAACGATTTGGAGGAGATATAGTTGCAGCATCGGCAGAGAAGTAGATGGAGAGAAACTTTGTTAAAAATAAACTATGAAAATAGTTAGAAGAGATAACAAAAAAGATCAGTCATCTGTTGTGGATTTTTTACCCCCCAAACAATAACAACAATAAAAATAAACATGTCTAGGAAACTGTCGACAAACGTACTTTTGCCAAAATGTTTTCTTCTCTTTTATTTTTCCCCTCCCTCGACCAAATAATTCATGTTTCATACAAACAGCTTAAGGGATTCCCAAATGTGACAGGTGGGAAGGAAAGGGGGGCAGAGTTATGAGCTGAAACCTTGATCCAAATGGCTTTATATTTCCATCCTAAGCAGCAGAAATATTGATAAAATGAATATTACATAACCTACCCCCCTTATCCCCAGCAATTGTTCCCTGCCTGAATCATGTACCCAAACTCCTCAATATTTAGCGTCTGATGAGAAACTCAAACCAGGTTGAGCTCAACTTCAACAATATTTTAATAAGCATATGGGAGAAATAAAAACTACACTCCATAAAGCCTCCCCCCAACTCCCCAAAAAAGAGCCCATTTAAAAGAGTCATACAATTTGTCTAAGTATGTTCACAATTTATTGGGAGCAACATACTACGCACATTATATACACACAACACACACAACACACACACGTTTGTTTTTTAGAAGTGTGCACATCCCCTGCTAGAATCGCGTGTTTGCGCCTAAATACACACAACAACAAGGCATTAGATCGATATTAAATTGACAAGAATATATGGATCAATAAAATACATTTGAAAAAAAAATTGTACTGTACCCACCCTGCTACTAAAAAAACAAATTCATTTTTAATCCTATATTCCTGATCTTTTTTAGGTTTAGATGAATGTTTCCTATAGTGTAGGATTAGCAGGTACATTTTATGACAGTCCCAGCCAATAAAAGGAAACAGATTCATGCAGTTGCCTCTATACTCCTCACCCTATACTCGCAGCCCCACTGGCACTTGCTTGTGCGTAAAACAAATGTTTCCACTGTTACCATGAAGAGCAGAATTCTCTATTTTACAAATACAAACATATATATATATATATATCTATAATATATATATATATATATATATATATATATATATATATATATATATATATATATTATTTCTATATAGGTCAAAGTCATTTTTGGTCTGGTGGCCAGCCCTAACCTAAACTGACTTTAACTTTAGGAATTCTGCTGCTTCAGTATACATTTTACACAGGGATCAAAAAACTCCAAAACTGCTGCTATATATATATATATATATATATATATATATATATATATATATTTATTTTTTATTTTTTTTTCTCAGAGAAGAAACTGTGACATAAGATGTATATGCATATAGTTGTGTTTTCAGCTCACTCATGATTCACTTGATATCGCACAGTGGGGCAGAGTGATTTTAGAGACCTTTTGTCACTGCATTTTAAAGGGTTACTGTCATGATTTTTATGGTGTTTTTATTTCTAAATTGCATTGGTTTCAGTGCAAATTATTCCCTTTACCATATACATTTTTATACCTGTAACAGCAAGTATTTTTTTAGTTGTAAATGTAATCAGGCCCGGACTGGCAATCTGTGGGTTCTGGCAAATGCCAGAGGGGCTGCTATAAGGTGCCATAGAAAGTCATTATTTAGTGGGCTGGTGGTTGGCTATTTAGGCCTCTATGTTTGCTGATTGGGCCTCTGTGTACCTGAAATGCCAGGGCCTATTTTAATTCTCAGTCCGGACCTGAATGTAATATTGGTGTGTAGGCAGCCATCTCAAGTCATTTTGCCTGGTCATGTAGTGCTGGCTCTTGCTTTCAGAAAGAGCCAGCACTTCATGATGGAACTGCTTTCTGACAGGCTATTGTTTCTCCTACTCAATGTAGCTGAAGTCGCAGTGGGACATTGATTTTTACTATTGAGTGTTATTCTCATATGTACCAGGGAGCTGCTATCTGGTTACCTTCCCATTGTTCTGTTGTTACGCTGCTGGGGGGAAAGGGAGGGGGTGATATCACTCCAACTTGCAGTACAGCAGTAAAGAGTGACTTAAGCTGGCCATAGACGCAAAGATCCGATCGTACGAATCAACGTACGATCGGACTTTCCCATCTCCCGACCCTCCACTAACCATTCAGATCAAAGTCTTTACCATTCCGATCAAATAAGAACAGATCACCCAATGTTCTGCCCCTGACAGCAATCGTACGATACTTATGTCTGACAACACTAGTGACAGTCTCCCTCTGAAAATCGTACGATCGGCAATACACGCAGAGATATTATCGGCAGGCGACAGAAATTTTCTAACCTGTCCGATCGACCAAACGACCGATCTCCGACGGACGAAAAATGCCGGGACTCTCCACACACGGTCCGAAAATCGTACGAATCCACGATTCGTACGATCGGATCTTTGCGTCTATGGCCAGCTTAAAGTTTATCAGAACACAAGTCCCATGACTGGAGGCACAAACATATTATTGGTTGCTATGGGTTACCACAAAATCAGTGTTTATTACATAAAGAGGGGGGAGGGGCCAGAAAAAGTCCCAGAAACAGACAGAATGGATTAAGTACAACCAGATTTACAGGAAGATTTATCAGGAGGTATAATTTCAAAAGTTAACATGTTTTTAGAAGTTCTTATGAATAAAGGTCACTGCCCAAACTGTTATTGGACTCCTTCCTTTGTTTTTTTCATTTTCATATAAAGTTCATGTTTTAATCAAGGCTGCCTTTATTAATCTTTTATAACTCAGTGTCGGACTGGGCCAGCAGGAGACACCAGGAAAAAACCCGGTGGGCCCTGGCCGAGCTCTGGTCCTTGCACTGAAGCCAAGGCAGCAGCCCTGTTGGGACCCCCAGTCCGATGCTGTATAAACTATATGGTCCTTCTGTTCTGGTTGTTCACAGGGGCCCAGATAGAGATAGGAACATGGGTAGAACAAGAACTGCAGGTACCCTGCCCCCAAGTTGGCAAAAAATGGGTCAAAGCTAGCTTGAACGCTAATCCTATCATGTGTGCAGCATGGCTATAGCTGGTATTAAATTGAAGAGGTATATATGCAGCAGTTATGACTGTGCTTCAGGGGAGTAACTACTAAGGGAGCAGACCCTGTGGTTGCAAGGGGGCCCGGTGATGCCCTAATTAATGAGCAATTCTAATTTATCTTGGTAGGCTAGGCAAATTTATCACTATTTTTGGGCCCTAATTTGAATTTGCTGTGGAGACCTGTAGCATCCAGTTACGCCACTGCTGTGCAGTACTCTCTTTAGCCATAGAACCATTCTTCTCTTAATCCTTAGGCTTCCTCTAGATCAGTGATCCCCAACCAGTAGCTTGTGAGCAACATGTTGCTCTCCAACCCATTGGATGTTGCTCTCAGGGGCTTCAAAGCAGTTGCTTATTTTTGAATTCCAAGCGAGAAAGCAAGTTTTAATTGCATAAAAACTAAGTATAGTGCCAAGTAGAGCCTATTGTAGGCTGCCACTCCACATAGGGGATATCAAATAGCCAATCATAGCCCTTATTTGGCACCCCTGTAGACGTTTTCATGCTTGTGTTGCTCCCCAACTCTTTTTACATTTGAATGTGGCTCACGGTTTAAAAAGGTTGGGGACCCCTGCTCTAGATAGCAAGGGTAAGTAGGTTCACCTGACAGTACATTTTGTAATAGATACGTGGGGGTTGGTCACTAATTTCTGCTAATCAGCATAAGTTAAACTGAAAAAGGAGCTTTATTTAAACCAACAAGGCCAAATTTTCGACATTGCTCAAACATGGCCAAATACTTATCTTAGATTTACCAGGCTTTTTTCTTTGAACTAAGAATCTCAAATTTATGGATAGTTATCTAAATCCATGATAAGTTCAATGTTGCGTTAATGTGCCTTAAAAATAGATGTACAGTATACATGGCCATATATATGCAACCCTTACTGTTTTGTCATTTTACATTACATTATTGAGTGTGACAACGCTGGCTCAGGCAATGGTCACACAATTCTCGCCTGAAAATAATCACAGTTGTGTTTTCAGAAGAGATTAGTGTGATGGTAACCTGTGCTGCCTTGTTCACTCAGTTCTCATAGGGAGTATTGGAAAGCCATTTTGTAGTGTTTTAATGTTGTGCTTTTTTTTAATCACGGAAAAGCCAAAAATAATCACATGTGCCATTGTCCTTAGTAAACTAAACTGAGGTTTCTTTAAGCAGCCGCCCTATCTAACAACTTAGGCAACTGAGGAACTAAAAAACACAACTGCTTTAAAAAACATCTTTAAATTTTAAAAGAGTCGGTGATATTAAACGGTAAACTTCCCCTTCAATATTAGTTAACTAGATGTTCCATGTAAACAAAAAATGTGACTTCTTTCCCAGAATGCTTTCTGTTTTGAATAGAAAGTTGATAGAAGAGCAGCCATTTCTTGGTCTGTCCTCAGCATCTGTAGCTTTTGCATTATTCCTTTGCCAGTCTCCTTGACATTGCTTCTGCGTGCAATTTACTCTGAAAGCTTTAGCAGTGTCCTGTGATTATTTGGTGTGGCAGCAGCCGTATCCTTGTGGTTAGCTCCTCATTTAGATTCCTTCATCTAGTGCAGAGGTTATAACCCTCAGGGGATGAAGGGAAACCCTCAAACATTTGTAACTGCTCCTGGTAACATGACAATAACAGCCCTGCCATGTGGGGCATAATAAGAGTAGCTTGTCATTTGCAAACCAAGTGCTAGAACTAGAATAAAAGATACCTGGTAGTTTTTAAAGAGGAAGCTACTGCCAGTATTCATTATTAGTAGATGCAAAAAATATACAGGTATAATAAGATCTATCAGTTGGAATGCATGCTTGGGACCTGATCGTTACAGTTAGGAGAGCTTTCTGTATTTTGGATCACTATACCTTAACTCTGCTAAAAAATACATTTAAAAATACTGTCGTTTGCCCACCAATATTGGTTCACAAAGCTTAGTCCAAACAAGCAAGTACAAGGAAGGCACTGTTTTATTGTTACAGAGCAAAAGGAAATCATTTTTAAAAATAAAATTACTGTATTTGATTAAAATAAACTTGATGGGAGATGGCCTTTCTGGATGACAGGTTTCTGGACAAGGTATCCCATAAATGTATATGCATTTGTGTATGTACACTGAGCTGATCTACAATTTCAGTGCGAGAGCAGTACCACTTGCATTATTACACCACAATGAATATCAGTTTCAAAATACCACCACATAAGTCATACTTAAGTTATAATTTTTATACTGAGGCCCTTCCATTAAAACCTTCAGGAAAACTCTTATACCAGCTCTTAAGCCATTCAGGAAAACCATTATTATGAACTCTAAAGCAGTTTGGGAAAAGTTAGGAAATGGTAACAGATGTTAAGAGTGTTGGCTTTTAATAGTCTCTGTCCCTCTGCTGCACCCAGTATAATTGACCAGTACCCACAGTTTTAACAACTAACTACGAACAAGAGACATTTCATCTACAAACACACTAAATAATTTGTAGGAGCAAAGAGGTTGCTTTACTGCTGTCATCGACTTCTTGTGCACTGAAATAGCGGCAAAGCAATGGCAGCGCAAAGGCCTTGTCTCTTGTTACTCTTCTGGTCTAAGTAGTTAGTGCAGTATATAAATATCACAGGCCCCTGAATCACTTGGATTCCTATTTATCACTATGGAGCTATTATTAAGTATTGGGTTTTTGCGAAGGGAGGCATTTTCCAGTGGTTGAGCTTGATCACTACGAGTAATAGGTTTAACTTGCGTAGATCTCAATGTTCTCCTAGATCTTTTTCAGGAGATGGGCGTGCCATCACTTTTATTGAGCACTAACAATAAAAATATAAATAAATAAAATACAGATGGTTTAGGATTTACAAAGCTATAAGGAACTTTTCCCAAGATTGTAAAGCCTCCCATTAACTTACTTTGTGTTCATTTCAACGTTATGATTGGTTACATCTTTGGGCTTAATGATTCAATGGTGCTTGCTGCTTCGCTGTAACACCATGTAGCAAAGAATTTGTTTCGGCTGCATTTATACATGTATCAGTCCTTTACTAAATCTTTAGGCCTAAACAGAATTATAGAACAGCATAGAAAGCCAGCTGATAAACAGGTGGACAGGGGCTGCACATGACCTTGATTACTCAATAGGGATAAACATAACATATCATGTTGGTGAAAGCTCAATCCGATGCATTAAAAAGATAAAGGGGTGCCAAGGCCTACTGCCACCAACCAGGGGCGATCCTACCCAATTTGCCGCCCGAGGCGGCCTTTGTTTTTGCGAATTGCGCTCTCTGCACTAGAAGATCCGAATTTCCAGGTTTAAAACTGGAAATTCGGCTCTTAGTTACCAGGAGCTGCATTTTTGCCGCCCCTGGCAACCAGGGGGGTGCTGTCGCCTGAGGTGAGTGCCTCAGCTTGCCTCATTGGTGGAGCGCCCCTGCCACCAACCCCTCATGATGAATACAGTGCTGCTAAACACAAGAGTACACTGTATTCATGGAGAAAACCAGATCTTTGTGCTGAGTTTTGGAGAACAAATACCTATGGCAGATTTTCTATACAGAAGGTAGGGCGCAAAGTGCAAAAAAATTGTACATGCATTTTTATGCACATTGCAGCATGCCTTGGATGTAGTAAATGACCCTCGATGTGTGCATAGTACAGTGCATTGTCTGACCAATTAGTATTTATTATAATAAATATAATGTATTTATTTTATTATACCTGTACATATATCTGAAATAAGGGAAACCTATATAATATTTGTTCATAGTGATGCCACCCTATCTACTCAAGTGTACAAGACCACAAGTCTGGACTGGGAGTCTAAAATGATCCAGGACTTCAAACTTGTCACAGGGGGTCACCATCTTGTAAAGTGTCTACGACAATCACATGCTCTACAACAATCATATGCTCAATGGGCTCTGAGCAGCTGTTGAGAAGCTAAGATTAGGGGAGGGTGCAAATTTAAAAAGCAGAAAAGGAGGTTTGTCTGTAATATAAGCTGATGCTACAAGGCTGATTATTAAATTCTGATGCTAGTTGCACTGGTTTCTGTGCTGCCATGTTGAAATTATCTGTATTAAGTACTATCAACCTTATATTGTGACTTTTATATTCTGTATGTACACAGTATATTGTGAGTGGGTCACTAAGCTCATTAAGTGACAGCAGCACAGAGCATGTGCAGTGAATCAGCAGAAAAGATGAGGAGCTACTGGGGCATCTTTGGAGGCATAAATCTTTACTGCTAAAGGGCTGTGGTTGCCTTTGGCTGTTTAAAAAAGGCCAAAACATAAAGTTCAATATTATTAGCTTACTTCTTTAGTTAGGCTTTAGTTCTGCTGTGAGAGAAAAAAAAACTGATTTGCAGAAAATGAGGATAAAGCACTTTCCGCATATTTGTTTTTCTCTATTATGTTGTACTTTTGTCTGTGGTGTAGCCTGGTGTTGTAGGGAGCTCTGCATATTAGTTTGATAGACATAGACATGTTATAAAGTACACACAGGTAACTCAGTACAATATGGTTGCTTGATTATATGGTGTTGTTGGCCTGGGTACGTTCAATTGAAATGTAACCATCACTAAGAAAACAGTTACAAATAAACATAGAGCACAGTGGTGAATAATAGCCACTTCATTCATATACACAACCTGCTATAAAACCTAAGCCCCCATTAAATTCCTATTAATTTAGAAGAGTTTTGTGACCACCCTGACTTTTTTTGACTTTGTTTATTGTAGCCGTCGTTGAAACCTTTGCTGAGTGAAGCTGTTGTTGGAATCTACCGATCTCTCTATAATGTTGTACTCTGTCATGTTCCCTCCAGAGTATAGACATGTTTCTCTCTTGTAATATACTAAATTGTTACAGCCTTTCCACTCTAGCTCAGGACTTCTTGCCTTTGTTTGATGAGCTGCGGGAAGAAAGAGTTAAAGGCAACATATGTGAATACGGTCTGAGAATGTTACAATTCCCCTTTGGGTTCTAACTCTAGGCTGGACATTTAGCATGTGCCAATACTCTAATTCAAGCAAAATGCTGCTCCCTGCCTCACTTCAAAGGATCTATACATTTTCTGACATCGGTGACTCTCTCCAACAGGTACTCTGGATTTTAGACTGTCACACATCACCACTGGAATCAAACCAGGCGCTTATAATTAATGTGATGCCCTTCTTTTGACTTTCCAACCAGGGAGTGTATTAGGACCAACCTTTTATTTTATCTTTCTTGGAAAAACAGTCATTGTATTTTACTTTCAAACCAAGGAAGCAGAACTGTAAAGGGTATAATGTTCAAATGAAGTTGTAATGAATATTTACAAACAAAAGTTCTGATATCAATGTATTGCTTTTAATAATATACTAAAATATCAGAAGGTTTTATACAATTTTACAGGTTATAAAGCAAAACTAGAAACCCTGGTTCACATCTATGAGGGGAGGGGGGCAAAAGACTGTGAGCAGACAGGGGTCCATTTCTGCTGCCTTTTCCATACAAAAATAATTTCTAACAATAAAAAATGTCCTTCTTCAGTAGTCAAGTGGCATTTTTAAGCTATTACATTTGCGCTGGCGCTTTGCATACATATGCAGAGATGAACAAAACTGTTTGTTCCTAGACTGGAGCAAGTTTAGATTAATTTTCCAGATCCTAATTGTTTGCTCACTGCCACTGATATTAACACAGCAGTGTTGCTTTCAGTTCTTTGCCTTTCTACCATAGTACATGCATGGGAAGATTCTGTCCATATGAAATTACATTTGCTGGTCCCTTTTAATACAAATGTCAACCCAAAATTTACTGTTTTGCCTAATAAAAGAAAACACAATCATAAGCAATATTGCAATATACATCCATTACAAATTTCCTATGGTTTTTAAGTTATTTGTATATGTATTGCTATTGAAAGCAGTGTTTGTCCTTTTCTATTCTCTGCCTTGATGGCTCAGATTGTTATATGCTATATACAATGTAAGAAAAGGCAACTGACTAACTAACAGGCCTGTCTTTGCTGGGGAAAGACTTTTGCAACATTGTTTAAAAATAAAACCCAGGAGTTAAGCAGATGCTGCTTTTAATAGCAATGTTTTTTTACAAATAAATTTACAAGCACAGATTTTTTTTAATAAATGTATATGGGAAAGTTGCTTAAAATTTTGTTTTCTTTTATTAGACAAATATTTATTTTGGGGTTGACTTGACCTTTAAAGGAACAGTAACACAAAAAATGAAAGTCTTATAAAGTAATGACAATATAATGTACTGTTGTACTGCACTGTTAAAACTGACATGTTTGCTTCAGAAACTCTACAATAGTTTATATAAATAAGCTGCTGTTCTTTTAAAAGAGATAAAAGTTGTAAATGAAAGTGACAAATGTATTTTATTTATATTGTGCTATACATACCTGCAATGTGATGTGAATACACTGTGAATGAGCTCTACCTGCATTATGCAGGCCTTAGTGAATCCCATTAACTTCCCATTACATGGCCAAAAGTCGTATTTATATAAAAGCTATATACTGAACTGGTTCATTACTTCTGAACAAGAACCTTCTGATCCACATTCACTAAACTATGAAAAGTACAGTATAACCAGGTCTAAATGAAAAGTCTAAATTTGATCATCCTATTAGTTAACATAAGGGACAACATGCTCTGTTTGCTAGGATCTAGTTCAGCGTATATTCAGTGTATTTTTGACGCAAAATCGTAAAATCGTATGTTCTAATACACTGCCTAATTATGAATGTTACCGGACATGCTCCCTGAAACTACACACAGGGGGATAAGACCCCTACAATAACCCCTTCTATCCATAATAGCTCTTTATGCACAACACACTTTGGCCCTCTCCCCACCAGTTTTCCGGAGTTTGCCCGGCAGGTTTAAAGATATTTATATATAAATAAAAGCTGGTTCTCTATTAATCGCTATACTGTTGCACTCACAAGAAGTGCCCATTCCATTAGTGAAGCAAAGATATGATAATGAGATATCTGTTTGCTTGTGACTATGAAAACAGATATGGGACCTGTTATTCAGAATGCTTGGGACCTGGGGATTTCTGGATAAAGTATATTTACATCATTTGGATTTTCTACTAGAAAAGCATGTGAATATTAAATTAACCCAATAGGTTGGTGTTGCTTCTAATGAGGATTAGTTCTATCTTAGTTTGGCTCAAGTACAAGGTTCTGAGGTCTGTGGGAGACAGCCTTTACATAAATGGGAGATTTCTGGTAAGGGATATCAGATCCCATATCTGTATTACCTGTTTTCTTTGCCCATCTGGCCATAGACGCCAAGATTCAATATCGGACGAACGATCATACCTCCTCATCTCCCAACCTGCCACTAACCATTCAGACCAAATAAAGTAGAAAAAGAACAGATCAGCCGATGTTCTCACCCTACAGCAATCGTACGAAAGTTTATGTCCAACCAAGCTGGTGACAGTCTCCCACTGAAAATCGTAAGATCGGCAATATATGCAGGTATATGATCTGCAGCTGACAAAAATTTTCTAACCTGTCAGATCGACTGAACGACTGATCGGCTTGACAAGATAAATGTCGGGACACTCCACACATGACCCAAAAATCGTAAGAATCTGTGCCTCTATGGCCAGCTAACTTGATGGATTTCACTTTCTAAATTTCAACCCAATAAGCAAGAGCTAAGGAGCAGAATTTGCTTTTTATGGCATTGGTGTCAATGTGCAAGGAAAACAGTGTATGGTACCAGGGCAGCCATCGGGGGAGAGTTGTAGGGGGCCCCGAGGGTAAGGGCGGCCTGCCACGCCACACTTACTTGATTAGCCGGGCCCCTCATCTTACTGAGAGCTGCTGACTTTGGGAAGGTATGGACGTTTAAGGGGCCCTGGCCACCAATTTTGGCCACCAATTTTTTTTTCTCATGTGGGGTCCTAGCCACCAATATTTTTTAATGGGGGTCCTGGCCACAAATGTTTTTTATGGGGGGCCCTGACCACTATTATCTTTTTATTTTTTATTAACATGTGGGAACCCTAGCCACCAATATTTTTTTGTATTTTTACTGTGTGTTGGGGGGCAGACCTGTGGGATGGAGAGGGCGGACCTGTAGGTGGGGCTTGCGGTGGGCGCAGCCCAGGGGGCCCAGGAAATTTTGTCGTATGGGGCCCTGTGATTTCTGATGGCGGTCCTGTATGGTACTGTTAATTTCCCAAAACAAGGTGCAAATTGCGTGTTGGGCTGCTGCAAAAGTGCTACATGTTTTGGAGACTGTTTACATTAATGGGCATATTTATTTATAGAAAAACTCGCCCATGTTACATTCATTCCTATGGGATTTTTAGAATCATACTTTTTAGAATCATATTTATCAATGGAATTCATCCTTTGATAAATATGCTTTTAAAAATCCCATAGGAATGAATAGAAAGAGAGTGAGTTCTGAATTCACACTTTCAGGTCTGGACTGAGATTCAAAATAGGCCCTGGCAAGTACACAGAAGCCCAAACAACCCCCCAGCAGCCCAATTAATAGTGACTTTCTATGGCATCTTACAGCAGCCCCTTTAGCCATAACCGACAGACTGTCAGTCCGAGCCTGCACACGTTGATAAATCTGCCCCTAAGTATTCCAGTCTGGCTATCCAGTCTGTACCATTTATGTCCAGTAAGGGAATACCAACAGAATTTTCAGTAGACAAATAGGTCTGATGCTGCCAAAATGCCCCAACAAACTCAAAGTTGATCTATTGCTCCCAAGAAAGTAAAAAAACCATCATTGACATCAGGGTGGCAAATAGGGTTGCCACCCAGTCTGTATTTTACCGGCCTGGATGGAAAAATGATGTTTGATGCCAATGTTATTAATAGGAAAAAATGGCAAGAATATAGGAGGGCTGGTATTTTTTCCAGAAAAGGTGGCAACCCAAGTGGCAAATGATTGTGGGATTTCCAGTGGCATATATCAGTCACAAACAATGTATAAGGCAAGAACTTCAAAGCACACACGTTTGTAGCTTCATTTGTTGCTTATTAGGGTTATGGCACACAGAGTGATTTGTCACCCCCGGGGAAATCTACATTATCAGTGATTAACAAATCTCTAGAAAAACCTTAGCATTGGTGTCAGCGCGACTGGGGTAAAACAAATGAAATGTGGAAATGCTTCTCCTCGTATGGTTTATGTCTGGCAAATCATGCTGACACCAATGCTAAGGTGTATTCAATTTGTTGTCAGATCCTCCAAACCTGTCTAATATCAATATCATGCAGGTAATGTCCACTAAAAAATGTAAAGAAAAATTGTTTGCATAAAAATGTATTTATAAAATTTTGCAAAAACATTTGCATCCATTCTTTGAGTAGGCATCCCGTTTAAGATAAAGGAAAATATTTTAATAGTTATTCATCTTCTTCCAATCCAATCTTATTTAGCACATGTTTCTCTGTGTATTTTTGTACTTGAGCAGTGTTCCTAATTTCTCTCTTCCCATTCGCTCTCACTAACCGTCTCTCTGTCTCCTCTTTGTCTTTCCTTATCTCTTATCTCAGTGTTTATGTCCTAACTCCAAAGCACTTTCTCCCTTCTCCATCCCCCACATGCAACCTTGCATCTCCTGCCCGCTTCTTCTCCTTTTAACTTACATTCAAATAGATTTTTGTTCTTCTAACATTTTTCATTTGTTTTGGTGAGACTGAGTAAGGAATGATAATACAGATTAGCCCTCGTTTCAGAATTTATACCCCTTAATTCTGTTATTCTAGTTTATTTTAAAAATGCAAACATATTCCATAGTTTTACAGTATAGTGGGTTACTAATGTTTCTCATGCAGTACATTTCAAATTGCAATGTATGATAGTGGCATCCTGAAAATGTGGGGAAAACACTAGTAAATTTGCACTGTATGATAGTGCTCTAGACCCTGAAAATGTGGGGGAAACCTTACAGGATTGTCCAAGATATTCAGCTTTTACATGTCAATAACTAGAACTCCAAGAAAAATCTCACCAACCACCCAGTGTTGCACTAGTGGCTTAATTTGTCCATTCATACTCTGTATGTGCAGCTTGTTACTTCCAGTGACATCCATGGCCCATGGGAGAAACAGGAATGAGGAAAAAAACGATATCTATAGTGCCAAGGTAGGATTTACGTTTTCTTGCTTCATAATTATAAAATAGTTACATATGACTAAAGTTAAGGAATGTTGTAGGGCATCATCCATTGGTTTGTCCATTCGGGCAGGTCTGAGCCAAGCATTGATGTCCGTGAACTCTAGGATAATTGTCTATATATTTTCACCAAGTAGCTAACTGCCATATAGCATGAAATTATTTGAAGAAATTAATATTCAATACAATGCAGGTGCAGGTTGATATATGTCAGTTCCCCTTTACAAAGACCATCCAAAGAATATAGGAATCTGTGTTTTCCAAAGCAGAACAGTTAAATCAACCTTATCTGAGTTAGATGGCGCTGGTAATTAGCTAAGGCGTAAAGCAGAAATGCAGAAAGAGATTTTGGTTTCCTATCACTCATTTTTTATCACATTTAGGTTTTTTTACTATCATTAACTGAGAAAGTAATTGAAAAGTCCCACAATTTATTTGACAGATACAGAGGGCTGATAATGATTGCACTGATATATAAACGGGGCTAGGAGCAACCTGTGCTGGTACTGCAGCCTGACAGACGCAAAGTTATTTCATTCCTTTTTTGTCACTGACTGTACTAAACTCTGAGTTGTAGCTCTGCAGCATTGGCTTCCATAGAAAATTATAGAGGTCTGCCAAAGCAGCATAATGTTTTTCCATGCATGAGAAAAGCCAAAGTTAGAAGAAGTGACAGTAGAAGATAAATATGGTTGGTGGGTGGCATAGAGATTCCTTTAAAGGGACATAATAATGAGCTGATAAGTATGTCAGTAAACAAGGTTACCAAAAAATATAACTTTTGTGTCACATGACTCTCATGAATAGTATAAAAAGCACTTGACCTGAGACCTTGTTATGAAACTCCTTGGTGACTTCTAACAGCCTTATATTTTATATTAGAGGGTACAGTATTTCCTATATATATACACAATGGGCAGATTTGCAAAGATGGGTGCTACGTTCACTCTAAAGAGAGATAACACATACCCTGTCTATAAATAGTGTTGATTTTACTTCTTACTTAAATGGTCACTAATGCATGCAAACTTATTTGTCGATTAATGAATTTTATCAATGTCTGAAGGGTCTCAGGCTTCTAGTCTCTGGTTTAGAAAGCATTTTAAATTCTAGAACAGGGGTCCTAATGACATCCCTGAAAACTTTGTCCACGTGGCATGCACTCTTTCTAGTTTTAATACATGTATCTTGATCTCCATTCTCCTCTTATCTCTCGTCTCTTAACATCGCTCTTTAAAGTGAAGGAACATGCTCTTTGAATGGTTCTGATTCATGGATATTTAGCAGTAACAGGTCAGATGTGCCATTCATTTCCTCTCTTACATATTTTAAGGAGGGTGGATTTCCTGGCTCTTTTACCAGAATGGGCCATAAAATGAGACCAAAAAAAATGAATTTAAAATATCTGATGATATTGTACTGGGGGAATTACAGTCAGCGACGTCAAATCTATTCTTGGACAGTGTATTAATCATTTTATTCAAGAAAACACACATTACTTTTGACAGTGAAATTGCTGAGAGGTCACTCTCCTGAAAAAATCTCCTGTAGTAATGGGCAGCATATGAAAAAGCAATGTCATAGTTGAAAGGTCATTTACATCCAGCAAACAGCACTTACGGGAGTGCCAAAATAATGTTCTAATTGTTTTATAAAAGAAATGTATACACTGCAATAAATGATCAACATATGGCTCAAAAGAATCTGCACAACGACAAAAGACTAACTGACTTTACTGAAGTTACACAATTGTAAATAAAAATAACCATCTTGGATGAATAGAATGCATACAGTTTTCCTATAAGAAGACACAGTAGATGTATCTGTCTTCACATTAGCAGCAATTCAGTGGGAAAAGCAGAGAACCCAGTGAGCAGCACCTCCAAGGGGATCGGTTTGCAGAGGGCATGGTGAGGTGTAAAGTATTCACAACAAGGGTGAAGGGCCTCCACAGCTGGTATGGTGGGAACTTGAGTTGGGGGACTCTAATTAAGGAAGTAATCATTTGTAAAGATCATATTATTGTAATCCACATACGCATATTATTATAGACCACATTCATACAAATATCATTGCATAGATGGAGGGATATTACCAATAAATATATATATATATATATATATTATATATATATATATATATATATATATATATATATATATATATATATATATCTATATATATATATAGTATATATATATATAATGTAACTGTATATCTATGCCACAATAACACAATAATAACTGTCCAAACTTCATATCTGATTAAAATATCTGTTCCAGTATATGTATGTATTTGTGTTATATATAATCATACTCAGATGCAATTGTACCAAAGCTGATTGCGACAATTTGAAATCTATGGGGCAGATTTATTAAGGGTCGAAGTGAAAATTCAAATTAGAATTTTCAAACTTTTTCTTGGTCAAAACTTTCAAATTCGAATTGTGAATTATCCAAACTCTATCCAAGTTTTAATTCGAATTCGAATTTCGAGATTTGTCATTCTCTGGCCCTTTAAGAATTCAAATTTGACTATTCGCCACCTTAAACCTGCCGAATTGCTGTATAAGTCAATGGGAGAGGTCCAGGAATCAATTTAGTGATGTTTGCAGCCTTCCTGACATTAAAGTTTTTTTTGGAGAGAAAATTCTGAGAAAATTAGATATTATTAATACATTTATTTATTTGAATTTATGGGAGTTTTAAAAAACTCACATGAATTTGAAATTCGACCCTTGATAAATGTGCCTCCTCGTGTGTCAGTGACCTCCAGTATGTATGTGCAATAGAGCATTGGCCAAAGAGACATGCAGTCTATAGTCATTCTGTTGATGAGGTTGATATAGCAAAGCGAAATTCGGGCGTTGTGGAAGCACTCTTAAGGCTAAATTAAAGTATATTTAATATGTATTCATATGTATAATGGAAGTGCTACTTACAATGCACATCCCTGGTCCCCTGTCTCATAAGCAATTCAGTATTTATGCAAGTGCATGTGTTTACAAAACAGGGGTTTTTAGTTACAAAGTTATGATCATAAAGTTGAAAAGCCACCATACCACGTCATACCACGATATAGCAAAGCACCGCAGTGTAGAAGTCCTTGTGTTGACCTAATTGCACACAATCCAATGAATCTGCTTATGGGTCCATTAATCAGATATGATGCAAATCAATCCATGTGTGGCCACAGGGCTGGTGTTATCTCCACTCTACTAAATTGCTCAAAAAAATGTCTTATCTCTTATCTTCCAGCTCTAAAATAAACAACAGAATGCATGTGTCTTCAGTATAGCAAGCAATCCCACCATCAAGGTTAGGATGAGATGGACCAAAAGGAGATGAAAAGCCCTTTATCCGTTTACAAAATATGTAAAAGATAGCCTGCAGACAATAGAATGTATTCATATGTCTTAAAAGTCATATTCCAATATTTTGCACTGATTAGATCTAACAAGGTTAAAACAGGATGTCGGCAAGTCTGGATTTATGTTTCTGTATTTGTGCTATCAAATAAGCAGTTCTGGATTCATAGTTGGCCACAGGTACATACAGGAATGATTTGCATGTCTCTGTCCACAACTCCATAAGTGAGGGTTAAAGCCTTTCCTCTCTAGATTTTAGGCGGTGTTATGTGCATAGCATTAGCCACTGTCAGGAAGCTATCTTTTGCATGTCGTCACTATAGAAATCCAAATGCAGTAAAAAAAAAAGTCTTAGCAGGAGAAGCTCTGAAATTCAGCCAGTAGATTTTGGTTATTGTCTTGTATGGTGTTTTTACATTAACCCAAGCACCATAAATAAGTATGCAGTGTTGTAGTGGAGCAACAACAAAGGGGCCTCAGTGGTCATAGGTCGTTTTTTCAGTTACTTTCTCATTTCTATTTGTGATCAGTTTTCCTATTTCAGCCCCGTCTGGCCCTTACCTAAAGCAATGGAATTCACTTCCCGAAGTGGTCATACTGGCAGATATAATGGAAAGTTTCAGCATAGGCTGGGTGAATTATACCCAATGAAGATGCCCACAGGCACAGCTAAAATCCAAGGCAGTCCCTAGGCAACCCAGCCGACCCCTTTGCTTCCTAAATGATTAGTGGCCTTATATCAATGCAGCAGAGTAAATGTAGAGGAAGCAGACCCCGCAAATATTTACATCAGGTAGGTGCGTGTGCATATGCACAAGAAAGGGGTGGGAGCCTGGCCTTTCTGAACAGAATTCTGCAGGGGGTGGCTCTCTGTAGTACGCCCCTGTATAAATGACCAATGCCTGTTTAACAGACTGGAATAATAACCTAAAGGGTAATATAGTGAAAGATCCGCTTGTTTGGTGACCTCGCCAAACAAGCGGATCTTAAAATGTAGGCCCAGACTGGCAATCTGCTATAAGCTCCCATAGAAAGTCAGTATTTCGTAGACTGATGGGGCCTCTATGTGGGCTGATTGGGCCTCTGTGGACCTGAAATGCCAGGGCCTATTTTAATTCTCAGTCCGACTTGGTAAAATGTATGACTAGCTTAAATGGATTCTGTCATGATTTTTATCATGTAGTTTTTATTTCTAAATTACACTGTTTACACTGCAAATAATTCACTCTACAATATAAAATTTAATTCCTGGACCAGCAAGTATATATATTTTTTTTTTGTAAAATTGGTGTATAGTCAGCCATATCAGGGCATTTTGCCTGGTCATGTGCTTTCAGAAAGAGCCAGCACTTTAGGATGGAACTGCTTTCTGGCAGGCTGTTGTTTCTCCTACTCAATGTAACTGAATTTATCTCAGTGGGACCTGGAATATTACTATTGAGTGCTGTAATTAGATCTACCAGGCAGCTGTTATCTTGTGTTAGGGAGCTGTTATCTGGTTACCTTCCCATTGTTCTGTTGTTAGGCTGCTGGGGGGGGGGAGGGAAGGAGTGATATCACTCCAACTTGCAGTACAGCAGTAAAGAGTGACTGAAGTTTATCAGAGCATAATCACATGACTGGGGTAGTTGGCAAACTGACAATATGTTTAGCCCCATGACAGATTTCAAAATTGAATACAAAAAAATCTGTTTGCTCTTTTGAGAAATGGATTTCAGTGCACAATTCTGCTGAAGCAGCACTATTAACTGATGCGTTTTGAAAAAAATATTTTTTCCCATAACAGTATCCCTTTCAATTTACTAAGATACATCTCTCAGACATGGAAATACTTCACTTTTACAAAGAAACATAATGTCCCTTAAGGATATACTGAATAGACCTAATGTATTGTAAATGAAAAAAAAAGACAAGATATTATACATCAACATTGTAGGATCATAGGATGATATCCAATTAAGTAGAAAGCCAACACCACCCAGGCTGACTTTAAGCCAATTATTTGTAGTGATGATCGACTTTAATGCTGAGTTTAAATCCCAGGTAGTGAGTGATAACATGACTAGAGCTTGCCAGGAAGACACAAGCTGATGGAATATAAAACGAGATTCAGTACAACTGTCTAACACAATACAGAGGCAATAAAATACTGCAGCAAATATATTATCCACATGGATGAGAAACTTGTAAAAAGCAAAATTTCACATACTTTGGGGGCCAGCCTGAAGGCCAGAAATTTGAGGGAAATACATGCAAGCTCTCTTAGACAGTCACTGAAGCTTCATTTTACTATTGTGGATATTTTTGAAACAAGCAGTGGTGATGGGATGAGGGCAGAATTGCTAGCATAGAGCTCGTATCTACGCTTTGCTGCACGAAAAGAAACAGCAATTAAATATAATGTAGTGTTGCCCTGTTCGCATCAGAAACATTAATATAGTTTATATAAACATACAAGCTGCTGTGTTGTATTGGAGGCAATTGAAATAGGGCTAAGGCTGATGACTGAGATAAATCTGCCCTACTGCAGGCAACTAATCTCTCAAAAATGCTTTCCCACTGGAGCTTTACATTATTTTTCTGAAGTTGTCCGAAGTTGCCTTTTGAGGAAACTATGAGCAACTTCAGGAAAAGGAAGCAACCATTTTAATTGCCTTTTGTGCTAAATGTTTATATAAACTATATTAATGTTTGTGGAGTTGTCGTTTGTTAAAAGGGTGTTCCACTCAGAAATAAATCAATATACAGTGATTTAAAAATGTAAATGGTTAAAGTTATGCGTAAATGTATTTGCAATTCAAATTAGTGTGTGTTTTCCCTTTCTGTTATGATTCTTTAAACAATGTTAAAGGAATCAGGTCTCCAGCAGATCTTTCAGTTATTATCAAATATTTATAAAGTACCAACATGTTCTGCAGTGCCATACAATAAATGGCTGAGCATAAACTACAACCAATACAAGAGGTGAAGAGGGACCCTGATCAAGACAGTTTACAATCTAAATGTCAGCTTTCATGAGCTTGCTTGCAACGCAGTTTCAGTAGTCAGAGCCAGTACAACAATATGTAAATAATGCTGCTTTTAACACCAGAATTATATACAAAGAATTTTAAAAGAATTGAACATATATAACTAATATATATCTAAAAGTTTATTTGAATTGCCTTTTGATCACTTAAATGAAAAAAGCAGTTTTTGGGTGGAGGACCCCTTTAACCTCTGTCATACAGTCTTTATACTAATGTGTGAGCTGCAAAGGATACTTTCAGGGCAATGCACCAAAACTGAGGTTCCCATGTTATGGAAGGTGTTACTGTAGATCAATGGTACCCAAGTAGTGGCTCATAAGCAACATGTTGCCCACCACCACCCACATCGATGTTGCTTCCAGCAGCCTCAAAGTGGGTGCCCATTTTTGTATTACTGGCATGAAAGTAAAGTTTGGAGGCATAAAGAAACAAGTTTACTCCAAACAGAGCCTCCTGCAGTTCACACGGGGCTACCAAAAACAACCATCAAAGCTAGCCCCTGGCAGTCTGCTGTACTGGGCTCTATGGATCTGGCCAACCTGATAAGCAAATGTCAGTTCAGGCATTTCCCATTCGTATCAATGGGAGGTGGCGGGGGTCATTTAGAGCGGTTTTCAGCTTGATGCATGTGCCACCATCTCTAATTTTTTGATAAGACACTGGGCCCAAAGTTCAACAAACATTTCTCTTGGAGGCCCAAGAGGAAGAAAGAAATGACAGATGTGGGTTCAGAGGATTTACCATGGGAGATATAATGCTCTCCATGGCATGAAACAATTCTCACACCTCACCTAGCGGATATCCCACAAGGCATTCTGAGGGAAGTGGATTCAATGAATAGTGGTTTATTTAGGGAAGGGGAGATTAAAGACCCGTTATCATGAAGATAAAAAGGCTTTACGATCTCCTTAAGAAAAAAAAAAACTCTGTTCAAAGACTTGCAGGGTTGAATACAGTCTAAAAAAAAATGGTAAGTTTGGCCTGGATGATCGCATTAATCACATGACTTGCTCCTGATCAAACCAGTCTGGTATTCTTTATGGCAGGACTAACCCCATATCCAATGCTAACACTTACTCATACCCTAACAGTACAGTTTTAGTCATGAATGATTGCTTTAATATGGCACATTTATCAAGTGTTTGAAATAAACTGTGTATTAGTATCTCTAGTTTGGAGTAAATGGACTTAAATAACACAAAAACATATGTGATTCTGGGAGTTCATGTAGATGGAAAATATTCTGTATTCAGTTCCATTGGTGTTTAATAATGGCCATAAGAATATATGGATTAATTCTTGGGGACACAATTTCTGTAGGGAGCAGTAACCTCAATACTGCATTCTGTATTGTCATACAACGTCATGTTGCCTACAATGCATCATGTAGGATACAAGGCAACTACAAGTACACCATAAAGAAAGGCTAATTGGAATTCCTTTTATCACAGAGAACTGATGCTCTTCCTCCCACAGATATCACAATTGTGCAGTGTAATACATAGCCCTTCTATATGCCCCCACTTTCATCATAAGGACTCCTCAGAGCCTTCAGCACATGCACGGTGTATGGGCTATATATTGTAAGGTCACAAGATCTTCAGACAAATCAGGGAGACTTCTAATAAATGAAAATTATGGGTCTGAACTGATTGCACTGCTAAATAACTGATAGGTAAAAGGCATTCAAGCCATAGTTTGAATATCTAGGAGAGCAAATACTTAAATTCTGCTTGTTCTGCTTAAATATCACCTTAACCCATCCACAGACTGGGCTTCCATTTGTATGTAAAAGCCATTCGTTCTAATTCTTCCCATAGGTGTCCTTAGCCCATTAGACTAGCGCCTGTTCTTAGCCACACTTCCACACTCATAATTTGGGAACCTCTCCTTTAGAGGCATGGCACACCATGTAGAAAAAAATCTGGGAATACATTGAGTGGAAACAAAGGTAGTGGATTATACAGTAATCCAGTTACATTATCTATAGATAATTCTCACTTCTGTGTCATATGAAGTGATTTCTGTACAGCAGAAATTCCCAGATTCTGACCCATCGTACTGGTGGAACAACTCGGGTTGTTTCATGACAATTTTGGACTATGAGTGACAAGTACTTTGCGGCACTATTATGGTCAAATAAGGTATTGAGCTGTTTTAAAAGGGGTATTGATTCACGGCAGGAGGGGGTCATTCTTCCACTATATAGTGCACTGGTAAAGCCCCATCTAGAATATGCCGTACAGTTTTGATCTCCAGTGCTCAAACAGGACATTACTGAATTAGAGAGGGTCCAGAGAAGGGAAACTAAGCTGATAAAAGGTATGGGAAATCTTAGCTATGAGAAAGACTGGCCAAGTTTGGGTTGGGGGGGAGAAGAGGGGAGATATGATAACTATGTATAAATATATAAGGGAATCATATAATAATCTCTCTAATGCTTTATTTACCAGTAGGTCTTTCAAACTGACACAAGGTCACCCATTCTGATTAGAAGAAAAGAGGTTCTGGCCAAATATTCGGAAGGGGTTTTTTTTACAGTGAGAGCTGTGAAGATGTGCAATTCTCTACCTGAATCAGTGGTACAGGCTGATACATTAGATAGTTGGGTTGGATGGCTTTTTAGCAAGTGAGGGAATACAGGGTTATGAAAGATAGTTTATAGTACAAGTCAGGAAGGAATTATTCCCCCTCTGAGGCAAATTGGAGAGGCTTGAGATGGTGTTTTTGCCTTCCTCTGAGTAGGTAGGGATCTAGCTGGATTGCTTATTCTAGCACACTTGGAGCAATTTTATGCTTAGGTTTAGCGACTTTCTGCCACTGGATAAATGTATATCCTCTACTGTATATCCTCCCTGGTGCCCTGCAAAAGGAAAGTGAAAACCAGAGATTACACAAAAGGAATAAATCCCTGATGAGGTCGCACATGGTAAAAACATTCCAGGCTACAGACGATCAGCCTTAAATAAACTCCTAAATATTGGAGTAAAAGGAGATCAGCGGATTTGGCCTGGGGTGCCCATGCCGCCTCTGACACTTAAATAAGAGCTACACTCTACCCAGTTATGATTCAGTCAATCTTAAACCCTTTATTGAGGGCACAACATGGTTTGGTCTTCACGCAGGGTTGTTGACCTTTAATTTAACTTTTAGTATGGTGTACAAAGTGACATTCTGAGACAATTTGAAATTGCTTTTTATTTTTGTGATTTTTGAGTTATTTGAGTTATTATTCAGAATCTCTCCAGTTTGCCATTTCAGCAGTCTGTTGCTAAGGTCCAAATCACCATAGCAGCCATTCACTTGTTGCATAAGAGACTGGAATATGAACAGGAGAGGGACTGAATATAAAAATGAGCTAAAAAAAGTATAAATAAAAATACATGTGTAGCCATACAGAGCATTTGTTTGGTTTAGTGACTCCCCATTTGAAAACTGGAAGGATGTAGAAGAAGAAGGCAAATAATTCAAAAACTATAAAAAAGATAACATGAAGGCCAATTGAAAAGTTGCTCATGATTAGCCATCCTATAGCATAATAAAAGTTAATTTAAAAGTGAACCATCCCTTTAAGGGCAGATCTATCAGTGTGAAAGCACTCACCACAGAAAAACTCATCCATGATCTGTTAATTTCTATGTGATTTTTAGAAGCATATTTATTAATGGGTGAAGTTAGAGATAACTATTTGATAAGAACATATCTAAAATCTGCCCCTTGGACCGATGCACAGCTATTCCAGAATATTGCTCTCAGATAGCACTAATAAGGGCCACAGGTCAGGAGTTAACGGGGCTGGGAATATATTATATGCCGAAAATCCTAAATGGACCCCTCTGAACTGGCCGCATAAGGAACAGCATGATTGGGGAGGACAGAAGGCAGGTAAAGCATTGGGGGGCGGAGGTATAATGGGACTGGGAGAAATAAGGAGATTGAAATACAGTGCCCATAATGTGAGTCTATGCCATACAGAAAGGAAAGAAAATGTGTGAGTGTAAGAGAGGAGAGAGAGTGTGCGAGTCTGTGTGAGTGTATGGGTGAGTGTGCACAGGTATGTAAGTGTATGAGCAGGGCCGCCATCAGGGGGGGCAGGGGGGAAAAGTGTCCCGGGCATGAAAGAGGACCTGGAAGTGCTGCAGTTTTGAAAAGAGCCGGGCCCCCCTTGAGAGCGCTGAAGCCTATGGCCATCCCGAAGTGCCGAGAACAGCTGAAGGACCCGAAGCCACGAGAACAGCCAAGCGGCGAAAAGACCCGAATTGACGAAGATAGCAGAAGCCGAAATCCCGAAGTGGAGAAAAGGCCAGAAGTCACAAAAACAAATTAAGTCCTGAAGCGGTGAAAAGACCTAAAGTCACGAAAGGAAGTGAAGTTGAAGTCCTAAAGCCACAAGTTCAATTCTACTGAACACCAATGTGTTTTTTTTTTTTTTTCTAATCCCCTGGCCACCATTGTATTATTTTAATATTCCATAGGCCCCTGCCACCAATGTTTTTTTTTTTTTTAAAGAAAACATTTTGGGGACCCAATTTTTTTTTAACTTGTAAGGGTGGCCCTGCCACCAATGTTTTTTTTAAAAAAAAATTTGGGGGGGGGCCCAATTCTTTTTTTAACTTGTAAGGAGGGCTCTGGCACCAATGTTTTTTTAAAAAAAATATTTTTTGGGGCCCCAATTTTTTTTAACTTGTAAGGGGGACCTGGAACCAATGTTTTTTTATAACTTGAGTGTGGGGGGGGGTTACTTTTATAGCGCTGATGTCTGTGTGGTCTTTTAACTGTGATGTGGAGTGGGCGGGGTCTGGGTGGGGCTTGGTTACCAGGGTGGGCGGGGCCCGTCGCCCAGGGGGCCCCGAAAATATTGTTGTACGCCCCGTGATTTCTAATGGCGGCCCTGTTGAGTTATTGAGCATATAGGTGAGTTTATGTGAAAGAGAGAAAGAGAGGAGAATTAGCAATCTGGAAAGTTGACAATACAGCGAATAAAAACAATCTGTTGTTGTATTTGCTGAACTAATGCCACGGTAGGAAAATAGCCTGTAAGTGTGTATTCTCTATTCGTGTTCAGATCCCGCCGGCCCTATTTCTAGAGTGTTAATGGGTATGTTATAATAATGTCCTCTCTTGCTTCCAAATTGTAGTCGTAAAATGAATTTTAAAAGACTGTGTGCAAATATAATTTAAGGCGGTTGGCATCATTAAATTGTGCAGAGAAATGCATGATTAAAAAAAACAGTTTTTTTAAATTTCAGGAGGAATAATCGTAAAATTTTTTAAAATTATAGATACAGCAGGCAAAATAAGGGTCGATAGACAAAGGCAGAGACAGAGGATCCAAGTGCAACCGCCCATTTCTTCAGTAAAGTACATTAGCCAATGTATTATTTTGTTGTGGTATTTACACAGTTTATACCAAGAAAGATAATGAAAAATAGGCAATCAATAATTCACAGTTGTTATGCCATTAAAACAATTTATGTGTTGTGTGTCTGTTAGATGGGAAATATATATTTGGATAAATATCAGTCAAACTATTTTAGATCATTGCATTCAATAGAAAGTCCTACAACCGTTTAATTTCTGCACAATACTTATTATAAATCTAGTATAATTATCCCTAACGAACACGTATACTATTTTTATATAAAGCACACACACATATAAGATTTCAATTACATTACATTACAAGACTGCTGTTAAAATGCGACATTTTTTTTTTACTTTGGTAACACAATAAATAGTAATAATTAATTTTATTAATTTAACTTTGTTCTCATTTAAAAATGTTTCCATTTTTTTGGTGTCATAAGGCATATTGTAAAAAGGTATATAACACTTTCATCCGACCCCCTCACACACGCACACCCCAAAATATGAAATGTTATTTTCTATTCATTTAATATTTGACTTAATTTTTTTTTTTCTTTTTTTTTTTAGTTTTTTTTTAAAATTATTTTATGAATAGATAGTTATGACTTAATTTTTTATCGGGAACAGTAACGAAATTGCTTTCATTTTCTTGAGGATAAATAAGACAAATCTCAGAAAAACTGCAGTCTGTAGCGTAAAGTAACAAATATAACAAATACACAGTGTCAAGAAAATGTACTGTAGAATTAATACAAAAGAAGAAAAAGAAAAAAAAAACTGGATAAGGAAAGTGAGAAAAACAGGATAGATAAAGCGAAACAGGAAATCATAATAAATAAATAAAAAGTGTCATAAAAAAATAGAACACCAAAATACTGTGCACGGTTGTTACAAAAAGAAGTACTAAACACACTTCCCACTTTTTATGAAGTGAATAAGAGGAAAATATTTATAAGGAGAACAATGAAATAACCTTTAACGAGCTGGCTGGGAAAAATCCTTTTTTGGAAGAAAGAAAATGTTTCCTTCCATGTGATTGCGGCGCGGATAGAGCTAGAACTCTGTTTGCCTGGAAGGAATCAATTGATTGGCAGTTGTCTGATAATCCCTTGGCTGCATTACTTTGCTTCAGATAGTTTAAAACAAATGTATCTGATCATCTTCATATGAACTAAAAAAAATCAATAGATTTTTAAAAAAAACCTCAACACAGAAGCGAGAAAGGGAAATTGGTATGTTTAAAATCGATGAACATATTCGATCGATAATGCTTTCAATAGGTGTGTTAAGGGGCTCTAATTAACAAGACACGTGACAACGAACTCGTGAACTTGGCGACTAGGGCCACTGGAGAGATCGAATTGGTTTACTAAATGCGCTTTGTCAATAGTCTCTACTAACCAGGCTGGTGATTTTGTTAAGAACCAGCAACCTGTGTTTGTTCTTCATATCCACCCTTGTAGCTAATTTCACAAACGAGTTTAGTTTTTAAACGTGATTAGATAATTAAACACCTATTTGTGAGCTGTTTTGGAATTGTGGCTGAAATGTGTGATTTTTCTAATTCTTAATGAGCTGAGCCTTCATAAATACAAATAATACTGATGCCACAGAGACCCACTTCCAATAATATGTTTCTGTTATCGTTGGGGGCATTTAAATTGCCAGTTTCTATTCTACTATTATTATCAATGTGACTGGTTACATTATTACCACCCACTACACCTGTTCTGACTTGGACTCCGGCTCTAACTTCAAAACAAATATTGAAGTTGTGGTCCTAAATATGGTCGCCTCTGACCACTCTGTGCCGCTTGTGCCAGGTGCCAGATAGAAGCTCTAACTGTCATCTATTCATTTATAATCTGGGCATGAAATACGCTGTATAGGTCATTTACAATGTAATAATTCTATGGCATATTAAAATCAGTGCACTGTAACATTTTGATTAGAATAATATAGGCTAAATGGTAAGAATTCTGCCCACATCACCGACACTAAACCCAAAATAAAATCCACCACTGCTCCAGCCTGACTATTTACATAATCAGATTCATTAAAATAAAGAGCAGATACATAAACTGATTGTTAGATAAACAGATTGATAAATAGATGCTGCACATTTTTCGAAAAATCCTCTAAACATCTAAACGAATGCATTTGATGTTGCTGTGTTTTCTATATAATTTGGAAAGAACTGTTGAGAATTATGCCCCGTATAAAGTGCAAGCTCTTTGGCTGAAGCAGCAATGCTTCAATGTCAGTACCACGTGCCAGAAGTATAATAGCAGCAGATAGTAGGGGGGCAGAGCAGAGCCCGTCTGTACAATGTATGCAGCTAATAGGGCCACTTAAAGTAGTCATAACAAACACATCCCTGATGGCAGGCACATGGGCCGGGAATGGGTTAAGGCAGGAGAAGGGAACAAGAAACAGAAATAACCCCCAGTGATATATCTGATTGTGCCTCCATTTCCTGTCCCACTCATAAACTCCTTCTTCTCATTTGATTTACAGCGCATCTAGGAACCTGCTCGCAGGAACATGTGTTCAGTCTTGTAGAAATGAACCATAAAAAGCAAATTGCTGCAGCCTGCAAGTCCCCAAGCCTGCCCTCTGTTTATTGGTACTTAATGGGAGAATCTGCTCTGGCTGGGCACTGCACCCTCATTGTGGAAAGCATCAAAGGGGCCCTTCTGTAGGCTGGTCAGGAAACCTCACAGGAGGAAATAACAGTGGTATGGCTGGGGCACATTCACATCGAGCCAAAGGCACATACCAGCCCCTCATCCCTGCTGTGACATTCCCTCAGTCCCTCGTTTCCCTCAGTCTATCGAGAGCAGTTCTTCCTTCCATCTGTCTCTGCGTTTGGGAATGCTGTGGCCACCGAATACATTGTATACATTGTATTTCATTACCAAACAATATAGAAACCTATCTCTGTACAAAAAAAAAAGCAAATTAGAAACCTATCTCTGTACTTAGTCTTTCACATACCAATTTACAGTTATCTGCCTTTCCCTTAATCTACCTTCATCTATAGCCACCTATAATCTATCTGTTTTATCTATAGATTTTTTATTTATCTGTCTATCTATTTCTCTATCAACTATCTAACAATCTATCTATCTGTCATCTATCTATCTATCTATCTATCTATCTATCTACCTATCTATCATCTATAGATCTATCTATCATCTATCTATCTATCTATCTATCTATCTATCTATCTATCTATCTATCTATCTATTATCTATCTATCTATCTATCTATCTATCTATCTATCTATCTATCTATCTCTCTATCTCTCTATCTCTCTATCTATAATATATCTCTCTATTTATATAGCATCTATCTTTTTCCATCAACCATTTATCTATTTTTTCTCCCCATGTGATTACTAGGGGTGTATAAATACAATACACAGTGGCCATTCCATTATAAACCCCATATCTATATATAACCTACCTGTCAGTATATACATCTCTCTCTCTCTCTCTCTCTCTCTCTCTCTCTCTCTCTCTCTCTCTCTCTCTCTATGAATCATATCATCTATCTATCTATCATCTATCTATCTATCTATCTATCTATCTATCTATAACCTACCTGTCAGTATATACATCTATCTATCTATCTATCTATCTATCTATCTATCTATCTATCTATCTATCTATCTATCTATCTCTCTATCTATATAGCATCTATCTTTTTCCATCAACCATTTATCTATTTTTTCTCCCCATGTGATTACTAGGGGTGTATAAATACAATACACAGTGGCCATTCCATTATAAACCACATTTCTAGGTGTCTATCACTTTGCTTTGGTTTGACAAATACAGGTGAAATGTTGCCAATATGTTCCTTACTGTTCAGGCGCAGATATAATATAATGCTATGGCTGGTTCCATTTTAGTTCTAGAGACTCAGGGACGAAGCTGTTAATGAATGTGCAGTCGCACTTATGTTTCATAGGAGATTCACATCTACACTATACGATCCGAATCAGCAGCCCCTGCCTGTGCGCCTAGTGCAAATACACATACAAGCATCAGTGTGGCACCGTGTTCCTTTTCATTTTCCCATGTAATACCTAAATTGCCTTGGGTTTTCTGTGCCACTTAGAATCGTGTGCTCTTTAATCCACCCACAAGCACACAACAAGTGGTTTCTCGGGTGCCCAGAATAAGGATGATTTAGAAGTTTGCTGAGCCTGATGTAGAGCATGTGCGCACACAGAGCGCTATACATTCAGCACAGAGCCCCCTTAATGAGCTGAGCACTCTAATAGCCTCAATCACATGTAATGCAGAATGCACTTATTATAAGGGATTAAGGAAAAGCCAGACTTTATGGACAGCATTCCCACTGCATCTCCCCCAAAAATACCCAATATATTCCATAAAGCATGACAAACATTCATTTATTTCCTATTTAAGCTTCTGGCTATCAAGCTGGCTTTCGGTTTAACCAGAAAAAACACGACTTTTTTTCAGAGGCGAATGATTTTACTTAAGTGCAGGAGCTGAATTTTTTCCCCCTCTGTATTTCAGTTCTGTGACCTGAACCGGTGGCAGATAGAAAAAAATCTGAACGATTTAACTCTATCACGCCTGCCATAGTAACTTCTGTCTTTTAATTACCCTAAACTATAGAAGTTTATATACATACACCACGCATACCACAGTGACAAATATCCAGACTCTTTTCTAGACTGTATCACAGAGTATCCCAGAGAGACTGCTTTGGGGAAGCCTCACTACTCGTAGGCAGAATTATGTGTGTGTGCAATGAATCTAAGTCACACACACACAGAGTGCAGCAAGAAAGAGAGAGAGGTGTGTAGATGTGTTTAAATGACCCACCTGGGTTGTCATTTCTCCAAGTTACAATGTGAATATCTCGTTTTTGTTTTACATTAACAGTCTAAAATCTTAATCCAGGTGTTGACTAAGTGTTTATCCACTCTGCCCTGTGGGAGCATGGAATGAACGCCAGGAAATCTTGTGCATGAGGAGATTGCAATAGCAGACTGATTGGGGACAAGCCAACATTGCGCAGCGCTCGGCCCATTAGCCAGGCACTAGTATCGCAGCAGCACAGTGCATGCAGCCACACCACTTACTTTATACTGGTAATGCTCACTGGACAACAATTTTTGCCTTATAAGAAGCGGTATTGAAATATTCAGATCTACATACTGAGATGTAGATAAAGGTAATTGTAACACATTAAAAATAGATAAATCAGGTCACCACTTGCAGGACTTATATAATACGTGTGGCCGAGAAGAGTAAATTTGTTTTCCTTAAGTTAAAATAAAAGAAAATGTGTATATATAAATACATAAGTAAATACATATATATACTTTGAATATCCTGTAGTTTATAGTATTACAAACGGCGCTTAACTATGTAATTAGTGATGTAATTTGGGCCGCATGACTTTGTATTATAAACAATAGCGGATCCCCCGTTGTTGTTTTTTTTTTTTAAATTAGTCTTTTGTATTCCCCATTGTAGTATTTATAATATAAGTTACCTCGAAGTTCAATGACCTTGATATAACAAATGGGCCTGCCCTCTCCTGTCTTTATGTTCTCATAGCTGGTTACTTCTAGAATACATAGTGTACCCCCTATTGTCATACTATAAGGATGTTTGTTATAAGTCATCGAGTAGTTCTATGACCACATGGCACAAGGCCGAGTGCTTTTATAAGTCACTGATCTTCCAGCAGACTTCTAGTACCTTCATATTTTACATCAGGGGTACTATTATTTATTATTTACTGTAATACAAGGATATAATTTACAGAAACTTATTGGTTCTTGTGCAATCAGTGGTGTAACTAGATGTTACTGGGCTCCACAGCAAATTAATGTTAGGGCAGAGGTTGTCCTTTTTTACCAATATATGTTGAAATTGCTCATTAATTAGGGCCTCATTGGGGCCCCTCTACCCCCTGCCCCTCTGTAGTTACGCCCCTGTGTGCAATCGATGTGTAGAATTGCAAGGCTAAACGGTATAATGAGACTAAGGTGCATACTGAGGTACATTCACATTTAAAAAAAAAACTAGAACAAAGATGATACTGCCAGAAATCCGAGTCCATATATCATATTAGAGTGAATATACACGCACTGTTTTTGTGTCCAGGCCAAAGGCCTTTGATGTAGCCCAGATAAATGATCTCAGTGACAGCTCCATATAAATATTACAGTCACAGATCGGAGAGCAGCGTATGGATCCGTAGGGATGAGCCTTTGCTTTGAGCTGTGAGCAGCAGTTGGATCACATCTCCGTTTATTGTGTATCAAGCGAAGAGCAAGGTAAACATGGCACAGGGGAATAAACACAAACCTGCGCTCGTTCACCGAGAGCGTTTAAATACCGCACTTGTACACATTTCCACTTGTGAAATAAAATAATAAATACGTGGGTTATGTAATAGAGTGAATTCGTATTTTTTGGTTTAATTTGTTGTCCACCCTACGGGAACTTTGCTAATTAATTCAGAACCACATTTGAATTATTTAGTGACCGAGCTGTACAGTCCTGTGTGTGTCCTAGCCCAACCATTATTCTGTATAAACCAATACAAATCGAGATTCCTTTAGAGAAATCGGTATTTTCTACACCCTACAACAAATGCTAGAGGGGAGATAATTTTGTTTTAACGACCAAGAGAGGATTTTAGTGTATTCTGGTGTAGAAATATTATACAATGGAAGAGTAAGTGATAAATAGGTGATCTTGTGCAAATGAAAATGATTATAGTTTTAACCCCTTAAAGTAAATATCTATTATAATGCACACATTCAAATACAGGTGAGGTGGGGCCTTTTGAAACGTAGAATTGTATTTTGTAGCATGCGATTGCGTGGATTTCAGTGAGCTGTGTCTGAATAAGCCATAAGTGCTGCATGGAATGAAGGCGATGCCTTCTCACATGACTCTGGAGTAGCATTCTATTCCATCAATGCTCTGAGGCCGATCAGCAAATCTTCTAGCTAAGCCCGCCGACTCCTCTTTCAAACTGCAGACAATCCGGCAGCCCAATCAAACTGATGTCACTACTTGAATCAAGGAACATATTCTTGAAGTTTGCAACTGTGCCAGGCTGACAGTACACAAAAGCAAATTGTGAGTGTGGAAAGTTGCAGGGGGGGGGGGAGGCGAATACAATTTTGGGGATAAAGCAGTTGGGTGCAAATTGTAAGTGAATTATAACGGTAAATAAGGCAGATATTGTTGAGGCGCAGAAATCAATTTCAGTCGGGTTTACTTTTAGTATGTTATAGAATGGTAAATTCTAAGCAACTTTTCAATTGGTCTTCATTATTTATTTTTTATAGTTTAGAAATTATTTGCCTTCTTCTCCTGACTTTCTAGCTTTCAAAAGGGGTCACTGACCACCTCTAAAAACAAATCCTTTCTAAGCAACTTTTCAATTGGTCTTCATTATTTATTTTTTATGGTTTATAAATTATTTGCCTTCTTCTCCTGACTCTTTCTAGCTTTCCAAAGGGGTCACTGACCCCATCTAAAAACAAATCCTTTCTAAAGCTTCACATTTATTGTTATTGCTACTTTTTATTACTCATACCCTCCCATATTAATATTCCATATTCTCATTTAAAATCGATTCATGGTTGCAAGGGTTAAATTGGACCCTAGCAACCAGAATGCTGACACTCCAAACTGGAGAGCTGCTGGATAAAAAGTGAAATAACTCAAAAACGACAGATAATAAAAAACGAAAACCAGTTGCAAATTTTCTCAGAATAACACTCTCTACATCAAGTTACAATGGGTTGAGGAAAGATACAATAAATAGGACAACCATGTTTTTATTGGGAAAGCTGAATCTGCTTACTAAAAGACCAATATATATATATATACATATATATATATATATATATATATATATATATATATATATATATATATATATATATATATATATATATATATATATATCCCTGATTTTACATTTATTTTTTACATCTTTTTTTTCTGGTCCCCTGAAAAACGTAAAATGGGGGTTCTACTGTATATATATATTTATATATATATATATATATATATATATATATATATATATATATATATATATATATATATATATATATATATATATATATATATATATATATATATATATATGAGCAGCATTTGCTTTCAATTGCCCAGAGCGAATAGGGCAGACAGAGACTAGTATAACCCAAGGGCCAGGATTTAGGAAACAACGCAAATTATAGGAAATTAAAAATATATGGATTATATTTCTGCAGCTGCTGGAGATATTTTGCAGTGGCATATTAGTTGCTAAATTCGGTGTCCTGGTTAAATATAATGTAACTATATCAAATACAGAGATGACATTTGTTACTCCCCCTCACTAGCCAGTTTACTGTAAGACAAAACAAAAGGGGAGAAACGAGAAGAAAAAAAAAAAAAAGAACCATCAGTCAAAGTAGAAAAATAAACCCAAGTAGCGATAACGAAAAAAATTCCCATAGTGCAAGTAACAATATTTAGCAGCTAGGACAAGGAGGCGTCAGGCTACTAAGGAGTTAAAGGGCTATAGAACTGGGTTCCAGGCCCCCCTACCCTTAACAGTGGCAAAGAATGAGCCCCTTAAAAAGGCAAGGTTCATGCAGGTTATCTGCTGCTAAATATAACCCAGGCTTTGTTTCCTTTAGTAGGCAATGTAACTATCAGAGCAGGCAAGTTTATCCCCAAACTGCATTACAGTATTGACCTCAGTGCACAGTAATTACCGTCCCATCTCCCTCCCGCAACAAGGTCAATTATTGCATTTAATTAGGGAAGGCCTGACTCCCCCAACCCCCGGTGCAGACTCAGTCAGTGGTGTATCTAAGAGATAGGAGCGCTCCCATCAGCAGACACACAGCACAGGCAGGCCGACGTGACGTCACACACAGCTAACGCCGCTCTCCCTGGCAGCACAGTGTGCGCGCCTGCTCAGCTTATTGGCGGACACTCATCCGCCGCTGCATCATTCCTTTCCCTGGCATTTTCATACCCGCAACTGCCAGGCCTTCCGCTGCAACAGGACAGACAAGTTTCCTAAAACTGAACCTTTCCCCAAAGAAGAGGAGGAGTTTTTATGGTGTGGCTCAAGGACCTGTACCTGAGAGTTCAGGAGCCCAAGAGACCATCGCCCCTTACACAGTGCCTGCCATTAGGAATTCCTTGCCAGTGCCACTGCTTGAAGGTAAGAGCCAAGGCCAATAATGTCACGTAATATGTAATAGGGCAGTCGTTTTGCCAATAAACATGAGAGCTAAACATTGGGAGTTAAATATATTTGTTTTCATCAACACCTTACACTTATTTTATCAAGAAGACAATATATATATATATATATATATATATATATATATCTATATATCTATATATCTATATATCTATATATCTATATATCTATATATCTATACATCTATATATCTATATATCTATACATCTATATATATCTATATCTATATATATCTATATATATCTATATATATATCTATATCTATATCTATATATATATATATATATATATATATATATATATATATATATATATATATATATATATATATATATAAACACACACATACACAAATCTATATACATACATAACTGTTTATCAGTCTTGATACTGATACGTGTAGAGGTAGTTTGCATTTAAATTAGCAATGTGCACAGACAACTCATTTACCAAATTTATGCTGCCAGGGTAGTGCACTGAGCACACTTCTAAGCTGGTAAAGGATAGTGATGAAGAATAAGATGAATACCATAACGTGCCTTATCGGGGTCCTACCTGGGGGTCTCCCACAAATATTTTTTCCGAGGGACCCAAAGCAGCTACAGAAGACAGATTTGCCAATATAAGCACAGACACCTTTATTTCTAATGTGAGCCCATCACACTGTAGCCCTGCCAGCCTGTACATTTCACCTCTGTGCGGCCTGCCCGCAAATACACCGATAAGGGCGCTGATTAGGCAAAGCCAAAAAACGAAAGACATTTTTAGAACCGGGGAACTACTTTACTGGGAACTGTCATATTAGGTGGCCTGTGACTGTTACAGATAAATCAGGAGATGCTTTCTCTAAAACATAAGTTTTCCTAATTAATGAATGTGTAATTTTAAGTAACTTTCTAATTAATATACCATTTCAATAACTTTATTATTAAGGTATTTCTAAAGGTTACTGTAATTCAAGACATCGGTTGTCTATCCATTTCTGCATCGCTGGTTCTGACTCCTGAAACTGTGTAGCAGGGCAGCCTGCCTACAGCCAAGCCATGGCTTGCATGCTTCTTCAGGAGTCTGTGAATGAGCTGGCGTCTACTATACTGTTTCAGTAGTCAAAACCAAGAGTGCTAAGAATAGCCAGAATTGATTGCAATTACATTTACAAATAACCGCTGAAAAATTTCACATGGTGTAAAAACACATATTTAGAATTGCACGTTCTTCAATTATATATGCGTGTTTACATCCCCTTTAACTGGTGGAAATTCTGTTTTTCTAATATACACACAAAAACAGAACACATACACATACAGAATATCAGATGAAGTCTGTTCTTATTGCCTTACTTACTATTATGCACAGATACACAGAAGTAGTGAGGTGTGGAGCGGTGCTCTAGGTCATCAATGTATTTTGTAGCAGCACACATGCAAGAAACCTATAATACATATATGTGTATTTAATATATACAATTATATGGTAAGTGCCAAACATATCCCTCTAAACAAATACAGTTGAATTGGTACTAAACTAAAAAAAAAAAATAGAGAGCGAGCCTTTGGGACAAGGATGTGTGTGCTGAGGGCTGCAGGGTGTTTTCCTTCCCAGAGCCGAGGACAGAGATGAGGGGGACCAAGATAAAAGCAATCTCCCTTCAGGATGACGGTTTGATTATTTTATTGGAGCCGGCCTCGCTGCTTTGTATACATTGCACCATCAAGTTAAATCTTAGAGCATTCCTGAGACTAGAATATCTATTTTTACATCTTTGATCTTTGCTTTTTTTTGTGTGCAAACCAGTCCAAGGAGACAGTCAGGGGCAGTTTGCTTGCTACAGATGAGGGTTGGCATGGCAACACCATTACAGTAAACTTGCAGTTTGCCCCCCAAAATATCCTCCAGTTTTAGTGCTGGGAGGAGGCGAGCGGCCAAGGAAACGACTGTGATGTGATTCATTGGGGGAGAATTAAAATAACACGAACGCCCTGATTACCCCAATTAACCCTTGCAGTTCAAGCCAGCCAGTATATTTTGGCAATGGGAGAGAATCATTTAGTAGTTTTGGATGGGGAAGACAGTGGAGGAGAAAACAGGTTGGGGGAGAAACAACTGGCTAATATATATAGAGAGAGAAATGTAAAGGAGGGAAGATCCATAAAGTAGTGGGAACTATGCGGAAGGCAGAAGTGATGGAAGGAGCCAGGCAGTAAGAGTGGAGCAGAGCTAGTGGTTGGGCAGTGTCTGTGCAATACCAGTGCTGCTCTCCCCTCCCCATCATTACACCAGACTGTGCGTGAGTGTGTGCGCAACAGCTTGCATTTCTCTCTCCATCCAACGCGCACTGGCCTCTACACAGACACACACAGAAAGGAGACACAGGACAGAGATCTCGCACTCCTCAGCCTCACTGATGCCCTTTCCATAACCCCATCTCTACCAGCTAACCCCCTGCCTCTTTGGGAAGGAGCTTCTCCCCCAACACAACGATAAGGCCGGCTGGATTTATCTCTCCCTCACTGACATTCTCACACTGATTGCACGGAAAATAAACCGCTGTGGCTGCGAAGGAGATCCCAGGTTTTCCTGGCAGTCAAGGAGCAAATGTAACGCGGAATGAGGAAGGCGACCCCCTTACCCGCTGCTGCTGCTGGGCTCTAGATACTCATTTCTGCCCCATTTTAACGTTGATTCCATGGGAAGGATCCAGCCTCTGCTATTATTTTCTTGGGAAGGGAAGAACTGAGCTGGAGACTCTGCAGGGGCCTTTATTACTGACAAAGGACTGAAGGAGCCACGAACAGGTATTGTTTCCCCCACTGCACAGCAGGGAAGCCTAGGAGCAAACTCACTGCCAGCGCTTTGGGAGCTGCTCTGCGCCAAATACTGGGTCCCCTTAGGCTCTGGCACTCAAATACAGGCTGAAATCCAACATTTGTAGAGCACAACAGAAGGCCTGATCTGCCGCACATGGCAGCAGGAGGTGTATAAGCACATAAACCACCTATTTCTACCATATATGTATAATACATACTCTCAAAGTCATCATTTTGTATTTCTCCTCCAACATTATAACTAATATTTTATTCACACTGTGGATTGTACATAAAAAGGTTTAGCGCTAATGTGCTCTTATGGCCAGTGTTTTATCAGTATGTGTGTGTGTGTGTATCTGTAAATACCAAGCTAATATCCATTTTCAATACATTTACGTTTCTGACGTTTACTTTGAGGCTTTTAATTCCCGAAAAAACAACATATATCTGACTTTTAATGATACAACACAGATGCATTCAAAATATTTTTGCAGTGTGTCATCCAGAAAGGGGGGAGCTGTTGTTGTATCTGTAGAGGTAATTGCAGGGGATGCGATATCCACTGTATGTGCAATGGAAATATAGCGCTGTACAGGCAGAATCAGGCGCAGATTTGTTTAAGCACCACTTTATCGAATGTAACATTTTTTTTAAATAAATTACAACACAATAACTGTTCTTATTGGATAAAGCGCAAGTGAGACATGATCTTGTTTGAAAAAAAAATCTAGATTCTTATAAAAGTGCATGAGACATTCCATCTCTGAATAAATATTTTACTTTGTAGTTCTCAGTTCCTATCTGTCTATGTGTTCAGGGGCAGCGACAGGTGGGAATGTATTGTAAGGAAAGCCACAGATAATGGATGACTTGGTCCAAGTCCTCCCAAAACTGTTCGTGTTTTTGTTTGGGTGCGTCTGTGGAGTGGGGTGCGCAGCCCTATACATAGAGATGATTCTATATAAATGATACACACACGTGACACTGCAGTGAATAATGGTTGCAGCCCTATATATTGGCCAGTTCAGTTATGTGTGAGTAACAGGCACTTCTCCACATGAATAAGCCAGCTAGTAGCGTGTAAAAAAACTGACAGACACTGACTCTAATCCCATGTCAGGGAGACACACAGGGGCCAAACTACAGATCTATGACTGCTTGTCTCCTCTCAGTGCAGCCTCCCACTGGAATATGGCGGACACAGAGGAGGCTTATGGGATGCCTGATACCCCTGTGGAAGCAGAGCCCAAAGAGCTCCAGTGCGAGCCTAAACAGGACAATCAAATGGGGGCAAGCAGCAAGACCCCCACCTCTCCTCAGGCTGCATTTACCCAGCAGGTAAGAGAGACATTTCCACAGCCTGGCATTTGTTCATTGTACATAATGGGGGTTATTTAACAACACTGGGCAAATTTGCCCATGGGCAGTAAGTAACCCATGGCCACCAATCAAATTGCTGCATTCATTGTTCTACTTGCAGCTGGCTTTAAAAAGCTAATCACCGATTGGTTGCTATAGGTAACTGCCCATGGGCAAATTTGCCCTGTGTTGATAAATGAGCCCCACTGATATTCACTAAAGCACTGGTACACTGGCCACCGATTGTTATTCATAGACAGATATCACATATATTTCAAACCAATACTCCAATGGTTAAGAATACACGAAATGATTGTGATATTTATATATATATATATATATATATATATATATATATATATATATATATATATATATATGCAACGGAAGGCTAGGGCACACACATAAGGAGTTACATACCTGGGTGCAATACAGAGATGCAATATTCACTCAAGAAAGATGCTGCTGCACACCAGGGTTTATTGTGAAAAGGTTAGTCCTTTATTTGATCAAATAAAGGACTAACCTTTTCACAATAAACCCTGGTGTGCAGCAGCATCTTTCTTGAGTATATATATATATATATATATATATATATATATATATATATATATATATATATATATATAAATTATATTCATGCCAAACTAAGGATCTGCTCCAGAGGCACATCATATCCCATTAGCGTATAAGGCAGCAAAGAGAAGAGGCCATAGATGAAGGATAGATGCATCAAATACATTTTAGCCATGGAATATATTCGTAAATATATTCGTAAATATAAACATCTCTCGAAGCTGTTATATTTTTATTTTCTGACTAAACAGACAGGCACTCTAAAGCCCTATTCAAACCCATCCTTCAAACACATTAATTTGCACTGACACCAGTACATCTATTATAATATTGTCTTTGCATGCTACCTATAGTCTTGCCATAAAAGTATTTACAGATCTTTTTATATTACCCATCTGATCCCCCATGTTCCTGTATGAGGGGGCTGCCATATTTGAGCTTCAGCAGTCTGTTAGCATTAGAAATTTTAACTGACATGTTGAGAAGGGACAGTCAGGTTGGCAAAACATGTTTAGGACCTGTTAGTAACATTTAGTTACAAAAGCAGCACTATGAGTGAAAAACGATCAACATGAGCTATAGGTAACTTTTAATGTACATTAATTTTCCGAATAATATTTTTTTAGTGTCAGTATCACTTTAACTATACATTTTCTCATTAAAGAACACTAATTGGCATTGGAACATTTGGACAGACAGGAAGTTGATCTTTTCATTACAACTCACTAAATACACACATATTAAAACACCAGTTTAATTGGAAAATTCTAAGTTGGACCAGCTCTGCTTTAACGCAGTTTCACACAAAAAGGGGAGGCAGGCAGAAATGTAGGAGAACACGGGCTTGTGCCAGGTTATAGCTTCTGTGTATTTATACTTTTATGTCTTTTGTTCCTAGGGAATGGAAGGCATTAAGGTGTTTTTGCATGAGAGAGAACTATGGCTGAAATTTCATGAAGTTGGCACAGAAATGATTATTACTAAGGCTGGAAGGTAAGAGAATCACATTGAGAATATAATACAATAATAGCTGGTTCGGAGGAGTGCATTCTTTGTACAGTCTTTATTAATCACAAGTCCTGGCCAATTATTTTGTTCATTAAACCATCTGTCAGGTTTCAATAAAAGGCACCGTTTTTTATACTTCATATTCCTGACTGTGAATATAAAAATGTCTCAGGCTGGACTCCAGGGCAATGAAATCCTTTATAGAGCAAGTTAGAGCGGCAGGGGAACTAAAGGGGAAGGAGAGAGAGGGAACGAGAAATAAATCAGAGGCAATAGGAAGTAAATGAGAGGGGGCTAGGGAAACTAAAACTGAGAGACAGAGGGAAGGGGAGTGATGGAGAGGGAGAGAGGGCAGGGGAACTTAAAGAAAAGATGGCTGTCAAGTAATTAAGAAGGAAAAATAGAAGGAGACAGTGAAGGGGAAATAATAGGAAAAATAAAGGGTATTGAGAGAAGGAAGGGAATAGTGGAGGATGAAAGAAATTAAAAAAGAAAGGCTGCAGTATATGAAAAGTGATTTAAAAGAGAGTGGTTCCAATGGTAAGAAGAAAGGGAAGGGGAACTAAAGGAGAGGGGGAAAAGGGAACTGACAAAGAGAATAAAGGGGAAGTAAAGCAGAGGGAAACTCAAGAGGAAAGAGGGAGAGGACTAATGAGAGTGAAAGGGAAATAATGAGAGGAAGTGGAAATGGACTAGAACAAAGCGTTAATGGGTTAAAGTAGAATATAGAGAAATAAATTAAAAGGACGAGAAGATGCAAAAGATGGCTGCAAACAGAATGAGACAAATTCTGGAAAGAAACGGCTAGAGTAGAATAGTTAAGAAATTCATAAATACACGTGAAAGAAAAGACAGAAAAATAAAGGCAAGAAAAAAAATTAATAGGACATTTACTTGTAATGGATATGAAAAGGCAGGCTACACTATTTTCTAAAGACCACAATGTACAGATAAAGGGAAAGAGGGTCGGCCTGGGGCCAGCTCCAAACACTGCCTGCACTACCGGAATGTGCTGCCTGGCTTTTATTTATTATTAACTCACACTACAAGAAAACGGTGCATTTGAAACTTGTCCAAACACTGGAAGCGCAGGTGTGCACCTCATACCGACATATGTACTGTATATGCACCCTGAGTAGTCTCCAATAGTTGCTGGTCCAACAACCGCCATCATCTGTCTTGGGATACTGAAAGCTTCAGTTCAACTACAGCCACAGAGCCGCAGCCTGCAGATTCCTCCCATAGAGCCTTACATGATCAGCTATTTTTTAGAGAATCTGGTGTGGGGTGGGGCAATTTAAAACATTTCGGGGTGAATTTCTTCATTAATTCAGATAATTATGCCCCAATAATTAGTTCAGAGACCAGTGCAATGTGTTTACAGTCACTGACCCAGGGCTGCTGCCAATACTCCAGTGGAAACCTGAGTATGTCCATCAAGCCTGGTGATCTTACTGCCCATCTCTGAAAACAGCCCGTGTGTCCATCCTATATCCTGGGCGATAGAATACTCTAATTGAACTTTCCCCAGGGTACAAGAATCCTTTCAGTTCTACGCTCCGTTGTTTCAGAATATTAAATTGTACATACTGTACAGAACATCTGCCACTGAAATAAAACTGTGTGACTTTTCTCATTTGACTCTACCGACTGAGCTGACGCAGAAAGTTGTTGGTCGAATTTTTCCATTAGAGTTCCCAGATGTACTCTGTTACAATTGTAGTTGAAAGTTCTAGAATGCTTGGCTATCCCATATATTTATACAACTGCTGTTGGAACTATATTCTCATCTAACTAAAAAAAAATTGCAAAAGAAAGCTAATGTTTAACTTTATCATAGGGCCACAATTACTGCGATTTTATTTTCTGTTTTGTCAAATAATATGTAGCATTAGTATGGAAATATATTTTGTTTGAATTAATATGTTTGGTAAGTGGGGGGGGGGGTTTAAGGGATCTCATCTGCAATCAAACTGTCACACAAGGCTTTATTTATCAAAACTATATGACGTGGCCAAATGATGAGTCCATACCTTTCACAAAAAAATAAATAAACGGAAAAGTCATTATTACTATTATTATATGTAAATCACATTGGCAGTTTTCAGAGAAACACTGCATAGCTCTGCACCAACAGTACTATTATTGGTCCCAATACTAACAATAACTACAACGATTGGAATAAATATTATTCACACGCAGCCGCGAACCCGCGATCATTTCAATTTCAAACGATACAAAAGTCTCGCTTTAAGGCAAGAAGCAGTTTGCGCTGTTGTGCTTTGTTTAGAAGCGCGGCAATAGTTTAAAACCTGGATTAACGGAATCCTTATTAAAGCCTTTATTAAATAAATGCAGGTCGAGCTGCTTGTTTTATGTTTATCATCATAGCCAAATAGCTCATAGAAATCAATTCGATTTTTCTTTTATAAATATTGTGAAAACTGGGAATCAAATTGGCTACAATTTGACATGATAAGCATAGTCCCCACTGACTTTTTTTTTCACAAGTCTATTCCATGATAAATTACATGGAAACTGGTCGCCTTTAAAAAAAAAAGACTTCAAACTCCCGTTCTCTTTTGTACGATACAAGTACACGGATTCGGAAACTTCTCCCTGCCCACTTGTTATTTTCTAACCCTATAAATAAAATAAAACAACGCAGCGCTAGCGATTGCGCCACACGGGAAGCTCCTTAGTGACTATCCTGTGCAGTTACAGCACTAATAGTTACAGTTAGGGAATAACTATTAAAAGTATAAGAAATTCTCTTCAAAACGTAGATCTTTTTTTAATAAAAACTATAAATGCCATTTTGCTTTTGAGAAGTTTATTTGAATATATGATTATATAATGGGTCAGATTTATCAAACTGCCAGTCACCACAGATATAAACTACTTTCTATTCATTTTTATAGGATTTTTAGAATCGTATTTATCAAATGGGAGGGGGGGGGGGGACTCAAACACCTTTTCCAGTTTAATTGTTTTCAGATTGTACACCAGAAATAAAGACATTTTACAATTACTTTCTTTTTTCTATTTGTGATCGTTTTTCTAAAACTGAAGTGTAAAGTTTTATTTTTTTCACCTTCTAAAGAAGCTCTGGCAGGGGGGTCTCCGACTCTGTAACTGTTCTAAATTGATACATTTAGTTGATACATTTGTTATCTTTGTCCCTGCTGAGCAAAATCCCTGAGTTTCATTAGGCAGCTGTTAGAATTGATACAATAGTTGCTAATATTCCAGATACTACTGTGTATTAACTCATGTAGCCACTAAATGTTTCCAATTGTAAGGGTGGTAGCACAAGTGGCTACTGGGGGAGATCAGTCGCCCAGCATCTTCCCGCCAGATAAAATGTAAATTGCCGGCGGGATGGCACTCGGAACGCTTCAGCTTTCGGGGCGACTTTGGAAAATCGAAGCGATCCTATTGCCATCCCACTGGCAATTTACATTCTAGCTGACGGGAAGGCATTTACGGGAGATAAGTCGCCCAAAGAAGAGGCGATTTGTTGCTTGCCGACTAATTTACCCCAGTAGCCATATGTGCTACCACCCTAACAGTTCAGAATCTGCTCCTGGATTACAGAGCTGCCAGACTGAAACACCAGAGAAACGAACATTTAACTTTTAACTTCAATTTTGGAAAGGTGATAAAAAAATAAAAAATGGAAAGCAATTTAAAAACGTTTTTATATCTGGGGAACAATCTGAAAACAACTCAACTGAAAAAAAGTGTTTGGAAGGTGAACAACCCCTTTAAATGTTTCTATGATGAGCTTTAATCTTACATTTTGATAAATATACCCCTTATGAGTGGACTGTTCGAAAAGTATAGTAGGCACCTTGTCCTAGGCTGGGCAGCTCCTCAGACCACTGGAGACTTGTTGTTTTCTCAGTAACCCCTGATACCTAGGGGCATATGGATTAAAAAGTGGAGAGAAAAATAACCCATAGTAAAATAAATAAATAAATATATATATATCTATATAATCTACAGTCTGGTCATTTCCCTATGGGACCATACTGTAAATTATATCCTTATAAACGGTGCGTTTTGACGTCAGAACGCACCGGTTATAACAGGGGTCCCCGGCCACCGAATTTGATGCAGCGAGTCTGAATTTGACACTGCTGCGCTCAAATTGAACACCGGTATGCCCGATTTGGACACCGGCGACCAGAATTGGATGCCGACCCCTCTAACCCCCCCCACCCCCCTCCCGAAATTTTACACAAAATGTAGATTATAATGCATAATGTATCACCTACTGAAATTTATAAAGATATTAGAAGGCACCTCGGAGTTATGAGACCTGTATAAAAGCACTCGGCCTTCGGCTCGTGCTTTTATATGGTCACATAACTCCTCGGTGACATAATATGTTTATAAATAACAGTAGGGGGTACATTATCTACTATATATATATATATATATATATATATATATATATATATATATATATATACATACATATATATATATATATATACACATACATACAAAAGCATACATCTATAGTGTTCATAAGAGCATACTGTTCCTTTTGTATATGCTTTTATATGCAGGAATGAGAGCTGCTATAGTGATTGTGTGAACTCTCTGCAGAAAATAAAAGAAAACAATTTTTTTGACTGGGGAACAGTTTCACTGGTGTCTATGGAGACTGTCTGTGCCTAGGAAATTAATGAGAGTGACAACTAACATGTAAGTGTAAATATACAAAGAAGGACGTTCTTAGGATACAATAAGCTGTTCCTTTATACGTTACTTTTAAGCTAAACAAAAGGATGACAGATCTACTTATTAAAGGGCTGTACTGTATGGCCTAATGGCAAAATAGCATTAAACATGGTCTCTTTGTAAATGTCTTAGGGGCTAGGGCTGCTGTACTACTTTCCGCAGTCTGACAAATGATCCAGTGCTTTGCTGTCCTCTGAACTCTATCAGCATAGGACATTTTTTAGATGAAGAATTATGATTTCTAAAATTTGTATTTGACATAAAGTAAACTGCAAAGCAAAACGACAAAGTTTATATTTATCAAAAACTACATTACACGCTATGACTCTGGCACATCTACCTCTTACTATAATGGGAAACAAAGTCATTCTGCAGCCAGAGAAAACATAACATTTTTAATATTATACTATTACAACTATTGCAATGCGTTCTTCAACATTTTAGCAAGTTGCATTTCTAATTAAAAATCTGTATTAGCTGCCTTTTCAAACACGTATTTCCCACTTTTTTGTCAAAGAGCATGTGATAACAGATTTTAAATTGTACATTGTATTTAATCAGTCGGAGTAAACAGTGTATACAACAAATAGTTGTTAATTTGTTTGTGGAGTCCCACAGAATAGGCGCAAGGTGCGAGTACTATGGCTATTCTGCTCTGGCATTACATTTCTAACATATTAAAGCCAGAAAAGTGGAAGCTAATATGCCTTTGGTGGTAGTTATTTCTGATATTGTTACTGTAAGTTATATTGCCACCAAGATGTTTGGAGACTGTAGGCTATAACTGACTGTTTCAGGTTTCATCAAGAGCAGAAAAAGTTATGATACTTTGGAGAATCCTTCTGTTGTGTCACTGTTTATATGTATGGATGTATGTATATTTATTGTTATGTTCTAGAAACATTGACATGCAGGTAAAAAATGCAGCACCTACACATAACTAGGCCAACCTATTGTAAGTATGAAGCCCAGCAGCTTAGAGAGCTGCACTAGCAAAGGTTAATCCCTTGGAAACAAGATCCAATCTATTTGTTGGAACCCTTAGCCAAAACGTGTTGAGCAGGGAGGGTTAAAGTGGACCTGTCCTCTACACATAAAAAGCTGCATAATGAAAGTCCATAGCAAATTAAACATGAAACACAACATTTTTTGTTCATTCAAACATCCATACATGTTATAATGGTGTTTTAATATATGAGCTGTCAATCATATATCATCTGCCCCGCCTCTATGCCTGTGGCATAAAGGCAGGGCATTCAATTACTTTCACTTAACATTCAGCACTTCCTACATGTCACTGCACTTCTCACATTGCCCCTTCCCTCCTTCCCTCCTTAGGCTCTATAATTATATAGGACACTGCACATGGGCATTAGGTTCCCCATTTTGGAGTATACACAAGATTTTGGGGTGATACACAATGTATCTTAATAACAGTGTCCACAACATGGCTGCTGCCTGCTTGCTGTGATTGTGTAATCCCAAGACTGAAGGAAACAATTTAAATAATACATATAGTGTAAGTAAAGTTTATTTTAATCAACTAACAATGTAGAAAAGAATTTGGAATTTTTTCTTAGGGTGAAAGGTCCCCTTTAAGAAGCTGGGAAGAAGATGGGTAATCAGTACCACTAAAAATAGTACTTACATGAAAGTGCTTTTAGGCAGTTATTTACTCATATAATAGATGAGAGACCTACCATTCAAGGGCTGCTGGGCCATAGGATTTACAGGAAAGTTCTAATTTAAAGGGGAACTAAAGTCTAAAATAATGCTAGAAATGCAGTATTTTGTATACTAAACATAAACATTAACTTACTGCACCACAAGCCTAATAAAACAAATGATTTATGCTTTTAAAGTTGGCAGCAAGGGGTCTTCATCTTGTAACTGTGTTAAACATTTTTGTAAAACCAAGACTGCGCACATGCTCAGTGTGGTCTGGGCTGTGTTGGGAGGTTAAGCTTAGGGATCGTCATAAATTATCAAAATTTCTGCCATAGAAGCCAATACAGCAAAACTGATCAATAATCAGAATATGCAGACTGCACTGGGCCTGTGGATTCAAATCTCTACACGGTCACCGGCTGCTCTACAGAGAAGCAAACAAAGCTGCAGAGCAGCTAGGGACCGTCTGAAGTTTCCTATCCTCAGCAGTCAGAGCAAGTAAAACGAAGGGGAAATTTCACTACATACAGTCAGGTTTATTATAAAAAATGGTAGACATTTTTTAATTAAAGAATATTGGAGATAAATTTCACTTTTTCATTAAAGAGACTAAAAATGGGAATTAATTTTTTGCATTTACTACCCCTTTAATGAAAGCAGAAAAGGTACAGATGTGTTACTTTGCTGCACTGCACTGTCAACCAAACACTGTGAGCACCTACAGAGGCCAAATTCATACTGAGCATGCACAAGCTGCTGGCACCAGAGGGAGTGTAGGATAGAAGGGAGACGGCGCTACAAGGAACAAGTCCTCTGCTACATCTCCAGGTGGTACAGTCTGACCAAGGTACACTAACATATGGTAGTTACAATTGTACCTTGCAATTAGCATCCACATCGCCTGTACTGTAATATGCTTTATAAGCACAGTGCTTTCACAGTGGTTTTATGGGAAATGTTCAGCAAACAAGAGCATAAGTTATAAGGGTAGAGGCACACAATGTTATTTTGGGGAGATTAGTCACCCAGCGACAAATCGGCTCTTCTTCGAGCGACTAATCTCCTCGTAATCCCTTCCCACCGGCTAGAATCTAAATTGCCAAGGGATGACACTCACAAGCGCTTCGTTTTCCAAAGTCGCCCGAAGTTTCCTTGTGAGGCAACTTTGGGTGACTTTGGAAAAAAAAGTGCCCTGAGTGCCATCCCACCGGCGACTTACATTCTAGCTGGCGGGAAGTCATTGCCGGAAGATTTGGGGCTTTCCAAATAATGAATCTTTCCATAATTTGGACATATGTCCTGTATAAAAATAAAAAACTGGATAAATAGATAGCCTGTGCAAAATAAAAAATGTTTCTAATATAATTATTTAGGCAAAAAATTAATGTATAAAGATTGGAGTGACTGACATAATAGCCAGAACGCTACTGATTTTCAGCTCTCTTGGTTTCCACTGACTGGTTACCCTGGTGACCAAGCAATAACCAATCAGTGACTTGAGGGGACTTGAAGGGGAACCACAGTTATGTCCCACGTGGTCCCCCTTCAAGTCGCAGACTAACTCGGAGTTAGAGAGCTGATATGCAGGAAGTTGGATTCTGGCTATTATATTAGACATCCAGTCACTCCAGCCTTTATACATTACATGTTTTCCAAACTAACTATATTAGAAACATTTTTTATTTTGCACAACCTATCTATTTAAGTTACTGATATATATATATATATATATATATATATATATATATATATATATATATATATATATATATATATATATATATATATATATATATATTATAGATTAGCCATAATAGTGCAAGCTATAACACTATATTTATTATGCAGAATGCTTTACCATATCTGAGTAAACAGCTCTAGAAGCTCTCTATGTTTGTTTAGGATAGCAGCTGCCATATTAGCTTGGTGTGACATCACTTCCTTACGGAGTCTCTCCCTTCTCACTCATAGCTCTGGGCTCAAATTACAGCAGGGGGAGGAGGGATGGGGGAAAAGGGAAGGAGAGAGAACCAATGTGGGTGTGGTTGGGCAGCATGCCGCCCCTGCAATCCTGCTGCCCTAGAACCAGGCCTTGGTGGCCTCTCCACAAATCCAGGCCTGCCTCAAACAAGGATTAATTAGATATCTTAGACTGGATCATGAACAAGGTGGTATTTTATTATTACTGAGAAAAAGTAAATGATGTTTTAAAATGGGGATTATTTGGATAAAATTGAGTCCATGGGAGATGGCCTTTCCATAATTCGGCACTTTTTTGGTTAATGGGTTTCCGGATAAAGGATCCCATAGCTGAACTTCAAATCACCTCAAACTAGGTGGCCATTTTTAATTCCTGGCTTGGGAGTTGAGTCTTAGGGCAATGGCGCATGGCACGATTCCAGACATTTTGCCACCCAAGCTTTTAATAGCTCCACAGGCCGGCAACAAAATGCCCTGTAGCACTCACTATTGATTTCATTTGCAATTGCTTGGACCCACAGGCGTTTTGTCACCTGTCCATGGAGCTATTAAATGCTCAGTAGGCGAAACGCCCGGAATCATGCCGTGTGCCATTACCCTTAGAGGAACAAAGACACCAGTGTACACAGAGCAGGCTGCAGGCTGGAAATCAACATGGGACTTAAAAACAGCCAGTTGTGGACCTTATTAAGCAACTGACTGGAACTTTTTCATGCTTCTATGGCACCCCCCCACACTTTCTACATTTCAGTGTGTGAAAGATGTTGGGTACCCCTGCACTACAGTCTATATCTCTGGCCGATTGTAATGTCTCCCTTCCCCTTGTATTTATTGCTATGGACAGAACTGGAGCATTAAATAGTGCCAGAGCTGATGCATTTCATAGTGCCAGAGCTGATGCATTTCATATTTTGATTACTACTATCCTATTCAGCACTGACTTTTAATCATTCACATAAGTCTCAACTACAGTATATGCTCTTGCAAGTACACACGGGGCAGTTTAAACAGGAGCAGATTAAACGTCACCTATTATTTCTGTTGGAAGAAACACAAACATGGTGAGAACTCACAATTTACGTGTAGTACAAGGACAACATTGCTGCAAGTTTCTAGTTATATTTTTTTCCAGCCTCAGCTGATTCTTACATGCTTACAGAGAACGATGTGCTGTACAAGTACAAGGAAAATGTCTTTGTTTTTTGTTTCCATACATTTTGGGGCTGATTCACTAAGGTCACCCCTTCCCACTCGGTGAGAATTACCTAGTGGTTGCCTGCCTTTTTTGTTGGTGTTTTTTGTTTATTTGCTTTATGCCCGTTTTATTTGAAGTGTTTAAATATCCAACAATATAAAAGCAAGTCTATAAGGGAGGTCGTTAATTAGTTGGTCCATTTAGAGATTGGAGCCAGCTACCCATTTTTGTGTATGCCGATTCACTAAGGGTCGAATATTGAGGGTTAATTAACGCTCGATATTCGGCTAGGAATTAAAATCCTTCGACTTTGAATATTGAAGTCGAAGGATTTAGCGCAGATAGTTCGATCGAAGGATAATTCCTTCGATCGAACGATAAAATCCTTTGAATCGAACGATTTGAAGGATTTTAATCCAACGATCGAAGGAATATCCTTCGATCAAAAAAAGTTAGCCAAGCCTATGGGGACCTTCCCCATAGACTAACATTGACTTCGGTAGCTTTTAGATGGCGAACTAGGGGGTCGAAGTTTTTTTTAAAGAGACAGTACTTCGACTATCGAATGGTCGAATAGACGAACGATTTTTAGTTCGAATTCTTCGATTCGAAGTCGTGGTTGTAGTCGAAGGTTGAAGTAGCCCATTCGATGGTCGAAGTAGCCCCAAAAAAACTTCGAAATTCGAAGTTTTTTACCTTCGAATCCTTCACTCGAAGTTAGTGAATCGGCCCCTTTATGTAATTGGAGAATTATGTCACATGACTAAGCTACTATTTAGATTTTTCTGGGAAGCACTGTGCACCATCAGTGCAATAAGAACATGGCACAATGAATCTGTCATGACAATCTGACTGGTTGCTATGGGTAAGTGCAATGTGTAATTTTACACAACAACATATAACAGTATAGGAGGATTAAGCTATTCACACGGTCAGTTCTATGAAAATAACATTGCCCCACTAAACAAACAAATGCGGTTTATGGCTATGGTATATTTATTATTTATATAGAGCTACTTGTGTATACAGCAATGTATATTCAATGTATATTCAATGGATATATTTCCAGGCTGCATGAACTGTTTTATTAGACTTGATGCAAGTTGTAATGCAATGGCTTATGCAGTGTAGGTGTGTTGAATATTAGAGAAGCAATGGGCTCCATTTTATGTACAGTGTATTTTAACTAAGCATATATCGAATGGATATGCTTAAATCAAAAGTTTTTTTTGATGCACAATAATTTTTTTTGACGCACTACATTTTTTCCTCCCATTGGAGTCTATGCGGCCTCATTTTTGCAACGAAACTTGGCAAAAATTTGGCTCATCACTACTATTGAAGGAGAAGGACAGGCTTGCAGCACTTGGGAGTGCCAAGTGCTGCAAATTACCTGAAACCCCAGGCCGGTGCTCCTATCAGCAGACAACTGCACGACCCGGCTTATACCATTAAGCACCACTGAGCAATCTTCTCCAGTCTTCCTCCTTCTTCGCGCGGCTGCGCATGCGCAGTACAACGAAAAGTCGTCTATTTAGTTCAACTGCACATGCGTTTGCCCAGGGAAATTTGAAGACAGAAGAAGACGGAAGTGGATCGATCCGTGCTGCTCACTGGTATAACCCCAGGCCGGTGCAGTTTTCTGCTGATAGGAGCCTGGGGTTTCAGGTAAGTCAATATAATCACTTGGGGGTGCCTAACATTTGGCACCCCCAAGTGCTGCAAGTCTTTCCTTCTCCTTTAACATCTTCAAATAGTTTAAGGGACCTCTGCCACTTTCTTAAACATGAACTCAGCAGGTTTTAGGTGGAGAATAGGGGAATTAGAACTATTTCCAGGATCGAGGTTTGATCGAGCTGTGATAAATTCAAACTGAAATTGGTGGTTTTAAATTGAATTTGTGAGTTTTGGCCAAAAAAAAAATTTGGAAATTCTAATTTAAATTTACCATTCGAACCTTAGTAAATCTGCGCCTAAATCAATCCATTTCTAGAATGGAGAGTCCATTTTTGTTTTAATAAAGTCTTTTTGTTTTTTCCCACTGTATATTATTTTCTGTGTAATGCTTTTGCTAGCACTTTATAATCAAAGTGGTTCATTCTCAAGACTGGACTGTAAGCATAAAATAATTTGAAGTGTCTGTAATCATTGGCAATAAGGTCTCATATTGATATTTTAGTACAGACTTGGTATGATAAATTTTTAACATTAATTTAACTAATTTTAATTATAATTTTTTTTAAGTCTGTCCAATAAAAGGCGTTAGAACCAGAAATGTAATTTCTGGTTCTAACAGAGAAATATGAATAAAAATTACTCCAGCAATTGAACAGCACCTCCACCACATGCACAAAAGCCTTTGGCTACAGCTGAAATGGATAAGGTGGAAATAAGTTATGTTATACATCAATTGGGAGTCCACATCTGATTTCCATCTGATTAAGCCCAAGGGACTCGCCCCAGATAAACAAACCCCACCAGGCCTTACGCGTTTCGCACCCTCCGGCGCTTAGTCATAGGTGACTAAGCGCCGGAGGGTGCGAAACGCGTAAGGCCTGGTGGGGTTTGTTTGTATCTGAGTTTTAATGCTAATTTAAATAAAATGACATTTTTTTACTGAAAAAAGCCTTGGGACAGTTATCTTTGGATAAAGGAAATAAGTTATGGTCCTATAGTTAACACAGGACTGCTATCTTAACTACAAATGTTATATATGGGTGCCTTGTGCCATAATCAACAGTACTTTATTCATTTTTGTTTTAATATTTGGATAATACTTGTTAAACAGTGCAATTTAACTTCAGGAGTGCATTCAAGGATGTGAGATCTGTGGGCTAAAATGTGCCTCTAGTATCCTGTGCCATTTGAGTGCATTGGAGCCTTGGGGCAGAAGCAAAATAATTGCCTGATTACATAACCTGCTTAAATAAAAATTAGAGGCAACAGAAAATGATATTATGCATTTTTCAGAATTAAAGAAAGCAAACATAATTGTTCTAAGCATACACTGTTGACAAAACTATCATTGGTTCAACAATAAGCAGTTCCTTAAAGAAATGGTTTTTATAGATTTTATAGATAGAACTACTGCAATTAACTTACCTGCTTCCCAAATAAATGCATATTCACAGCTTTCTTGGAATGATAAACTACATCATTCCTTGTCAGTTGTAACTTAAATGCATTTAGGGTGCCACTGGTCAGATATGCCTGACGCAAATAAATGTTGCAGTGCATATTTTTGTCCCCACTAGGGATGTAACGAACGTCGGAAAAAAAGTTCGCGAACATATTCGCGAACTTGCGCAAAAACGCGAGCGGTTCGCGAACGGTTCGCGAACCCCATAGACTTCAATGGGAAGGCGAACTTTAACATCTAAAAAAAAAATTTCTGGCCAGAAAAATGATTTTAAAGTTGTTTAAAGGGTGCAACGACCTGGACAGTGGCATGCCAGAGGGGGATCAAGGGCAAAAATGTATCTGAAAAATCTGCCTGTGTGTGCTTGGAAGAGATAGTGTAGGGGGAGAGCTGTTAGTGATTTCAGGGACAGATGATAGTAAGTTTGCTGGCTAGTAATCTGCTTGATACTGCTCTGTATTGGAGGGACAGAAGTCTGCAGGGATTTGAGGGACATTTTAGCTTAGGTAGCTTTGCTGGCTAGTAATCTACTGTTCTCTTTAAACAACTGCCATACGTTGACCTTGTAGGCATTGTTTGCCCAGTTTTTTTGGACGCAGCCACTGAAGCACAGTTGCCAGAAAAAATATGCCATATAAATGCTGAAAATAGTCATTTTTCGCCATACGTTGACCTTGTAGACATTGTTTGCCCAGTTTTTTTGGTTGCAGCCACTGAAGCACAGTTGCCAGAAAAAATATGCCATATAAATGCTGAAAATAGTCATTTTTCGCCATACGTTGACCTTGTAGACATTGTTTGCCCAGTTTTTTTGGTTGCAGCCACTGAAGCACAGTTGCCAGAAAAAATATGCCATATAAATGCTGAAAATAGTCATTTTTTGCCATATACGTTGAGTCAACGTATGGCAAAAAATGACTATTTTCAGCATTTATATGGCATATTTTTTCTGGCCTCTGTGCTTCAGTGGCTGCGGCCAAAAAAACTGGGCAAACAATGCCTACAAGGTCAACGTATACACTACTACAGCGGTGGATACGGATTACGTAAAATATATTATGGCTGCTTGAAAAAAGTCACTCCGGTGTTTTTTCTGGAGACGGTAATATTATGGATATTTAGACAGAATGTGAACAAGGTCACACAGCTAGATGGCGGGTTGAAGAAAACACTGTGCAAATAATGCCTACAAGGTCAACGTATACACTACTACAGCGGTGGATACGGATTACGTAAAATATATTATGGCTGCTTGAAAAAAGTCACTCCGGTGTTTTTTCTGGAGACGGTAATATTATGGATATTTAGACAGAATGGGAACAAGGTCACACAGCTAGATGGCGGGTTGAAGAAAACACTGTGCAAATAATGCCTACAGGGCAAATAATGCCTAAAAGGTCAACTTATACACTACTACAGCGGTAGTAAAATAAAAAAAAGTAAAATAAAAAAAAAAATGAATATTAAAAAAAAAAATTAAAGTTGGTGCTGCTGAACTACTAGGAGCAGCAGATTAGCACACCAGTCCCACTCCCCAACACTGCTAGACTAATAGCACTGGGCTCTTATAGTAGTAGTAGTAGTAGTAGTAAAACAACAAAAAAATAAATAAAAGCAGTCCTTACAAGGACTACTGTTATTGCAGCAGTCAGCAGATGAGATCAGAAGCAGGACAGCTGCCCACTGCAGCTACATACAGAGCACTGCAGTAGAAGGTAGATTACTAGCCAGCAAAGCTACCTAAGCTAAAATGTCCCTCAAACCCCTGCAGACTTCTGTCCCTCCAATAACAGAGCAGTATCAAAACGATTACTAGCCAGCAAACTTTCAACTGTCCCTGAAATCACTAACAGGCAGCAGCTCTCTCCCTACACTATCTCTTCAGCACACACAGGCAGAGTGAAAAAACGCTGCAGGGCTTCGGTTTTTATAGGGAAGGGGAGTGGTCCAGGGGAGAGCTTCCTGATTGGCTGCCATGTACCTGCTGGTCTGGGGTGAGAGGGCAAAAAAAAGCGCCAACAATGGCGAACCCAAAATGGCGAACGTCGCGCGACGTTCGCGAACTTCCGGCGAGCGCGAACACCCGATGTTCGCGCGAACAAGTTCGCCGGCGAACAGTTCGCGACATCTCTAGTCCCCACACCTATACCATGCCGCTTCCCCTAGTGCAGTTATGAATTCTACATTTTGTTGGTAAATGTTTTATACAATGTAAACTCAAGATAAAGCGTTGCCAACACATTTGCTTTACCTATAAAAAATGGGTGTTTTGTAGTCCAGAATTTTTTTGAATTTGATGGATAAGAAGGGAAAAAGGCCCTGCAACTGCTGTGGGGTTCTGGAAAGAAGGGGGACGACTAAGGCCCTGACTAATGTTAGATGTTATTGATGTTAGAGAGGGTTTCTATAATGATATTGCTCTATTGCCTAGCATCTTACACCACTATGCACTATGCTGTCTGTGTTTTTTTTTTTTTGCTAGTATGTTCTTAAAAATGTGCAATTTAAAAAAAAAAAATCAGAATTTATGTAAATGGTCTAATTATGTGATACCCTTAAAAAACTAAACTCTAAATTAAAAAGTAACACTGCTTTTAAATAAGGAACACTTTAAAATGCACTCAGAACTGTCTGTAAAGAAGATATAATAAGTGGAGTTAACATTAGCTTTGAGAACATTATATTCTGAACAAACATTTAACCAACATATAATTTATATCCCAATTGATGGTTTCTGTGCTGCCTCCGAGATCACCTGATACTACCACTCTAACTGTAACAGGAAGAAGTGTTGAAGCAAAAGACACAACTCTGTCTGATAATTGGCTCATGTGACCTAACATGTATGGTTTGTTGGTGTGTTTGTTTGCACAGTGAATCGTACCATCCCAGGGCTGTCCTTATTTTTTAAAATGGCAATTTTCTATTTATGATTACCCAATGGCACATACTACTAAAAAAGTATATTATTATGAAAATGGTTTATTTACATGAAGCAGGGTTTTACATATGAGCTGTTTTATGCAATATCTTTTTATAGAGACCTACATTGTTTGGGGGGTATAGTTTTCCTTTAAGTATAATCATGTTATACTAACAGATAATTAGAGGGTGCATCCATTCATGAACATAAATGAAAATTCTCATAATGGGCCCATTGCATAGCACTTGTGTATGTTTCGGATTAAACATCAGCCTACATAGTGTACATCTAAATTCTTTATAGTTCTTCCATATTTACAATAAGATTCAATTAGTGAGGTTTAGAGGGTTACTTAACAAAGGTCGAATCTCTAAGTTATGTGAATTTGTTTTAACGCTAATAAATTGGAATGTACTCATAACTCGAATGGGAGGTTATTTATGAAAAAAGTCAATGTCCAACATTCGGTCAAATAGGAATGACCCGAAAGTTTGGATCGAATTTGAATCGAGTTTTCTTCTGAATAAAAACTTGAATGTCAGGAAGGCAATTCACATCTTCAAATGGTTCAACTGACCTCTACCATTGCTTTCTACATTAACTCGGCAGGTTTTAGGTGACGAAGTATCAAATTAGAACTGTTTTCAGGGTCAAGGTATGATAAATCTCACATTGGCAATTGTGGTTTTAAATACGAAATTGTGGTTTTAAATTTGAAATTGTGAGTTTTAACCCCCCAAAAAAATCTAAAATTAGAATTTACCATTTGAACCTTAGTGAATCTGCCCTTAGATTATTTTTCTACTTTAAATAAACTCACAATTTAAAAAACCTTGAATGTTTGCTTATTTATGAAAAAATTAAAATGTAAAAGATTAGACTGAACACAATTGTGAAAATCTTGAATACCTCAAATTTAGAAATGCACCTCCCCTGGCCTGCTTCGAATGAAAAAACTAAGCATGGGGGGGGCATTGGCTAGTCAGCTTAAAAAACCATCAGGAGAAAGTTCTTCTTTCATCATAACTATAATCTAAAACGTGACACTAAAGTCACACTGGAATGTCTTTAGTACAAAAACAATAAAAATTGACTCCTGAACAGTGTACAAAAATATTAATATATACAGAATGCAGTTTTGAAAAAAGTGTCTCTACTATAAGCCTATGTCATGTAAATAAATTGAAAAAATTGAGGTTGTGTGCTTTCTGAATTCATTTGCAAGGTTCTGTAGAACAGTCCAACACTTCCCAAACCAGGAAAGATAACTAGCTCCTGATTGTGTGTGTTTGTGAATACATTAGGGAACTATGCAGGAATGTAATATTGGTTTCTAACAGAAAAATTATTCGTAATGCCAATAAATGTTTGCATTGCCTTTGCAAGCACTTTGCCCCTCACGTAACAGTAGGTTAGAGATTGTGAATTTTAAAGTTTGCGATAGTGTGCAGTGCATGTAAAAAAACTTTAATGAAAAAATTGTTACATTTGCTCCAAACGTTTATAACACCTTTAGGCACTCATGTTTCAGAAGAATGAAGTAGGTCTGGGTGCAGGTCACATGGAAATCCATAGTGAAAGTGCTCATACTTTACTAATGCGAGGTCTACTTTTAGTGATGTTGTGCCAATATGATCTACATCCATAAAAGCATAGTTAGCATTCTGTTCCATGGAAAATATTACTTAAATATTGATTTATGGGAAAATGTAAATTGCTATATTTAACAAAGAACTATTTCTTACGTAACCTTAACATAATAAATATCTGAATGAAAAGCATGAAATAGGAGGGTGATTTAGACAAGCTGTTTGTTGACAGTGTCTTGAGATCTACTGATCACCAGCTAAAGATCTATTGATAGATCCCGATCTATCTGTTGGACACCCCTGCCATAGGGTATATATATATATATATTATTATATACTAGACCATTACAGAGTTATTACCTAGCCTAGTCATGTCTCTGATTGTTAGCCATCTATTGATGCTGGGAGTTGCAGACTAACAAGAGCTGGACCTCCAATGGTCTATCAATGTTCAAGCAGCTTGTCCCATAACTGGATCATTGTTCTCTGTCCTAAAAAAAACCCTAGAGAAGGCTCTCTGCAGCAGAGGTTCTTGGACGGAGTAAGAAAAATGTGATTTATGAGCTGGGAGGAACGTCTGTAATTATTAAAGCCTCTAATAATATAGTGTGGTTGTACTTAGCACAACTTTTGGTTGCACCATATTCATTTTCGTGCTGGCTTCTGAACTGGTAATGCGTCTTAAATAAAACATTTATCTGAACTACACTAATCTGATGGCCAGAGATGAATGAAATAACCACAGGGAGGTGGTAAAGTAGGAGAGCAAATTATCAACCGCAGTGGGCTTGGACATTTATTTATTTATTCTTCTGTGAAATAAGAATGCTATGCCTGTATGACTCCAGCTTTTTCTATATCATTTTACATTTTTAATATAAATGACTGTGTTGGGCTTGAAATTAACCTTGTAATTGAAAGGCCTAGCATACAGCTTTAAAGGAAAAGTAACACCAAAATGAAAGTATTAAAGTGGTAAAGCTGATGTGTTTCATCAGAAACACAACTATAGTGCATATAAACAAGCTGCCGTGGAGTCATGGGGACTCCACGGTAGCCACAGGATACACAACAGATAACAGATACACTCTGAAGGATCCCATTGTATACTACAACCCTAACTACTGTGTATTCTGTTCTTGAATGGCTGCCCCCATGGCTACACAGCAGCATATTTATATAAAATATAATAGATTTTCTGAAGGAAACACATCAGTTTTACCAGTGCAGGGCAACACTACATGATAATTGAAATACTTTAAAACGCTTTAATTTGTTGGTGTTACTGTGCCTTTAAAGAGAATGGAATTATTTGGTACATTGGAATTGACAGTTTATGTCTGTCTTCTGTGACTGATGCCTTTTATATTCCTTTTTATGTCTTTTATAAATAGTTAAATGTACAAACTTTGTTCTTCCAGACGCATGTTCCCTAGTTACAAAGTGAAGGTTACTGGCCTAAACCCAAAAACCAAGTACATCCTTCTCATGGATATTGTGCCTGCAGATGACCACAGATACAAGTTTGCTGATAACAAATGGTGAGTTTGCTAATAACAAACGGTAAGATCTTTGTCTTTTCTACAAAAGGATCAGTACTATGATATTGGCACTACTGTATCCCCTGACACCTTTATATCAAATACTAGCCATTTACTGTGTGTTAGCCAGAACAATTTTACCCATTTGATAAAACCCTGTTGAAACAGCTTTTGACAAAAGGGAAGGTTGACTAAAACATGGTGACTGACGCCAAATTCTGACCAATGTCAAACTGCACTGCAAAGAAAATGTTTAATCTTCTATAGGAGTTAAAAAGTGTATATATACGGTATATATTTATTTATTTCATTCACTACAAATGGGTCAATATCAATTTTATTTGAACAGAATCATCAAAAAATGTGCAAAATTAACATCACTATGGATACAAATAAGCTTGTTCCAGAGGTGCTTCGCCAATGAGGCAAGTTGAGGCTGCCGCCTCAGGCGGCAGCACCCCACTAGGTACCAGGGTACCTAGGTACCTGCTCCTGGTACTTTAAGAGCGAATTTCCGGGGGAGGGGGGCCTCAGGCGGCGGAGGGGCCAGGATCACCTTGTTCCCCCAACTATTCTCCATCATATAATATACTGTTTGTTGCCATCGCTTGCTGTACAGAACAATAAGGGCCTTATTTATCCGAATTTTGCTGATTATTTTAATGAAAAAAGTCAGACCAGCAACAATCCACAACTGGATCCTATTTATTATTTAAAAATCATGATTTAATCGGATCGCAGACAAACGCGAAAAAATTGAGCAGAAATCCAAACCATCTGATTTTTTTTCTTTTTTTTTTCCGAAAGGCTTGAATTTGTTGGACTTTTTCCTAAAAAGCCCCAATTTTTTCAGATTTCTGCCTGAAAAGTCAGAAATAGTTGGATTTTCAGACTAATTCAAGGGCAGACCACAGAAACCTCCAAATAGGATAGGGACCTTTCCTAATGACATATACAACCTCGGTAGGTCTGAGATGCCGGGTTTTTGGATTCAGACTTTTTCCATCCTCAGGGTTTAATAAATCATGAAAAATTCAAGGTTTTTTTTCCCCTAAAATTTCAGATTTTATAGTAAAAAATAAATAGAAACCTTTATTAAATAACCCCCTTAGCCTTTATTAGTTAGTTGCAGTTAGAATAATGAACACATGTCTGGTTGAGAAATGGCTCACAGGCATTTCTCCACTGGCATAGTTCAGCAGACAAGAACAATAAAACCACCCATTGCTCCTTTCCAATAGGGATAGCTTGGTGGTACAATGGTTATTACTGGTGCTTGCAACACTGGCATTCTAGATTTGATTCCAGCAAGAGCACTCAATGCAATGGGTATATTCTCCTTGTGTCTGAGTGGGTTTCTTCTAGGTGCTCCAGTTTTCTGTCAAAAACAACCAGGTTAGTTGGCTCTTGATAATATTGACCATATTATGTGTAAATATGATAGGGACTTTAGATTGCAAGCTCCACTGCGAGAGGGACTGATTTGAACTATATAAAATCTCTCTAAAGCCTTGGGTCAAATGTCACCGTTATAAAAAAAATGTGAAATACATGACAGTGCTAATACTTCTGCTTCTTAGTGTGAAGCTGCCCTAACAAGCATTTTAAAGCTAAAAATCACCTGCACTGGCTTCCCACTAAAATAAATGGGAGGCACTTAAATACGCTGACAGAGAAAATGATCCAGATGCCATTAGCTTTTGGGTTACTGCACTGGTACAAAGCTTTACATTTTAAATAAATCTGCTTCAGGAAGCTGTCGAGTGTGGCCTTGCCTTAAACATTTAATATTTCATTTAAACATTATGTTTTATGTACACAACTGCTGCCATACAATTTTTATGAGCTTACATTTTTTTTTACTGACTGAGGTTGTAAATATTTGATGGACAGCAATCACAGTCTAAGCTGTGTGCTGATGTGAAGACAAGTTATGACAAATACATAAAATTGTGGCGCACAAAGATAATATTGTACCAACCTCTGCTATTAAACTGTTCATACAAAACACACATGCTCTTTTAAAAATTAAAGACAAATAAATAAACCAAGGAAGTAACCAAAAATGTGAACAACTGTAACCAACTGGAAGTTTCTAATCTGACAATTGCTTGTGAACCTACCTAGCTGGGTCTTGTAAGACCATCTTATCAGTTGAAAATCTGTCAGTTCGATAAAGTATGTCTGCGAGTCAGAGCTGTAATGTCCCATTGGGCAACTAAAATCGATCCATGTGGTACGTTAAGGCTAACGCTACCTAAAGTGAAATTATAGAAACTGTTTGCCTTGCTCAGTAGCAAATAACCGTCCTTCAATCTAAGGTGGTATAGATGAATGAAACTGGCTAGCAGGTAAACCCCATGACGTTATCCCCAGGATGCATATGGAGATTAGCTACTAATAGCATTTAGTTTCCATGAGATTATTTTAGGATATCATTCAAAAAGTAGCAGTAGCAAAACCCAACTGTAAGAAACAGATGTCTTGATCATCAAAAGGCAATTTTTGATGAGTTTCAAACCTATCTTGAAGCAATTAATAATTTCCAGTACCCCTTTAAATTAGCATATGACCATTCGAGGTGAAGATTCCCATGATGGATCTATGCTTTAGTAGAAAGGGATTAAAATGAAACTAAACATCTGGGGTCAGTATTTTCAGATGTTATAGCTTCAGCATGTGTTCCATGTAGGGTTGCCACCTAGTCAGTATCTTACCTGCCAGATCAGTAAAAATGATGCTTGATTCAAAAGTTATTAACAGGGGTGAAACATAAAAAATAATGGAAGGCCAATATTTTGTTCCGGAAAAAGTGGCAAGCCTAGTTCCAAGGAGGCAGCAGTTTGAAAAGTATTATAGCTGTAGTTCATAACTTTATAACTGCTGGAGGGAAGCATCACTATTAAATTAGCATTTCAGAAGTAAGCTGCATATGGTGTCTGTGCTTTTTTAATATGCTCTTGTTGTGAGTGTAACCCTAAATCCAGCAGTTGGTTTTGCGTTTAGTTTGTGGCACAATTTCTGATAAACAGTTCCATTGTGAGTAATAAAGAGATGCCTGACAGAAGCCGCAGAACAGTCTATAACTTTCATAGCCAGTTGGTAAGCAGAGATACTGAGAAACATTATATAATACATCTTGTTTTACTTAAGAATGGGCGTTCTGAGCATTAACAACTGTAAGGATGTGTTTTGGCTAAGAAGCAGGAAAAAAAACACTTTAACAAGAACTGTTGACAGAGGAATAAAAAGCTTCTGTGGGTAATTGTTTACTCTAGCCAATGAATTTTATAATCAAAATCACACCATGCAGTCAAGTGTGTATAGCACATTGAGAAAAGGCACATTCTGCCAGACAGGGAAAAGACTGACATATATATGTACCAAGCTGCAGAGAAGTGTGTAATGCCAAAAAAGAGGAGGAAAGTGGAAGGTCTGATACTAAATGAAGTTAAAGTTATTATAGAAGTATTATATGCACAGGTTTGCAGGATGAAGGAGGAACATTTCCTTAAGATCAACAAAGTCAATGGCGCAGATTTACTAAAGGGTGAAGTGGCCATCTTTAGAGAAAATTTAGCCAGAAAACTCATCCGCAGGGACATCGCCAGTTTACTAACAGGCATAGATGATAATTTGCTAGCGAAAGAGATCATCGCTAGAGCAGTTTCGCTCCCTATTGCCAGGCGAATTTTTGCTCAGGCGAACGATCATTACTCAAATTCATTCATTTTACAGAACGTTACCTCTTTCGCAAGAGTTTTCTTTGCCAGCTTAGACCTGGCAAACTGATACGATGAAGTTACATCCTCCTCAATCTTATGTCAGTGACATCATATCCTGTATCCTAAAAAGTCATAAAAGCTGTCGTTTTTTCATTTATTTTTTTGTGTTATTTATTTTTTTGCCCAACCATTTGAGGGGCATATGCCACATTTGTTTTAGGGTGGGCTCATGTCTAGGGCATTAGAGGAACTCTTTTGTCTTTATTTTGCTTCCTTGGACATTTGTAATAAAAAGTGGCCACTTCAAGCATTTCCACCAACATCTCTAATAAAGATGTCCATACAACCTATATGTGCCCAACCCTATTCAAATTGACCTAAGTGTAATAGTACTAATGAAATTACGCAACCAAAAGATCACTATTAATTGGTTGCACTGACGAATTAACACTAGCAAAACTTCGCCAGCGTTCGGCTGCTGAGACACAACTTTGAATTTGTGAATTAATTAAGTAAGTTTACTTTGTAATGACAAAAGTTTACTCACCTCACTAAGGTGAACAGTTTATAAAACAAAGGTGTCACGATTGGCACCCAGAATCCAGAACCAATGCTAGGCTCCCTGGTCTCGGCTCTTGCTTTCACCTTTAACAGCCGCCTTTCACCTCGGGACGAGCCCTCAGTTAATTGGATGCTGCCGGGTCTTAATAAGAGAGGAGCCAAGCTAAGGGTTCTGGACGAGCAGAGGGGCATGGTCGTTAGCAAAGTCTTTTGGGCAGAAGATCACAGTTCAAGAAGCAGACAGAAAACATAGTCAAACCAGGCCGGGTCGGTGCAGGCAGAAGTCAGACAGGCAAGGGTCAAAACCAGGATATCAATCAGAAGAGCCAGACAGGCATTGGTCGAAATACGGATTTAAGAATAGTCGGTTTTTTCAGGCAGGGGTCAGGATCACAGAAGTCAGATAAGTCAGGCAGGCAGGGGTCAAAACAGGAATCAGATACAGAAACAAACAGGATTAGCACCCAGTAACTCTCAGAGATGAACCTAATAACGGGCAACGAACACAGCCCTGAAGTCCCTTTAAATACAGTTTGAATTTGGCGCCATTGCGCGCTGACGTCACACGCCAGCGTCACTGTGCCTTTAAGAAGAGGAAGTATGTGGCGCGCCCTAGGAAGCCGGCATTAGGAAGAAGCAGAGCAGTGTGGCGGGCATCCCCGCCAGCCAACTAGACCACCAGGGTGAGTTTTCCTCACAAAAGGTGTGTGTGGGTAGTGGAATAGAAAAAAGTATAATATCCAGAATTCATAATATGTAATTCTGTCATAAAGTGACAGATTTTGTTAATGGTTAGTTGTAAGCAGGGTCATATTGATTCAACCTCAATGTCAGCTAGCAGAGATTTCACAAGAAAAATAAACTGTCAGTAATGTACAATATAAGGGTGCATACATGAACTATACCAGTAGAGTCCTGTTCATTAGAGTTTATTATAAGAATTGCAAAGATAACAGATAACAGCCCCCGGATGTATACAACAGCCTTCATCATGAAAACATCTTGACTTTAGCTTTTCTGTACAGAATAGGCCAAATTCATAAAAAAATAATCTATTGATTCACTTCGCACAGTGGTTGGGTTGGGGTCCTTCATGTAACTGAGCTTCATCTACACTTTTATTCTCTGCAGTCCATATGGTTCAACCAATGGCATGCAAACAAATATTTCTCAGTGTTCCATGAAACCATTCAGCAAATTATATCTTTCTTTTCTTGTTGTAGGTCAGTCACAGGCAAGGCTGAACCCGCTATGCCAGGGCGTTTGTATGTTCACCCAGATTCACCAGCCACGGGCACACATTGGATGAGGCAGCTAGTATCCTTCCAGAAGCTGAAGCTCACAAACAACCATCTGGATCCATTTGGACATGTAAGCAATTGAGCTTGAATGAAAGAAATTATTTGTATTTAGCACCTTTCTGTTATTCTGGAAAACTAGTCTTAATGTTAAATACTGGTGACATGAGATGGTAAAAGGATATAATAACGTTTTGCTTTTCACCTGGTAGTTGTTTTTACTGGATTTAAAAAAAAATCACAGGTCTGTTTGGGACAACAATCTTACAGACAGTCAATATCTTTACTCTTTCCTAACATTAATAGCTATGCTACTTAAAATGACATTGAAGACGTGATGTATTATTAACATGACCACTGGCCACCTAACAGATTCAGTGGTAAAAACGTATCTTTGAAGTTGCTGTTTGAATTCCATTGAAAGTATTTCTTGTTGTTCTTGCTGCCTTATCTCAGTTACATAGATACAGTGAATATGACAGCAGATAAGAACTTACTGGCACATGCACGCTTCACGTGCTTTTAAAGAGAGATGTTCCTATATGTGTCTTTCTTTTTACATTTCTGTTCTCATGATAGTCCAATGATTTGCACAGAAACGTTTGTGTAGTTAGGTTATCATGCAGATAGAGCTTTATTGCTTTGTCTGATTGTATTTATTATGACTGAAGAAGCCATTCTGTGATCAGTGCTCTGCTGCTTGAGTCTGTGGCCTCAAGAGACTTCACTTACGCAATATGATCTGAATTCAAAGGGTTCACATTACTTGACTTATGAAAACAAATATTATTGTGCTGTCCCAGGGATTAAACAGAGTTTCCTGCTCTGGTTGATGCTTTCTGCAAAAGTTATTCCAGCCCAGTTATCAAACTTGTTTCATAACAAAGCATATTGAGGAAGAGAAATAACTATATGTTATTCTTCTAGGTGCAGGGAAAGATGCAGGGAAACAAGCATTTAATTAGGGTCCCATTTATTTAACAAAAAGTAAGGACTGGGAACATGTCCAATTGGGTGCCAATTTCTACTACTACGTGTGAATCTGAGTTTTCAAATTGTGTTCTTTGGATGAGGAGTGTTTTATTTTAGAAGATGCTTTTGCACTTGTCTATAAGGCATACCTTAGCTTAGCCATACAATATGGTAGCTACCACATATATGTATTTTCAGACATGTTCTATGCACATAATCAGACGATAAGCTTATTCACCATACTTTGCTGAATTGAGGTAAAGCAGTAAGTGGGAGATAGTTCACAACCTAAACAAATTTAAAAACCTAAAGCAATAATATTTTACAGAAGCGCAATTTACTATAAATGTATTTTAAAAAAGGAATGTCTATTTGAGATCTATTTTGAGATACTGTGAATCAGATGCATAACTTCTGACTGTTCTATTTTACTTTGGTAACTGAAAGGAAGGTTAGGCTTTACTGGAAAATTGGGTAATTGATGCATCTGAATATTATCTTTGTGGATATAGGTGAGGTCAGGGGTTTCAGTTCAAGAAACTGCTAGTTTGTCTACATCAGTATGAGAGACTGTCTGTCTCTGATCTCAGGACCTAGCTGTCCAATTAGTAGCTATTGCATCAGCCTGTTTACCAGCCATCTAAAGTCCTTATTTATGAATTGCTATATACAGCATACCTACCAACATTTTGGAAATAAAAATAGGGACAAAAAAGTTTTTGCGCGTAGCGAGGCGGAAATGTTTTGACCACGCATGTTGTTGTGGCTACACCCCCTAATTACCATGTTCATTTTACAAAATTTGTCAGGGCAGGTTATGAAAGTTTGAACATATTTCTGTGTTTTTTTTCAGTTATTACAGTTTTGCTAATGAAGGTGAATTGCCCTTTAAGCCGTGAGTCTAACATTTCCCCAGGGACCGGTTATCTTATATTGTTACAATTACTTATTTGCTTATCTAGAAGTTGTTACAAAAGTATCTTATCATCTGCTGGGGCTGTTCTGGGATCTCTGCCAAAAGCCAATTAAGTTAGAAACATTGATTCTTTTTCTGGCTGTTCAGTGCAGAGAAAAACGAGACTTTCCAGTACCAATGTGGGACTGCGGGTTGAGCTGTCAAAAGAGGGACCGTCCCTCTAAAAACAGGACAGTTGGGAGGTATGATATTATACAGTAACCTTCTACCATAGGGCTAAGTACACAGTTACAGCAGCAAGATGGCAGTAAAGTTAAAGGTTCCTGGACACTATGGTGGCCATCTTCTGCCAATAGACTTTTCATGCATGTACATTTTAATCTATCATTAATATGGTGTTCCATTCTTTAACAGACCTCCTCAATTCTCTTTTATTCATAAGTTGTCAGGCAACAAATATCAGCCCTCCGCCTGGATCCCTCCCTGATTAGCCTTCCTCACCGTAGATGAAGTCCTAACTTTAATCCTATCCAAAGTCTGCCGAGATAGAATGATATTAGGCTGTTAGGGTTAGGAGGACTGAGTACCAATGGAGGAAGACTGACAACAAATGGAACATGGAGAAAGGAGCATGGATACCAACTACAATATAGAGGAGTGCTGGGAACCGATGGACAGTATTGAGAGGGGACAGAAAGCATGATATGTTCTGATAACTGTGTGTGTAAAAGTCTTAGAATTACTGTGACTCATGCATGCAGGAAGGGCCGGATTTACACAGCGGGTGCCCCTAGGCCTGCTGTCATTCGTTGCCCCTGTCCCCTCCCCTTTATTCCCACAAATTTTCAGAGCAATGGGGATTGGAGCACGGGAAGTTTATAAAACTATCATTTCTCCTGTGCATCCCCAGTGTTTCTGAACCAATGTGGGTGTGGTTGGGCACTAGGCCCGGGCCTTGGTGGCCTTTCCACAAATTCGGGCCTGCATGTAGGGCGGAAAGTGGGGCAGGGGTCCGGATGCTCTGAAATGTTTAGCATAGGTCATATATTGTTTATTTTCAAAATCCTCATTATCAATATGCCCAGGGCGGCGTAACTACAGAGGAAGCAAACTGTGTGGTCGCAGGGTGGCTCAGGAGTTATATGGGGCCAATGAGGCCCTAATTTCAGTCTTGACATTTTGTTGGTCCTATGCAGCCCCCATGCACAAAGTTTTCAACAGCTCAACAGGTATAGAGTATGTGATGTACTGCCAACTTGGAAAAAGAGTAGTCAGAATACATTGGATTTCAGTTGTCAATAAGCACATTTTCAGTACCATAACGTTACTACCATAGCACTGTTTTACTTTCAGTCTCACAGAGCAGCCCTAGGGTAGATGTATATTGGGCTCCACACAATCAGATGAGCCTTCATAAAGCCGGAGAAACAATAATGTGGATAACACAAGTACAAACATGAGTACTAGAATCAACCTGTGTTAGTTTACAGAAAGTAGACACTTTGGTTTTGGAAAATCAGAGTGCTAGTGTTTATTCCCATATTAAAAAATACAACTGCAACATTTGTACAGAATGTTTCAAATACACGACCCTCATGCTGCCCAATGACGCCTGAAACTTAAATTATGATATTAACGTTTTAATACAATTTGACCTTCAAATAGGTTTCAATCAGATGATGGAGCCATAACATGAAAGAAGTTGGACAGTAGTGGTCTATGGAATCGTTTGGCTTGGTAATGATTTGGGCTGAAATTAGAAGATGATCTATAAAAGAAATATTTATATCATTTAAGAATATTTCACTATAGATTGTTGGCTGCAAGATTTCCCAGATAATTGTACAATTTGGATAAAAGTAAACTTTCTAGCTGCAGTACTGGAATAGAAATATTAGCTATTCTGTAACCCGAGAAGTCATTTCAGGACCATTTTGCAGCAGAGAAATTACTTGAACATGCTGAGCACTGAGCCAAGTTTTTTTAAGGGAAATAGCAATTGTTGGGAGTTATTCCACAAGCAGCGTGCTGGAAACATTCTTTCAATAGCCTGGTGCAGATAGATTTCAGCAGGCAGCAGGTAAACTTCGTGATCAGACGCTAGTAAATCAGTTGATGCTGGTAGAGGCAGAGATTAAATCAGCCTCATATATCAGTGGCTGAATGAACAGGACTTTCATACACACACTGCTGCTTGGCAGAAATGAGCTCTGCGGCTTCATACGATTAATTGAATGGTTGGTCATGAAAAGGGGGAAACAAAAAGGGAAGTCTAAAGGGAGAGGGAGGAATGATGGGGGGCTGTTCGAGGATTTAACTGTGTATATAAATAGGCACATGCACAAAAATATAGGGTGTATGTCTATAAATATATCATACAACTGATATATTTTTCTATTGGCATTGCATTTTTGCCTTTTTTTTATGTCCAGAAATGTAGGTGGAAACCTTTATGCGCATATAACGACTTTGCTTTCTGTGCTGCCCTAAGGACGTTGTTATATATAGTATGTGAGTGTGAAGGCATGAGCATCTAGTACATGCTGTAATACGGCTGAAACTTAACCTCTGTGAGAGTTCACATGGGTGTCTTTGTCTCTATTAAATGAAACAGTGTGAATGCATTTATGACATCCGTATTTTAAATAATATTGTAAAAAACATATCCTTGGCAGTCACACACATTCAAGCTTTCTAGATTATTTCTAATGCTTATATACCACTGCAAACAATACTAAGGGCTGTACCTAGAACTATTTGGCACTGTAAGAAGAGAACTAATAGTTGCATTTAAGAGTGTTGGATTAAATGAAATTTAGGATGTCATATAAAAGTCGATGCAACCCTTAGGCAGTAAGTGGGCCACATCTGGCCTGCATGTATACAGCTGAATGTCTGTTGTATAAGGTAAGGAAATCCCTTGCTTAAAATAGTATTAAAGGGGAACTGTCATGTCTGTAAACTTGAAAGTGACCTGTTGTGTTTAATTTAATCTGTTTACCATTTGGCCTTTGCTATTTTTGCAATTACAGGTATGGGACCAGGGAATGCCAGGGCCTATTTTGACTCTGTCAGACCTTCGAATGGGGCAGGGACTGATGTATAATCTCTTTAAAGTGATAGCTATACATATGTGTGTGTGTGTGTAATATAATACATGTAGCAAACCTCTTATTTATAATACATATAACAAACCTCTTGTTTTGCTCCTGTTAATGGGACTATTAGTACTGGACGGCCCTGGGCTACTAGTGCCCAGGCAACCTTGTACATACAGTATGTTAGCTCTGCCTATCATTTACCTGCGTTTCTCCACAGGCTGACATCCATGTCATGTGGCCCTAGCCTAATTCCACATTGCCTTTGTTTATAGGTGTATTTTTTTTAAAAATACCTTTTTCATACGCCAGGGAAAATTCAATCCAAAGAAATGATTTTGACAGACTACAAAAAAAAATCTTTTCGTTTAGATACATACTGATGATTAACAGTTTGATATCAACCGGAAATTATGTTTCTAGTCATTTGCGTCTTAAGCTGGCCATAGATATTCAGATTTTTAAAAGATCTGATCCTCATTGTGAGACCGCGATTTTCTCAGAACGATTGTTCGATCGTACGAATTGACCATCAACTAAAAAGACCAATTTGCCAGGAAAACAAAGGGGAGCTGCCTGCTTGTCCCTGCAAACACAGATAGATTGCACTGGGACCGACAAAGATTTTTTAACCTGGCCTATCAATTTCCTGACAGATGTCGGCCGAAAAATCGTAAGATGTACGATCGTTCGAATCCCACTAACCGCACGATAATTTCGAAGGATTGGTCGGAATTCGCTAAAATCGGTCGTTCAGCAAGAAGAATCGGCGCGTCTATGGGGAGCTTTATACTATCTTGTTCTGTGTATTTGAAAATACACAGAAGAAAGAATTACAAACTGACATCAAGAGAAAGGTGTTTATTTTTACAGTCTAGCAGAAAGGGGAAGGGATCAAGGGCTGCTAATGGTGCTGAGCACTTATCTGCTGAATGTGGCTTGTGAGTATGCAGATAAGGGGAAATGACTTTGGATTTAACCTTGGAGTTCCTGGGCCTTTCACATGGAGATATCATTTAACATGTAGGAAAAGACAGTAAAGCTGCAAACTAACATTCCCATGGTCAGTGTACAGTAATTGAGTAATACTCAATAGTAAGATAGTTTGTGGCTCCCTCCTTTACTTCAAAGACTGAGACCAAAACTTACAGTTATAATAGGTCATTATGGAAACAAATGTATGGAATTACTGAAGCTAAAGCTTTTACAAAGATGTCAATGAAAAGCGAAGAGTTATACTCATAAAGAAAAACTATGCAGTGGTTGCAAGCAGCGATTTTAGCTGAACATTAAGGCTAAGGCCACACTAGGCGATATCGCCGCGATTTGACTGGCGGCGACTTGTCGCCGCGACTTTTAAGCCGCAATCGCTGGGGAAACTTTTGCGCTGGCGTCTATGGGGAATCGCGAAAAATCGCCAGCGTAAAAACACACGCGGCGATCTTTTCTCTACTGTTGCTCGAAATTGCCTCGCTAGGCGATTTCGAGCGACAATAGAAAAAAGATCGCCGCATGTGTTTTTACGCTGGCGATTCCCCATAGACGCCAGCGCAAAAGTTTCCCCAGTGATTGCGGCTTAAAAGTCGCGGCGAAAAGTCGCCGCGAGTCAAATCGCGGCGCTATCGCCTAGTGTGGCCTTAGCCTAAATGGGGACATTTCTAAACTTGGTAGATGAAAAGTTGTTAGGAGGTCTTAGAGAAGGAAATCAAATAGCTGTGTAATAAGCCATTTGGAGAATGGAGCTTTCAGGCAATGGCACATGATGAGATTTGTCATACGAGGGAATCTGAACTACACACAGGTGACAAATCTCCTGTAAATGCCTTACCATTCACTAACCTATAGCTCACTGCATGTGAAACACATTATACTGCATGTGGCAATCTGGCTAAATTGCTGGAAAATGTTGAAGATGGGCAAAAGTGGATAAAAAGGTGGACTGCAGGCAAAACATTTTTTTTTATGGGTAGGGGTTGTTAACAATTTAAAAATGCACAAAGGAATCTTAGCAAGAGTAGTTATAAGATGTGTCTAACAAAGGGCAGAATTTCACAAGTGGTATTGGAATTCATTACAGGAGTTGAATAGACCAGTAAAAGCAGAACATGTATGCAGAAGTGATTAGACGTTGGATATATAAATAGTAAAATTAGCATGTTTAAAGTTGGCTCTAGATCACTGACCCCCAACCAATGGCTCACACGTTGGGTGTTGCTCCCAGTGCCCTTTAAACCAGGTGCTTGTTTTTTAATTCCAGTCTTGGAAGCAAGTTTTGGCTGCATCGAAAACAGGTTTACTGCCATAGAGAGCTTCTGGTAGGGTGCCAGTCCACATAGGGGCCACCAAGTAGTCATTCACAGTACATACATGACACCCCCCCAGGAAATGTTTCCATGTTTGTGTTGCTCCTCTAGTCTTTTTACATTTGAATGTGGCTCATGGGTATAAAAGGTTGGGGACCCCCACTCTAGATCTAGTAACTGTCAGTAACCAAGCAGTAAATACATTACCCCATAAAACAGAGGTGTGTGAAATACGATGAAACATAGTGGTTGTTTAGCAGAAATATGGGGAGAAGCCTCATGGTTAGATAAGGAGACACCAGGTAAAACCTTGTGGAATAGTTGGAGGAGGAATTATTGTTCTTTCTACGGTCTACCTACACACAGAGGACAGTCATACAATATGTGTAAGAAGAATTTCACTGGCACACAGGAAGTCCTTTTAAATGGTATTTTGAGAGAAACTTTTTTTCACTGCAAAGCTTGTTAAGTATGCTAATTAGTTAATTGAACACTCTTTAAATCATGTCTGCACTACGTTCACACTATGCTTGACAAAGGGGTGTGTCCGCGAAACGTTGCACAAACGCATAATAAAATTGCAAGGGCTTGTCCTGCTAGTCTTCTTACCCTTGTTGTAAGGTGGCCCGATTCCTCTATCGCTGGGCAACAGGATAAGAATTTTTGGGTCTGTGTGGTGTGCGGCTTCTCCAAAGCTCTTCTGGACAGTCATACAATATGTACCAGTAATTTCCATTTGCTAAATACCAAAAAATTCCATCCATTAGTCACTGATAGCAACTTGTGTCAGCCTTTAATTATTCTAAGGTGTTAGAGGTCAGTGCTGCTTTTTGCACATACAGTTTGCAGAAAAATGTTCAGCTGACTCAACTAGGTCACCTATCATCTGTGCTTAGTGATGTCAGTTGAGTCACAACTCACTGTGACTTGTGTATTATAATGAACATTATAGAGGACCAAGCTTCCCCACTGCCAGGATGCTTTAATGAGCATGTGCAGTGTGATAAAGCGAAATACCTGAGAAAAAACCTGGTAAATTGTGAACAGTGTGTGGGGGGGGGGGGCAATCAGCCGTATGCAACAGAAGAGGTATATGTCTAGTGCCCCCCCCACTGTTGCACTCTAGCTGAGTGCTTTTTCTGCCTACCATTAGTTCCAGCCCTGATATAGAGAATAAAGTACCCCCTCTTGTAAATTATAAGGATATTATAAGTTACCGAGGAGTTTCATGACCAGATAAAAACACGGGTCATGGAACTCCGAGGTAACTTCTAATATCCTCATATTTTGCAACAGGGGGTACTTTATTCTCTATATCAGGACTGGAACTAAGTTTCAGTGAGTCATGTGACAGAAATGACATCACTACTCACCGTTTATAACTGATGACATCACTACTCACCATTAATAAGGATATAATTGACAAGATATTCATGGCTTTTGTGTATTATAAAGAAACAATGCACCCCTTTTGTAAAATATGAGGATAAAAAAGGCTTTTAATATAGTTAAAACCCTGGAACATCCGAACATCCAGTAGGAGAAATATTCAGCCAAGCACACAAAGATGTACTGCACTCATGTAAACTATTAGTGCAAAAGCATTTCAGATCAATGTATTGTAGGATGCTTTGGCAGCATTATGATGAAGTGATATCGCTCATTTGCTAAACTGATATGGAATTCTTGAATCTCAGTACATTTGAGCAAAAACACATCTTCCACACTAAACAAAGAATCAGATCCAGCTCACATCCAGTATGGGATAAGGAGTTCCAGAGACAAAGAGATCTGAGAAGAGAGGAGAGCAGAGGGCAACAGGAGGCCGGATGGAAGCGCAAGCAGCTCCTTCCAAACCACAGTTACTCTCGCAGGGGTTAAGTCACTCTTCAAAGGCTTCTTCAGATAAGTCCTGCTTTGAGCTTGTATATTTATCATAAGACAACAGGGCAAATTCTATCAGTATCCGTTAGCAAGGCTGGAAATTCCATTTCAACATATCTCGCCTGCCTTAACCCTAAACACTACAAGGAGGTATACTACACAGGGAGCTACATGTCTATTCTGTCTGTTATTATTCTAAAAATAATGTTTGTTCCATTTTGAGAATGGCAAGCAGATGTCACTAGGTAACATGTTTGCCATAACATTGTCTTAATATTGGAATATCTGTCTTGTGTTCTAACAATCCAGTATCTATAAATATAATGTATGCTTCCCTCTACAAGGAAAATAATTTAATGCTTTTCTTGTGTAATCATCTGTTAGGGTGGATTAAGTTTTGGAATGCTGGAGGCTTTTTTTTTATTGTAAAGGAAATAAATTCATCAAAATAATGTTCACAAATAAAATGATGAAGCAATAGTCACACATAGCTTATATTGGTTTCTTTTGTTGCATGTTATAAATGGAAGGTTATATCTGAAAGGAGAGACGTGCGATATGGAAATTGAATTAATTAGCTAACTAGAGTGTCAATGTGGGTATGTTAGATATAAGCCAGAGACAGATATCATGATTGTACACGTTAAGGGGACACGGCATCCCTATAGGCTTCAAGGAGCCAGAATGTAATGAAGCATGAGTTTATTTCAGCAGAATGATGGGAGGTAAGGAAGGAGCCTGGGGATGGGGCAGCTACAAGGGAGCAAGAGCTGTGCCCCTACAGTGAGCAGAGACTAAGGGAAATGGCCATTATGCCCCCTGGGAGCAAAGGTGCAGCAGTAGCCTCTCAATTAGAGTCCCTGTAATGAAATTAAAAGCCATTAGATCATTCACCGCAGAGGCCTGCAAGTTACCCACATGTCAAAGGAATTTGGCTAAGCCATTGGGATGAGAGAGGCCTTGTGAATGTCTCCCCTGTTGCAGGATGGGGTGGGGTTGGCGGGACATCTCTCCCTCTGACGCCAGTTTTTATGGTGGAGGAATATACAAAGCATCCTATGCCAACATAACTAAAAGAATGAGACTTCAGGATGATGTGAATGTATTCAAGATAAAAAAAATACTGTAAATGCGACACATTCCAGCTGTCTACTTCTGCCAAATGCAGAAGGAACTCAAACCTGTGGGTTTTTAGGCTACATAAGCCATAGCAGTGCTGCATCCAGTTTATTATTAATAAGATAATTTACTGTATATTTAAGATAACTAATCCTAATTCGTAAGATAACTAAAGTTTAAGAAACCATATCTCAAATAATAATCACTTTATTTAGCATTAGATTGTTTTAGATATCTAATCTATATAATCAGTATTGTAGATATCTTAAAGCCACGAAGTTTGATACAGAAAAAAAAACATTTTAAATATATTTATATTCTTTATTTATATTTTCATTGTAAAGTACTAAAGATAAATGTTTCATTTTTACCCATAATACCTTTCCCAAGGAAATGGATTAAAGAGGCATTAAAGAAACATCATCACCACAATCCTTAATGTTTTCAAATAGTGTCTTACAAATAATACTTATCTCGAATCATTTGTATTTATTTTTGCAAATGTTTACATTCTTTAAAAAAAATAATAGTTTCAAAAAAGAATTTGTTTTGTTTTCCCCCTCTTGTGTTTCCATGCAGCAGTTTAGCAACAGACTTTTATGAAGTTTCGGGTCATGGAGCAGCTCAGAAGGAGCTAAAGCTGCTGCTGAGAAATGCAAAAAAATAATGTATCAGAATTTTAACACTTTAGAGCAGTGGTCCCCAAATGCAGCTTGTGTTTACTGATAAGTAGTAGTTCATGGGTAGTGGGTATTTTAATAGGAAAGGTAACCTGATTAAGGGTTCTGTTACACAGCAAGATTTGTTGCCCACAGTAGCACAGATTTAATGACCCTTAATCAGGTTAACCTGGTGGCCTCAAATGCTTTCCTACTGGCAAAAATAACCCCTATGTGAACAGTGATTTTTGTATCCGGATCCGCACTCAACGAAACGTTGATACTGTTTTGGTGATAAGATAATATAAAATACTGCAGAAAATTTGTGAGTGAGTATCCGTATACAAAAATCGCTGTTGCTATGGGACCTTGCCAGGTCAACGGAGAACAAACACCACCATTGCAGCTGTAAGGGTAAGGCCAGACGAGGAGATTCGGGGAGGTTTTGTCACCTGGCGACTAATCGCCACGTCTTTTGAGTGACTATCTCCCCGAACTGCCTCAGCGTTTTTTCCCCATAGGCTGCAGCGCAAAATCGCCTGCGCTAATGCACACGCGGCGATGCGTTTTCAATAGTCGCCCAAAGTTGCAACTCTACTGGACCCTAGAATTGCACCGCTTCCAGCACAGGGTGACTGGCAGGATTGTACAGGACCCTTAGCTAAGTCAGCATAGCCCCTGAGGTACGTAATACTGGGCATTTGTAAACAGAAAACGTTACCTAAATACCTCCCAGTAATACTGACACAATTGTATACATTTTTCAATGTAAATACAGTGGCGTAACTACTTGCCAGCAGGTCCTGGTACAGGATAGGCATCCAGGCTCCCCTGTCATGCCCCCCCCCCTATGAATCACATGCTGGAGTGCTGCTGGTGTGCATGAGGTAAAATCTCCCCCTGTCCAGCTGCCCGCCATAACCGTTATCACGGCTCCGGTGGGCCCAAAGGGGGTGCGGACCTGAGTGCTATCGCACCCTTTGCACCCCTGGTATTTACGCCATTGTGTATATAATTTAATTACCAGCAAACCATGGTGCCTACATCAAAGTACCATTGTACCAGAGCCATAGATTCTAGGGGGTCATACCTTTTGCCTATTGTTTTAATCACAAATCTATGGGTTTTTTTTTTTTTACCTAAACTGGGCAGATAGAGAAACTGAAGTAACTCCATTTTTGGTAATAGAATACCAGAGCACAGAAATAAAGAGTCCATTATACAGTACCTGAGAACCACTGTTTGCCAACTACTGCTTGCAAACCATGCCTCCCACATACTGCTTAATAATGCAGTCTGTTGCAGACAAAAATGTTCAAAATTCCATATGCTGATGGAATTTAGGGAGCACTGACCTGAGATTCACATGGTTAAAATCTCCAGCGATGATAATCAGTCCATCTGGGTGAGTGTTTTGTACGTCCATGATAGCACTGTACAGTTCCCAGAGCGCATCTTTTGGAGGGACTCCTGCTTCGCTTTCCGCGCTTCCGCATACACCGTTTCTGAGTGCTTCTCCTCCCGACATTGGCCCCAGGCGAGACCGCGGCTCCCGAAGTAGGCCGAAATCTCGTAGTGTGTGCAATAAGCCATCCTTTATCGTGAGATATGCATGATTGCTGTACTGTAGGAATGTCTGGTGATTATAGACCTGGGCCTTAGTTGTTCCGACGTCCATAGCTTCACAATGAATTTTGTATGGAAACACAAACATTTGTATCAATTCTGAATACCCAGTTTTTAAAAACTGAGCACACATTTAAAAGTTTACATTTTAGAGCATTGCATACCAGTATATTAAAATGAAAACATGAAAAAAAACTGTTGCTGCAACAAAAGAAAAACATCAACCCCCCCCACCCACAAATACTTGCAGTACTGTACAGACAGATATAACCACTAATTGTTAATAATGTATTTTTAATGTATTTTTAACAGGCCTATTAATATTGTGCAGTCTGCAATTTTACATAAACAAATGGACATGGTACAGTGGGACAGAGAAGCATAGAAGGAGTTAATAAGCATTTCTGCAACAAAGTCCCCAAAACCCTTGTTTTATGTAGTATTCCAGATCCCAAGCTGGATCAGAGGAATCTGTGGCTGTCTCTGGCTCCAGGCCTCTTAAAATTCTGTTATTTTTCCAGGTTATATAAACTTTATGGATTTTCCTATTCAAAATGGAAATCTTTACAGGTTTTAATTTAGAGACTGGAATGGTATCTCTTAACATTTTTTATGTTGAAAATGTTAAATGTGTCTGGGATTAAAATGTCTCCCTATATCAATGGCATAAAACTTCCAATCTTTAAGTGACGTTGTTACTATTATTATTAGTATTAAAAAATTAAGTTAATTGTTACATGGTTCTGATATATACAAGCCTATTATGCTCACTTTTTGAAACCAAAATTAATTGTCAGATCTTGTTAAAATTGAAGATTACCCCTCAGACTTCTTCTGCAATGGTGGAAACGGTACCTGCTGTTATTATAATTCCTTTAAAAGTAAAGAAAAGTAATTTTCTCAATACAATCCAAGAAAGTTGAAATGAAAAGTTGAAAAATCCCTTATAGAGCAGCTCTCGCTCCTGCAGAATGATACAAAGTTCCACAGTATTCACAGTAGCGTTAAGACTTTCAGGATCAGTAAAAAGATAAGGACAACATGCCATGGTCTGAATCAGTAGCTGTCTGATTTTTTTAATTGAAATCCTCCACCTCTTGGATGTCCAACATTTGGTCAGGGTGCCCCTTAGTTCAGAACAAAGCTGCAGATATAGCAAAAACAAAAATTAAAGTATAGTCTTACAGCCATGATTCGAAGAATATCGTGGGCAGTAAATATGTTTTACACCAAGAGGTACATTTACTAAGCTTGAGGGAAGGATTCTTATGAAAAAACTTCGAATTTCGAAGTATTTTTTTGAGTACTTCGACCATCGAATTGGCTACTACGACCTTCGACTTCGATTCGAACAATTCAAAGTAAAAATCTTTGACTATTCGACCATTCGATAGTCGAAGTACTGTCTCTTTAAAAAATACTTTGACTACATACTTCCGCAGTTTAAACCTACCGAGGTACAATGTTAGCCTATGGTGATCTTACCCAGCACTTTTCTAAGGTTTTTTTGATCGAAGAAAAATCCTTAGAGCGATCGCTTAAAAACGGTCGAATCGTTCTATTAGAAGGATTTTATCGTTTGATCTAACGATTTTCACTTCGATCGATCGACGGATTTGCGCTAAATCCTTCTAATTCGATATTCAAATTCGAAGGATTTAACTTCGAGGGTCGAATTCGAGGGTTTATTAACCCTCGAAATTCGACCCTTGATAAATGTGCCTCCAAATCTCACCTTTACTGACCTTTAAGCTGGCCTTTCAGGTGTATTTAGGATAGGAAATAGGTTTTTGGACTTTTGAACTTTTACAACCAATAGTTCCAGACAAAAAGGTCATATATATATATATATATATATATGTATATATACATATATATATATATATACATACACATATATATATATATATATATATATATATATATATATATATATATATATATATATATATATATATATATATTAGGGATGCACCAAATCCACTATTTTGGATTCGGCCGAACCCCCGAATCCTTCGCGAAAGATTTGGCTGAATACCGAACTGAACCGAATCCTAATTAGCATATGCAAATTAGGGGTTGGAAGGGGAAAACATTTTTTACTTCCTTGTTTTGTGAAAAAAAGTCACACGATTTCCCATCCCGCCCCTATGCAAAGTAGGGTTTGGATTTGGTTCGACTGGCAGAAGGAAACGGGCGAATCCGAATTCTGCTGAAAAAGGCTGAATCCTGGCCGAATCCTGGATTGGGTGCATCCCTAATATAAATATGTGTGTGTGTGTGTGTATATATATATATATATATGTGTGTAGCGCTATAGTAAACTGCTTTATGTGAAGACTACTTTCCTTTGTGGGCTGGGACCACAGATGAGCTCTTTTTCTCAGGGGTAAGCCCTCGCAGCGGGGTGGAGGCAGGGTGTAGTGTAACTGTAACTGTGTGCAATGCACAAGAGATTGGGCGCCAGTAGTTTTATTTGCTTAAACAATAAACGGAGTTTATTAACCAAAACCAGAGTTCGCCATGGAGCATGAAACATAGAGTAAAACAGAGATCAATCAAGGTAACACAATATACTCACTGTATGTATATAGAACAACTCTCTGAGGAGTAAGGAGTACATGTACAGAACAATGCAGCTTGTTGGAAGGTATTTCCCCAATCTTCAGGATCACCTTAAATGGAACTCAGAAACTCTTACTTCCCTGAGCTTAACACTTAGGCCCTACTATGGGGTCAGTAATACCAGGGATCTTAATCCCTCGAATCTCCTCGGCGGAGCTTTGAGCTGCTCAACTAAATACCCTATCTATCACTCCTAGAGTGATCTATTAAAGGGTATAACTATCACTTCACTAAACTCAGGATGAGTTCCACCACTCCTAACCTATGTGGCCTAACAGAGGAAAGGTTCAGCAGCAATGGCCTCTACCTCATGGCTTTCAAGCCCTTTTATATTATACCACAGTGCCTCTAGCATCCACTGTGTGAACTGCAGGGATGACATAAGCACAAGGTCCCCATAAGGACCCACTGAGGTGTCCATATTACTAGGGATGTGCCTGTCTGTAATGGGTAAGGGTGTCTAAGATTTTCACATCCCTATATATATATATATATATATATATATATATATGTATTTTTATTTCCCTAAATACTGTATTTCGTACAAAGAGCACTCCTTCTCTGCTTAACTGCATTTATACTTCCTGAAAATGATGCAGGATTTCTTGACACCAGGTTTGTTTGTATTTTCTTGTAACAAATAGGGATGTAGCGAACCGCCGAGTATGTGTTCGCGAACGCCGTTCGCGAACACCGGCAAAAAATGCGAACAGTTCGCGAACTGTTCGCGAACTTCGAACATCCGAAAATCGTTCGATTCGAACGATCGTAGGATTTTTAATCGTTCGATCGAACGATTTTCGTTCGAATCGAACGAAAATCGTTCGATTTTAGCGATCGAATGGTCGAATGGTCGAACGATTTTGACGCGAACGCCTATTGGCGAACGTCGCGCGACGTTCGCGAACTTGCGGCGGACGCGAACAGCCGATGTTCGCGCGAACAAGTTCGCGGCAGAACAGTTCGCTACATCCCTAGTAACAAACATTTAATTATACTTTGCTGGCTTCTTTTTGCTAAGCTATGTTTTTGTATTATATAAAGCCAATTAAATATTGGGCTGGGTGAAAAATGTAAAACACAGATGCAAGTGCCATGTTGCCTACTCTCCTAAACGAAGCATTAGGACCTGCCTCCCTCTATGAAAGCATTTGCATCCAGGCAAATTAATAAATGAAGCCCAATGTCTATGAAAAAGAATGGGCGGGCAGGTATTTATGCAACACATCAAAAGAGTCTACAGCTGCGGAGGAGGAGAAGAAACCATTAATATAATTTCTAGACTGAGGTTTTTTTTTGCAGCATGTTTGTTACCTGTTGATACAGAATTGGTACAGTTAGACAGTAGTGATGGGCGAATTTATTCGACAGGCGCGAATTTGTGGCAAATTCTCGCAAAACCGCCTCGAAAATTCCCCGGCATAAAAAAAATGGATGTCGGCATCCGTTTTTTTGGATACCGGCGCATTTTCTCCAGCAAATGTGCCCGGCGTCCAAAAAAATGGACACAGCGTCAAAAACGACACACCGGCACTGTTTCGTAAATTCACGAATTTTTCCTGCAAAGCGAAACGCCCCAAATTCACCCATCACTATTAGACAGCAATAAGTCAACAAACTTGCTACCTATGGCGAAGGCTGGCACTGTTGGTTGTGGCTCTCTGAGGGATTCTTGCCTGACATAGCCAGTGACCACCATAGACAACATTTCTCCTGCCCATATGAAGGGGAATCACCAGCAGGCACAGTGGGATACTCTGACTGCTGTTGTGCACGTTAAAATGCCCTGTGTGCCATTGGTCTAAAGATAAGTGAAAAAGTTAAGCAGCTCTAATTTCTGTCCTCTTTATTTTTCTCATGCAGATCATCCTGAATTCAATGCACAAATACCAGCCACGGCTCCATATTGTTAAGGCAGACGAGAACAATGGCTTTGGGTCTAAGAATACGGCTTTCTGCACTCATGTATTTTCGGAGACTGCTTTTATTGCTGTCACCTCATATCAGAACCACAAGGTAAAGCTATAATCTCTGCAGCTCTGTCTTAATTTACTTTCATTTTAAGCATTCAACTAAAAAGGTTTTAGAAAATAAGGAATGAGACTTCTTTTCTTTTATCCATCATGCTTCAAATTCTTACTCTTTTAGTCATTGCCTTACTCAGATTATTACGTTAAAAATGAATAACTCACACACATCTGCTCAAGCAGACTATTCTCAATTGTAGTTCTGGAAGGAAAGATATTGCAATTTTTCCACATACAAATGTATATTAATACGTTAAGTGTGTAAGAAGATATATGAAGAACATTTGGCTTTAATGTCTATACCTAAAATGTAGTCTTGTTTTTTAAAAGGAAGCTAAAATTGTATCAGGCAGCCCAAGCCTTTGTTATGTGCCCAAAATATAGGGTGGCATATATTGGGAAATGTTGGATTAGGAGGGATACAGGGGACCAGATTTCCCTCAAGTTCAACTAAGTATGAAACCATTATATTGCTCTGTATCCTTCTAACAATATCAGTCCTTAAGGAAGCAGCATACTTCCTTATTCAACATGAGTTCGGTGAAGCGTACAGGTAATCTTCCAGCAGAATTAACTAATGGTTATCAGAAAAAAAATCCAGTCACCACAAAAGATGAGTGGTGGGTTTGTTTATAAAAAAAAAGTGCAGTAATCTCTAGTTTAACTAGCTATTAGTTTGCATTTTTCAGCCTCATTAAAAATGAATGGAAAAACTTAATTTTCGCTTGTGTGCAAGTCTGGAACTATTCTGTCCAAAGTTTAACTAAAATCAGCTATTGCTCGAAAATAAATAACCTTGTTTGCTTTTTTTTCCCCCACATTGAAATTTTCTCCCCATGTACGGCTTTATATTAAAAAACAAAATAAAGAAAAATACATTTCTAAAATAAAAAACTATGGAGAGTGTATTGTTTTAGCCTTTTTTGAGCCAGATTTTTTCAAGACTGTGATCCTTAATTATGTACATGACTTAGATCAGTGATCCCCAACCAATGGCTCGTGAGCAACATGTTGCTCTCTGACCCCTTGGATGTTGCTCCCAGTGGCCTCCAAGCAGGTGCTACTTTTTGAATTCGTGGCTTAAAGACAAGCATTAATTACATAAAACCACGTGTACTGCCAAACAGAGTCTCCTGTGGGTTTAAGTCCACAGTGGAGCTACCAATTTGCAATCACAACCCTTATTTGGAAGCCTCAGAAACTGTTTGCATGCTTATGGTGCTCTCAACATTATTTTACAATGAATGTGGCTCACAAGTAAAAAATGGTTGGGTACCTCAGACTTAGATGGATATAAAATTCAAGTGCAGGTTCCTCTGTACATGAAGTGTGTGCCATTATATACTGACTTCAGGATAAATGGGCAAGTTGTTTTGCATTTAGACACTAAGGAGCTGATTTATTAAGACTCAAGGTTCGTGTTTGGGTATTTATTGATGTAAAAGAGTTCCCTATTTTATCACTCATTTTCTGTAGGGGCTGATTTTTTTTCTCCACGTTTTATTCAAAAATTAAAAACATGGCAGTTTTTAGGTGGAAAGTTTATTTTTTGAAAAAAACACAAATATGGGGGGGGGACAAAATATGAAGTCACACTGACATGAATAGTTTGAAGAGACATCCAATATTTGCTGGAGAATAAGACAGGGGTTTAATTTACCAAAGCTAAAAGGGGTCCGGGTGCCCATGGCCCAGGCTTTAAGTTTTGGGGAGACGATGGACACTTTCTTATCTTCTCTTTGGAGCTGGCACAAGCTGGACATCACATGGAGACTGATGCAGTTAAAAGGTAGTTTATTTAAAGCAAAAACATCTGAATATGTAGTCTTACGCATTTCTAGTATTGTGGGCACTTAGTCATAGACCCGAGTGTGAACCCTGATAAAATGTAAAAGGTGACATAAAGCAGAGCGGGTGTAGTAAAGACTAAGAAATGAATTGATCAAATTTATATAATTGATCAGTTTATGCCATTAGAAAAAAAGACCCTCAATCCCTTGCATAGTAGCTTTCTCTTTAGAAATGCAGACAGGAAGCTGATTCTCCTTACAGAACACAGCAGAGAAAGAGGATAATGCGCAGTATAGGCAAGACAGAGCCATGGAAGCAAGAAAAAATCCTGTAATAATCACAACATTCTTTAAATGCAGTCTTTCCAATGTTTTATGCATGATTTCCACTGTATCAAGTCTACTGGTGTTTACACATGTTAGTGCAATCCAGTCAAAGTTTTTCTTACAGCAGGACAACTATCTGATATTTGAAATATTTGTGGCTTTGTTTACATTGGAGTAATGATTTCACAAAAAAAAATGTATGAACCCCTTGAGAAAGATACATCCATAAAAAGCTTTGGGGCCCACATCTTGCCATGGACGTTAGTTGAGCAGCACTGGCACTGAGTATGTAACTGCAGGATAAAAGAGTGAATGCAAATATCATTTTATCCCCCATTTCCAAACAAACTCTGGTTTTGAATCCCACTCCCTTATCCATTCATGCCCCGGCCCACGCGGATTCGTAAGTTGTTTCTTCACTTCCATTTTTTGCATGTAACAAAAGATCTGATCTTTATTTGATCCTGAGGTCCTCTTATGTCACAGGGCCCTGCAGGTGTAGCAAGAACTGCACCCACCATAGTTACATCCCTGAATATATGCAGCATAAAAGTGGTCTAACAGATTGTAGGGATGCATCAAATCCACTATTTTGGATTTGGCCGATCCCCCGAATCCTTAGTGAAAGATTCAGCCGAATATGCAAATTAGGGGTGGGAAGGGGAAAACATTTTTTACTTCCTTGTTTTGTGACAAAAAGTAACGCAACCTCCCTCCCCACCCCTAATTTGCATATGCAAATTAGGATTCAGATTCGGTTCGGCCGAGCAGAAGGATTCGGCCAAATCCGAATCTGCTGAAAAAGGCAGAATCCTGGCCGAAACCCGAACCAAATCCTGGATTCGGTGCATCCCGTACAGATTGTTGTATATATGTTTTATTTGTGTTTCAAAGGGAGGCTGTTTAGCTTCTTTGGTGCCAAACATGAATAATATTGCGAGAAATTATGTTCACATCAAATTGCATAAAGCTACAAAAGGGCACAGAGTATGATGAACACACAAATATGTTATGATCAAGTGTACTTTATGTACAACCTCAGGAGGTCTGAGATGCAGACTTGGATTCAGACTTTTTCCATAATCGGGGTATAATAAATCTCGGGAAAAAAAATTAGTTTTTTTTCCACTAAAAATTCCGATTTTTTTAGTACAAAGAACTCAATTTCTTTGAGTTTTGGAATTCGGACTTATTTCCTTAATCTTTGGTCTCAACTAGCAATAACTTCCATTACTAATACTGTAAGTCTTGTGGCACCAACTCTCATCAATAATCATACAACACAATCTTTCTTCTACTAATTTCATCTCTCCTGCAAAGGCTTGTCATTCACGTAAATTAGAATCGTATGCTCAATCACATAGTGTAACATGTACTGGTAAATGAAAGAATACATTGTATGTAATTCCAACACATTACAGACATGAGGCTTAATGTGGTCATTCAGTACATTGACTCTAATATTGATTTTCCACATTAATTTTACTATTTTGGATTCGGCCTAACCCCCGAATCCTTCACGAAAGATTCGGCCCAATACCGAACCGAATCCTAATTTGCATATGCATTTGCATATGGGAAGGCGAAACATTTTTTACTTTCTTGTTTTTTTTACAAAAAGTCACGCAATTTCACTCCCACCCCTAATTTGCATATGCAAATTAGGATTCGGATATGGTTCGGCCGGGCAGAAGGATTCCCGAAACCGAAATCCTGGATTCGGTGCATCCTTAATTGATATCAGTAATTATGAAATCACTGTATATACTGATAACCAAGGAAGATTGTGGAATTATCCACTTTATTTATTTTAATTTAAAGCATTTTATCTGTGTATAACACTACAATATCCTGATTTCAGTTCAATATTCTTATCAGATCACGCAGCTAAAGATAGAGAACAACCCATTTGCCAAAGGTTTTCGGGGGAGTGATGACATGGAGCTACACCGGATGTCCAGGATGCAGAGGTAACGTTTCTTTCTTGACATTAAAAACACACAACTTAGACTATTGCATATATTGCTTTACAAATCCTCTTTTTATTAATGAAATTCTGGCATTTATTTATTACTTGATTTAACATTATGGCACAGCATTCAGTTCAGGAATGGTAATAGCATAGACATGAGGATGTCTGGAGATTAGAATAATTAAATATCCATTTCAAAAAGAAAGAAGACTGAAATGGCCAACAGGATACAGAGTACTTATTCTATTTTGTCATTGCTGTACAACAGAGGTCCCCAACCTTTTTTTTACCAGTGAGCCACACCTGGTTTTGTGCTGCTAAAACTTGCCATTAAACCAGCAATTGAAAAAGAAGCATCTGCTTTGAGGCCACTGGGAGCAACATCTTGCTCAGGAGCCACTGGTTAGGGATTAGAGCCCTACAATATTCACTACAAGGTACATTGATGAACAGACACTGCAGATATCTGTAAACATTGTTAAGTGCTGAACACTCATTCCACTTTGTCTTCTCTTTAGCAAAGAGTACCCAGTAGTCCCAAGAAGCACAGTCCGTCAGAAGGTGTCCTCTAACCACAGCCCATTCTCTCAAGAAACACGCAACATTACAGGATCCTCTACCCTAAATTCCCAATACCAGTGTGAGAATGGGGTTAGCAGCACCTCCCAGGATCTTCTTCCACCTTCCAGTGCATATCCTTCCTTGCCCCATGAGTCTGCTCCTATATATCACTGCACAAAAAGAAAAGGTACGCATGTAAGAATGTAGAGTGTCAATTCATGATTGGGTTCAATGCTTTGTCCATGTTAGATACTTAAGTTGAAAAAGGATACATTTCCTTCAGGTGCAGGATTGGACTGGGTCAGCGGGACAACAATTCTTAGGGGCATTTGCCCGGGGTGCCCTTAGGCTAGAGGGAGGAGGGAGGGGGTCTATGTAGGGTAGGGGGTAGGGTTTTTTAACATTAGGGTTGAATTCTCCTTTAACCCTTATTCTTTTTATCCCTATACTATTACAAATATTTTCCATAATGGCCTCGGTTAATAGTTTACAGAGATCGAGGCTTTATTAAATTCTGCCCACAAATATACAACTAAAATATACCATATGTATAAGACCAGACTCAATAAGACCCGACTTAATTTAAAATTTTGTACCAAAAAAATATGTTCTGACCAGCAGCTTAAAGCCATACTGACACGTTTGTATAACAATCATAGGAACGTGTCACTATCAATTAAATGCTGCACCTGTAATCGTTCCCCTCAAAGCCCCCCTCAAAGACGCCCCTAACCCCCACAAACCTTCGTTCACCCAAACTTCCGATACTGCTAAATTATCTTCTTAACCATTTCAGTGTCGCTGGGCTGGGGGCGGCGCGATCCTTGCATAGGCTGATTATGAATGAAAACAGGAATTCAGCCTATGGAAGGATCGATCCCAGCCTAGCGTCACTGAAGCAACGTGGAAGATCTGTTAGTGGTGTCAGCCAGTCTGCAGCACACAGGTTAGCAGGGCTGGGGCGGCTTTGCGGGGAACAATTACAGGTGCAGCATTTACTTAATACTGACACGTTCCTATGATTTTTATAGGAACGTGTCAGTATCGCTTAAATGTAGAAAACCCTTCTCTCTCTTGCCAGTGGGCAGCTTTTGTGTTGACATCATTATATCAATGAAGAAAAAAAAGCAATTTAAAATTATGCTCCTTTTGTATGTATGTACCGTATGTATAACTTTATTTGTAAAGCGCTGTTAAGGAGCCGCAGAGTTGTACAATGCATAAAAGTACAATATATATAAAAAAGTATACATGGGGGGGACAAATCACATAATAAATATATACAGAATCATTGGACAAAGAGCTTAAGTGCTATTCAGTAAGAGACATAGTGGGAAGGAGGTCCCTGCCCTGCAGAGCTCACAGTCTAAGTGGATGGGAGGCTAACATACAGGTACAAATAGGAGATGAAAAAGTGCACAAGATAAGGCATAGTCAGTAGGGACAGGACTAGACTAATGATCTAGTCGTTCAAAATGTAGACTGTTAGTTTTTTTCTTGAAGGGATTAAGAGAGGATTCCTTACGGAGGAATTCAGGGATGGTATTTCAGAGGTAAGGAGCAGCAAGATAGAAGGGTTTAAGACAAGAGATGGCAGTGGAAGTGGATGGTGTGAAAAGAAGGTGACTGAGAAGAGCGGAGAAGACGACCAGGAACATATAGTGGGACAAGGGAAGAAATGTAGTTAGTAGCAGAGGAGTCGAGGGCTTTAAATGTTAGTAGAAGGGCGTTTATATGCTATCCTTTGCTTTAACAGGCAGCCACACTAAGGATTTTAGCTGGGGTTGAGCAGGTTCCCTTTTAGGAGAGAGCAGAAGGATCCTGGTAGCAGAGTTTAAGATTGATTGGTGGGGAGAGAGATGGGAGTCAGGAAGACCAGTTAGGAGGAGATTGCAATAGTCTAAACAGGATAAGATAAGGGCATGGATTAGTGTTTTGACTGTTGTTTGTGAAAGAAAGGGGCGTATCTTGGCTATATTGCACAGGAAGAAATGACAGGTTTTGGCAGTATTATTAATATCAAGTACAGAATCCTGAGGCACCCCCATATTGAGATGAACAGGAGGAGAGGATCAGTTTGCAAAAGTAACAGAGTATGATCAGTCAGAAAGGTAGGAAGAGAAAAAGGATGCAGCTTGATCATGGATACCAATTGAATGGAGAACTTGCATTAGAACAGAATGGTTAACAGTTTCAAACCAGAAGATAAGTCCAGGAGAATGAGAATAGAGTAATGCCCTTTGGCCTTAGCAGTCTGGAGATCATTTGCAACTCTACATAAGGCAGTCTCAGTGGAGTGTGCAGGTCAAAAGCCAGACTGCATAGGGTCAAGCAAATTATTGGTGCAGAGAAAGTTAGTAATATGGGAGAAGACGAGATGTTCCAGCAGTTTAGAAGCTAGCAGAAAGAGAGAGAGACAGGAAGGTAGTTAGACAAACAGGATAGGTCAAGTGTAGCCTTTTCAGAATGGGCTTGACACAGGACTGTTTGAGTAACGAGGGGAAAGTAGCAGAGGTAATAAGGAATTGAATATATGGGTAAGTACTGGAGTGAGGACAGGAGCACACTGTTTTAATAGAGATGATGGGATAGGATCAAGTGAGCAAGTTGTTGATGGAGAGGATAGGAGAAGTTTAGAGACCTCCAGCTCAGATATATGATCAAAAGAGTTTAAAATGGAAATAGAAGCTTTAGGGGGAATGAGAATATTAGTATCTGAGGGGTGGGAAAATTGTTTGTGGATAGAGTCAACTTTGCTTTCAGAGAAGTCAGCAAAGTCATGGGGGGTATGTTCAGGTGTTAGTGAATCATTTGTAGAGGGATGAAGTAGCGAGTTGAATATTGAAAACAAGCGTCGTGGGTTGGATTTGTTGTTATTTATGAGTGTATTGTAGTGCTGTTGTTTAGCCTGGGATAGGGCAGTACCAAGGCAGGCCATGAGAAATTTATAGTGGAGGAAGTCAGCTTTTGTATGGGATTTCCTCCACATGCGCTCAGCCACTCGCGTACAGGAGCGCAGAAATCGCGTCTGGTCGTTCATCCAGGGACAGGGATTACGAACACGATTGCGTTGTGGCTGCAGAGGGGCATGAGCATTGATAGCAGCAGACAGAACCTAGTTGTAGGTATTTACCAGTGAATCAGGATCAGAAGTAGTGATGGAAGAGAAGCTAGAACTGAGAGAGTCAGATAGAGCATATCAACAGAACGGGGGTTGCGAACCAGAATTTTTGGTTGAGAGTTAGCAGAGGGGGGAGTGTGCGAGATAGAAAAAGAGATAAGATGGTGATCAGAGAGAGGAAAAGGATCAATTATACCTTTTGCTCATTACCGATATAGTGGAGAAAGCAAATTCTGTTTTGTTTATTTGTTTAATTTAAAAATAACTTTAAAATCATTGAACACTGTTAGGGAGTTATTTATTAAAGTCTAAATGCAAAAAAATTTGAAAAAATTTAGTTTTTTTACTATAAAATCTGAGTTTTTTGTGAAAATGTTTTTTTCGAGATTTATTTTCCCCCGAGATTTATAATACCTCGAGAATGGAAAAAGTCAGAATCTGAAAATCCTCCATCTCAGACCTGCCAAGGTTGTATTTAAGTTAATGGGAAAGGTCCCTATCCTATTTGGAAGTCTGTGGTCTGTGCTGGATTTCACCTGAAAATCCGACTATTTTGGGCAAAAATCGGAAAAATTCATACTTTCCATGAAAAAGCATGAAGAAATAGAGTGATTCGGAGAAGAAATCCAAAAAAATCATACAATTCGAATTTTTGCTTAATTTTATCAAGTATGTCCCCAATCCGATTAAATTGTGCTTTTTTAATAATAAATAAGGTCCAATCGCGGATTTTATTTTGGTCAGACTTTATTTATTTAAGTACTCAGAAAAATTCATTTTGATAAATAAAGGCCCCCATGTTGGTCTTTAATATAATCAAAAGTTGCCTATAATTAAAATAGAATATATGGGCAGCTGTGTTTCTCTTTTTCTTTGCACACACCATGTTCATTATTTCCATATTTGGCCAAATACAGATTTCTCCACTAAAGATATGGCAGGATACAAAACCAAAATTCAACCCATAATTGGCATATTAACCTAAGGGAAAAATAAAACATCTGCATTATTTGCCACTTTCAGTTATCCATAGATTTAAATTCTGATGACGGCTTGGATTAGGTTGAGCTGAAACATAAATATCTGATACTTCAAACTTCAAAAAATGTCTAGGATTCAGTTGAATCCACGTTTTGGTGAATTCCCAGTCAGGACACAACTGAAGGTAGAGTATAATGTTGCAAATGGCAACTGTATATTAATCACAGCATTTATGTATTTTATTTCTATAGTAAGTGAAGAGCCAGCTGAACTTTCGTATAAGAAACCCTACATGGACACATCACCAAGCGAAGAGGACCCTTATTATCGTTCTGGGTACCCACAACCTTCATCCTCTTCCTCATCTAACAACTCTTTCCGCACAGAATCTGCCCAACGGCAGGCCTGCATGTATGCGAGTTCAGCACCTGCAACAGAGCCTGTACCATCCTTAGAGGACATATCTTGCAACAGCTGGTCTAGTGTGCCTTCTTACAGCAGCTGCACAGTGGGTGGAGGAATGCAGCCCATGGAGCGCCTCCCATATCAGCACTTTTCTGCTCACTTTACCTCTAGTTCCCTCATGCCCAGACTGAGTAATCATGGAAGCACACAGCCAAGTGATTCTCACTCCATGTTCCAACATCAGTCTACTCACCAGACCATTGTAAGGCAATGCAATCCTCAATCTGGGTTACAACAATCATCAGCTCTTCAGTCAACTGAATTCTTGTACCCACACAGTGTTCCCCGGACCATTTCACCACACCAGTACCACTCTGTGCATGGGGTAGGTATGGCCCCAGACTGGAATGAAAACAGCTAACAGGGCAGAAATTATGTTCTTTTGGAGTGCAAGACCAATATGGTGTTTACAGAGCCATTTAATGTGGACAGATGTTTGAAGGGTGCAAGAATTTGTATACTGGAACCTTATTTCTTGATAACCTCAAAAACATTGATCCACTTTCTTCCTAAACTCTTGCTTTGTGAGCCTGCATAGAAAGAAGAAGGATACAAGGCTGGAAACTTCTTTAAAGAATCCGCACTCGAAAAAACAGAGACCTCTCAAATCCTGTAGCTTTGCACTTCATGCAGCAGGCTAACAATATATTGTGGCCTCCTTGTGGAAGGACAAATAAAGCAAAAAAGGAGGTGGGGAAAGATGCACTTAATGTAAGCACCTACACAACTCTGGTGTTTGCAGTGTATTACACAGTGTGCTGTAGGAAAATGGAACAGTCTATGTAAAAACAATGATGATGCTGTGTATTCAGTCAAGGAGGACATGGAACAGTTGCTCTGGAGAAAAGCAGAGCTTGTAGTTAGATGCCTACACTTCAGAAAGTCTTTAGGAAAGAGACCAATACAAAAGAACATTAAATGTTCATCAGAAATCAGTTATTACAAAATATAAAACAGGAGGAATACAGATTAATAAACCATTGATCTGTACTGTAGAATGGTGATGGTTGCAGAGACCGCTCCTTCAGTTTTACCATAAAACAACAAATACAACCATTTCAGTATTTGATGCATGACAGCTTATATTATTGGAATGCTGTGGTCATATGTAGTACTGTTTAAAAAAAAAATAAACATTTAAGCCATTTTCCAACCAATTTGACTCTAATTTAAAGATGTTGGCTACCATCTATTTTCTACCAAGATCATCAAGAACATAAGGCAAATATGCATATCATGATCATGACAGTATAGTTTCTTTTCTGCCACAGAAATGAGTCATATCATGCCAGATACAATCTTGACAATCTAGAAGACAAATAATCCAATGTAATTAACCATCATGCCAAGTTAAATCTCAGTCCCACAATTACCTTTGTTTGTAATAAAATCTCCATAAGTTATTTTTAATTATTACTTTGTGACCCAATTGCTAAATATTTTTGACCCTTGGCTAAATCATTATCAACTGCAGCCATCCTAAAACAGGCCTGAACAATGGATCTAGCCTGCACCTCACCTCCACATAAAACAGAGTGCTTGGTTTGTCGAATGTTGTGTCATTGACCTTGTTATATAATAAAAGATAATATATTTTTGTTTTGTGTGGACTTCCTGAGTTGAATTCCTGGATAAAAATAATATGCATTTGATTTCTAACAATTGTCTAACGAGCTTTCTCTCATGTACAGGGATTTTACAAACATATTGGTGGGCTCAGCCTATGGACCAGAAGGTGAGGTTAAATCTAACAGGCAATGTTGCCCTTTGCATTTCTGGTATATAGAAATGACAGGACAGAGGCACATGCGCATCAGATCATGCTGCAAATTACTTTTTGTAAAATAAGTGATTAAGTAATTAATGCTACAGACTTTAGCCTGTGTTCATCCAAATTAAACAGAATAGCAGAAAAGCAAGTTGGTGCAACCGTGCAAGGTAGACTGAAAGATAGCAGAAAGAGTGACAGGTTACCCTTCCCAAAAATATGTTGTCTGACTTCAATCTTTCCAGGGGCGATGAGGCAGCTCCTTCAATTCCCACCCCCACTTCCCACTTATGATCTGATTGTTTGGTCTGAATGGTAAGTAATCTATGGTATAAAAACACACACACAGTACATCAGCCTGTGAACTCTCGTAAGAACATCATTTGGTTGTTTGGAAGCCTGTTCTAGTCATCTTTCATATACTAGTTACTGAGGGGCAAAGTTAAGGTGGCCATACACAGGGAGATCCGCTTGCCTCCCCGTGAGGTTCAAAATTTGGTTAGAGCTTCCTTATCTGAAAAATAAATTACAGATATATGAAAACATTGCTATATCAGCCTTTCTGCAGTAGGTTACAGACTATCTAGGGCAGTAAACAAATGTGCAGCCCTGATGGCTGGGCAGGTATTTGTGCAAGATGACAATACTGCAGTGAACCACTGGCTGACTGTGCATTTACTGGATTGTCATAGACCCATACATGACTCCGAAAACCTTTGTTTTGGACTTTGTTCCAAGTCCAAATATGAAAAAACACCATCTGAAACTTGCTGAATTCATGTAAAAGCCAATGGCAGATCCATCTGAAGAAGTTTTAACCCTCACAAAATGTTATCAGAGTTTTTTTCTGATCCAATTTGTTCGAGTTTTGTTTATTGATAATTAAGGGCAAATCGTGGATTCTACTTTGGTTGGACTTTTTTTATTTAAAAAAATCTGAAAAATTCGGATTTTTATAAATAACCCCCAACTGTCCTCTTATTCTGACACTCATTTGCTTTGAGACACTCAGACTGCTTTTTCTTGCAAAGAGCAAATCTGGATTTCTCTGTGGTAGTGCTGGAATGAATTTGGTATCTGGAACCTGTATAGGGTGATACCATAGTAGTGAAGTCAACAAGGGTGGGGACCAGCCAATGTGGCAACTTTTTTTATTTCATTACACTAAATAAATAAATGGACTTAATTGATCAAATACAATTCTGTCCTGTATTGCAGGAGTTGCATATTTTTGCACTTTTTGTCTGTTGTCCGGTACATCTATGTACTATGTACATGGTCCTAGAGCAGGGATCCCCAACCTTTTGAACCCGTGAGCAACATTTAGAAGTAAAAGGAGTTGGGGAGCAACACAAGCATAAAAAATGTTCTTGGGATGCCAAACAAGTGCTGTGATTGGCCATTTAGTAGCCCCTATGTGGATTGTCAGCCTACATTGAGGCTCTGTTTGGCAGTGCACCTGGTTTTTATACAACCAAAACTTGTCTCCAAGCCTGGAATTCAAAAATAAACACTTGCTTTGAGGCCACTGGGAGCAACATCCAAGGGTTGGGGAGCAACATGTCGCTCACGAGCTACTGGTTGGGGATCACTGTCCTAGAGGAACGTTGTTTCATTTCACTGTACTGTACAAATGTATATGGATGAAATTACAAACTCACCCTTGACTCGTGACAGCAAGCCCTATATACTGTAGCTATATAGAATAGGAAACATTTCAGTGCTTCCTAAAGTAACAATCCCATCAATAACTCCAAATGTCTGGGAAGCCAGCTGGATGACTATTCTAAAGTAACGTTAGTTCTGATCCCTTGATAGCAGCAAAACTATAATGGATTGAAAAGGTGAAGAAAACATGAATGAGTCCTGCAGCCCAGAGGTTCATGGGTTAATCATGTACTTCTCTGTCTGCTTCTCTTTCTTCTTCACAGGATTCCTAAGTGTGCAAATGGATGGAGAGCAGTTGAAAACCACATCTATCTCTCAGGGGGGCACTTACGAAGAGAGGCAGCAACGGATCTGCCAATGTTAGCCAAGAACCAGGAAATCTGGAATGTGTTCCAGACTTTATATTTTGATCGCAAGGGAAAGACCTCAGCTAACCACAGAACTCCTACCCTCTCCTCCCTGGCTAGATGCAACCATCGAATTAATGAAATGACTTGCTCAGAAAGAGGGCAAACTGTATCTGGCATAGCATCTTGTGCTGTAGAGGACCCACTACATAAAAGTGCTGAACAGTAGCACCAGAAGCTAGCAGATAAAGTTTAGTGATGTAAAAATGGGAACCTAATTATAACAGATGAAGGATGTGAAAAAGCAAAGGTGGTTTTATCTTTTCCCTATAAAAGCACTTTCCCTAAAAAAAACATTTTTTTTTAAAGAAAGCATTTGCCATAATAAATTGGTATGGGTAACAGCTGCGAAAACTACAATTCCCAGTATGGTGTGTGCTTATTTTAACATAGTATAACAGCTGATGATAAAAAGGTCTGGTGGTTCACCTTTAAGTTAAATTTTAGTATGTTATAGAGTGGCTAATTTGAAATGTTTCAATTGGTCTTCATTATTTATTTGTAATCTTTTTTTTAATTGCTTGTCTTTTTCTTCTGACTCTTTCCAGCTTTAAAATGGGGGACACTGGCCCTGTCTAAAACCAAATGCTTTGTAAAGCTACACATTTATTATTATTGCTACTTTTTTATTCATCTATTTATTCATGCCCTCTCCTATTCATATTACAGTCACTTATTAAAATCATTGTATGGTAGTTTGGACCCTAGCAACCCAATTGCTGAAAGTGCAAACTAGAGAGCTGCTGAATAAGAAAATAACTCAAAAAACAAAAATAAAAAATGAATGAAAACCAATTGCAAATTGTGTCAGAATATCACTCTCTACATCATACTAAAAGTAAACTCAAAGGTAAACAACCCCATAAAGGAGAACTCAACCACCCCACTAATAAAAATTCCTACCCAGTGTCATGTATTGCTGGTATTCGAGCCAAAGACCTTTGGGTTTCTGGCTCAGTGCCTTAACCATTTGGCCACGTGAGCAGCCGGTAGGGTTGCTTGCTATATGTTACCTGGCCTCTCCAGCTTCAGCCCAGCTGCAGCCTGTTTGGCCTCTGCAGCCCCAGCCCAGCTGCCGCCTGATGTACCTTGCCCTGACTTCACCTTGTACTGACCTTGCCTTGCCTGTTCCTGATTCTTGCTTCCTGACCCTACCTTGTACCCCCTCATCTCGCTCTGCATCTTGCCCTGCCTTTTCCAGTCCTCTCTCACTATCCTGATCTCAGTCCTCTCTCGCTATCCGCTCCAGTCTCCTTCTGCTCTAGTCTCCCTCTGCATGCTATCTTCAGTTTGATCTGATCTACGCCTGCACCGTCCCGTCCCATCCAGTCTGTTCCTGTTCCACTCCTGCTCCATTCAGTCTGTTCCTGTCCTGAGTCGTCGCCCTCTTCATCCTGCCTAGTCCAGTTCGGATCTTCGCCCTCTCCATCCTGTTCTGCTCTGCACCTAATCCAGTCTGACTCTTCGCCCTCATCAACCTGTTCCTGCCTTCCCTTTATGTGTTCCCTAGGCACATACAGCTCCTGCCTCAAGGACTCACCCTTTCTCCATCAGTCTTCACAGCACCCCCTACCTAATCCTTGACAGAATGCTCTGGACACAAGAGTCTGCAAGGGCTGTTCCTGTGTCTTCAGACCTGATTCCCAAAAAGACTAAATACTCTATTTTGACCCGAAGATACTGTGATGGCTCCCAAGTAAAATTCCAATTTTCCTGGAGGAAGTTCTGCTCCTGTCGCAGAAAGAACATTTTTTGAATGCTTCCCCAGTTGAGCAAGTTTCTGAGATCATTTTTTTCCTGCTAGAAGGTAAAGCTCGTTCCTGGGCAGAGAACTTACTGTGCAGTAAATCCCCTTTAATCTACAATACTGCTCAGTTTCTGCTGGCATTTCTAGATGAATTTGACCCAGTTCCAGGGCCTGCTATCCCTCTGCAGCCTGCCTCCGTTCCTGGGCCTGTTACCCCTCAGCAAATGGTTCCTCAGCAGCAGCTTCAGAGGGGCCTTCCCAGCAGCCACTGCTGCCTACAGCTCCAGAGGGGCCATCCCAGCAGCCGCCGCTGCCTACAGCTCCAGAGGGGCCATCCCAGGAGCCGCCGCTGCCTACTGTTCCAGTGGGGCTTCCCCAGCAGCCACAGCTGCCTACAGCTCCAGTGGGGCCTTCCCAGCAGCCGCTGCCTGTGGCTCCAGTGGAGCCTTCCCAGCAGCCGCCGCTGCCTACAGCTCCAGTGGGGCCTTCCCAGCAGCCGCCACTGTCTACAGCTCCAGTGGGGCCTTCCCTGCCACTGCCTTCAGCTCCAGAGCCAGCTCCCCAGCAGCCTCCACTGTCCACAGCTCCAGCTAGGCTTCCCCGATGACTCGCTGCCTCCTGTACCTGTGCCGGCTCCCCAGCAGCTGCCTCCCGTACCTGTGCTGGCTCCCCAGCACCTGCCTCCCTTACCTGTGCCAGCTCCCCAGCAGCTGCCTTCTGTACTTGTGCCGACTCCCCAGCAGCATCCTCCCGTACCTGTGCCGGCTCCCCAGCAGCTACCTCCTTTACCCATGCCATGTCTCATGCCCCTAGGAGGGGGCTTCTACCATGTCCTGTGCCCCTAGGAGGGGTCTTTTGCCGTGTCTTAACACAGTGACTGTAACAACTCAAAAAATAACCTCCAAAACCCCGGAACTCATGAAGGGGGCACCCGCGAGGGTGGAGTTGCCTGTATCGCTCCCAGTACCCCAGGCACTCATGTGGAGGGCACCTGTGAGGGTGGAGTTGCCTGTACCTTTGCCAGAACCCAAGGCACTCATGTGGAGGGCACCCGCGAGGGCGATTTGCCTGTACCTCTGCCAGAACCCAAGGCACTTATGAAGGGGGCACCCGCAAGGGTGGAGTTGCCAATACTGCTGCCAAGTCCCAGGGCACCCGCCAGGATGGCTCTTCCGAGTCCCAGGGCACCCACCAGGGTGGCTCTGCTAAGTTCCAGGATGGCTCTGACTATAGCATTATCTCCTAGTTGGGCACCGTGTGGGTAATTCTGCCCATAGCATTGCCAGTTCCCCAGGCGCATGAAAATATTGGTCACTGTGGTGCCTGCAAGTCGCCTTGTGAGGGGGGATACTGTCAGGTATTGCTGGGATTCGAGCCAGGGACCTTTGGGTTTCTGGCTCAGTGCCTTAACCATTTGGCCAGGTGAGCAGCCTGTAGGGTTGCTTGCGATGTTACCTGGCCTCTCCGGCCTCAGCCCAGCTGCAGCCTGATTGGCCTCTCCAGGCTCAGCCCAGCTGCCGCCTGATTAGTTCCAATCAGGGCTGACTCTGCCCTATTTAAGGTCAGCCCTCCAAACACACCTTGCCGAGCATTGTTTCCCAGACTAGCAGTGTGGCATTGTCCCTAGCTAAGGGTTTCAGCTTTTGCCTTCTTGCCTTGTTCTGTCCTACCTTGAACCTTTACTCCTTATCCTTCCTTGTTCCGTTCCTGTCTGGTCTTTCCCTCCCAGTTCTACCTTTCATCTTGCCTTAACCTATTTCAGCCTTGACCATGACCTGACCCCTGCCTTGCTTGTTCCTGATTTCTGCTTCCTATTCCACCTTGTACCTTGCCCTGACTTCACCTTTTACTGACCTTGCCTCGCCTGTTCCTGATTCTTGCTTCCTGACCCTTCCTTGTACTTGTACCCCCTCATCTTGCTCTGCATCTTGCCCTGCTCGCAATTCCTCTCTCGCTATCCTGCTCTCCAGTCCTCTCTTGCTATCCGCTCCAGTCTCCCTCTGCACTCTATCATCAGTTTGATCTGAACTACGCCTGCACCATACTGTCCCATCCAGTCTGTTCCTGTTCCACTCCTGCTCCATTCAGTCTGTTCCTGTCCTGAGTCGTTGACCTCTTCATCCTGCCTAGTCCAGTCCAGATCTTCGCCCTCTCCATCCTGTTCTGCTCTGCACCTGATCCAGTCTGACTCTTCGCCCTCATCAACCTGTTCCTGCCTTCCCTTTACATGTTCCCTAGGCACATACAGCTCCTGCCTCACCCCCTACCTAATCGTTGACACCGAGTACCCTACATAGTCCCCACTCCCTGCTCTTACACCTATAAGTGCCCCTAATCCTTTACCCACCTATATGTGCAGAGTAAGCGTGGCGGAGCTCATGGATGCCATTTTCCAGCTCTTCTAATTTCTTCAGGTCCTCTTCCTTCCCTTCAGCAATTTCTATCACTTTTGGCACATGGACAGTTGCTACAGACCAGAAGACTGCTCCAACTGTGTAGGCGCCAATACAGCACTCACTACCCAAAGAAATCCAAAGAGCCAGAAAATGACACCCAAGAAGTCCGCAGCACTTATTCTTACTTTTAAAACATGATTTAATTCACTAACTGGAATATTGTACAGGACTATGTGTGGTTTTGTGGCACAGATATTTCCTTTTCTGAACCCCTGCAGTTTGCAAGTCCCCAACCTGTCTAACCTTTACCACAAACACCTACAAGCTCGGATGTTCAGTTTATCAGTACTAGACTAAGATTCAAAATAGGCCCTGGATTTTCAAGTACAAAGAGGCACAAACAGCATCTCACAAGCCTAATAAATGGTCTATGTCAGCTTCCAGCATCCCTCTGGCTTTAACCAGAATACAGTCGGGTCTGGATGGTGTTGCCTAATGAAAAAAAAAATGCAAGAGTATTTGTGGATGCCAACAACTTTATTATAATGTCAAAACATGCAATGAATATGAAAGCAAAGATTAAAAATGTGTGGCCATTCAGTTAAATTACAGCTATAGCCCTCATTATGTCTATTATATGTTAACTAAATGGATTGATACCTTGATATGATGTAGAAGAACATAGAAGAAAGAAGGGTTTCCCTATAACATATAGATTAGAGATTCATCTGCCACTTTGCCCTGTCATGGCTTGTGAAGGAAAAAACTGAAGTACTAGTAAATCGTGACCTGACTGTAACTGAAACCAAATAGTACAAGCTGGCACACAAAGTGAGTTAAACCGGGGTCATACCACTGGTACGTTCATGGAATTTGGGAGTGTTGTCTCCCTTAAGTGTTTGAGCACCAAGCGGAATCATCCTTGAAGGGCCTGAGTGTGCACGTGACCTTCTACACTGAATGTAACTGAACCCAGGACCCACAAGGCCAAATATTACTCTCTTCTGAAGCATAAAGTTTCACAACAAGGGTGAGACATGTTGTATAATTTTACTAAAGCCTATATGTGTTGCTCGAAAACACCTGTGACCAGGCTTAACTTCAACTGGCAAACTTGGCAGTGACAAACAGACCACCATTAAGGAATGCTAACTGCTGTATTTTTAAACAGAAATTTGCCTGTCCCCATCTCACCCAAGGAAGGCATAAACAGAAGGAAAGTAGCATTTTGGCCATTACTTCAATATTTTTCAATATATATATGTATATATATATATAGTCAACTACAAGAGGTCCTCTGCACTCAACCCTATATATATATATATATATATATATATATATATATAAATAATCAGTGAAAAAGGTCCCCAAGTGGGACCGAAACGTCAGATCTAATGTTGTGTATTCAATAAAACAACACTTCATTCACTAATGGTAATGGGAGAGTGCTGATCCTTCACACCACTATCTACAATTCTACTTATCTAATAAGAAAAGAGTGTTGACACCAGCAACCATTTTGTATATATATATATATATATATATATATATATATATATATATATATATATATATATATATATATATATATATATATATATATAGTCAACTACAAGAGGTCCTCTGCACTCAACCCATTATCAATATATTTAAGACAGCGACATTTTGTGCATACTGCTACTAAAAAATGCCTTACCCTTTAAACAACACAGGGATTGTTTGTCCATATATTGCAATATATTTAAGCTGGCCAACTACGTCAAAGTCATCCCATATCTGGCCAGTCCTACGCTTAATTTTCATCTGATTCATTAAGAATTCAATGGCTTAATTATACATTTTACAAAGGGACTAAGTTTTACCTGCAACTTACTAGCTGCTTTCAAAGTAAAACTCCCAAACTTGGCTGCCCTTTTATTAGACACCAATGGGATCACCTGACTATAGCTGGGAAGGGTGGGAGCTACAACATGGAGCTGGTCACTGCTCCTGTAGAACTATAACAAACAAGGGAAAGTTGTGCTCACCACTAGAGATGTCGCGAACTGTTCGCCGGCGAACTTGTTCGCGCGAACATCGGGTGTTCGCGCTCGCCGGAAGTTCGCGAACGTCGCGCGACGTTCGCCATTTTGGGTTCGCCATTGTTGGCGCTTTTTTTTGCCCTCTCACCCCAGACCAGCAGGTACATGGCAGCCAATCAGGAAGCTCTCCCCTGGACCACTCCCCTTCCCTATAAAAACCGAAGCCCTGCAGCGTTTTTTCACTCTGCCTGTGTGTGCTGAAGAGATAGTGTAGGGAGAGAGCTGCTGCCTGTTAGTGATTTCAGGGACAGTTGAAAGTTTGCTGGCTAGTAATCGTTTTGATACTGCTCTGTTATTGGAGGGACAGAAGTCTGCAGGGGTTTGAGGGACATTTAAGCTTAGGTAGCTTTGCTGGCTAGTAATCTACCTTCTACTGCAGTGCTCTGTATGTAGCTGCAGTGGGCAGCTGTCCTGCTTCTGATCTCATCTGCTGACTGCTGCAATAACAGTAGTCCTTGTAAGGACTGCTTTTATTTATTTTTTTGTTGTTTTACTACTACTACTACTACTACTACTATAAGAGCCCAGTGCTATTAGTCTAGCAGTGTTGGGGAGTGGGACTGGTGTGCTAATCTGCTGCTCCTAGTAGTTCAGCAGCACCAACTTTAATTTTTTTTTTTAATATTCATTTTTTTTTATTTTACTTTTTTTTATTTTACTACCGCTGTAGTAGTGTATAAGTTGACCTTTTAGGCATTATTTGCCCTGTAGGCATTATTTGCACACTGTTTTCTTCAACCCGCCATCGAGCTGTGTGACCTTGTTCACATTCTGTCTAAATATCCATAATATTACCGTCTCCAGAAAAAACACCGGAGTCACTTTTTTCAAGCAGCCATAATATATTTTACGTAATCCGTATCCACCGCTGTAGTAGTGTATACGTTGGCCTTGTAGGCATTATTTGCACACTGTTTTCTTCAACCCGCCATCGAGCTGTGTGACCTTGTTCACATTCTGTCTAAATATCCATAATATTACCGTCTCCAGAAAAAACACCAAACAATGCCTACAAGGTCAACGTATGGCAGTTGTTTAAAGAGAACAGTAGATTACTAGCCAGCAAAGCTACCTAAGCTAAAATGTCCCTCAAATCCCTGCAGACTTCTGTCCCTCCAATACAGAGCAGTATCAAGCAGATTACTAGCCAGCAAACTTACTATCATCTGTCCCTGAAATCACTAACAGCTCTCCCCCTACACTATCTCTTCCAAGCACACACAGGCAGATTTTTCAGATACATTTTTGCCCTTGATCCCCCTCTGGCATGCCACTGTCCAGGTCGTTGCACCCTTTAAACAACTTTAAAATCATTTTTCTGGCCAGAAATGTCTTTTCTAGATGTTAAAGTTCGCCTTCCCATTGAAGTCTATGGGGTTCGCGAACCGTTCGCGAACCGCTCGCATTTTTGCGCAAGTTCGCAAATATGTTCGCGAACTTTTTTTCCGACGTTCGCTACATCCCTACTCACCACTATGAATTCTTAAAACACTTTGAATTAACTTCAACTCATAGTAAATGGGCCCCTTAGTGTATGAGTATATATAAGTTATGTGAGTGTATGGAGGGGTCAGTGTGTGTATGTATGTTTGCTGGGTTCATTTGGAGGGGTTGAACTTGATGGACTTTGTCTTTTTTCAGCCCAACTTATCTATGTACCTATGTATGGAAGCAATTAAATACAGCAATAACGTACAGTGCAAGGGAAATGTATAGGATTCATTTTTTCAACCTGATTTAACTATGTAACTACGTAATGATCTACATTACTCCAATAGAAAAACTAAACTGATATGTGATTCTTTTCTCCAATTGGGGGAGGTATATTAATATTACAAAAAACTAACGCTACCTCTCTGGTTCACTTAAGGTTAAATAATATAAGAATCAAGTTTGAAAAGGAAATAGTACAAGCATCTGCAGACCAGGGTTTTGTGTGATTTTAAGCAGATCCTTTCAGTGGGAAGGTCTGAAGCTCCTTAGTCCCAGAAGTTACCTAGTAGTACTTCTCTCCCTTCATCCTAGCAGAACTAGTTCCATATGGGTGTGCGGCTGCAATGTGGAATCCTGATAAATTGCCGAGTGCGTTGTGGGCACCGCCAATTGGAGAAGGAGGGAGCTGGAAAGAACACAATCCATAGCTGAGTTAAGAGAAAGAGAGGGAGGGTGGTAGACAAGAGAAGAGAGGGGGATTGTCAATTTTTCTTAGTGGCAGGAAGAATTTTTATAAACATCTGCATTACCTAAACAGACAGATGGGGGAGTGGGTAGATATTCTTTTCCAAAGGGGAGTTAGAGGGGGAGAATGAAGCCTTTCCTAAAATAAAGTTAATAAACTGTTTTTAAGCAGTGGTACTGTCAAATGCAAAGTCTGTTCATTTTTAGCTAAATGCTGACAGTTGTACCATGTTATTACATTTCCCACAAAGCCACAGATAAACCAGGACAGCTGCAGAGCCAAATGCTGATGTTTATTTACAATAATGTAAAATTTATAGTTATTGTATATAATAAAGGTTCTCCATGCCGTGCTGTGGTATACACGAAAATGCACCACACCATTGGAATACCCTTTTAAACACATCTGTGGCACGATTTATTCACACATCTTAGAATATAGTTATAGCGAGGTTTCAGACCTGCGTTAAAAGCAGTCTGTATGCCAAATCAAACTAACACCACTGCTTAATAAGCTTTAAGAAGGTCTCTTGTAAAATCAACAGTTATATTACAAGCGTACGGCAAGGTCGATTTTGGTCATTTCCTCAAAAATCCCAGTCTCCTGTTATGTCACTGGGTGTGGGGACATTAGATCCGCATAGTAAAATCTAAAAGTATATACAGAAAACTTTTATTTCCAACAACTGTAAATCAATAAAATTCGGAGCTGTTGAGCCCCAGATCAATAAAATTTGTATTTCGCTGCACCTGTGCTGAACATGTTTTGCATGTCCCTTGAACAAGAGGTTGGCTTCCAGGGGTCAGCGGTTTTTAATTACTCGCTCTCAGCATTTGGACAGCCCTATAGTGGCATACTCCAGCTAATGATAACCATGATATAATTTGCATCATTTTTCTATTAGGTACCAAGAAAATAAACATATTTATTAATGGACTACACACATCAGTGCACTATGATTTCAGTGAATAGGAGTTCCGAATTCATAAGAAGTGCAAACTAACCTAAAGTGTCAATTTTTAATATGGACTGAAGACATAGAAAAGCCAACTAGATGCAGTGATATAAATAGAGGCTCCTCTGCCCTTGGTAAAATTTGCTCTCTGGCTGAACCGTTGCCTCAGATCCCTCTACTCTCATGCCATCAGCTTGTAGCCACAAAGCCCTGCAAAGCATCAGTGGATTTTGGCTGTAGTAATGGGCACCAGTGCAGTTGCACCCCCCTGCTCCCCTCTTTGTTACTCCACTGCCTTCATGAAAGAACAGAATCAATCCAGCTTATTCAGGCACCCATAACACAATTATTCACCAATAATGTCTGCACAAAGGGGGCAACTAAGTGTCTGTGAGTGCCAACACATGGCAGAGTAGAGAGCAGCACATTGGCTTCTCTCTGCTGCAGAGAAAACACAGGTGGAGAGAACTCCAAGTTGTGTCTCATGTGACTCATAAGACACCAGACACATCGTTTGACACAAGTTTGGCATTTTAAGGCAACAGGCAAGGTAGTAATTTGCTCCCCCACCAAGGTGGCAGCTCTTTGATGAACGAGTTTATTGCAGCTAAATATCCTGCTATTAGTTAATAAACCAATTTGCCCATTTCAACCAAGAGACACTATTTCTATAGCCAGTGAAAAAACAGTATTAAAGTCTGACTTGTGATGCAGGCATTTCTATAAGGAGCCCTCTACATCACTCCCTTGTAGGTAAACGGTAATACCCTGGGTGGGGCTACCTTGAGAAAACTATGGAGGCATTCTGATCTAAGGTATTGCAGACCTGAAAGTGTTTATGGCAAGAGATACCTAGATGATGTGTTTACAGATAGCCTTGTAATAGGGCACCAGCAGATGAAAAAAACATGATAACGCCTAAGTGAAGCAAATAATACAGACAAAGGTTTCGTTTGTATGAGGCTTTACAACATATAAATACAATTCAGTTGATCTCTTTAAAAATCTCAGCTCAGTAGGTCTGGACATCATAGTAAGCAGGCATAGGCAAACCAAAGGCATGGAGCAGTGCGCATGCTTCAGGCCAAGGGTAGTGGGACCAGTATCCTTTAAGGAGAAGGAAAGGCTAAAATTATGTAAGCTTTATCAGAAAGGTCTATATAAATATACCAGTAAATCCTGCTGCTCTGAGTCCTCTGTCAAAAGAAACACAGCATTTCTTTCCTTTTATTGTGTACACATGGGCTTCTGTATCAGATTCCTGTTTTCAGCTTAAATCTCCAGGGCAGGGCTTGAGCATGCTCAGTTTGCTCCTCTCCCCCTCCCTCCTCCCATCCCTGCTGTAATCTGAGCTCAGAGCTGTAAGTGAGCAGGGAGAGACTCAGGCAGGAAGTGATGTCACACCAAGCTTTTATGGCAGCTTCTATCGTAAACAAACAGAGACAGTGTAAAGCTGTTTACTCAGGTATGGTAAACCATTCTGCAGAATAAATATAGTGTTCTAGCTTGCGCTATTGTGGCTAATCTATAGGAAATAAACTGCCACAGTAGCTTTCCTTCTCCTTTAATCATGCACGTGCACTGACATCCCACATGTATTGGGTGGTTCACCTTTAAGCTAACTTTCTGTATATAATAGAATGGTCTAAGCAATATTTCAAATGGTTGTCATTATTTATCTTTTTAAAGTTTTTAAATGATTTCCCTTCTTCTTCTGACTCCTTCCAGCTTTCCAATGGGGGTAACTGACTCGACCTTAAAACAAATGCTCTGTAAGGCTACAAATGTATTATTATTGCTACTTTTTGTTACTTGTCTTTCTATTCAGGCCTCTGCTATTCATATTCCAGTATCTAATTCAAGCCAATGCATGGTTGCTAGGGTAATTTGGACACTAGCAACCAGTCGTTTGAAACTGCAAACCGGAGAGCTGCTGAATAACAAGCTAAATAACAAGCTGAATAACTCAAAAACACAAATAATAAAATTGTTCAAAAAATTGCAAATTGTCTCAGAACATCACCCTCTATATCATACTAAATGTTAATTTAAAGATGAACAACCCCTTTAAAACAGTAACAAATAGAACTGAAGCAAATGGATTCAGATTTCCAAAATCATTTTTGGTCCATTTAATTTAGATATTTAAGGAGCTGTGTAATAAAAGGTGCAAAGTTTGCTATAGGTCAAGTCTCCAAAAGCAACTAATCTACAGGTAGTATTAACTGGTCATCCAGTTAAAAGCAGACCTATTGGCTATAGGTTACTGCATCTGGACAAACACCGTGCCTTTTGATACATAAGGGGTATACTGTGGTAGGTGTTTCATTTAGAGTTGTGGTATGGTGATAACAATTCCTGTTTTGTGGCAGCCAGCAGGTAGTGGGTTCTGCAGGCGCTGTGGATAAAGTTGGTGAATGGTGAAAATGCAGGATTGTTGACTTGGTTTGGTTCTACCCGGGTGTATCACAGTGGCCATGATGTAATACTTAAAATGAGGTTGGGACTTCCTGATGGTACTGGTGGAACTATTTCCCTTGGCAGAGCAGCAGCAGAAAGGATGGCTGGTAGCCTAGTCTGTGGGCTGGGTACAAAAGGATGGGTCCAAATCATGAATCCTTGGCCGACCCCAATATCCTGCTATTGTGGTTATTGCAAAGCTGTATACCCTTATAACTGGGGATGTGGTGCACCCTGCAGAGAACAGCTTATTTTCAGTAGCTCATAGTACAGGTCCTGATCTAGCAAAACTGAAAGTTATACTGCAATAGCTAGGTCTTCCACATTTAGATTTAACAGAGACACAGCAGCAGCCCTCCAAGTAGTGTTACTCCAACTTATGCTCTAAGCGATGTGGAATATGATTTCACTTGTGCTTTTGACTAACCAATTATGACAGCAGGTACATCTCCAATTCAAGAGCAATAAAAGCATTCCAGAAAAATTAAAAGAATTGCAGTGCAATATGTAGAATGGCAGTGTGATCCAGAGAAGCCTAATTCCCTGGTTAGTGCAGATAAAAGAGGGTTGAATATCTGCACCCGCTGCCATTGCTTTGTATAGCTGAGTCATTAGCCACATTTAAGCAGTTTGTTTATTTTTCTTGACTAGAACTAGCTAGTGGATATTGGCAAGAGGTAGTGCACCCTATGGATAGACTATGGGCCTATGGGCATGTTTAAGTTCAATCAGATCTTTCTCAAGGTTGGCCAAGTTTTACTGGTGATGTGTTAAATACTTTGCTGACACTGTGGCCCCACTGCAACAACTTGATCTTTTAGAAGGTAGAAAGAGAAAGGCTGGCACTGGTCCTCTAGTCAACATAAGGCCTCTGAAACCTTGGAACAATGGTTGGTGGCTGTTCCTGTGCTGGCTTTTATTGATTATTATCTAACATTTGGCATCCTGTTAGGCCTAGGTCTTGGCATAGCTCAAAAAAATTGGAATAAAAAGGAGCTGTGACGTATGCTAATAGCAGTTTATGCCCAATTGTGAGGAACCCTGACAATTACAACTCTTTCAAGTGGTAATAACCCTCTGGCATATGATAAAGATGAGTTTGCTGCCTCGCTCCCTTTTATTTTACCAGACATTACAAACTTGGATTGGCCACTGGGATGAAGGACAGGAGGGAGTTGAAATCCCAATGCTGTGGGTAAGGAAAAGGCTGTGCACACTTTGTATTACCTGCAAGATGTCACTGTTAATATGCTGGTATATAAATAAAACGTGTGAGCAGGGAGTTGCAGAAGCAGGACTTGGTCCTGTGGCAGGTAGTGAACAGGGTGTATAAAAGGTGTAGGTCCCTTTGTCATGTAATGGCCCATATGTTACAATGCGCATGTATTTTAATTCGGAAATTAGACCAACTGCAAATAAGACACGGCATGCTTTTCGCTGCAGCTAACACAAGCAGTAGATCAGCAATGGCTTTATTATAACACTGGGGCTTTATTAATGATTGCATGGGCAGTAGCCCATAATGGCATTTATTTCGGTGATAATGAAAAGAAACAAGAGAGATCACTTAACAATGCTTTCTCTACTATTTATAAACACCAATATGCAGAGTGCAGAAAAGCTGTTTGCAGAATTAAGATTCAATAAATGTAATCCATCCTTTAATATGACTGCCAAGGTTAAGAAGTGGGAATTGTGTGGCCCTATTCAGACAGGATGATTTTGGATTTGGATGCTTGGATCAGTGTTGGATTAGACTTGTACCCAGCCCAGTAGATCAAGACAGACCTACTTTTGGATTCCCATATTATATGTTTACCAACAAATCAGTACAAGGATATTTTACTACGAGAAACACACTCATCCATCATTTAATAAAATGTAAAAATAATTCAGACTCACCCCTGCTCGACTAAAGCTGGCCATAATTGTGCCGACAGATTGTGTGTGGGGCCCTCCGATGGGCTTCCCCAATCAATATCTGGCTGAAAGTCGGTCAAATGTAGATCGGGTAGGGTTAAAAATCCTGTCGGATCACGTATGTATCTGTTCATTGATGCGGTCCCACTGCCCATGTTGCCTTGCATTATGTTCCGATCGTTGGGACCACGATTGCATCAGCCCGATATCATCCACCTCAATGTGGGCATATTGGGGAGAGATCCGCTCATTTTGCGAAATCTCCAAACGAGCGGATCTCTACAGGTATGGCCACCTTTACTGAATATCTCAGATGCACTGCAGAGGATTTGGTGTGCTTTCATTCATGCAGAACTCCTCATACTACATTTATTCAAAGCAAAAAAGAAGAAAAAATGTAAAGCACACTTCCTCATAAAATAAAACCACTGTTTGTTAATACATTAAAAAACACAAGTGGCTGTTGTTGAATGGCCACTTAATGCATTTGCGGAACACCCCTTAATCATAGACCTATGATTAAGGGGTGTTCCCGAAATGTGTTAGGTGGCCATTCAACAGCAGCCACTTGTGTTTTTTAATATATTAATAAACAGTGTTTTTATTTTATGAGCAAGTGTGCTTTACATTTTTTCTTCTTTTGCATCATTTAATAAGATTTATCCTGCTAAGCATCAGCAAAAAAATAAGTCACAACAAAACACAACAACTGATTAAAATGACAAAGCAATTGGTTATGATAAATGTAAACGCTATTTTTTATACCAATATATTCCATATGTGGGGAAAGGGGGATGTTTGCAGGTCAGTAGCAGTATTAATCTCTCCCCTTTCCAATTGCATTCCTCCCACACAGCCCAGTCTTATCACTGTATTCCACAGTCCAGCTGCAAGGAATTATTGGGGGGGATTCAGTAGCAGCATCAAATGAGGAAAGATTTTTACAAGGTTCTTAATGGGGGTGGGGGCAACTGGTGTTGACCATGAAGTTGTTGGCTCAGCGTTAAACTTGCATTATCCTATCAAATACCACAGTAGATCAGTTTAAGAAATAAAACACAAAAATCTGTTTTTGAGCTCTGTCAGAATAAAGAAATGTAATTAGAATAGTCAATTGTAATTATTGACATGACTATATTATGATGGTATTTTTTGTAATACCATTTTTGACCTCGTGTAAGACAAAACTCAGTAAAGGAAAACCTTTAGTAATAGTCAGGCAATTTATTAATACAGAATACAACATAACAGTTTTGTCTGGGTAAGCTGTTGGAGTAACACACAGAATGTCAGCCAAGGACTTACCAAAGACCCACCTCTTGGTCCAGACGTTATATAGCTTTCAGAAGGCATTTACAGTAATTATGACAAGGGGTTCACGGAAATACCATACATGGTCCGGCGAGGAGACTTACTGGAATATATTTGTACATTGCTGTAAGATGTGCAGTTTTGCAACATAAGAGATTTCTGGTTCCAACTGTCCACAGCCTCGTAAACATCTGTTGGCTAAACATAGCCATTGTGGTACAGACAGCTATTGAGCAACACTTCAGCAAAAGGGCATAAGAGACATGCTGACACTATGCTGACACTCTGGAATTCAAGTAACAGAGTGGGGATCATTTATTTGTATGGCCTAGTATAAACTATATGAGTGACCATTGTCCACAGTAGACCATTTAGCCCTTTTTAGTCCATCCTGCCTTGGGCCCTATAGCGTTATGGCGTCATAGAGGGTGGGGGTGACAACTATCAACCCTCTGACACTAGCCATTCGTCCGTCTTAGGATTTGGACCGTTCCAGCTATCAAATTCTACTGTCATATCAAATTCTACTGTCATTCCTCTCTTGAAACATTACATATGTTTCACATTAGTAATTACAGGCACAGTAAGAGTGCTGAGAGGACCCCCAGGAACAAGGGAGGTCTATTATAAATGGGACAGTGGTGTATGCTGTTGTGAGTTACAGTTCAACTGTCGTGGCAGCACCAATACAGAAGTGCAGCTGAAAGCTGAAATCAGTGAAAAGAAAAAACAGGAAGCTAGGGAGCTACAGATACATCCTGTTTCATGAAATAACTTGGTTAAGTGCAGTTGGGAACAGAAAACCCTATAAAATGACAAAGAATATACAATATATATGTAACATGTTATAAGAGACTAATATGATACTGATTTCATTTCTATTGAAAAGTAAAAAATTATTCTTTCTTTCTTTCTTTCTTTCAAACCTCCCCACACATGGCTGAGAAAAGCTTTATCTTATAGATGTAAATCAAATGAAAGCAGAAGTTGGGGGGAGGTGCTTATAGCACAAATTCTAACGGAGAAATATAGAGCAAGTATTAATGCTAGGATGACATGGATAGACTTAATGAAACTTTCAATGGAGTTGTTTAACCAGCTATAAAATTTTACCTAATCATTTGGCATAACTGAACTGTTCTATTAAAAAATTACACTTATTGTTGCAGCTCTAAAACTTTGACTATATGACATTCAACAAACATTTCAGAAACAATATGAGTACAACCTTCTTTTTCCTATCAAAACACATACTAATCTAAAATCATACTATTTTGGTCAGCTACTCTATTTATTTGAACAACCTCTATGTTTATAGTTACATAGTTAAATTGGGTTGAAAAAAGACAAAGTCCATCAAGTCCAACCCTTCCAAATGAAAACCCAGCATCCATACACACACCCCTCCCTACTTTCACACAAATTCTATATACCCATATCTATACTAACTATAGAGCTTAGTTTATGACGGTGATAAGATTTATATTTTTTTTATAGATTTAACATTATGGGCGGGACTAGTCTTGGAATCTAGACTCTACTCAATTCTAACATTAGCACATGACAGAGTTCTATTATTATGGGGTTTATCATTTTTTCTATGTCAGTGCTGTTTACACACAACCGGCTACATATAGAGCTGAGGACCTGGGGCAATAATACAATAATAAGTAATTGCAGGAAACTTCCCTTCTAAAAACTTTTGAACCAGATACAATTTTACCTTTGTTGTTTTCATAACTAATCTAAAACTAAACATATAGAGAAAATGTTACATTATCACATTCCCATTGTTCTTATAAATTGCACACAATTTAACTATATCACATTCAATACTGTATGAATCGAAAACTTAAAATTAACCAGTTTCAATATCAGTCCATCAGTTCATTATAGGGGAAAGTCCAATCAGAGAGACATCATGGCTTTGGATAGGCATATGAAGAAATATTCAACAGTCACTTGTATTCAGTCAATGCAGCAGTCTCTGTACAGTTTTTTTTTTTTTTTTTTAGGAGTTCATAATCAGTCCATAGTTTCGATATTAGGATAGGCAAAAATGTAAAGGCATCACAGATATGAATGGCAAACTTGGAAATGGCTCTTTGTATGTATGCAGAGTTTCTTTCAATGAGTGGTGTGATCAATGGTAGTTGTTCTATTTGGAATGGATTGGAATAATCTCAACAGCTACTGATGGAATTTTGCTCAGATCACCAACCTGGAAACAAAGAGACAATGTGACAATATCTGGTGTTCTGGTAATACTGACTTATCTAATGTACTAGCTAAAAAACTCTAATGAAACTACTGTATGAACTGTCAGTAATGAGAAGTGGTTGTACATTTATGATATGAGTGAAGGGCTTTTGTTTTCTTGTGGTTAATTCAAATGGAGAGAGTCCACAACACCTGATAGGATTGTTGCAGAGAATTGACAGGACAGCTGGGAATAAATCCAACCAAATGCTGCCAGTAATTGTGTTGTTGGAAGTGGGATGGTACAAAGACACGACTCCACTTAAGATCAGTGATATTTGCAATTTTGTAACAGAATCGAAAATGTAATTGTGTAAACTATCAAATACAACCTGTACTGTTTCCTTTCTTATAACAAAATAATATTGATTAATCATAATAACCAGGAAAAACATTTAACAAGTTCTCTCTTGTATCTATATTTATATATATATATTTATATTTTTAGCCTAAATGAGAATGACATAGACCCATTATAGTAGCATCATTTATTTCTACAAATTTGGTAGTGAAATTACTGGTTATCAGACAAAATCAACAATAAATTTAAGTCACTTCTGCATTTTCTTACACTTGCAGGCTTGTGATGCAAGATACACAAGTGCAAAGATTACGGAAGAAATTTTTTTTTTTTTTTAGCAGCGGCACAAGCACATAAGCTGCATTTTTATTAACTGAAACTTATTTAATTAGAAAAAATAGTAACAACAACATAACCCACAATATAATACTCCCCTCTTGTTGTACTGCAAATGCAGTACAATAATATGAAATAATAGATTCACATCTGTCTAGAGAATAATGAAAATAATTTAACCTGTACCAATGAGTGAATCGGGTATAGAATCAAACTGCGTCAAGTTAACCTTCATGTTGGTGAAAAAGATCCAGATGCAGGAGATACAGAAAAAAAATTACAGATGAGTATGAAATGGTAAAGTTAAAAATATGTGCTGTGGTTAAAAGTTCCTGAGCCAGCTGCCTGACAAAAGAGGAAGTTACAAAACAGTGAGAGAAGTTGAGCATCTGAAATATTGTGCAACGGAGGATTCTGGGAAATGTAGTTTTTATGACAGTACCAGCAAATAGAATCCTTCTTGTTATTAATTGGACTATGAACTAGATTTCCTCTAAAGGGTGCTGTAAGTCTAATGCACCATTAAGTACTTCAGTGTGAAACAACTGACGGTGATTTATTTGGTCGTCAGGACGTATGTCTTCAGAATATTCAGGGGAAGTACTACTGTTAATAAGCTTAAAACATTCTGAACCATTAGCTCAATAAGAATCTTCATTACTGGGGGCTGCACCGTCTGTGGAACCAAAAAGTTCTGAGATTGTGTAACCCTGTATCACTCTAAAATTGCCAATAGGCACATTCAAAATGGCATTTAATTGCTCCTGGGTATCCATATAAAGGACTGGATCTAATTTTGCTGAACAGGGAGCAGAGAATAGGTGTAATGTCTCAGCTGAAGTATATGTGAGAAATATCACTTTCTATATTGGTTGGCAAAAGCCTGCTAGATCTAATGGCATGCAATTTGTATAATAAAATATTTACTCTTTCACGTATCCTTTATCTGTCACAGTAGAATTTCAAGTTGTGAGGGAAGAAAACTATCGCCTTCTGGCCAGGAAAACGCAGTCTTGTCCCCTCCACTGTGACACTTAACAAAGGCTTTGAAACTTAAAATGTTTTGGGCACTCAACTAGCATATCTAGGAGGATTGTTAGATATTCTAAACTGATGGAACATGTTTTTTTCAGATCACAAGTCAAACATAATACCCTTAGAAAACAGTTATCAATCTGACACATAAAGATAAAAAAGAGAAGTAAGTTTAGTTTGAGACAAAAAACTATAACAGAGAACATTTAAAGAGACAACACTAATATTTCTGTTCACACAAGAAAGACAAGTGGAGTGAATTAACCTTATTCACGAGTAACCCATTCACAAACAGAAATACACAAGAGAACTAATGTTACTACGAGAATAATAACAAAGAAGACAATGTTAGGATAGGATACGAATAGTGACATGATAGTCTAAGACAAAATGACAATATTTTAGTGATAGACCCATAGAACAAATATTACATTACCAGAGGTACCTACTAAAACATTTAAACAGTAAAGAGAACCAAAAACAGTAAGGCAAACATATTCATTACAGACACATCAAAGTCATATAACCGTCAAGTCAAGTCAAGTCCTTTTCTTTCTAACATACACACAAGTATTACATTCAAAATATGCTCTAACAGACCTGTGGGATGCAAAAAAGCTTAGCAGCAAGCTATTAACATTGGTTTATAAAACAAACAGGGCAAACAAACAGACATATAAACTGGAGTCACCTGCAGGAAAAAATTATGTTATACTTTTCTCTGTAATTTAGAACAGACTTACAATTGAGTGGAAAGGGAAAAAATAGGTTTGAAGTTGCAGATGGACAAAACCTAAATGTTTGTATGACTCTCGTTTTTCATCTGACAATTCAAACGGACAGGAAAGTGATTCACACTTCACACTCTACAGAATTTCCTTCAGAAAACCTACAGATGACAGTTACACTAAAGTTATTCACGCACTCAGCTAGGCAAACATTCAACATTCATGGATCCTTTTGCATACATCAAACAACATACAGTACACGTGTAATTTCTATTTCAAGATGTTTTAGACTACACTTCATGATAAGGAATAAGAGACTTACAAAATACAAAAACAGGAAGGAAACTGCGGATTCCTATCATGAATGGCAGATAATTTCAGCTGATTAACACAACAATTAACAAAACAATAGGCAAAAAGAAGAAGTTAGAAAAACATATATACCCCACCCAGGGGTACTTACGCGCGTGTATCCATCATCCGTTAAAGTAAAGCTTTACGGGGAAACCGTCCTGGAAAAGAAAATATCCACGGGTAAACTATCGACATCCGAGAACAAAGCTTCCTCGGGTACACTCCAATGGCCACAGCCTGGAGCCCTCCATTGCCTGAAAAATGACTGGAAAAAAATGAATCACAGTCGGCGGGTCACCATATGATGGTATTTTTTGTAATACCATTTTTGACCTCGTGTAAGACAAAACTCAGTAAAGGAAAACCTTTAGTAATAGTCAGGCAATTTATTAATACAGAATACAACATAACAGTTTTGTCTGGGTAAGCTGTTGGAGTAACACACAGAATGTCAGCCAAGGACTTACCAAAGACCCACCTCTTGGTCCAGACGTTATATAGCTTTCAGAAGGCATTTACAGTAATTATGACAAGGGGTTCACGGAAATACCATACATGGTCCGGCGAGGAGACTTACTGGAATATATTTGTACATTGCTGTAAGATGTGCAGTTTTGCAACATAAGAGATTTCTGGTTCCAACTGTCCACAGCCTCGTAAACATCTGTTGGCTAAACATAGCCATTGTGGTACAGACAGCTATTGAGCAACACTTCAGCAAAAGGGCATAAGAGACATGCTGACACTATGCTGACACTCTGGAATTCAAGTAACAGAGTGGGGATCATTTATTTGTATGGCCTAGTATAAACTATATGAGTGACCATTGTCCACAGTAGACCATTTAGCCCTTTTTAGTCCATCCTGCCTTGGGCCCTATAGCGTTATGGCGTCATAGAGGGTGGGGGTGACAACTATCAACCCTCTGACACTAGCCATTCGTCCGTCTTAGGATTTGGACCGTTCCAGCTATCAAATTCTACTGTCATATCAAATTCTACTGTCAATGTTTAAATGGTGATAAATATATGTAGATTATGCTCTACAATTGTTTTTCAACCTGTCGAGCTACTGTGGGCTATTTTTCAGACAACCAGAATGAGGTTACAAAAACATTATGACTGTTTTTCAGTCAACATGGATACATGCTAATACTGGCAACATAAAGTACAAAGTATTGCCTTATTATAAACAAAAAGCTAATTGGCCCAAAATGAAGACTTGTTTGCTTAAATAATTACACTACCATATTTTTGAACTTTTATGAAGACAGGTTTTTGGATATCAGATAGATATGGTGTGTGTACTATGAAACAGTATGTATAGCCTATTCACATCACAAGTCATTTTGTTTGTCAGTAAGTTCAATAAAATTACATTGTATATGGGGGAGTTGATGCAGTATGAACATATAAGTGTATAACCTGGAGAAGACATTTAGGGGGTTATTTATTAAAGTCCAATTTTTTTTTTTGTTCTGACGTTTAAAGGGGAAAACACCATTTCTCATAGGAAAAAAGACTCTTAATTTTTCATGATTCAGTAAACCCTGATGGTGTTAAAAGTCTGAATAAAAAAGTACTCCATCTCAGACCTGTTAAGTTCATGTGAAAGTCAATGGCAGATGTCCTGTTTACAATTGGAAGATATCCTGATCTGCGCTGGGTTTTGTACAATAATCCGAAGTTTGTGTTTTTCAATGAGAGTTGAAGTCTCTGAAGAAGGGCAGTGACACGAAACGCGTCAGACCTCAGGCGCTGTTTTTACCAATGTATCATGATGTGTTAATAAAAGACGTTTTTTTACCTTTCAAGAATAAGCGATTCTTCTCAAAAGACCATGGAGTGTGCCGACACAACGACTGGTGCGAGTGGTGGATACGTTCTTCTTAGTGACGGACTCAGGGCGGCTGCACCTGGGTCACAACGCCGACCGGGTAAGAACTTTAAGTAAATGATGTGCAGACTTCACATATGTGGGGAGATTTAACCACTCCAAAACAGAAGCGTTAGGTCCGGGGCTGGGTGCACCCGGGCCAAGATATACCAACGGCGATTTGGGTAGTAAGCTGATAATTAACTATGTACCGAGAGTTGGCCTAACGGATGCAGTATTAACTTGGGAACCCCAGTATGGCGCTGGATATATTTGTCTTTTTCTGGCAGTAATCGAAAAAAGTCACAGTTGCTGCGCATCAAATCCAAAAAAGTACGTTTTCGGAGACAAATCAGTATTTTTTTACGATTTTATCTAGTCTTTTTTTTCATGAAAATTTATTGATAAATAGGGGAGGGGGCAGTCTGTGCGGATTTGGTCAGAGTGGTTTTCAGAAAATAGTGAGAACATTTTGGATTTTGATAAGTGTTTTTTGTGTACACTGCTGTATTGTAGGCAAAGAAAGCTTACATCTGCATTTTTTGGGTACTTCGACCATTGAATAGACTACTACGACCTTCGACTTCGATTCAAATGATTCGAAGTAAAAATAGTTCTACTATTCGACCATTCGATAGTCGAAGTACTGTCTCTTTAAAAAAAACTTTGACTACATACTTCGGCAGTTTAAACCTACCGAGGTACAATGTGGGGACATTCCCCATCACTTTTCTAAGTTTTTTTTGATAGAAGAAAAGATAGAAGATAGAAGAAAAATCCTTCGATCGATCAATTAAAATCCTTCGAATCGTTCGATTCAAAGGATTTTATCTTTCGATCGAACAATTTTTACTTCGATCGATCGAAGGATTAGCGCAAAATGCTTCGAATTCGATAGTCGAAATCAAAGGATTTTACTTCGATGGTCGAATTCGAGGGTTTATTAACCCTCGAAATTCGACCCTTAGTAAATGTGCCCCATACTGTGCCATCTACAATTATTTTCTTTCTAACTTGACCTTTATTGTTACAGTGTGACTAGATAATAAATGGTTGAGCTGAAAGAAATCTTATTTTGTGTGTGGAAAGTCTACAGTGATTCCATTACAACCCTACCATATCTAGCTAGACTTTTTGTAGGTTACCTGAAGTTTTGGTTCCATAATAGCAGTATGGCACCTGTTGTCCATACACGTTCTGCATAACCACAAATATCACTGTTCTTTATATAAAAGAAAACAAAAGCCCATTTCATTCTATTTTAGAAAATTCAGGTAAAAAGAAGGTCTAAACAGTTTTTTGTGCCACATAAAACCTCTAGACCATAGAGGTCACAAACATGTAGATACACTTGTCACCCTAAACATATGTATTTCTCAGAGGGACCCTCTGCCACATTCCATTTCATTTGGATTAGGTTTGTCGTTTATTCTCCAAGTCAGGTACACATATTCCCTTATCCCCCCCCCCATTAGTCATGTAACCCCTCGGGACATACACCAAACACTGTGTTTTGACAGGGGACAGGCAGCTCTGCAGCTAACAGTCTGTCAGACACCATGTTCACATCAAACTGTATGGGATATAACGTGCGGCTTTATGCCCAGACACAGCTAAAGGTCAAGGAGTCCTTCCTTTCCCCTTGCATTTTAGCTGATCAATAAGCCATTAATACAACACATTTAGGAGGGGCTCTGGCATAACAACTTTAGAAAGATCCCTAGAGGAAAAAGAAAGGCAATTTAGCAACTTTTTTAAATGTTACAGTGTAAAGCCTCTCATGAGACCTTTCCATGTCTGTAGTGTGACAAAATACAGCTGATTTGTATATCTGACAGCAGTGCGATGAAGAATATTGACAGCTGTATGGTGGTCAAAGAGAAGATCACTTCAGGGCATTGGATTTTGCATTTAATTAATATGCATTCAAATGTTCACTATCACTCCAAGGGGAACTAATAGCACAACGCATGGTGGGTTTATTATTGAACAAAGGAATAGGATGTGGTTTTTTTTGTTGGTAAAAAGGTTTGCAAAGTAGCTGTTCTCCCAAACACAAATAAAAACACTTTAAAGTAGCACTATGGATATCTCTTAATAACTGTGATTTGTTGCTGTAACAGTTTGCTGTAATTACATGCTACAAAGGTAAAACCCATATTTAATAAAAGGCACACAGTTTGCCCATAGCCCATACCAACAATATGATGTTTAATTTGAGCAATAAATATTAACCAAAGATAAAAGCAGCACAGAAGGCCAAAGTGTAAATGCACTCACCAAGTAAAAAAGGTGCTCCAGATGCATGAGCCCCAGAAACTCAGCATAGGGAAAGGTAAATCCTGAACAGCAAAAACATGGGCAAATACTCAAAGGATTGCACAAAGAGCCACTAAAGTAAAACCTGCTGACCATTAAAATTATACACAGGGAGGACCAGCTTTATATTAAATAATGACTGCATCAAAATGCTAGAAAACATTTGTGGGGGAATGTAATAAAAGACGCAAAGAGCGAAACAATTAGCACAAATATGTAAATAAATAAAAAGTCTCATTTCGCAATGTAATATTTTTCCATTACATTGCGAATTTTAATTGCGCATTGCACACTTTTAAGAAGTGCTTGAAAGTGTCATAATCTTTTGGAGCAAACATAACAACTTTTTCAGTAAGAAGTTTTATTACATTCACTGCGCATTGGCACTAACTAAAAAATTCGCAACCTTCTTCCACTGTCGAAAGTGGTCGCTTAACAGTTTCCGGGTTCGCAGAAGCTATATTAAATTCGCAAAAAGGCAAATTTTTCCGTTACCGACTTTTATTACATTCCCCCACTTGTGCGCCATTAACCTTAATGATTTTTGCAATTGAAGCAAATGCTGATTTGATTTAAAATAAAACAATTTTGAATAAAATGGTTTGAATGGTTGAAAATAGTAATGTCCAGGTACCTCTGACTTATTTAGATCTGCAATGCTGAGAAATTCCTTGATCTCCTGGTTTCCAGTCTATCATTGTTGTCAGTGTTCCAGATGTTGCTGTGGAACAACTTTAGACACATTTTTCTACATGTGTTTACTTTACATACATTTCTTTTTCTAAAGTGTAATGTTTAATTGCTGTTGTTCGGCACCTACTAGTCTAGCCTTTCTTCAGTTTGCTGACTTAAAGATTCTCCTACAATACTAGTTGGAAGGCTATTTTATGTAAAGCAAAACAACACATTTAATTTCAGTACTTCTAATATCATTTAACAAAAGCTGACCTATACCACTGTTATAGATGCAGTAGTAATGCTGATTTTATTTTCTAAATTAGTCAAAAAAGGAGTTACTCAGGGTCACATACATTCCAGCTCAGTACTCAGTCTCCCTAGGCTCCTTAAGGTCGATACATAGACAGCTGGTCAAATGAAGGTCCATACTGATAGCTGTGCCAAAGACCAATCATTGCTATTGATCAGATCAAATTGGGGCAGCAGACATGGCAGTCCATTCAATATATTTTGATTCTCTTCAGCACTCACACAGTGATTGTGGACCAGCTTGGGGAAAATGTCACAGGAGACCATTGTTAGCTCTAGATTTGTATGGAATTCCCCAAGTCAGACTGTTAAGAAAGTTTGTAAGCAGGGTTGCCAACAGAAATGATGCATCCCCATAAGAAAACATTTTCTGGGTAGTAAAACACTTTTGGACAAAGTATTATTAAGCCTGGCACCACATTAAATGCCATAATTGGTGACCATTCAATTTCCGACAGACTTAAAAATAAAAAATTGGTGGCCAGGGCCCCTACCTAAATAAAGATCATTAGCGGACAAGGTAGAGCCCCCTACAAGTAAAAAAAAAAACATTGGTGGCCAGGGCCCCTACAAGTAAAAAACAAAACAAAACACTGGTGGACAGGGCCCCTTACAAGTAAAAAGAAACATTAGTGGCCAGGGCCCCCTACCTAAATAAAGGTCATTTGTGCTGAGGGCTACCTATAAGGTAAAAAAAAAAAACGTTGGTGGCCCCTACTTTTCTATTTTTTATACCTGTACATGTGACGATTTTATTGTAATAAAAACAAACAATCCAACGAACCAATGGTCACAAAAAAGATCATATTTCCACAAAGTTGTGCAGAATGCTGGCGAATCTTCGGTAGCGTTACTTCGTCAGTGCTAGCATTTCATAGCAAAGATGCGCTAGCGTTCGTTTGGTCAATTTGCATACAGCAGGTAATTTAAAGTTATAAATGTTGGTGCAAATGCATGAAGTTACCACTTTTTATTACAAATGTCCAGGGAACCTTAATAAAGACAAGAGAGTTAAAATAATGTCCTACACATGAGCCCACTGTAAAATGAATGTTCCATATGTTATAAAATGTGTGGCGAAAACCGCTCACCCAAAAAAGTCTAAGTTAGGACTTTTGCAGTTAACCCCGCTTAAAAAAAGTCACCAGCGTTTTTTGAACTTTAATGCATTTTCGGCACACAGGATATGATGTAAGTGACAGAAGATTGAGGAAGATCTAGCTGCTTTTTAGCATTTCACCTGGTCTTAGGTGGTGAAGTCAACTCAGGCGAAACGCTGAGGTAATGCTTAGTGATGGGCGAATTTGTGGCGTTTAGCTTTGTTGAAAAATTTGCGTCTCGTTTTTGACGTTTTTTTGGACTGTGGTTTTGCAAATTTATTCGCCGGCGAACCGCGGGAATTCGCCGCAAATTCACGCCTGCCGAATAAATTCACCCATCACTAGTAATGCTCAGTAAAATCCGCACTTAAGTGAATTTGCAGAGTAACGATCGTTCGCCAGAGCGAAAAGTTGTCTGGTGATAGAGTGCAAATGAACTCTAGTTACGATCACGTTCACTTGTGAATTGGCATCTGAGCCTGTTAGTGAATTGTCGATGTCCCTACGGGTGGCAACGCTGGTGAAAAGTCGCGTTAGCCACTCCACCCTTTAGTGAATCTGCCCCCATGTATCAAAGCAAATTGTCTACTTGCATGCTTCTGCTTACTAATTGTAGACACAGAAAGAAATTGTCAGTGCTCGGTCTAACTCACGCTGTGGCGTTGAACAGCTGCCATAGACACCATTGTCCCAGCGCTCAGTCTAACCCACATTCAGGAGTTGACCAGCTGCCGTAAACTATAAAAAGCCACTATTTGTACACAAAGAGAAAGAGAAAATTTTCGGTGTTTCGTGTACACATTGTCGCCAAATATTGCCTATGTAGCTTTTTTACAACAGGGAATCACTTATAGATGTACGTTAATCGCCTGGGGCTAAAAAGTTCCTTGCTTTTTCACTATAGCCCCTGAGTTAAGGGGAAGTGCACCATGGTCTTATTACTCAGTGACATGTTTACTGGGGGACTTGATTTTAAATGCACAACAAAGTTATAATGCTTATATAGTAGGAAGATTATTATTCACAGGTGTATGTTTGTTGGCTGGGCCTTAAAAGCTCCCAGCATTCCCACTACAGCTCCTGAGGGTAAGTGCACAATGGTCTTGCTTCTCAATTACACTGGTTGCTGGGGGGACTTAATTTTAAATGCACTACAAGCTCACAAACAGTGTAGGACTCACGTACAATGAGGGGCCTTGATGTGGCATGTGAGCTTACATATATTGGCCAAAGTTTGGTACTAACACCTCATTTTTTGTAATTGTTTTTAAAGGCAAACTACTAAATGTACTGCATGGTACTCCTCGGTGATACAACCCAACCACACTTTTGCATATATTGTGCAGTGGGCCTTGCTTCTTACTTTCCTGAAGTGAAATTTTTGGCAATGAATTAGCGAGAAAATGTGAATATTGTTAAATGGTGTAATGGAGTACCACATCAGTAATGCAACGGAAAAGGTTGTTGGCGATGTGTGTGTGTGTATATATTTATATATTTACAACAAACAAGGAAAAGTTGTGCTCACTATATATATATTGCATGTGACAATGACAGCAATCTTAAATCGGCCCCTTTGTGTCACAGAGAGCAGTTGTTTGTGGCTAGTCATGAGCAAATTCAATTTGATATAAATTTCCCTTTGATGTAAGAAAAATAATCATGTCTCTAGCAAATATCTACATCACTTTACCTTCATGCTGAAATTTGCACTGTGTAATTTTAAATAGAATTAGTGACTGCCCAACATATTGAATTGGAATTGAAATCTTGTTTTCCAAATATGCAAAAACATATTTCTATTTTAATGAGCCATATTATTTGTTTTAGCATAAATTGGGGAGAAATGCATCCTCATTTTAATATAATCTAGTAAGTGAACATGCATTATGACACATAATTGGCCAATCAAATATAGGCACTGTTCGAGATATTATGGTATGATTACCCCATATACATCTCAGGATTTTAACAGTATGTTTAAACAGTGGAGGCCAGGATGAGACTGGCTTCCGCTGTGCAGATTCTTGCTTTGCTATCAGCAGCAGAGAGTTTAAGAAATCACATACAGAAAACAGAGGAAAGAGTTTAATTCTTAGAAAAAAATCTTAAAGGGATACTGTCATGGGAAAACATGTTTTTTCCAAAACGCATCAGTTAATAGTGCTGCTCCAGCAGAATTCTGCACTGAAATCCATTTCTCAAAAGAGCAAACAGATTTTCTTATATTAAATTTTGAAATCTGACATGGGGCTAGACATATTGTCAGTTTCCCAGCTGCCCCAGTCATGTGACTTGTGCCTGCACTTGAGGATGGAACTACTTTCTGGCAGGCTGTTATTTCTCCTTCTTAATGTAACTGAATCAGTCTTCATTATATTGGAATCCTATAACAAAATGGAAGTATAATTTAAACTACATATAATATGAAAATATAAGCATATATTCACAAAGAAAAGTAAAACTAATATTGTAGTAGTAAATAATCAAGTAACCCCCTTTAAACCTGCTGTCGTACTTGCAACTATATTCTCACTAGGTTCATTCTGTCCTTACGTAACTCGAGCAAGAATGCTAATGTTCCACCGTTCTTATAACACAACACGACATTGTTTATCACTGGCATCATCCAGTGTTAAGAAGAGTTTCTTTTATTCCACTTTCATTTAAAAGTTTGAGATAACCTCTTCAACAGCTTCACTTTATCACCATCGCATGGGGCACACACCTACAACATAGGGAAAGCTGTCTGTGACCCTGATACAGTGGCTAGCGCAGATCTCCCCTATAGCATAGTGGGAAAATCAGACTTGGCATGACAGATTACAATGCAATTTAGGAATCTAAGCAGTCACATAAAGAGTGGGGGAATTGCAGTCTTATTCTGTAATAAAATGAATTTTGTGTTCAATATATACAGTCTGTCCGTCCATAGAGTTATGCGTCGGATGATCAAAGAGACCCAAGCTTTGAGGCTATCACATTTAGACCCCTAATGCTGGCATGTCAAAACAAGATTCCTAAAAGAAGCTTTGAGGTGGGTGCCTCGTGGGAGCCTACCCCCCTTCTTTCTGCATAACATATACAGAAAGTGGCTATTATAGCTCTCCTCTAATTCCCGATGGACATAAATGTAAACAGAAGAAACATGAGCAATATACAGAAGATTCTTGGAACTGGAAATCTCTGGGGTCCAAAGGGGACTCTCACATGCCCTATCATAATGTCTACTCCTGGTAGTAATGGACTCTGAGTTAGTCAGCTTTACAGGTGATAACTTGCATATGATTGGTCCTGTAGACAGTATATTCAATATTGATACTTATGGTACAATTCCAAGGACAGGGTTGGGCATGATAAAGGATTTTAGTACTTGGAAAGAATAATCAGTATCACTGAAACTCATAGCTTATTGCAAGGGCAGGTTTTGCTGAAGATCTAAAGGTAAAGTATACCATACTCAAAAGATTATACTGAATGTTGTTGTTGGTTTTGTTCTTCCTTTTATAGCTGCAATCTCCACAATATCGTCTTTCACTGAAAGCATGTTGACCAATAGAAAACACCAAATAATTTGTTATGATTTGCTCCAAAGTAACAAATAACAAAGATCACCTATTACAGCATCATATAATTATAATCTGGTCCCAACATATTTTATAATGGATAATCTGTAAACTGCATGGAAATGTTGAAATTATGTTATACATGCATTTTATTATTGACAGTAGGGACCTAATGGGCTGCAACCTGGCTATGTTATTTTTTTATGTCAGTACTTTAATAATAGTTAATACTGAGGAACCCAGGTTTTGTTAAACTAGAAAATCACCCCTGTCTATATCCTGAGTTAATTACTCTGTTTTATAAATGTACAGATTACACACCACATAAAGTGACCAAATGTGATCATATATGCATATGGGAAAGCAGCTGGTCATGAAATCATGGTAGAGTGGAGCTCAGCTCCTCACTTTCTGATGTTCCAAATTCCAATCCAAATGAACAGAGTGATACAAAAGTGTCCAAACCTGTGGGCACTTCAGTCGGATAGCACACAGGATCTGTCCACATATGGACACATTTTGGAGACCGTGCACTCCGTACAGACCTGCACCCAATCCTATGCTGCTGATTGCCATCCTACTCTAGAAGTTCCTCTCCATTTTGTAACCTGCAGCAACCTGTTGCAATAGGGTTGCCACCTTTTCTGAAAAAAATACCGGCCTTTCTATATATTTATCTTTTTTCCCTATTAATAACATCATTTTTACCGGCCAGGTGGCAACCCTATGTTCCAATGATGTCACAAATAGGTAAGGTTCGCAAATTGATGTCCTAGTTAGTTTGATCCTCCACATGCCTGAACCCACATCACAGGCCCAGGACTTCGGCTGCTAGAACTAATGCAAATGCTTCAGCGTAATTGCTATAACCCATGGACATAGTTCCGACAGCTTGTTAGCTCTTTTATTAATTATTTTCATTTTTTTAATGGGTCAAATGTTATGATTTCCCACCAAGCTAATACTAAGATGCGGTTAGAAGGACATGTTAGTCCTTTTTGCCTTGTTTGTTTACTGCTTATTTCCTGTTCCCTCAGTGGGTAAGATGTTTACATCCAAATTTGATTCTAACATTTTCACACTAGACGTTGAGTAAGCCAATTGTTAATGTCAGAGGCATTAAAAGAATGAGCTTGCTACTGACATATCTGGACATAACTGTGCATATCGGGGAGGAAATTCACTAAGCAAGAGTATTCAAGGTCTTCAATACCAGCTGACACTATTTTTGTATTTCTTTATAAATTACACTTATCATATATGATATACTGTTTACAGTCAATGGGGCAGATTAACTAAAGGGCGAAGTGGCCGTTGATAGCAAAAAAAAATCAGCAGAAATCCAATTTGCATGGATATCGCCAATTTACAAACAGGTGTAGAGGACAATGAAGTTGTGTGCCCTTTCGCTAGGTGAACTTCCATTGCAGCAAACGACTGTTACTCCGTGCAAATTTTCCATAACGTTACCCCTTTCACCAGCATTTCCTTTGCAACTTTAGACCTGCCAAAGTGATAAGATGATCCTGTATGCCAAAAAGTTTAAAACATTGTAAAAAAACACTGCCGTTTTTCCATATTTTAAAGTGGGATTGTATTTAAAAGTTGTAACAGTTACATTTTTTTTATTATAATATTGTCTTTGGTAAATATTTTTATCCCCATTACCAGTAAAGATTACAAAGCTACAGGTAAAACTGTCTGACACTTACATTTCCAAATCTCAAACCAGAATAAAGTTCAGTGATGTTGTGTTATGCAAAATATATATTTAAGAACACATGGTGTGAAATGAAAAATGGATAATAGAACAAACTGGCACTAGAATTAAAACACAAAGAAACTCTCTTTCTAAAGAAACATGCAGAGTGAACCAAAGACTTGTGGGATAAGACTTTTTTTTTTTAAGAGATAACAGAGCCAGTATTAACTCCCTAAATGTGAAAGTCAGTTTGAAGAATCCTATCTTGGTGGAATAGCAGAAGAGAAGCAGAGACAGATCTTAAGTGCTTCTTAGTATTGCTTTCTTTTATCAAGTTGAGATGAGACTTGAGCTATGTTTTTATCTCTAGGTGGGTGACTCCTCTCTCTCACTCCCCAGGACCGCTGACCCAGGGGTCACTGAAATGAAAGTGAAAAGCAACAGGTCCCTGGCAAAGGTCAAAGGGTGAAATGCAGCTCATCTTATTTGAAAGGTTATATAAATGACTATTATGTAGGGAAGGAACATTTCCATAGAGAAACCAAAGATCCAACCACATCTTTTTAAAGGGCGCCGATCACTTTAAAATTGTTTCCCTACCTGAGGTGCAGGCTGGCAGAGCCCACACTTCTGATGGGAAAAACAATAGAATTTTTTGAAGAAAATGCCCTTAGTGAGCAATCTGGTCTCCACACTTGGAGCTTCCAGCGAGAGCAGGAAGGTAGGATTGGGGGACACATCAACCAATGCTCTATTAAAGTAGAACTAAACCATAAAAACAAATATGAGTATATGTGTATTACTTTATTTGTAAAGCGCTGTTAAGGAGCCACACAATAATAGAGCAGAAAAAGATTACATTATGTTTTGGGGCTTCTGTACCAGCCCGAGGCAACTACAGCCCTTTAGGGAAGATCTGTACCGCCAAAGATGCCCCAGTAGCTCCCCTCTTCTTTTCTACTGATTTGATTGCACATGCTCTGTGCTGCTGTCACTAAGCTTAGGGATCAACTCACAATATACTGAATATATAAGATACAAATGTCACAATACAAAGCTGATTAGTAAATCATTTAGATTATTGGTGCATGGCAGCTCAGAAACCAGCAGCACAATTAGCATCAGAATTTAATATTCAACCCTGTAGCAGCAATTTATATGACATGAAAACCTAATATTTTACTTGATGATTTGCAATGACCCCCAAGTTTAGCTTCTCAACAGTTGCTCAAAGAGCACTTAGCATTTGTATGATCCAAGATGGAAAACTCTTGTGACAACTTTGAAGTCCTGGATCATTAATACTATAAAAATGCTGAACCTTTAAACTTGTTCAAAACATGTAGTTTATAAAATATGGCATAGCTACACATATTCATTTTTAGGGGTTAGTTCTCCTTTAAAGCACATAACAGGTACCTTGAAGTATATCTACGTGTTTGTATCATTTATTTATTCAACTAATAAACCTCTTAGTCCTCCATACTTTTTTTTACACTCTTTTTACTTCTAATCACACTCTCTGCACTAAAATAGCCAAATTCTGGCTTAAAAAGAAATTTCCTCTCCTAAATTTACCAGGGGCAATTACAACAAATTTAATTATACCATTATAATGTTCTGTCTTTAAAGTGCCGTTTTCACCTTACCCCATGGCAATAGCACCCTTGAAGAGCTTACAATCGAAAGGTCTATAATTACATACATAAATAATTTGTATAGTGCTTCAAGCTCCAAATTGTAAATTTTTTGAGGGTTTAACTTACCCAATGCATTGGGGGATCCAGGTGCTCACACCTTAAGCCTTCAGCTCAGGAAGGCACTGTGACAGAATATCAAATGAAAAAGGTTGGCACAAACTGGATCACTCTCCACGATGTAGTTAAAAAAATGTATTTATTTAGAACAACAACATCCCAAATGCCTTACGAGTTTAGTGCCTTTTGGGCACTTAATCATAGGCTGCCTATGATTAAGTGCCCAAAAGGCACGAAACGCGTAAGGCATTTGGAATGTTGTTGTTCTAAATAAATACATTTTTTAACTACATCATGGAGAGTGATCCAGTTTGTGCCAACCTTTTTCATTTGATATTCTATAATTACAGCCTTCTCTCTAACTATGTCCCATCAATTAAATTCAGTGCCATTCTCTATAAATACAATATTATATAACATTTTGTACAAATAAATGCTATTAGTTTGATAATTTCTCTTATCCACTACTCAACACTAGGGATGGGCAAATTTTTTCACCTTGTTTCGCCCCTGGAAATGACGCCCATATGTGCGTCAAAAAAAAATATTTTGCCGCATCAAAACATTTTGATGCCCATAGACTTTCGTTGCAGAAATGATGCCCATAGACATGTTTGGCGTTGCGCGTCAAAAAAAACAATGATGTGCGTCAAAAATTTCACTTTAATGGGTGTCTGTGACATTTCGCCGGCGGCTAATTTTTGGCAAAACAAAACTGGTCAAATTTGCCCCAAGCCTACTCAACACCTAATCACGCAATATAAACAACAGTGATGTAGGCATTTGATGATTACTAGATCATTAGATGACTGGAGCACCACACAATACTGCACAGACTTTCACATTGAATGTACAACACATTCCCTAATTGTTATGTGATCTGGTTATCTTAGGTAAAGAAGGAAGTAAACTGGCAGAAAATGTCCATACAGAGAATAATAAGTTGAAAGGAAAATAAAGAGTTTGTTTCGAAAGAGAATGATAGCTACAGAAAGAGGATCGGTTAGATCACCTGCACTTTGCCCCTAATGAGAGTAAATGTTTATTCCAAACACCATGAGCTGAGCTGCCCTCTTCCCACCCGCTGAGATCCATATTGTAATCCAGTCAGATCCTGTTAGTGGACTTGAGCTGACAGGGCGAGAGCCTCCTTAATGAGGGGAGGCAGCGGCTCCAAGCTTGGGTGGGGGTATTAGCTGAGAGAGCATCATGTCTGCAGTTGCTGGCACTTAACCCTTGAATTTCGCTCAAATATTATAGGCTCTTACTGAAATTCTCATATACGAAATCCAAGATTGCTTGTGTGACCCCTTTCTTAAAAAATATGTTTTAAGACAAAACATACTCAGTAAGATCACTAGAGTAATGAACAGTGCTAATACAAGGAGAATACAAGTGCATACGTTCTATTACCTGTTAATAGACAAAACTTCACAGTGTGCTTCAAAACAAAGAACAAAACATTGTACATTTTGGGTCTTTATATTTACACGTGACTATGGCACAATCATTTCCCAATGCGCCGCTAGCTAATAATTTATCTTTTTAACAAAACTGGATAACTTCATTACTTTGAAATTTATTTATATGCCTTTAATACCTAAAAAGCTGTGTTTAAACTGTGCACAGTACCAGCAGCAATCCATTTAATGACTTGTCCTGCAGACCTACTGGCAAATATAATTTTAAAGAAGAAGTAAACCCTAAAAAGAAAAGTGTCCAGAAATGCTGAATTTTAGATACTGAACTTACTCCTAGCAATCTTGAATTTTGTCAGAAGTGTGTCAGCGACATACTGACATACCCAGTGCTCTGCAAGTATATACACAGATCCTAAATTGAAAATGTTGCTTTTGTTGCAAATTATTTCATGATAATTAAACATTGCAGGTAATGCTCTGGGTATAGATATGTGCACATAAGTTTTACATAACCTGTAAAATATATCCGTATGTGTTATATCTGTTACATAAATGTATCTGCTGAGGAAACAAAAACGAACATAAATATCATCATAAACACATGGCAATCAACAGAATGTGCAATGGGAGAAGTCATTCAGTAAAGAGTGGAAGGTAGGTGCACTGCATATCTGTAATGATAAACTCAGCAGTGGCTATTCTTTAGGGTTGAGACACATGGGCAGATTCAGGGAGATTTAGTCACTTGGTAAACTGCCTTCGTATGTCTTCCCGTCAGCTATAATGAAAACTCTCCTGTGCTAAAGCACAAGCGACACTTAATTTTCCGAAGTTTCCTCGTGAGGCAACTTCGGGCGACTTCGGAAGATGAAGCGTCGCATGTGCTTTAGCACAGGCGACTTTTCATTATAGCTGATGGGAAGACACGCGAAGGCACTTCGGGGAGATTGGCACCCTGACGAAGAGACGATTAGTCACCAGCCGACTAAATCTCCCCAAATCTGCCAGTGTATCACAACCCTTAATGATATGGTATAGGGAGTTAAATCTGTGCTACTATGGGTGACAAAGCTTCCCATCTGCTATCACCCTTATATAAAACAGATCACAAACTACTTCAGTAAAGGGGGTCTTGTTCTTTGTATGGCAGCCTTCCAGATCCTACCTCCAACAGCCTGTCCACTGTACACATCTTAAAATCGTATGTTATCATAAATTATTTTGCACATTTTGCTGCTAAATTTGCCCTTGTGTCAGTAAGAGCAAATAACGTATAACCAAAACCATTCCCATAATCCATAGTGGAATGATATTTTTTTCCATCTTGGATACATTTAGCTCAAAATGAATAACCATATTTTATTTTCACAAATTAAACAGAATGTCTGGAAATGTGATAAAGCCAGCATATTTGCTTTTTTTTAATGAACTTTGAAACATCCATAACTTTTCTTCTTTCTTTTTTTTTTAAGCTAGGTTCCACAAGTTTTTCTTTGCTACCAAGAACTCTGGCGCCACCAACTGGAAAACAGTGATAAGATGTAAGGATATACTAGGTGGTGGTTACTAAATCTGCCTTTGATACAGTAACACAGTATCGATCGGTTGTTAACACTAAATGTATGCAGATAACGCACTGCTGCGATATTAGGTGGAATGAAAAACATGTTTAGAAATCACTTCTATATAACAAAAGGTGAGAGGTTTCTGCATTGACACTAACATACTTATTAAGTGTAGTAGAGAATTAAAGATATATGTGCAAAAATGTAAACAGAGTTGACAATTAAAACTGAGCTGCTGCTATAAAATATGGCTAAATATATATATATATATATATATATATATATATATATATATATATATATATATATATATATATATATACACATGTGGATATATACAGGTTTGGGACCTGTTATCCAGAATGCTTGGGACCTGTGGTTTTCCGAATAAGGGATTTTTCTGTAATTTGGATCTTCATACCTTAAATCTACTAGAGAATAATTTAAACATTAAATAAACCCAATTGGCTGGTTTTGCTTCCAATAAGGATTTTGTGAATTATTTGATATGGATTGTTTGATGGATAATTTGATGTATTATAATGGAGTCTATGGGAAATGGCCTTTCCATAATTCATGGCTTTATGGTTAACGGGTTTCTGTATGATGGATCCCATACCTGTGTGTATGTGTATATTTATATATTTATATTTATATATATATATGTGTGTGTGTACATCCCTGTATCTAGGAACACAAATCAATTGCCTTTAGCAGGACAGCAGGTGTCTGCAGTATTTATATTGTATATGGTGAAAGGTAGATCTGCCTATATTTATTAACATGTATTTATATAGCGCCAACATATTGCGTAGCACTGTATACCAGAGATACCCCACATATTAGTAGTATGTTAAAAGTGGCAAACCTGCACTTGTGCCGTGGCTTTATTGTTACTTTGCTATTAATATGCTGATATCAAAGACTAATCCTATATTTGCCATACCAAAAATAGAACGGTAAGATGCCCAGTTACTTAGGAGATACCTAAACAAATGACAATGTTAATAAACACAGATGAACCTAAACTTACTTGATGATATAATATAATCAATGTTGTTGAACAACATTATCAAATAAAGTATATGTATAACAGAACTGAAAAAGCATTGTACCCTATTTGTAATCTGTTGTATAACAAAAATGTAAGAGACTTTCTAGAGAACTGGCTAAAAGATAGACTACAAAGAGTGGTGGTAAATGGAACATTTTCTAATTGGACCAGTGTTGTTAGTGGAGTACCGCAGGGCTCTGTACTAGGTCCCTTGCTTTTCAACTTGTTTATTAATGACCTGGAGGTGGGCATTGAAAGTACTGTTTCTGTTTTTGCAGATGATACTAAATTGTGCAGAACTATAGGTTCCATGCAGGATGCTGCCACTTTGCAAAGTGATCTGTCTAAGTTGGGAAACTGGGCAGCAAACTGGAAAATGAGGTTCAGTGTTAATAAATGCAAGGTTATGCACTTTGGAAAAAATAATATAAATGCAAGTTATACACTAAATGGCAGTGTGTTGGGAGTTTCCTTAAATGAGAAGGATCTAGGGGTCTTTGTAGATAACACGTTGTCTAATTGTGGGCAGTGTCATTCTGTGGCTACTAAAGCAAATAAAGTTCTGTCTTGCATAAAAAAGGGCATTAACTCAAGGGATGAAAACATAATTATGCCACTTTATAGGTCCCTGGTAAGGCCTCATCTGGAGTATGCAGTGCAGTTTTGGACTCCAGTCCTTAAGAGGGATATAAATGAGCTGGAGAGAGTGCAGAGACGTGCAACTAAATTAGTTATGGGATGGAAGACTTAAATTATGAGGGTAGACTGTCAAGGTTGGGGTTGTTGTCTCTGGAAAAAAGACACTTGCGAGGGGACATGATTACACTTTACAAGTACATTAGAGGACATTATAGACAAATGGCAGGGGGACCTTTTTACCCATAAAGTGGATCACCGTACCAGAGGCCACCCCTTTAGACTAGAAGAAAAGAACTTTCATTTGAAGCAACGTAGGGGGTTCTTCGCAGTCAGGACAGTGAGGTTGTGGAATGCACTGCCGGGAGATGTTGTGATGGCTGATTCAGTTAATGCCTTTAAGAATGGCTTGGATGATTTTTTGGACAGACAGAATATCAAAGGCTATTGTGATACTAAGCTCTATAGTTAGTATAGGTATGGGTATATAGAATTTAATTAAAAGTAGGGAGGGGTGTGTGTATGGATGCTGGGTTTTCATTTGGAGGGGTTGAACTTGATGGACTTTGTCTTTTTTTCAACCCAATTTAACTATGTAACTATGTAACTCTCTGTATAAGTATCTAATAAGTATCCAATAAGTATCCAATGTTTACTAACTGTCCCCCACTAGACTAACTCTCTTTTTCTGACTGAATGGATTAAAAGGTACATACATCGGCAACATTCACGTTTGAAAGAATAAAAGGGAAACAAAAGGCAAAAAGCTTTTATTTCCCAAAATAACAGTGTAGAAACTGTACAGGTCAGAAAGTGTCAGAAAAGACTCACTTTCTATCTTGAAGCTCAATGACCTGAGAGAGAAGGGCCAAGAAGCGTTAGTGTGTTTCATGCATCGGTGCTTATGGACGTACACTTAGGTAGTGCAGGTTTTTTTTAGGACACACTAAAACATACTTTAGTGAAATACATTTTAGAATTTTACTTAAAGGAAACCTAACACCAAACAAAATTGAGGAAGAATACTGTTACATACTAAAATTAATAAATTTCAACATTAGTGAGATACATCAGGGCTCAGGTAAACAATGCTGGTGTTTTTGTTTACAGCAAAATTTTTATAGGAATGTGTCAGTATCGCTTTAAGGTATTATGAAACATGACTAATATACTTCAATTACAGTAAACTAAGTTGTTGTGAATTACAGATTGCCTGCTTGAGTATAGGAGGCAATAGTTTTCATGTAAAATATTTAGCTGATATATATATATATATATAAAATCATGCATGTAGCTGGAGCACTCAAATCATTTAGGTAATTGCCCAGGTGCAGGTTATCTTGAAAAATTCATAGAGCAACAAACACCACCTGAAGAAGGCTCGAGTACAGGAGCCGAAACGTTGCAATAAATTGGTTATTACTTTTTGCACTTAACAAGTCCTTTGTGTGCGGTTTTTGTTGCTCTATATATATATATATATATATATATATATATATATATATATATATATATATATATATATATATATATATATCGCCTTGTCCTTGGCAATGACAGGGTCTCAGGTTTTCTTTGGCCAAGGCAAAGGATGTACAATTAGTTAGTTTGGGTACAATTAAATTATAAAGTTACAACACTTTGTACAGAGATGTTAATATGTTTATAAAAGACAGAAAAAATGCTAAACATGAATAAATGACTAAAGTATCTATTAAATATCAGCACTCAATATAGGCTTTTCATGCAAATGCCTGGAGGGCAGCTCCATTTATGGGCCAAGGAAGTGGAGCCGCTGAATAGGAGAGGAAGCCGAATGGTCCCGCCGGTGTCCCGCTGGCCCAGTCTGACCCTGAATATATGATGCTTTGATTTTTTTGGCCAGAGCTGCTTTTTACTCCCAGTCCGGCTCAGATTCACTGAGGTCCTCAAGAACTACCATCAAGCTATTTTTATATTTTAACTCAAGTTTAACTAGGCTTTTTGGTAGATCCTACAGAAAAGACAAGCCCTAAGAGAGATACTAGATAAAATATGAGGTTGAAGAAAAAGAGAAAAGGGGAAACCACAATGTGGTGTTTATACAAATGGACTGTAGATGTCACTGTGCCCAGACTTATACTGTACATACTTCCTGACAGCTTAAAAGTGAAAGTTACTGTTGTGTAATGGCTGCATGAATCTGCTAATAAAGCACTGTTATACTCTACTCATCCTCGGCTACCCAAAACATAACAAATGGCGATAAGGATGGCTCTTCTACCTCTGCAGCAGCCTGTAGCTTTTCTTCCAAAGCCTGGTGAGCCTACCATACCTTCTACTGCTTGGATCCGTATGTTTAAAAATTACATAATTGCTGCTGACCAAGGGGAGATTTCTGCTGCTAGAAAGCGTGCTTTACTTATTCACTGCCTGGGAGCAGAGGGACAGCGTATATTCTATACATTACTGTTACCTTATGAAACTGCTCTTACTGCAATAAAGAAGTTTTTTGTGCCAAGAGTAAATGTGGTTGCTGAAAGATATATATTCCGCCAACGTGGACAAGGTAATGGCGAATCCACAGAACAGTTTGTAGCAGCTTTGAGAGAGCTGGTTGTTACCTGTGAGTTTTGGAATCTAACAGATGAAATGCTAAGAGACCAAATACTGCAAAATGTGACTTTTACATTGTGAATAAGGTTACTGCTATACTTGGAAGGGATCTCTTTATTGCATTAAACCTACAATTAGTTGATGGTCTCATTACTACAGCACCAGTGCCTGCCACACAGTCAGTGTCTAAAATTTCACCACAAAGCAACACTTCACTGGGTTGTGCAAAGAGCTTTGTACACAAAGTTAAGTTGAGAGCAGATGTAAAACCAGTACCATTCCCTGATTCAGCATGGGAAAAACTTGCTATTGATATTGTTGGTCCTTTTACAGATGCTCCTATAGATTGTAGATTTGCTATAACCTTGATAGACTATTACAGTAAATGGCCTGAAATGGCATTTGTTTCTCATATAACATCAGCTACAGTAATAACATTTCTGTCTACAGTCTTCAGCAGAGAAGTTAATCCAAAGTAGTTAATATCAGACCACAGTTTGTCTCATATGAGTTTGAATCCTTTCTGAAAGAGAGGAATATTGTGCATAGGAAATCTTCAGTGTATTACCCACAAGCAAATGGAGAAATCGAGTGATTCAACAGAAGTCTGAAAGAAGCACTACAGACAGCAAATCTTACTGGGAAATTTTGGAAAGTATTTACAACAGAGTTCCTACATAACTACAGAGCAACGTGCCATGCAACAACCCAATCATCTCCAGCTGAATTATTACACGGCAGACAGATGCACACTAAGTTACATGTTGCAGACATCAAACTTCCACAAAATACAGTGCCTATAAAATCGTCTACTCAGGCCCGAGCCTAGGGCGGCAAAAAATAGGGGCGGCATGCCGCCCAGCAGCATTGTGGGGACGTGTGCGTCCCCATTCAATGACACCAGCTGCGCCGGCGCTTTTTTGCCGGTGCGCTGGGAAGGGGTAGTGTAGGCGGGCGCTAGGACTGCCTGGTTGGACCACGCGGCCTAGGGGCGGCCGGGAAACAAATCCGGCGCTGCGTCTACTGCTGACATTGTGAAACATCAGCAAGCCAAATGCAAGGCTTATACTGACAGAAAACATGGTGCCAGAGAAGTACACTTTCAGCCTGGATCTTTAGTCAGAATTAAGAAACCAGGAATACTGAAACAAGGACAATCTAAATTTACTAGACCACTTGAAGTAACGCCAGCGAGGACCATACACATATGAACTGTCTGATGGACGCATATGAAATGCAAGTCATCTTGCTCCTGTTAGGAATGACGTTGGAGAAGCTCCATTTGATGAAGGAAATTTTCCTACCCCTGATGCCAACTGCAATGGGCCTGAAGAAAGTGAACCTATAACGCGTACGAGTCAGAAAACTACCTGCATGAACCTAGGACTATGTGATGTGAATAATGTATATTACTGCTTTAAGATGCATTGTTTTTGTTTATTATAGTTGCCCAAATGCTTTCCTACTATAGGGGGAATATGTGGTGTTTATACAAATGGACTGTAGATGTCACTGTGCCCAGACTTATACTGTGCATACTTCCTGACAGCTTAAAAGTGAAAGTTACTGTTGTGTAATGGCTGCATGAATCTGCTAATAAAGCACTGTTATACTCTACTCATCCTCACCTACCCAAAACATAACACACAATAAGGTGAGTTTAGAGAGTAATAAATAAAACTCACCCACATTCTATTAATTCTTATGGGATTTTTAGAACCGTATTTACCAAATGGTTTTAACGTTCTCCATTGTTATACACAATTCAAAAAAAAAAACAATAGAACGTAGGTGAATTTTTATTTATTGCGCTCTAAACTCACATTTTGATACATCTGCCCTAAATCTAAGGTAACAGAGATATATGAACAAAATCATTAAAAATCAGTTAATTAAGTTCACTGAAATAACAGCACCATTTACTAAGGGATAAACATAAAGTGGGTTAAACAGCAATTATAGTCTGTATTTTCTACTCACAAGGAACTGTCAAGAGGTTGTGATCACCATTTAAACTTTAGGCACTTCAGAAGGACAAGCATTGCAGAACATCTTGTAACCTTAGATGACACAGGGTCCAAGCCCTCTCCCTGATCACCTTCATGTGATGGAGTGCCCTAAAGGCTTCTTTTGTCCCTTTGTGGCAGATGGAAGAGCAGCTTTGACAGGTTGTTGAAAAAAGACCTTGGCCTGTCAGTAGACATGCCATCTCCTCTCTCTACACCTGTCCTCTTTCTTAAGACGACATGAAGGCCTCCTTTGCCCCAGGTGAGGTCACTTTGTCCCTTTAACTGTGGCATTTTGAAGTATTGTGATATATTTACATGTACTGTCAGACTTACTACAGTTTTCAATCTGTTATCTAGTAAATAGAAGTTTAACATGTATGTGGAAAATATTGATTTAAGAGACTAAGAAATTAATTGTACTTCATTGTACAGTATTAGGGGAATGTAATAAAAGTCACAAAGAGTAAAACAATTTGCACAAATAAGAATAAAAATGTGCATTTCACAATGTAATACTCTTCCTTAAACTGTTATAGCATTGTGAATTTTCATTGCCATTGCAAATTTTAATTGCGCATCGCCCACTTTGAAGAAGTGCTTGATGGTGTCATAATCTTCTGGAGCAAACATAACTTTTTCAGTAAAAATAAAATTCATAAACCTTCTTCCCCTGTCGAAAGTGGTCACTAAGCAGTTTCTGGGTTCGAAAAAGCTATGTTAAATTGTTGGAATACATGCAACAGCATTCATGCTTAAACACTGGAGTATTAAAATGGTCACAAGGTGGCGCTGTGAATATTGTTAATGTATAATTGCAATGATCTTTGCTGTTGTTTTTCTGCACTCTGTTGTTTTTCTTTTCTATCCACCATATTGGTTTTGATCTTTCACACTGTTAAATGTGCTCTGTATTATCCCTGAGTGATTCACAAGTAAATCCTTTCCCAAGTTGCTGTGCTGAGTGTTCCCTGTGTGATCATCATAAAGACCAACTCTGCCAACAAAATTCACGCAAAGGCAAATTTGTTCACACAAAGGCATAACTTTTCGCATTGCGAATTTTGTTTCCGCTACCGACTTTTATTACATCCCCCCATATATGATTTAAAAAGTGAGATATAGAAACAAACACTCCGGATAAAATAAATAAGGAATTTATTACAACATGAGATGGATCCACGTTGCCTTACGCGTTTCGGGAAGAAGTTCCCTTAATCATGAAGCCTATGATTAAGGGAACTTGTTCCCGAAACACGTAAGGCGATGTGGATCCATCTCATGTTGGTATAAATTCCATTTTATCCGGAGTGCCGCCTGTTTGTTTCTATATCTCACTAAGGCACAGCTGAGGCGCTGGTGGCTGAGCATCCGGTCCTGGAGTGGCATTAAGTGGGGGAAGAACACCTGCGAGGGGTGAGTTTAAATCTTTTTGACTATGATTTAAAAAGGCATGCAATAAAAAGTTGGGCTATTGAATGTTCAATGTCAATAAATATAAAGTTGTGAACCTGGGATGTAAAAATATCCAAGCCACCTATAAAGGGGCGATCCTGGCCCATCCGCCGCCTGTGGCAGCAGCAATTGCTGCTGCCCCTCCTCCCCTGGAAATTCGCTCTTAAAGTACCAGGAGCAGCATTTTTGCTGCCCCTGGTACCTAGTGGGGCGCTGCCGTCTGAGGCGACAGCCTCAACTCGCCTCATTGGTGAAGCACCCCTGCACCTATACCCTTAATGGGACTGCACTAGGCAAATCCATAATGGAAAAGGACCTTGGAGTCTTTGTAGATAATAAACTTGGCTATAGCAAGCAATGCCAGTCAGCAGCATCAAGGGCAAATAAGGTCTTGGGCTGTATTAAAATGCTGCTAAGGCCCCATTTTGGATATACCTTACCAAGGGTAAAAGGTTGAATTTGAATGTTTCTTTTGTCAACCTTGTTGCTAATTATTTACTTAGTATGTAATGAAAAGCAAGAGCAGGTAAATGGACATAAGCTGAACTAAAAGATTCCTTTGCCATTTCAGCGTGCATGCATTTCAACACCATAGATTATAATGTGGAAATGGTTAATTCCATTTGTTTCACATGGAAATTAACAATGCATCATCTACACAGGATCTTTGCAATTAGTTACTGGTATAAACTGCCATGTAAATGGTAAAGCACACACATTCAGTGGGCTGAAGTTGCTAATTTAAACAAAATTGACAAGGAATTCTTTTTTTACTGTCCTTGGTTCAATCACAACCAAAATTGCTGTAGGATAGGGATGTAGTGAACTGTTCGCCGGCGAACTTGTTCGCGCGAACTTCGACCATTCGCGTCCGCCGAATGTTCGCGAACGTCGCGCGACGTTCGCATTTTGAGTTCGCGTTCGATTCGAATACAAATCGTTCGACCATTCGACCATTCGAATTCCTTCGACCGCTAAAAATCGAACGATTTCCATTCGTTCGAACGATTGTAAGCATTCGATCGAATGAAAAGCATTCGATCGAATGAAAAGCATTCGATCGAATGAAAAGCATTCGATCGAATGAAAAGCATTCGATCGAATGAAAAGCATTCGATCGAATGAAAAGCATTCGATCGAATGAAAAGCATTCGATCGAATGAAAAGCATTCGATCGAATGCTTCGATCGTTCGATTCGAATGAAAATCGTTCGATCGAACGATTAAAATCCTTCGATCGTTCGAAACGAACGATTTTAGCGGGTGTTCGAAGTTCGCAAACTGTTCGCGAACGTTCGCATTTTTTGCCGGTGTTCGCGAACGGCGTTCGCGAACACCAGATCGGCAGTTCGCTACATCCCTACTGTAGGAAGCTTCAGCATATTTATACACAGGAAGCATCAGAAGAATCTTGTTCCCAGTAGTGACCTCAATAGATTGCAAATGATACTGAGCAATAGATGACACATATGTTTTCGTAAATAAATCTTTAAAACTCTACAGAAAAAATAGTTTCAGCTTCTTTTGCAGCACGAGAAAAATGAAGTGACAAACAGCAATGATAAAAATGCTAATCATTTGGTATGAGATAATTCCCATGGGTGGGTGCATAGCAACAAATGGATCAGATTTGTTTGAAACTGACTACTATAATCCACTGTAGCTGGAACATTTCAGCGATCATTCTGCAAAACCCAATTTAGTAACGCTGTACATGTGTCTTTTTAGCTATGTTTTTTGTTGCTCCTCCCCAAATGTATCCCAAAAATGTACTGAAAAATACAGAGTCCTCTGCACTCAACCCATTATCAATATATTTAAGACAGAGTCATTTTGTGCATACGGCTACTAAAAAATGCCTTACCCTTTAAACAACACAGGGATTGTTTGTCCATATATTGCAATATATTTAAGATGGCCAACTACGTCAAAGTCATCCCATATCTGGCCAGTCCTATGCTCAATTTTCATCTGATTCATTAAGAATTCTATTGCTTCATTATACATTTTACAAAGGGACTAAGTTTTACCTGCAACTTACTTGCTGCTTTCAAAGTAAAACTCCCAAACTTGGCTGCCCTTTTATTAGACACCAGTGGGATCACCTGACTATAGCTGGGAAGGGTGGGAGCTGCAACATGGAGCTGGTCACTGCTCCTGTATAACTATAACAAACAAAGGAAAGTTGTGCTCACCACGAATTTTTAAAACCATTAGGCGGGGGTGCAATGAGGCTGTGACCACAAAATACATATAGACAAATACAAGAGTCCTCTGCACTCAACCCATTATCAATATATTTAAAACAGAGACATTTTGTGCATACTGCTACTAAAAAATGCCTTACCCTTTAAACAAAACAGGGATTGTTTGTCCATATATTGCAATATATTTAAGCTGGCCAACTACGTCAAAGTCATCCCATATCTGGCCAGTCCTACGCTCAATTTTCATCTGATTCATTAAGAATTCAATTGCTTAATTGTACATTTTACAAAGGGACTAAGTTTTACCTGCAACTTACTAGCAGCTTTCAAAGTAAAACTCCCAAACTTGGCTGCCCTTTTATTAGACACCAGTAGGATCATCTGACTATAGTTGGGAAGGGTGGGAGCTACAACATTTAAGAGATCACCAGGGTCGGACTGGGCCCAGACCAGCTCCCTGGATCATTGGGAAAAAAAATACACAATCAGCTAACCATTGTGCACCATTTCTGAAACAATAATGTTACTCTTCAATATTCACCTCTCAGCAATATGTCTCTCTTTATGCAGGAAATTTAGAATTTTGTTGACAATAATAGTAAACACACCGGCAATGATGCCCTTACTGCCACCTCATGACACCCCCAGCACTTACATTTTTGCTCCTTTAGATGCATGAGGGGCCGCGACACTAGTAAAGAAAGAAAGATTTTAACTCTTAAAGTTACTAGGAGCAGCTTTTGCCTCCCCAGGTAACCTGCGGGGCAAGAGCAACTCTGACACAAAGCTGCATGTAGACTAGAGGAACAGAGAGGGGATAATTTTCAATTAACTTCATTATTTCACAAATGCTTTAAAGGAGGATAAAAGTTACTAAAACATTGCTGATCCGAATAAAAGATCTCATTAAACTAACCAGTTTTTCTAAGTTTACCAATGTAAAGCAGTAAATCATAACCCAGCGTTAATTGCAGCAGTCAAAACACCCCCATCTTGTAAGGTAAAAATAAATTTCCTTAGGGGCATATTTATTATGCTGTGCAACAAACAGCGGGATAATACATCAGGCTTTGCCATGTAAAAAACGGCATAAAAAACTGAGTAACTTTTTTAAGCGTTCTTTCTTAGAGTGACTTCCGAAGGAAGCAATGTGAAATAACGGCATCAAATCTGGGATTCACATGGTGTAAAATGACACACACCTTGACAAATTCGCCATTTATTTTACACAACTTTTTACATAATTTCTTCTGCGAATTTAGTTTTTCACAGCATAATAAATATGCTCTTTAGAGTTCAGTTAGCTGAAGGGCATGTGCAAAAATTTCCCATCCCATAGGTTAAACTATGCCATTTTGAACCCAGAAGCAGTGCACTCCGATGCAGCCAAATTAGCTGGCGCCCCAGCAGGGGTGATCCTGGCCCCTCCACCGCCTGAGGCAGCAGGAGTTGCTGCTGCCCCCCCTCCCCTGGAAATTTGCTCTTAAAATACCAGGAGCAGCATTTTTGCTGCCCCTGGTACCTAGTGGGGCACTGCCGCCTGAGGCGACAGCCTCAACTTGCCTCATTGGTGAAGCACCCCTGCGCCCCAGAATGATCCTGAAGTCCTTTTACCATCTAGACAATGAAAATATCTATTGCAATTCCAGCTGCTCAGTCACAATATATCCAATACAACATAAATATTACAGCTTCCTATGAACAATTCACTGTGAAATACAGTAGGGGTATAGCTCTGACTTTAAAAATGACTGACTAGATCAGAGATGTCAATTAACGCTATGGCTTGGATTTTTTTAAACCTAATTCCCTTTTACTTCAAGGGTTTCTTCATGGGCATTTAAACCTACATTCCCCTGATGAGGCTTTTTTACACATTCCACCTCATAGGAACACAGAAGTTAACTGACCCGAGTCTTTGCTATGGAGACAATACCCACAGATGCGCACTTAAAGACAAGATAATATTAGAAAGGCACAATTTTATCTGTGTTCAACGGTTACATGCACTCCCAGGGGTACAAGGAAAATAGCATGGTCTATGGCCCCTTGTAAAAATTATCAATATGAAAACTAAATTTAAAAAGAAATATAATGCATCCTTTTTTATCTTGGAGAGCCAAAACCTTGACTTTCTGTAAATACATAAACACATTATTGAAAAGGATCTATTTCTTTTGATTATAAACTTATTTAACTGCTAATTTATATACTTATAAGGGACTCGTTAAAGTAACATCAAATTTGCATATACATATAAGTAAATGTTGCCCTTTTACATCTACCTTAAAATGGACCTTTCACCCAGACACAAAAAGCTGTAAAATAAGTCCTTTTCAAATTAAACATGAAATCCAATTTCTGTTTTTTATTAAAGCAGTCATAGCTGTTGTAAACTCATATAAAAATCTTAGCTGTCAATCAAATATTGTCTGCCCCTCCTCTATGCCTTAGGCATAGAGGCGGAGCAAACAATTACTTTCACTTTCCATTCAGCACTTCCTACATGTCACTGCTCTCCACACATTCCCCCATTCTCTTCACCGTTTAATTTTGTCTGGTGCACAAACAAGATTCTGAGATGATGCAAGGCTTGCCTTAATAACAGTGTCCACAAAATGGCTCCTGCCTGCTTGCTATAATTATGAATTCCCAGACTGAAGGAAACAAGATTCAAATAATTTATATTGTGTCATTAAAGTTAATTTTGCTTGACTAATGTGATAAAATAGGATTTTGAATAATTTTTTGGGTGACGGGTCCCCTTTAAGCCACAAATTTGGTGTTCTCCCAAAAAATGGTCTTATACTGGATAATCCAATGGCACATATTAGAAAATATATTTTTGATAAAATGGTTTTTGTTATCTTTTGTTATATTTTTCTTCATTTATAACATTTTTATCTATCACCAATACATTCTGTATAAAAAGGGAAAGTTGTGCTCACTTCATTTTAAATCAATAGGGTTACAATGAGGCTGTGACCACAAAATTCATACAATGACAAAATGCCCTTCTGCGCTTACCAATTATCAGTACAGGTATGGGTTCCGTTATCCGGAAACCTGTTAACCAGAGAGTTATGGAAAGACCACCCCCCACAGATTCAATTTTATCAAAATAATCTAGATTCTTAAAAATGATTTCCTTTTTCTCTGTAATAATACAATAGTACCTTGTACTTGGTCCAAACTAAGGTAGAATTTATTCTTATTGGAGCAAACCAGCCTATTGGGTTTAGTATTTACATGATTTTGAGTAGACTTAAAGGACAAGGGAAGTGTAATAATAAAGAAGTTTTCTTTAAGTGTCATACCTCCTGTGATGCCATCCTTTTTTTAAAGTCAGCTGTATATTAAGCTGTTTGTAAGATCTGCAGAGTTATATTACAAAAAAAACCGCTGACCTCCAGAATTGAAATTCACAGTATGTAACGCTCCTGCAGCAAGACCAAGACCGTGGAAACTGCGCAGTTTGTCAAACACGAAGGCAGCGCGTGCGCATTATTGTGCCAAGTTGTAACAGCTCTCAAGCTTTGTAGACATACTCGCGTCCAGTGGGAAGAGTTTTGGCAGCATGCGCATTGAGGTTGCCGGTGCCAAAAACAAAAAGTGGCACTCTGTTAGATAAAGGGGTAATGAGAAAAAAAAAAAAAAAAAATATATATATATATATATATATATATATATATATATATATATATATATATATGAGTTTTAACCTTGGAAAGCAAGTTGTAGGTACAACTTAGTCCTTGCGAAAAATGTAGAATGGCAATCAGACCAGTCCCTGGATCTACTTGTACTATGAGCGATCTTTCATAAACCTGTATTCACACCCTTGCTAAAAAAGCCATCCAACCCCTTCTTAAAACTTTCTAATGTGTCTGTCAGTACAACTAATTCAGGGAGCGAATTCCACATTTTCACAGCTCTCATTGTAAAAAAACCCCTTCCAATATTTAGATGGAACCTCCTTTCTTCTAATAGAAATAGGTGACATTATGTCAGGTGTAAAGTCCAACTTCTAAATAAAGCATTAGAGAGATTATTATATGATCCCCTTATATATTTATACATAGTTATCATATCACCCCTTAAGCACCTCTTCTCCAGCGTGAACAAACCCAATTTGGCCAGTCTTTTCTCATAGCTGAGGTTTTTATACCTTTTACCAGCTTAGTTGCCCTTCTCTTGGCCCTCTCTAGTTCAATTATGTCCTGTTTGAGCACTGGAGACCAAAGCTTTACAGCATATTCTAGATAGGGCCTTACCAGCGCTCTGTACAGCGTAAGAATAACCACCTCCTCCTGCGAATCTAGGCAGGATACAGCTGAAGACTTTATATGCTCTTAAAGCTGCTGACTGGCATTGCTTGCTACAGCGAAGTTTATCATCTACAAGGACTCCAAGGTCCTTTTCCATAATGGATTTGCCTAGTGCACTCCCATTAAGGGTATAAGTGGCTTGCATATTATTACATCCCAGGGGCATGACTTTACATTTATCAACATTGAATCTCATTTGCCACTTAGATGTCCAGATTGCCAGTTTGTCAAGATCATGTTGCAATGATGCCACATCCTGGATGGAATTAATTGGGCTGGATAGTTTTGTGTCATCTGCGAACTCTGATACATTACTTACAATACCCTCCCATAAGTCATTAATAAACAAGTTAAATAAAAGTGGACTCAATAGACCCCTGAGGGACCGCACTAAAAACTTTACTCCAAGTAGAGAATCAATGTACCATTACCAACCACACTCGACTGTACCCTTCTGTAGCCAGTTCCCTAACCCCACTGGAGTCAAACTATCAGACTGTTTCTGAAAAGCAGTCAAGCCATCAAACCATTTATTTCAATGCACACAGTCAAGCTATCAGACTATGCTTTTTCCACGTATTCCACCACTAGTGCCATGAAGCTGACCCCAACCTGAGTAAGTCCACTTAGTTTGGTGAAATTTCACTGTGGAGATTTACCACAAAGCTCCGCCAAATTTAGCTTGACTCCAGACTTACTCCCCGATAATAACAACATTATTTAGTCTAGTACTAAGCATTATATTCTTTATAAATATATTTCAGACAGCGCTTGCGAGCTGGATTATCTATCAGGCCCGGACTGGCAATGTACGTGTTCGGGCAATTGCCCGATGGGCCGTTCATCTCATAGTTAAAATGGGCTGGCTCGCTTGCAATATTGGCTCCGCCTCCGCTCCAATCGCTTCAGATTTCAGCTCCTGCTTGCTTCTTCCGTCTCCAGGCTACGTTGGGGAGAGCAAGCAGGGGGCAGGAAGTCCGTCATTTCATTTGATTTAGTAGGAAGTGCTGGAAGCACAGAGAGCCTCGCAGTGGGGATTTTTTTCTCTTCGTTCTCTCAACCCCCCTCATTGTATAATCATTCTCCTTCCCGGCCAGGACTGGCTTAATCACGCAGCCTGACATGACATATGGAGCTGCTTCTACATTAGGGGAGGGGCGTCCTTGATACATTACACTGCAGGTGCAAGTGCATGGAGTAAGTTTTTCTCTAAGAGAGGTCTGTGTGTGTCTCTCTGTGAATGTCTATGTGTGTGTCTGTCTGAGTGTCTGTCTGTGAGTGTGTCTGTCTGCCTGTGTGTGTCTGTCTGTGTGTGTATCTGTCTGTGTGTGTATCTGTGTCTCTGTGTGTGTGTCTGTGTGTGTGTCTGTCTGTCTGTGTGTGTCTCTGTCTGTCTGTCTGTGTCTGTCTCTGTGTGTCTGTGTGTGTGTGTGTGTCTGTCTGTGTGTGTGTGTGTGTGTGTCTGTCTGTGTGTGTCTCTGTCTGTCTGTGTGTGTGTCTGTGTGTGTGTCTGTCTCTCTGTGTGTGTCTGTCTGTCTGTCTGTGTGTGTCTCTGTGTGTCTGTGTGTGTGTGTATGTGTCCCCATACAAACTTTTTGTGCCTGAGATAACTGGTAGGCATGCTGACTGGCACAGTCCCTGGGCTGGACTTTGTGTTTTAGACATTTTTTGTGGAGCTATCACATGATTTTGCTGGAGTTCTTATTATTATCATTGTTGTTATTTTTTTTTTTTTTTTGGGCTGTTCGGGTCCCATGAAGAGAAGGCATCTGTCTTCTTGCTTGATCAGGTAGATTTTATGTGCCTGCTGCCTTACAGCCCATTGTGATCATGCCTCGGCTCCCCAACCCAGAAGTGCAGCAGATCGTAAAATCTACAATCTGTGGCACTTGAGTCCCTTTATCTGCAGATCGTAGATGCTACGATCTGTGATACTTAAAGGGTTAACCCAATATATAGGCGCAGCTATCATCGCGTTTCCATGTGGGCTGCTTTGATTTTTTTGCCCGGGCTGCTTTTTACTCCCAGTCCGGCCCTGTTATCTATGAGTACTTCTAGGCTGTTCGACTTGTTTCTAAATCATCATAACGCTATTACACACACACCTGGTGCACCTGAGCCTCTTCCTTGATTTGGTGAGTTTTCTAACTTGACTGGACCACTACCCATGTTTTTGTTATTATTCCCTTGTCACCCTTTCCTTGTGTCCCATTCATCTTGCTCATGAAAAGCTTCAGCCAGAGCCCTGTACTTAACACCTACTCTGAGTGGGTTTTGTTTCCTTTGGAAGGCTGAAGTTGGACATGCACAGGCTGTCTTAAAACGTTTGTCAAATGTTGTGGATTCTTCACTGTTGTGAAAAAAGCCTGCTTAGCCCCTGCAGTTCCTACTATGCATTAGGGATGTAGCGAACCGCCGATAATGTGTTCGCGAACGCCGTTCGCGAACACCGGCAAAAAATTCGAACAGTTCGCGAACAGTTCGCGAACTTCGAACATCCGAAAATCGTTCGATTCGAACGATCGAAGGATTTTAATCGTTCGATCGAACAATTTTCGTTCGAATCGAACGATCGAAGCCATTCGATCGAATGATTTCATTCAATCCAATGGCTTCGATCGTTCGATTCGAACGAAAATCCTTCGATTTTAGCGATCGAATGGTCGAATGGTCGAACGATTTTGACGCGAACGCCTATTGGCGAACGTCGCGCGACGTTCGCAAACTTGCGGCGGACGGGAACAGCCGATGTTCGCGCGAACAAGTTCGCCGGCGAACAGTCCGCGACATCCCTACTATGCATTATGCTCTGGTAAAACTCATTGATCATAGATGTACTTAAAATATGTAACACCACACTTATGTTTAGTTGCTCTATGCTCATCACTTTTATATTCATTTCCTTGTATTTTAATGTCTTCTCTCCAGCTTTCATTTACTATCCTTTGGTTCCACATTCCAAGTATTATTTTCTTATTCTTTCACACTCCTCTCACTTCTGCTCAGGGCTACTGTCAGTAATGAGGCCTCATAATACTTAGTTAGTTTGGCTTTTTCTTCTGGTGTGGACTGTACTGCAATTCCTAAGCATGCCTAAGTACTTGCATGCCACAGGATTTTTCTTCACAGTTGAACTCCCTTTACAACCATGCAGTAAATGTATTGATTATAGAGAAGTTTATGTTTACCCCTGCCAATCCAATTCCCACATGGCTGTACCAGGACATTTAAAGGAACAGAAACATCAAAAAAATGAAAGTGTTAAAGTAAAACCAGTTTTTTTTTTTACCAGAAACTCTACTATTGTTTATATAAATAAGCTGCTGTGTAGCAACGGGGGAAGCTATTCAAAGGAGAAAAGGCTCAGGTTACACATCAGATAGCAGATAAGCTCTGTAGAACATAATGGTGTTATCTGTTATCCACTATTTAACCTGTGCCATATAGTCTTTTCAATTAATGCCATTACTACACAGCAACTTGTTTATATGAACTATATATGTGTTTCTGAAGCAAACAGATCTGTTTTACCAGTGCAGGGCAACACTACATGATATTTTCCTCTTAAGAACCAACTCTACCAGAGGAGCTATATCACAAAACTATAAATTCATACAGAACAATATTGACTATGACAGTTTAACCACAGGACCCAAACAATGGACAATAGATATACCAGAATTAGCAATGGAGGATATGTTCAAAAAGTACAAACAATTATGGCATACTTTACCTTCAAGTATATATAGGGAAATGTTCCTTAACCTGTTGTATAGAACCTATCTGACCCCAGAAATACTTTTTAAAATGAATAGGTGGGAGAGCAGTGATTGCCCAAAATGTGGACAAACCAAAGCTAATCTCATACACTGTCTATGGGCCTGTCCATTTATACAAAGGTTCTGGAATCAGGTACAAGATTATGCAACAAGACACTTGGTAACTATATCCCACTGTCAGTAGCCTGGGCACTTTGGGTCACAACTCCAAACATCCATACCAAAATTACACGGGGTGCAAAAAGGCTCCTATTGATTATAACAGCAGTGGCAAAAAAACTAATATTACAAGTTTGGATATCTACTACCCCTCCCACTATCAAACTTTTCCTGGAGAAGTTAGTCAGAGTTTTTTATATGGATTGGGTAGAAGCATCTATAAATAAAAACACAATAGTTCAAAGGTTTTTTGATACTTGGGAGACGTTTATTGAAATCATCCCACAAACAGTATAGGTAAAGTTACATGAATGCTTCCAATATACAGAATGGTATATCACAAGAACTGTGAGTGGAGATCCTCCTATTAACCTGTGACTGAACGTGTGCGAAGTATAGATGAGACCTCCGGCACCGCAGCAATGGCGACAAAATGAGACCTGTAAATAGACAAAGAGAAAGTGAAATGATTATCACTTTTATATTGGTTATAGAAAAGGTTAATGTGTTATATATGTTGACATGTTTTGAAAAAATGAGAAGACCATTCATATGACTTAATAACCTGCATTTAAGCCTACATCTCGGTATATAACTGGCATGATGGAGATTGTAGAAAATAGGAATTAACAGTAATGAATGTGTAAAATGCATGATCTATTTGTAAATACCCTACAACACTGTTAACACATACATCTGACTTGTAAACAATGTCAAAATGTAAAGACAAATGCTAATATCCAGAGATGGAAGAATTATACCTGACCATTGCTTGAATAAAAAATTGTTTTAAAATGTTTTTTTTTTAAATACACAGGTTTCAGTGAGGCATGTGACACAAATAACATCACTAAGCATACATTTTAAATAATGGCATCACCAAGCACCATTTATAAAGATATATAACAATATTTTTATGACTCCTGTATGCATTTAAAACTAAGTCACCGGCCTCTGGTTAATGAGAGCCCCTTCTTTATCTTTTTATACATTCTCGATCAAATGTTTAATCTTCCAGGTTATGGAATAACCTGGAAGATTATATTTGAGCAGTGAAGAAGAGGTGCAGAAAGCTCTGAAGAGGAAAAAAGACTATATGGGTGAGTCACTAGGACTGTCAAAATAAAGCATACCTATGACTTTATATAGAGAAAATAAATTGGCTGGCTTATAAATGTAGAAACCAAAGGAAGGACGGCACTCCGATCTATCAGAAAGCTGGTTTATTGCATAGCTCTGCAGTGATTTCACACCTTAAGCGTTTCGGGACTCAATCCCTTAGTCATAGGCATACATAGGCTTATGAATGACTACATGGAGGAAAGTCTAAATAAAGGATGCATGAGTTTAATTTGTATGTAACCCATATTTCACAGACGGCCGCTATATTGAAGTGTTCCGTGACAACTACACAAAATGTCCCAGTGTCACATCAAAGGCCCAGAGCAGACCTTGGGAACAGTGTGACAAGCCAGAATTGCAGCAGGATTATGTGTCGGAGTCTGACAGGTTATTTGTACGAAACTTACCATACAGCTGCACCGAGGATGATCTAGAGAAATTGTTTTCCAAATGTTTTGGAACTTGTACCTGATTGTTCTCTATTGTTTTGTTTGGCAAACTTAATTCTCTTTACATACCATATAGTTATCTAGCAATAATGGCACAAAATGCAAATGCACAAATAACAAGTTCAATTACCAAACTAATTTTAAAGGGGGCATTTAAAAACCTTAAAATTGATCCAAACTCACTCAGGGTTTTCTCCTGATCACTTTTGACAATTTACATTCATTTTCTACTTCTGAGGTTAGCATTTTGGGACTGCTAATAACGGGATTTGGTTCAACTGAGAGTCCTACATACAGAAAGTGCCATTATGGTCTCTGACACTAGTCTAGGCCTTTAAAAGAGAGCTGTTCTAAGCTATCCTTATAAAATCAACTGGAGGATATATTTTGCTCTAGTTATGTTAATTTATTTCCTTTTCATTTGACTTTTTCCTTCTCGTGAATTGCTGTTTTTTATTGAAGTTATTCTAGCAGTTTACAATACAGTTAGGCATCTCTTCAGCCAGCAGCCACCCAAAATACAAGTGTGAAAGGTTACTTCCAATTTATAGTGGGTATTAGGTAGTTTTACAGACAGTTGTGGTGACCACTCAATAGAGATGAGCAGATGAGGATAACTATAGAGGATATTAAAGGAACAGTAACACCAAAAAAATGAAAGTATTTTAAAGTAACAAACTATAATGTACTGTTGTGCTTTCATGGTAAAACTGGTGTGTTTACTTCAGAAACTCTACAATAGTTTATATAAACAAGCTGCTGTGTAGACATGGGGGCAGCCATTCTAAGGCGAAGAGGGGAAAAAGGCACAGGATACAAAGTGGACAACCAATAATTTCTAGAGTATACAGTGGGATTCTTTAGAACGTTATCTGCTGTTTATCCTGTGCTTGAATGGCTGCCCCCATGGCTACACAGCAGCTTGTTTGTATAAACTATCATTATGTTTCTAAAGTAAAAGTGCAGGGTAACAGTACAGTATATTGTTATTTCTTTAAAACACTTTCATTTTTTGAACTGTCCCTTTAAAAGGGCAGTGCACTCCCTTGATCAACTAAAGTTCAATGGCTTGTGCTGAACACATTTTTTATACTTTTGTTATGCTTGAGCTAAACATGGCAAACAAGGAGATTGAAGCAACTCCATGTTTGGTGCTTGCAAAACACTCACAACAAAGGAGGACTGGTGCTGGTGGTATACAGCTTATCTAATTATCTACCTCCCAAGAAGCAAACTGTGAGTAGCTTCAATCTCTCTCTTTGTTCCATTTGGCACACAAAATAGCAGTCATGAAAAATGGTATTTAAACAACCTGGGAAAAGTATGTTAAGCGTAAACCTTATTTGTTGCATTCATATGGGAAAAGACGGTGGTCTTTTTTATTTTTTTACTGTGGTTTAATCAGTATAGTCTAGCATTAGATTGTAGCTTATTTTATAGTAATTCTAATATAAATATCAGTGTATTAAAATATTTCAATTCAAAATCGGGAGTCCATATAGTTATTCAGCCAGGCCCAAGGGACTCGCCCCAGTTCAAAAAGGCATTCAACTGCAGAAAAGTTTATATCAAAAACGATATAAGTCCCAAGGCCTCTTCAAGTAAAAAATATTAATTTATTGTTATTCACATTAAAACAGTAACTAGTGGGGTATGTGGGGTAGTATGTACTAGTTACTGTTTTAATGTGAATAACAATAAATTAATATTTTTTACTTGAAGAGGCCTTGGGACTTATATCGTTTTTGATATAAACTTTTCTGCAGTGTATTAAAATATCCAATATGTATCTGCCTTCCAGGTCCCATCTCTGAAATCCATTTGCCTATTGACAGCCTTACAAAGAAGCCCTTGTTACTTTCCTCATCACAGAACATGCTGTAAAGGCATATGCAGAAGTAGATGGACAAATTGTCCATGGTAAATATTTGGCAATTTACATATGTATGCAATTACAGAGCTGGGTATCTATGTTATTAGGGAAACCTCCTAATTCGGTTTTATTGAGGGTGAGAGATGGCTAAAAATGACTTGTATCTCAGTAATGCTTAACTCAAATATGTTACAGATAAGATATATATATATATAATACAGAAAAGCCATGAATATCCTGTAAATTATATCCTTATAAACGGTGAGTTCTGATGTCATCAGTTATAAACGGTGAGTTCTGATGTCATTTCTGTCACATGACTCACCGAAACTTGTGTATTATAATAAATAAAGTACCCCCAGTTGCAAAATATGAGGATATTAGAAGTTACCTCGGAGTTTCCTGACCTGTATAAAAACACTCGGCCTTCGGCCTCGTGTTTTTATATGGTCATGAAACTCCTCGGTAACTTATAATATCCTTATATTTTACAAAAGGGTGTACTTTATTCACTATTTATGTTTCGTTTCATTACAGGCTTTGAGAAAACTTTGGGATATTGCATGTGTCTCCCTCTGGTGACATAACCTGTTACTACATTCTGGGCTTTGTCCTGTGTCATTTCTTTATACAGGCTTATCCCGCCTCACTTGTGCCAATTTTTGCCCCCCCCCCTTAAACAGGCCTTTTAAAAAAAACAGTATCATTTTCATGAAAAAATGCAATACTTTGCAGTGCATTCTCTCCTTCTCTGCACTTCATCAAAAGAAATCTTTTGGCAGCTGCAAGTTTGTGCTCTAATGCTATGAGATGAAAAACTAATATAAATCTTATTAATTGTTACGGTAAATGATTGAGCCACAACCGAATATGCAAGATGTGAGCAGTATTCTATGATTCATTATTAATAACTGACATATTCCTAGGGAAGGATGCTGCATGTTTTGTCTTCTGCTGCAAAAAAGGAAGAAGTGAATGAGTCAGAAGGAGAGGCATCTGGGTACAAGAAGCAGAAGGCCATAAAGGATAAAGCAGTCAGTTCCAGGTAACAAATCAAGCAAAGCAATGAAAGGTGATTTTTTTTTTTTTATACAGAGTAATGAGGATATTCTACAACAGTGCTGTCCAACCTCTTCTGTATTGTTGGCTCATAACCTACCTGAAGTTTGAGGGACAAATGTTGCTGCTAGCACTTTTGGGGTTGGGGAGGGAAATCTCATGACTTTTTGTCACAAAACAAGGAATAAAAAATGCTTTCCCCTTCCCAACCCTAATTTGCATATGCAAATTAGGATTTGGTTCGGTATTCGGCCAATCTTTCGCAAAGGATATTTTGGGCAAAGAACATTCTTCATTTTCCATCTTGCAGCTAAAGATAAATTTGCTAATGGATTAGACCACAGGTTTTCATCAGACTATTAAGCCTCCCTTTGTGGCCAATATTTTTTTTTTACAGCCCCATTAACTTATATCAGGGTTTGACCATCTAAAAACACTGGTGTATAGAAAAGTGTTCATCCTCCAATCTCACCACCATTGACACCCAAACTGGTTGCACGTTAAAGTACCCTCCTCCCCATTGCATTGGGCTATTATCAGAGTGGGGTAGCCTCACCATTATGGAACCTCTGAAATACCCTAGTCCCCAAAAGCCACTTACAACAGGACCTTTTACATTTGTATGACCGATGTTATGTGGAGTCAAGTGAAAAGTCTTATGAAGACGAGCAGTATTGATGCTCCCAATTATATTTATAATTAAGAATTTACAGGGAAGAAATGTTAAGTATGCAGTGTTCGCATACATTTCAGGAGGATGCAAAGTAAAATAAATAATAATAATAAAAATCCTACTAAAATAGTTTGTATTTTGCTTCTTTTTTTTTTTGGTTAATACCAATTTTACTAATTATTTTTTCAGCAGATCACATTAGAAATATTAGATGATGCTGCCTGTATCTTTCATCTATAATCAAAAGTGTTTCTTATCTATAGTTCTCACAACTGGAACACGCTATTTATGGGGACCAGCTCTGTAGCTGAAGTCATTGCGCAGAAGTACAACACCAGCAAGAGTCAAGTGCTTGATGATGTGAGTGTAAACAATGGCATAACTACATATTACTGGGCCCCACAGCAAATTATTTTTCAGGCCCCCATTATGTCTAGAAGTTGGCTTGTTTTACCAATATTTATTGAAATTGTTTATGAATTAGGGCCTCATGGGGCCCCTATACCTCCTGGGCCCCCCTGCAGTCGCAGGGTCTGCTTCCTCTATAGTTACGTCCCTGAGTGTAAACACCTTTTGTGTATTTGTATTTACAAAGGTTACTGCAAATGAATGTATGAATGCCATATTTATTATGTACGTCTAATGTGGAGAGTGCTATTATTAGACAATTTGCAGTTGGTTTTGATTTTTTCTATTACTTGTGATTTTTGAGTTGTTTAACTTTTATTCAGCAGCTCTCTGCAGTTTAAACAATCTTCACTGATTTGAATAAAAGGCTGGAATATGAATAGAAGAGGGCATGAACTGAAAGATTAGTAGCAAAAAGTAGAAATAACAGTAAATTTGTATTTGTATGGGGTCAGTGACCCCCATTTGAAAGCTGGAAGAGTCAGAAGAAGGAAAACAATTTAAAAACTCTAAAAAAGAAAAAATGAAGGCCAATTGAAATTTTGCTTAGAATTAACCATTCTATAAAAGTTAACCTAATGGTGAACCACCCCTTTAAACATTTTTTAGACATACCTTAGATTGAAATTGCGCTCCATTCTATCCTTAATACAAATCAGCTCCTCTTTGGTGACACTATGGCGAAAACTATGTCCTTCACACTGATTCAAACACAGTGTGAATCTGTCCTGTTTAATCTGTGTGAATTATGGGGAGGAAGGTGGAATTGTACCTTGTGTCAACATTAGTGATGGGCGAATTTATTCGGCAGGCGCGAATTTGCACGATTCGCCGCCAGGGAATAAATTTGCGAAACACCCGCGAAAATTCGCGGCAAAAATTCGGCGGCGTCAAAAAATTTTTTTCTAAAACACGGACGCCGGCGTCAAAAACTGGCGCCGGCGTCGAAAAAACGGGCGCTGGCGTCAAAAACGAGACGCTGGCGTCAAAATGCGTTTCGCGAATTTTTCGCCGTTTCGCGAAATTCGGACATTTTTCAGCTAAGCGGCGCAAATTCGCCCATCACTAGTCAACATGCTTGCAATCATATATGTGAGGGAACAGTGTTCTTTATTGTTTTTTATTTGCCCTTGAGCTGGACCAATAATAATAACTATAAAAGAATTGCTTGTTCTACATTCTAGTTGCCATGTATGAATTAACTACCATAAAAGTAATTAAATTTGGCAGTACAGTCTGCTTAAAAATAATACACGTTGCTAAAAAAAATTAATGTGGATATGGTGTGTTATCAGAGTTTGTGCGATTATGTGATTGAGTTACAGGTGTATCTCTATACTCTTTCCCTCTGTTCCTTGAGTTCTTGATGCTGTGTTTCACGTTATATACATTTTGGTTCTGCAGGAGGGGAAAGGTAGCCTTGCAGTCCGGGTAGCGCTAGGAGAGACTCAACTTGTACGTTGTGTGTCGCTTTCTCATAGAGAATGGAGTCAGCCTTGATTCTTTCAGCCAGGTAAATAGAAAATAGAAACCCTGTACAGATGTTGCATACTGAAAGTAACTATGAAATGTTGGAGACAATGAAGTATATCAACAGAAATGTACCTTAAATTGTGTTACTTTTATTATGTATTGTATTCTTTTTAAAAAATGTATTTATAAAAACAAGTTGTGCCCAAAAATAACAATAGGAATTTACAACGTGTTTTATTTATTTTGTACTTTCCCTATCATTAGTTTATATGTAAATCCACAGACTGCATACAGTGCTGTGCTATATCTTGATTACTTTAAAGCTGTGATATTGTCTTGAAAACTCTTTACTACTTGCTACAAGTGCTGCGATTGATATACATGGTTTGCCCTTTATCTCTCTTCTTCTGTTCTCAGGCTGCAGGAGCACGGAGTTAAACGGTGATCCTGGTAAAGAACCTTCCAGCTGGACTGCAGAACTGCAAGAGCTATTTGGACAGTTTGGAGATCTGGAGAGAGTGCTGTTGCCAGAAGGTGGCATCAGTGCCATTGTGGAGTTTCTAGAACCGACAGAAGCCAAACATGCTTTCTACAAACTGGCCTACACAAAGGTACTCTTAAACACATCAGCTGCTGCATCATCAGCTACACAAAACTCTAGCATGCAACTGCTTGCAGTTTAGCAAGCAATACATTTACATAAAGTTTTAATTATCCAACTGTAAGAATGCATATTTACCTTACCAATATGAGCTTATGCATGCTTAGCATTTGCTCAAAGGGTTGGCATATTGTATTTCCTATATTTTTTATGATGCGAAATCCTTTTTTCATTGCATATCAGATTTTTTAGCATGGCTTCATCCATGTCTTTCCCCTTCCCAGTTTCATCATGTACCACTGTTTTTACCTGTCCTCCTCCACAAAAGAAAGTTGAACAAACAGAGCAAGTGACTTCAGAGGAGCAGGAGGAAGGTGAGGGAAAGGAGCATAATAAAAAGGGAAGCTGCTTGCGGGAATGACTTATATCTGGCTTAATAAACACTGAAGCCAAATTAAAGATGTCTTTGGGAAGCAGATTGGATTCCAATGTTTGCTTGGGAATTTTGTGGGCTTCAATATCTTCCAGTTGCATCACTGGACAGAGGGGACTGCTTATAGAACCTGGCTACAGTAATTGACCTATATCACCAACTTGCTCATATTTCAGCTTGATAATTTCATGCTGCATGTTCTTCTAACACAAATCAAAACTGGTTGGGGGAGCAGCACTGCGATTTTAACGTTTTAAGATATGCTGGAAATTTGAATGTATTGCTATTAGTTGTCTTTCTAAAACACTATGTCAGGCCTCTGTTTTCTTTTCCTGCAGATAGTACCAAACAAGATGTTAAAGAGCTGGAAGTGGAGGAGCAGGAAGAAGATGAAGAAGAGGCACTTCCTGGTTGCACTTTATTTATCAAAAATTAAAATTTTAGCAGGAGGAAACCCTTAAATAAGTAAGTATCATTGCAAAGGATTTGTGAGAGCCGATTTCCCTGCCTGGCTATTCTATACTACACTTATTTCCAATTGCATTTTGTTTTGTAACAGGTCTTCTCTAAAGCTGGAACAGTATTTCTAAAAAGAAGGACGAGTCAGGTAAGGTTTAGTAATACCTTAAACCACCAAATTCAGGTGCTTTGCCTACATTTATACTTGAGCGTAGTCATGGTCAAAATGCCTTTTGTGCCATAGGCCTTAGTGAATGTTTTTACTTAGAATATGGACAGATCATGAAAGAGAGGATTGCATGATTGTAATTGTAAAGAGCCAGTCGCTGATCATTTATCGACTCTGGGAAAATTTGTCCATGGGCAGTAACCCATGGCAACCAATCAGATATTTGCATTCATGGTTCTCCCTGCAGCTTTCTGAAAAAGCACAAGAAGCTCTCTGGCTACTTCAGGTTTATATGTTTTTGTGCGTGTATGTCTAAGGCAAAAAAATCAGAAACATTGTAGTTCAAAAAGAGAAGTATGTATGTTATATAACTAGTCAGGATTAAATATTGATCATAGCAGTAAATAAATGTTTGAAATTGCATGAAAATTCTTATTCTGCCTCGTCTTTTTACATTTTGGCTACCATTTCAATATCTAACAGTTAGAAATCTGGTGAGCAGTTATATTGTATGTAAAGCAAAGCTGCCACTTTAAAGCATGCAAAATATACATACTGTAGTAACATAGTATACATAGTAACTTGGTGCAAAATGACAACTATCTTCATTCACCTTTCCATAATTCATACCTCCTCACCACAAATAGTGGTTTATTTCTCTCCAATTAAAAAGTTGATTGGAGAGGGGAAAACATATAAAGAAATGCAGAAAATGATAGACCACTCGGCTTAAAAGATCTGAAATGCTTTCAAATGGCAACCAAAAAAACTGGGAGTTAAAAAACCTCCCAGTTGAATTGTGAGTATATTCGAATTTAAGAAAATTCACATGAATTCAAAATTCGGCCTCTATCTGTTTTGTGGCTATGGTCTACAAGGTGTTTTTGGAAGGAGGAGAAATTAAAACGAATCAAGAACATTACACAGAATAGAAACCAGTTGGGGTGCAGCGTGATAATAGTGAAAGTTAGATTGCGAAAACAGAGGGTTAAGGACTGGGTGCGACTATCAAAATAGAAGAAAGGAAGTAGGATCTAAAGACAAAATATAAATAGGGTAGTAAAAGAATGGGTGAGAGATATGTGAAGAAGAAACATTGGAAAGAGAAAATAAACCAACACAAACAGGTATTATTCCCTCACTTTTCCTTTTTTATGTTTTCTTTACTCACCAAACCTTTATATTTCCTTTTACTCTCATTATTCTTTTCATGGCCAGTGGGGAGCTTAATAAATCTTTGCTCTACACCACATCCTTTGTAGGTTGCTGTAGCTATAAATGCAGTGTAAAATGAGACATTCCTCCTGTGTGCCACATGATGGCAGCATTGACTGGCTTTATCAGAAATCCGGGTATATTCGGGAGCTTATACTTGGCCGCAATAAGTGTGTTTACTTCTACAACATATTGGGTTGATTAAACTGGTACATTTCGGCTTGCAAAAACACGGGTATGGTGTTCATATATCCCATTATCAACAGAATTGTGCAGCACACACCAGTAAACATGTACTTATTTCAGACATACCATTAAAAAAATCCAGTTGCAAAAATGATTCATCTGTATTTGCTGATGAATTATAGGGTGACCTGTGGCATTCCTTTTTTGGGAGGGGGGAACCTAGCATATATGATGGAGGGTGAGCTAATATTGATCGTTTGTTGTTGATCATTTAGATCTTTAGGGCTCTTACACACGCGGGCATTTGTTCCTGCGTCAGGTGTTAATCCTTCTTGCATTTCACCACTGGGTACTGCAGGAACAAATTCAGCCCATGCTTCCTGATTGGGTTGTACGCAATATGGCACATGCGTTCCTCCTGTGTTCAGCACTTACATACTCCTATGAAACTATTCTACGTCTGCTTCCAAATAGGCAAGTGATAAGCAGCCTGTGTTTACCTGACTTTGGTCTCCAGTATTTATCATGAGATATAACATGGACCCTTTCACATCACAGGGTCTTTAGAAAGATGCTTGCAAAAAGCGAGAGAATTTATACTATAACCATTGAGGCAAAATACACAACACAATCATTTTGAAACAATGTTTACCTTAATGTTCACTTCTAAAATGTAAATGTGGTTTCCTTTATTTCTGTAACTCATAGAGAGGAATATGGAGGGACCATGGGCCAAAATTTGTTGCAGTCTCCTTTATACACATAGATCTACTGTGGGGGTCATAACCTGCTGCATTTCTTATATATACATAGGCTTGGTAACCGATTGGTTACTGCAAATGGTTCTGTTCTGTTCAGTTCGATAAAATAAAAGCATGAGCAAAGTCTATTCTGGGCTTAAAGGAAAGGAAGGGGATGCTTGCAGTCTATAGTGCCTGCTTACAGATGGATCATGAATTGACTATGAATAAGTATGTACACAGGGAGAAACGTGTGTCTTTTTGAATTTGCTGTCAGTTTCTGTGTGTATCTTAGAATGTGACGTCCTACCATAGGTAGTTGTTGTCGGACAGCTGAGAGTGATAAATGCCCTGCTTCAAAGTTGTGATAAGGAGAAATGTGTGCTGTCAGGCAAAGCGGGCTTTCATCTGCACTGCTGACCCAGTTGGACTGGCAGCCTCATAATTCTAAATGATTCTTTTGCCCTCCCCCCCAGCACTGCACGGTGGATGAGCATCAGGGGGAAATCAAACTGTCAGAGAGGGCAATCAGGTGAGTGGCTGAAGCATTTGCTTGAATGCAGTGTTCAAGTATTCGAATGGAAGCATTTGCTGTGGGATGGTAATGATCTTTTCATTCTTGCCTGGAACCCACGGAGCAGCAAAAAACAGATCTCCAAAAAACAGCAGAGCTCAAAAATTCTTGTGCGCAATGTCCCCTTCCAAGCAACGGTTCGTGAAATTCGTGAGCTTTTCAGGTGAGCAAGTTCAGTCAGGCACTCTACTGCTCCTGATACAATTAGATTGTAATTCTTGTGTGTTGGCAGTAGGGGGAGCAAATGTTTCATGAGATAATACATACTAAGGCTGATTGTTTATACACAATTTACACATTTAGTGACATTGTCAGTTGAGGGATAGACTGAGAGATGCCTAGTGCCTGTCACCATGCTTAACTGTGTTTTGCATAGGTTAATGCAAAACTTCTGATTTATATATTTTTTTGAATGCCACCGTTGGGGAGAAGTGCAGCATTCCTGCTGGACTCCCCATGACCTTGGTGTGCATTGAATACACATGATGGTATAGATGGTATTGTGTTTGATGACATCAGGTGTGTGGGAGGCATAGACACCTGGACAGAAACATTATTGTGTGTTGTAGACATACAATATGAATGAGTCCTGTGGACAATGTAATGCATACTGCCATCTGAGCCAGAGATTTTATGTAAACTACTGCACAAAATGTTTCTGTGTATGCCTTGGAAGATCCCATTGTATTTCTGTCTGATATGGTTACATAGTCTTCTAGAAATTTGATTTAATTGAGCAAATGGTTTAATTTGATGGACATTTGTCTTTTTCAACCTCCATTGCTACTATGTAGTATTCAAGACTGTGCAGATACTTTGGTTTTTGATGACATCACATTTCCAACACTATGGAAAAACATTAAACGTTGTCATGAATGCACAATTTGGGGTCTGATACACACATCTAACAGATTTTTTTCTTTACTATAGCACATTTGGAGAACTGAAGACCGTCCGCCTACCTAAGAAAATGGTTGGCACAGGGACTCGCTGTGGGTTTGGCTTTGTGGATTTTGTCACCAAACAAGATGCAAAGGTTAGAATAGCCTCAAATTCTCTGTGTATTTGTATTTATATATAAATAGAAGCTTTATACTGCTTTCTTTGGTAGTGATCAACATTAACTGCATTCCAATAGTTCTCTCTCATGGCTGCCCATGAAAAATATGGAAAAAGCCTAGGAATGCACCAGCTTAATAAACCTGTGAGGGAATAAGACAATGCACACTCATGTTCATGTTAGAGAACAAACAATGTATAGTGATATAGTAGTATTAAAAGTAGTAGTAATATAGTAATATTTCTCTTTTTATTCTGTTTGAGTGTGGGCAGAAAGGCTCTCCCTTCAAAAAACAAATTCTCCCTTTTGATAGCAAGGAGCAGTTTGTGTGCAGCGATTTACTGTAGGGAAAATTGCTGGAACTGAAAGGAGCTAATCATTGCTGCTGGCTTATCAGGTCATGGTGGGATTATTGACAGAAAAGACTGTCCACATTCACTGCTGACCTTGCTCCAATGAGCCATAGCCTTGGTGCATCCGATTGGCAACAATGAGAAGTGATTTTTAGTGTGAATGCTGGGATTTCCTACAAAATCATGGGTATTAAATAACCCTTTGTGCCATTGCCCTTATGGTAGCCTTGTAATATTGTCTTTGTATGCTATTTATAATTTTGCCATAAAGTATTTGAATTTTGCTTTTACATTACCTGTCTGATGCCCCATGTTCCTGTATGAGGGGGCTGCCATATTTGTGCAGCAGTAGTCTGTTTGCATTAGAAATGTATCTTTTTTCTATAATTGATGGATTTTGCCCCTGATGAAGACCACTCATGTGGTCGAAACGTATTGGGCCACCGCTGATATGTAAGTGTGTATTTTTTTGATGGAATAAAATTAATTTTTGCCTTTTTAAATATTGGGTGTGCTATCCTTATGTTAAATATTTGATTGAAGCTTAAGAAGATTATATTTGGGTGGTCTCCATGGAATAAGCACCCCACAGTTGAATATAGGGTGTGCGCAGTGGAGTAACTAGATGTTACTGGGCCGCACAGCAAATTAATTTTGGGGCCCCCAACATATCCAGAGATGGTGCTGTTTTACCAATATATGTTGAAATTGCTCTTTGTTTGGGCCTCATGGGCCCCTTACACCTCCTGGGCCCCCCTGCAGCCGCAGGGTCTCCTTCCTCTGTAGTTACGCCCTTGGGTGGGCGCCTTCTAAATTCTATTTTTCTATGCATTAGAAACAATAACTGACAGTTTGAGAAGGGACAGTCAGGTTGGCAATACAGTCAGGTTTAGAAACAATTACTCACATATCTGAGACATATGGGAGAAAAACGATTAACATGACCTATAGTTCATTAATATTTTGAAGAGTCGTTTTTTAGTGTCAGTATCACTTTAAGTTCATTTTCAGTATGTTATGGAATGGCCAGTTCTAAGCATCTTTTTAATTGGTCTTGATTATGTTGAGTTTTTTCATTACTTGCCTTCTGACACTTTCCAGCTTTCAAATGGAGGTCACTGGTTCCATCTTAAAAACAAATGCTCTGTAAGGCTACACATTTATTGTTATTGATATTCTTGATTACTCATCTTTCTAGTCAGGCCCTCTCCTATTCATATTCCAGTCTCTTATTTAAATCAGTGCATGGTTGCTAAGGCAAGTTGGATCCTAGAAACCAGATTGCTAAAATTGCAAACTGAAGAACTGCTAAATAAAATGCTCAAAAACAAACAAATAAAAATTGCAAATTGTCTCAGAATATCACTATTTACATAATACCTAAAGTTAATTTAAAGGTGAACAACCCCTTTAACAGTCTTTGGTCTAGGAAATTTATGATTTTTGTCCAACTCTGAACATCTATTTCATTTCTATTTTATAAACATCACATTTGCACCGTGTTGGAATTCTGCCACTTTCTCTTCACCAAGAGGTTTCATTCTGCTTCTTCCTGAGTCTTTCCCTCCAGACATGAAGATCCTATTTTCATTCTCTCCACCCTTTTAAATAGCTGTTTTCACACTGCCTGTTTCCCAATTAACAAGTGACGAATCTGTGTAAATAAACAGGCAGAGGGGGGTGATGTTTAGATGCTGTTTATGTTGCACAAGATCTTCCAATTACAGCTTCATTTATACTCTTACTTTCTCACTTCTCTCAATATTTGGCTCAGGCTGTCGCCCCTTCTGGCCTCACTCTTCTCTGGCTGTCATTTCAGCACCTCTCTGAACCCTAGTACTAATGCCGAGGAGGTGGTACTGTATTATTGAACAAATGTTTTGCTCTAGATCCAGCAGATTTTTGCATTAATAATCAGTGACCCAACACAAATGGAATGTACAGCATATAAAAGTTCTTGAACAACACATTCTGATCTTCTTTTCTTCTTGACTTGTATTCAAAGACCTGATTGTTCCATTTGTTTTATCTTTTATTCTGTTCAAGGCTGTATCCTTACATGTTTCACTGAAAAACCAAGGATACTGCTGAAGTCTTATTTTCTTAAGTCTTAAATGCATAAATGTTGGCTTATGGTTTTATGTCAGATTTTACGATAAATAGTTGAATTGTCTGAAACAACAACAAAATAAAATGATATATAAAAGTATATATCTATATAAACTATATTTCTGAGTCATGTATTATCATTGTGCAGGGCAAAGTTATAATGTTTTGTTCACACACCATAGAAATTAACATAGAATACCTTCATTACGGAACCCTAATCACCATTTATGGACTCTGTGCCTTAATTCCTATAATTACATTGGGTGAATATTAATTTTTTAATCATATAGGCATTGCTAGAACTGGCAGATTCCTAAGAGGGAGGCAGTTAGTAGCCAGAAAACCTACTTACAATATGTGGTTGACTTGAGCTGGATTGGACTCATTGTTAGCCTCATTTGCCACCTTATAATTGGCTGTGAGACAAATTCATTTTATCAGACAATAAGAGCTTCTATTATCGAAAGCTGTTGGGGAGTTCTGGAAAACCACAGGTTGGACATTACAGTTTTAGCTTTGCAACACAGTAATTAGCCCTCACTGAAAGGGGCCATCAGAGGCCATCGACACTAACACAGTAATGAGTTCAAATATAAGCAGACAAATTACTTTATAATATTCCTTAAAACTGCTATGACTTGATATGAATATAAAAGATGAGGGATAAGAATCCCATTATGGCAACTTCTGACAAACTGCACAGCATGATAAACAGTGATCTTCCTGTCTTTCCTTTCTCCTGACAGAGAAACCCGGTGTCACAGCACCCATCTTTATGGGCGCAGGCTGGTTCTGTAATTGGCAGAAACCGAGGATAGTGTGGAGACTTTGCGGAGAAAAACTGCTGAACATTTTCATGGTAAAATGGGGGAGGTTGACGCGGACATAAGTTTAAGCATTTTTACTATCTACAGTGGTGGCTTTCCTGTTCCCATTGCATGTGACTGGCAATGTTCAAATAGTCATAAATTCCAGTGTTACTCCGGAACACATGCCTGAAATTTTGATACAAAATGTATGCACAAAGGAAGGGTCAGTGGTCTTTTACATGTCAAAATGTTATAAATATGCAATTAATTGTATTCCAGTTTTCTGCATTATTATGGCATACAATTAATTTGCATGTTTACTAATATACCACAAACCATTGAATTGTTCCTATTATATTAGGCCTATTGTGATAGGAGACTACGTTGCTGCTGATTAATACTTTGGCTGTATCTTTGGGAGAAGAAATCTAAAATTCCTATCCAGCAAGTTTCTTTTTAAATTAGTTCAATTTTCTTCTTGGTAATATCCTCATCTCCTCCTGTCCCTTTCTTCTTTTTCCTCATTCCACTTTCCCCTTTCATTATTTCTGTGCCACTTACCCCTCCCGCTTTATCTCTGTCAGCAACTGTGTCTCCTGGCAGGTTAATTAGTATTGACTAGCTTTCTGCATTCTGTAAACATGCCAGTCAGTAGGGGCCTTCACCTTTATTCTCAAAGGAGGGAACTTCCTAGGTCAAGCAATTGTGGGAAGTGATTGGGAAACACATAGCAGGGTCAGGCATCTGGCCCTTGGCTTGAATTTAAAGCAATTCCCAAAATGATCATGACATTTAAATTACTCCTAAAATAAAATAGCTACTGACTGATGTACTGTTACTTTTGGAAAGTGCTGCAGTACGACACTATATGAATAATATTAATATAGTGCAGAATTCTTCACACTGTTAATATTAGTTAATTCTGCCTTCACTGGTTCACATGTGTTCCACGTTTTTGTTCCACTGGATCTCTAAAGAAAAAGAAGAAGGTGTCTGACCTGATTTACAATTTTATGGAGAGCTTGGATAAGGACAATGAGGATGAATAAGTTCAGGGTCTGGGTATGTGATCCATGTTAACAATATTCTAGCTAGGCACAAAAAGTAACAAAACACTGTAAGAATACAATGAATGTGTTGCTGCTTAGAAATTACTCTTCCATAAAGCCATAATTAGTCTTGGGAAGGAAATTGGTAAGGAAATAAAACAATTTCCTCTCAATGCCAAATAAAATTCTCAACTAAAGGAATGGCTATGGATGGCTTGTAAATTGTATTTTTTGCTTTTTTTTTAGTCCAATTCTGCACATACGTATGTACATGTATTTATGTACTGACAGGTGGTGTGCCAGCCACTGTGCAGGTAGTTAAGAGGAGCTGGGTCCAGCCACTGCTCTAGGCAGGGATAGATGAGGTGGAATGATGCCCCCCTTCCTCCCCTCCTGGGCACAGCATGATTGACACTTACAAATGACCCAGCTGAGCGCGCAGTGCTGTGACCAAGCTGCTCCTCCCAGACTGCCAGCGTTTTGTCATCTCATTACCAGCCGTCCCCTGATTCCACTCAGCCGAGAGAACCTTTAATACCAGCAATCTCTGTGTAACACTGTGGCCAGATGGGCTCCTCTCCCCCCTCCTTTTTTTTATTAACACAGCTTCCCTCTTTTGGATCCCCTGATTCCTCTTCTTCTGGTGTATTCTTGCTTGTTCAGGACAAACTCTCTCCAATCTCAATGGTTTTAAACTTACTACTGATTTGTCCAATGCTCTGGGCTTAATCTCTGTTTTGTAGGATTCCTTCTTTCCCACCTGCCTCTGCATTCTATCACTTCTGACTGCCTCTTTCCTCATTCCTTTGTATAGTCGTTTGTGCTGCAACTTCTTCTGGCTTCTTAAATTCCTTTTGTTTTTTAATCTTTACTCCCTCATCTTTTGCACTTCATATTATTTACCTCTCTGTCTCTCATTATAAATTCATCCAAGTCATTATGTCCTTGGATGTGTACACTTTCTATCTGACTCTTGCAAAAATAAATTCTGCTTCCATTGGTTTCTGGCAACATGATATTGTACAGGCGGAACATAGTGGTTGCTGATAATGCTTGCACTTTTCTTTCAAAATAAAGTCTGGTCTTACCTTTTCCCACATAGGCTCAATAAACTGCAATTGAAGCTTTTCAAAGGACATCATTTGCCAATGTTTGAGCTGCTGGATTAAAGATTGAAGGGGTTACTTGTGCCAGCTGGACTTAATAGTTGAAATTACAGTACATTGTCAGCCCTTTCTCAGTTCAACTCATGTCTTTGCAGTTTTTAAAACAATTCCACTTTGCCAACATACTGCATTTACCCACACCCAAAGAAAGCAATGGATTTACTTCAAACTACCTAGGATCAGAAGGTTACTTTGAGAGTGGAGAAGGAGTCATGATATGCTTGCAGAAAAGGTTAACCAAAGTGAGCTGTTGTACTTTCACTGCTTTCTGGGACATGCCAGCTCTCTGGAGATACAAAAGCTTCCTGATACAGCCACAAAGTAGCCTGCTTCCTATTAATCATATTTAAAACAATGAGTACAGGCCCAGGGGTGTAGTTGGAAGGTCTGCTTGTTTAATTAAAAGTACCATTCTCCATATTTATTGCCCAATTCTGTTAAATATTAAGAGCCTGGGATGGGAATTTAATGGGAAGGTGGCTAATGTAATCTGCAAGAGACGAGAAAGGATCAGCAAGGTTGAGAGAAATTGCTAAGTGTTAGGAGGGAAATTAAGGTTGCTGAAGGTGAAGAGGAAGCAGAAACAGTGCGTCTGATCAGGAGGCTAGCTAAATGCACTTTGAGTTATGAAGGTTGTTGTGTACTGATTTGGAGGAGGAAAGGAGTAAGGCCTCAGATATAAGCAAAGATTGCATACAAAGAAGTATGGTCAAAGAAAGATGCTTAGTTGCCAGTGGGAGGGACCAATAAGGATCAGATGGCTCAGATTTACTGTGCAAGGATTTGCATTATGTGAAACAGAGACCTGACCTGAGACAGAGAGTTATGCTCTGTTTCTTTTCCCTTAAAGAGTGCATTTCTTGAACATGTTGTCAGTGTGTTATGTAAGTGGCCTTCAGTAGTCACTGGTAGTGGCGGAAACTGCTGGTGGCATAAGGAACCTTAGCTGTACATGGTATCCTGTTTGCATCATCTGACACCCTTACCCTTACTACTGCCATTCCAATATAAAAATTCATTATGACAGACAATTTAAAGGGATATGGTCATTACAAAGTTACCCCATTTTATCATAATACCTTTTATTTTTTAAACAAGTTCTTGTACTTATTTGGGGTTGGAACTAGGGGTAGACAGAAGAGACGTACCTTTGGCACAATTGTGGGGAGTTAGGGGTTGCAATTGGAGTGGGGAGTAACATGTGGGGAGGGAAGTGTCCATGGTGGGACAGAGGGAAGGGGGTGTTGAGAATTCAGGTCACTGTTCCAAGTAGTCTTGCCTTGGGTGCCAATTAAAATTTCATGCATTTATAAAGTATATAAGTTCAATGCCTCTGCTGATATTGCTTCCCCTAAGCCACCTTAGATTAGATCAGAAACAGTGCAGTAAATGTGTGTGAGATGTTCAGATAAACCCATGACCCATGAGACACAGACTCTGATCTTAAGTGTATATGTGAAATCTTTGCCATAAAGAATGAACGGTTTGGTTGTTTGGGGGCTTATCGCTGGAATTTATGCTCTTAAAGGAGAATGAAACCCCAATTAAGTTAAAACCCATCATCTGCCATCATCCATTGGCCCCCCTCCCAGCATAATCTTCTACTAGAAAAAGTGTCCCTGGCAGCAACGCTGACCTATCTATGCAGAGTAGTGCAGCATAGCTCATGGGTGCAAGCTTCAGATTTCGCAGTTGGAGTCAGTCCGTATAAGTGCTACCGGAAAGCTTCCATAAATCACCCGAAGAGGATCCGAAGATTGCGCCCATGAGCTCCAGTGCCCCTGGATGTGTACCAGTAAATAGCTTTTCCCATTCATTCAAACACAAGTTCATTGGGTGCTCATATTGTTCAATCTTCACTTGATATCATGTGTTCTGGATTGCAGCTGCCCTTCACTGGTACACTCTGATGGACACTAGAAAACAAATCTCTGTAGGGGAGTCCAAAATGGATACTGTGATGCAGTACCCTTAATGAATTATAATGATGTACCCAGAGCAACACACTGTGTTAGTTTAATAAAAAGAAATATTTAGCAAAGTGCATGTGCTGAAGACCCTTCAGGTAACTGACCTAATTGGGGAGTGTGGTTGAACCTCCATATGTGTGTGATCTTGTAAATTGTGGGAGAGGGCTCTTTTGAGGACAGTAATAGTGATAAGAAGATTGTTTACCTGGTATATTTGAAACATGCAACACTTAGATGGGCAGCTTGACCAGTTCACTCTTCCCTAAACATACTGCTGCATTTTGGGGTCCCTTAGGAGGCAATTGCAACAGATCACCATGCAATTCCATCAGAGCTCAGTTGGTCTGTATAGATTTTGTTATTACTAATGGCCTCCAATTGGCTTTCGGATGCCACTTATGCTCAAGTACCTGAAAAAAAGCAGATCAACACACTTTATTATTACAATTGTTCCTAAAGCACAAATCGAGCGGTACCTAAATATTTGGGCTATGGGCTGATCAGTCATATAACCCAAATGTATGGCCATTTATAAGATCTTAAAATTAAGCAGTATTTATGGGAAGGAACACCTAATTACACAAACACATAAAAGTGGTGAATGGAAATGAAACTTGAAATGTGAGAGAGCAAGAGCACAGGCACTAATAATGAAGGGGAAGGAGTGCTGATTTGGGGGGCACAACGCCATCCCCACTGCCCTTTAATAAGTGTTCTCCCCTTTTGCACAGGATAACCATTAGGAGAACTGCTTAATCTATACAGAAACCACTGGCAATGAAGGATTACTGGCTAGGTTGAGGGGCAGTGTGAAGATGTTAACGCAATGTGACATTTGTGAAATTGAGCCCCTTCGTTGCCACGGTGACAGCCAGAACGCCATGCTGCTTGATGAGATGTTAAATGGTTTTGGCCTCCTGTCAGTATGGAGACTTCCCTGGGGTGGGGAGGGGAAGGCTCTCTTTGCGAATCCTCACCTTTCCACCCTATTCAGCCAAAATCACACAAGATTTGAAGTTTCAGCCTTGCTTTAGGAATGCACTCAGATGTTTCTTTTTATGTTCTACCATCCAACTTCTTGCCATTTTCTCCCAAAGTATAACTGTTACTGCCCCATCATCCAGCTTTGCTCTTTCTATGCAACACCATCATGTGTCCCAGAGAAAGCTCTATAGTTTCTGTACAGTTAATATTATCCTGCTTTGTTTCCAGTCTCATTAGACTTAAAAAGCTCAATTTATTGCAGCTATTGTCTAAATAACTCTATCAAGGTTTGAGAATGTGCACTAGGTTTTTTAAATTATTATTTATTGTTTTACCTGCCTTTTAACATGTCTTGCACGAGCATGGTATGAAGCTGCCCATATATCCCAATGCAAACAATCAAATGTTTGCTTTTACTATACTTACTGGACTAGACCGATAAAAGCTTAACTGCTGTACATAGATCTCTATGACCTGTCATCACATTAAAGGGGTTGTTCACTGTTCAATGAACTTTTAATATGATGTAAAGAGTGATATTCTTAGACAATTTGCAATTGGTCTTAATTTTTTTAATATTTGTGGTTTTTGAGTTATTTAGCGTTTTCTCCAGTTTGCAAGTTCAGCAGTCTGGTTGCTAGGGTCCAAATTACCCTAGCAATCATGCATTGATTTTAATAAGAGACTGAAATATGAACAGGAGAGGCCTGAATAGAAAGATGAGTAATATAAAGTAGCAATAACAATGAATTTGTAGCCTTACAGAGCATTTGTTTTTTTAGATGGGGTCTAAAGTGACCCCCTTTTGAAAGCTGGAAAAAGTCAGATAACTCAAAAACTATAAAATATAAATAATGAAGGACAGTTGCAAAGTTGCTAGGAATTGAATATTCTGTAACATACTAAGGGGCCGATTCACTAACCTCGAGTGAAGGATTCAAAGTAAAAAAACTTCGAATTTCTAAGTGTTTTTGGGCTACTTCGACCATCGAATGGGCTACTACGACTCGAACTAGTCGAACTAAAAATCGTTCGACCATTCCACCATTCGACCATTCGATAGTCGAAGTACTGTCTCTTTAAGAAAAACTTCGACCCCCTAGTTCGCCATCTAAAAGCTACCGAACTCAATGTTAGCCTATGGGGAAGGTACCCATAGGCTTGGCTAACTTTTGATCGAAGGATATTCCTTCGATGTTCGATTCGAAGGATTTTATCATTTGATCGAAGGAATAATCCTATGATCGGTCGATCGCACTATTTGCGCTAAAATCCTTCGACTTCGATATTCGAAGTCGAAGGATTTTAATTCCCAGTCGAATATCGAGGGTAAATTAACCCTCGATATTCGACCCTTTGTGAATCGGCCCCCAAAAGTTACATCAAGGGGAAACAACCCCTTTAATTTAATTCTTGCAAAATGTACGCCACAACAGCTTTGTCCTCGGCTCAACCCCCTGTTGATTTGTCACTGCATCATAGTGCTGTATTATTTATAGTAAATATTATTTTTGTGTAACACCCTGCTTTAGAGAGGGGTGCAGCTCGCCTAGGATGTCTAGGTCCGTTTAATGTTTGCAGTGCATCCCATGAGCCTGTTAGTATAATAGTAACCATGTAAATCACCTGCTTGTTAATAGTCTATCCACTCATTTTTTCCTTTTGAATTTTCTAGTCACCCACTAAAACGATTACCTTAATTTACATTCTGTATTCCCTTTATGCCAAACACTCTTAACCTATGGGTCATGACCCAAAATTGGGTCCAAACTGTTTACAGTCTGTCACCACAATCCCCTTTAATGTAATTAGGCCCCCATGTAGAACTGACAATAGTAATTAAAGTGAGATACATAATTCGTAACATTGGTTTGCAAACCCCCAATGCACACAAGCTTGAGAAATTCTGTGTTATTGTGCTGCTGCAATTTCCCTTGTACACAGCCAAGTGCAGCATTTTTCTCAGTATATGTCTATGTTTAGCTCTATCAATCTACAATAGTCCTTCTGTATAAATCCATTTAATCCACATAGAGCTCTGTCAGTTGTCTCTGTTCCCGCTATAAATGCCTGTACTGACACTTACAGCTGTTACTATGATTGGCCTGTGCATTTCATGTACTGTTCAAAGACATGCCTGTCCATAAACCACAGTTGCTATTATTTCCATACAAATAGTGTTCTCACTTCAGTAACACCAGGCACACCTCTCTCACGCTGCTCTCACAACCCCATCACCCTACCTGCTGTATGTAGTTCTGCCCGTCTCTAGAACTGTCACTCCACCATCCCACTACACTCGATGGGCCAGATTTACCAAAAATTGAATTTGATTTTTTTTTTGACGATTCCAATTTTTTTTGCACCCAAACTCACGCATTCGAGTTATTTTTGCTAGAACTCAAATGTCTGGTTATTTAAAAAAGCTGGTGAAGTCATGTGAGCGTTGGGACAAGTCAAGTCCTAGGCAAAGCTCAAGTTGTTTGGTTGATTTGAGGGTTATTAGCCGAAAACTCAATCAATTCAAGTTTTTGGGAAATAAACCCAATCAATTTGAGTTTTTTCGGGACACAAACATGATCATTCGAGTTTTTTTCCCCAACGTTTTTCATTTGAGTTTTTGACATTCAGATTTTTTCATAAATACCCAAACATTTGAAATTTGAGTTTAACATTCACAAATTAGATTCTTGATAAATATGCCCCCAAGTGTTGTACCACAGGATACAGTTCTATTATCTCCCCATCCCAGTGCCTTATTCCACTGCTTCATCAGAACTGTCATGATGATGATGATAAGCCTACAGTCTTGCTTGTGCTGCCCAGACAAAGCTTTTATGTTACCAGTTAACTGCCCTGTTAAAGATGTATTTCCAAAATATCCGTCATTTTGCCAGTACCTTGAACCACTGCCAAACCTAACTCCATAGTAATGATCTGTGTCACATCATGATCACTGTCTCCTGTACTATTCTTTTAAACCATCAAGCCACAGGTCTTCCATTTCGCTACGCATACAGCTCCGTGCACAATGTGTTGTTTGCTACATGTATCCACTCAGAAGATAATGGCATCCCAGGTTGTATATCATCATTATTTTTATTTTTGTGCATATTTATAACTCCAACATATTCTGCAGTGCTGAACAATAAATGACAAATGTAGACAATGTATACTGGTCATATAGATTACATACAAAAATGCAACCAACAATAGAAGAGTTAAAAAGAACCTTGCACAAGAGAGCTTACTCTCTACATGGAGAACGGAATATGAGATGAGGCAGGTCCTGAACTCCATTTTGCTCTTAGGCTAATGGAACATGGGGCTGAGGAGTCCTTATGATTTTACTTTGCATATACAGTAGATTTTAAGGTTTCCTGGAATTTACGTTATTTATTTGCAGTCCCATACAGACAAGAGGCGTCTCTCGTCACCCCGGCCCAAGTTTATGGTTTTGACTCCGTACCCGGGAAACATAAATTCAAGGTTCTACTGTAAATGCAGTGATTCAGATGAGGGGATCATTGATTATGACTTCCCTTTGTTATTCATTGACTATGGGGCACATTTACTTAGCTCGAGTGAAGGAATAGAATAAAAAATACTTAGAATTTCAAAGTATTTTTTGGCTACTTTGACCATCGAATTGGCTGCTTCAACCTTTGACTACGACTTCGAATCGAACGATTCTAACTAAAAATCATTCAACTATTCGACCATTCGATAGTCGAAGTACTGTCGCTTTAAAAAAACTTCGACCAACTACTTCGCCACCTAAAGCCTACCGAGCATCAATGTTAGCCTATGGGGAAAGTCCCCATAGGCTTTCTAGCCAATTTCTGATAGAAGGAAAATCGTTCAATCGATGGATTAAAATCCTTCGAATCGTTCGATTCGAAGGATTTAATCGTTCCATCGAACGATTATTCCTTCGATCGTTTGAACGAACGAATAGAGCTAAATCCTTCGACTTCGATATTCGAAGTCGAAGTATTTAACTTCGACAGTCGAATATCGAGGGTTAATTAACCCTCGATATTCGACCCTAAGTAAATGTGCCCCTATATGTCTGTAAGATGCTGCAACTGCATAAGAGTAGTTACTGAGGGGCCACAGTCACAATAAGCATTTTTAGGGAATCTTAATACACCTTGTTCATGATGAGATTTGTACTTCAACTTATACTAGAAACTTAGTGCCCTTCAAAGATGAAAGCAGTCAAACATGAGTATACTCAATGCAGAATCTAATGCTTCCATCTAAGCCAAATAGAAAAGTATGGGAACGCTTTATATATAAGTATATGTCTTTATAACTTTATTATAGCCCATAATGTCCATATGGTTCCACTATAATCCCAAAAGTGAAGGTGACATTGCTTGCCTAATTACTCACTGGAGTAAGGACATGAGCATCTGATTAACTGTTGTGCAAATTGTAAGCAAAGTGCCTCCTATTGGTGGCAACAGGGTCACATTAGCAGCGATGCCCCCCTCACCTGATCACTACAAGAGTCAAACAGGTCTGTATGCCACTGGTTTTTAGATTTTAATATATCATGACTGGCTCATTCTTATTGTATACCCTAATGTAACATACAGCCTTATTCCTGATTATTCTTGCATCATTATGGCAAACACATCCCTGATATGCCTTTAGCAGATAAGCAAAATAAAATAATGCCAGGCGGCATTTTAAATTTCCCTTTGGGGAGTCAAATAATCCAAAACCACTTTTACTAAAGGTTAAAACTCAACTTCCCCCTTCTGCGGTGCTGCTTTGCTTTTTATATTGACTGTGTATATAACTGTACTATTCATCCAGCTTGTGCATCCAATAAAGTGCTCAGAGTAAATATGTGACCCATAACTTATGGTTTTCAACAGCCTATGCCACTGTCCTTCACCATTCCTGTATAATCTATCACCTCTATACAAACATACCACACCTATACCACTATAACCTTCCCCAGATATGGACGAGAGTGTTATTTATGGAACTTTCCACAGCATGTCAATATACTGATGTGAGGTTTACTGCAAGTTGTAGAATTCTGTTTTACTGCCATGTGCTGTTCCAGGACTGAGTCTCCCTGAGCCCAGTGCATATTCTTACAGCGGTGCTATCTGCAGTTATTATTATTGCTGCAGCATGTATTCTCCTCACTTCTCTTTGCTTTGCTAAATTCCCCTAATACATCTGTTTTATTACCCTCTTCTCAAGGGTCATTAAGGTATTTTCCCCCAGATCCTAATATTATATCCTTAAATACTAACCTGATCAATAGAAAACGGTTTATCATTACCGGCTAAATAAAATGGTGCATGGTGCAAAAAGTGAGTATTGCACAACAGACCCCTACATTCTCACATATATATTTGGGTGAAAAGCATTAATACTAATATTGACAAAGTATAACAACATGGGACAGAATATAAAGAGATGAATTGCTGATTGTAAGGCCAACATCTTAACCCCTTCATGTGCAAAACTCTACTCAGGGATGATAATCCATCCTAAGCACATTAAAATTTCCTGTATTTCTTGTAAATAGCTTTATCTGCTGAGATGCCACAGATCTTGTTGACAGCAAGAGGAAAAAAACTTTCCCTATCCCCAGAAGCATTTTCCTAGCTGTCCCTTTAAAATATAAATCCTAGAGTAGAATAAAATCGCAATAACCATATGCAAATGTGTTGAGCGGAACGCAGCGTGTAAATCAGAAGAGAGAAGAGCCAGGAGCAATGGGGAGCGAGAGAGAGGGAGGGGGTGACCTGGGGTTAATCAGTTTTACTGCTCAGTGAGAGAAAGCTGAGCGAGGGAGGGGGCCAAGAAATAGGAGACAGAGGGAGAAGAAAGGAGAAATGAGAGCAGAGAGGTACAGAAATAAAGGGGAAAAGGATAGAGAAACAAACAAGAGCATGGAGGAAAAAATAAGAGAAGAAAAAGGGATAGGAAGGGAATGACGGCAATGCAAAGCATAAGTAAGGAAAGGAATCAGAAAAAAGAGGTTAAGGAATTGATAAGAAGGAAGATGAAAAGAAGAAAGGAAAGGCTAAAGACAAGACCGAGCAGAAACAGCACCGCTGTGCAGACAAGAAGAAGAAAGACTGGTTAGGAGGAGAAAGAAAGATAACATTGGGCAAGGAACGAAATGGAAGGATTAAGAAAGCACGAGAAGTAGGGTTATGAGATTCAGAATACAGAAGCTGTCGGAAAAATAAAGATAAAGAGGAGGTAAAATGAGCAGCTGTAGGAAAGCTAGTCGAGTAGGAGAAGGGATGGAGGGATGAGGAATATGACAGACAGATAGTTGAAGAGAATTGGAAGAAATATGAATAAAAAAAGGTAGAAAGATAGGTAAATTCAAACTTGACTGTGAAAGGTAGAGGGGCACACACTAAGGACTAAACAATAGTGCTCTAGAGGAATAAAATGGAAATAATATATAACACATTCTCATGAATATGAAGGTTAAGTATATTCCACCTACAAGGAGCAATCGTGCATTATACTAGCATGTCAGGTTTCACAACCACAAACTCCGTCATGCTAATGTAATACAACCATAGATTTTATCAGATTTTTTTCCAAATGGATTGCTTGATAGAGGCTATTAGTATTCAAAAGAAAGTGACTCACTTTGCGTTGTAACTAAGGTCATTTGGCGAATCTAATGGGGCAAATTTACTAAAGGGCGAAGTGCCCGTCACTAGCGAAAATTCTCAAAAAAGACAATCCGCAGGGACATTGCCAAATTACTAACAGTAGTAGAGGACAATTTGCTATCGAAAGAGCTCAGCTCTCTCCATTATGTTACCCCTTGCACCAGAGTTTCCTCCTCAATCTTATGTCAGTGACATCATATCCTGTATGCCGAAAACTCATAAAAAAAGAGAAAACACTGGTGTTTTTTCATATTTTAAAGTGGGATTATGTTTAAAAATTGTAAATGTTAAATATATATATATATATATATATATATATAACAAACAAGGGAAAGTTGTGCTCACCACTAATTTTTAAAACCACCAGGCGGGGGTGCAATGAGGCTGTGACCACAAAATACATATAGACAAATACAAGAGGACTCTTGTATTTGTTTATATATATATATATGTACCCACCCTATTCAAATTGACCTAATGGGAAGTGTGTTTATGAAGTTTCACTTGGCAGAAATTAATGCTAGCGAAACTTCACTATGAAATGCTTGTGCTGCCTAGTTTTCATTTATCTACCGAGGTGTAATTTCGCATTTTGATGATTAAACATATGCGCGAAGTGTGGTGAAGCATTTCAAGGTGAAAATTCCCCCTATGTTTGCAAGCATCTTGTGATCTTGGGGCATCATAGATTAGATTCCAAAACTCTGTTGCACTAGGATTTGATGTGTCTAGAGCAGTGATCCCCAACCAGTAGCTTGTGAGCAACATGTTGCTCTCGAATCCCTTGGATGTTGCTCCCAGTGGCCTCAAAGCAGGTGCTTATTTTTGAATTCCAGGCTTGGGGCAAGTTTTGTTTGCATAAAAACCAGCCACACTGCCAAACATAGCTTCAGTGTAGGTTGGCGATCCACATAGGGGCTCCCAAATTGCCAATCACAGCACTTATTTGGCACCCCAAGAACATTTTTCATGCTAGCGTTGCTCCCCAACTCCTTTTACTTCTGAATGTTGCTCACCCCTGGTCTATAGGAATGTGTTCTGAACATCTTAAATATGGCACATAAAAACACAGCTATTAAAGGGGCAGTATACCCATTGTTCAACAATTAATGTGCTGAACATTCAGTTTCTCCTGTTGCCTTAATCATGCAAAATTGATGTTTTTTTTATCAATTATTTCTTGAGCTACACAAAGCAAACAGGGAAACGGAAGATATTATATGGCTGGTCCTTGAAAGGTAGATAATTAGATTAGCACTGTGCAATCCACCCTAAACTGTGACTGTTAACAGGAGTCCATTATGCAGGGCTATTATTTTGCACTTGCGATCTAATGATATACCTTGCAAGAACCAAACATGGAATATCTTAAATTTCCCTGTTTACCCTGTTTAGCTTAGGGAATAATAAGAAAAATAAATAATAATAGGTATTTTTGTGATCAACTCAATAGACAAACTATGTCTATATATATTCTTCCAGCCAATACTTTGATGTTATGATTAAGCAGGAGGCCTGCTATTGCTTTGATGCAATGCATAATATTCATATTTTTATCAATAGGTTTCATGGGTTTTATTTCCTATTGACACACTCCAAAAACATACAAGACGTTTAATTTAATTGGCCCCTAATCAAAATAGTTTTGTGGGTGTGTGGGGCTAGTCAAACAACTTGTGAGTAAAAGTGTCTCATATGTTCCTATGACCCTATACATGTTTAAATTGAATCATCAGTCGTGCATTTTCATTTTGGTTGATTGGCCTTGTCCCATATGCACAAACTGATCAGTCAGATTGAGAGTCATGCACACAGGATCATGTAGTCTTCAATGCATACATTTATCTGTGCCTGTATGGTTAATACCTTGTGCACCAGCTCACATTTATTGCAGTAGAACCCTGATTTGTACGTTTCTAAAGGGGTGGCCTCAATATGGTGTCAATTCTGGGGGAAACAAAAATAAACACTTCTTGCCTGTATGGGGGCTGCAAAAAAAATCATGTCAGTTCTGTGAAATTGTAAAAGCCCAGTCCTTTTCTTTTAAATAAGCTTCTCATTGCCAATGCCCTATAAGCATTAAGCTTGTCTTAGTTAAGTGGGACATGCAAAACAAGGTATGATCTGGAGCCTCTGTTTTGGCATTAGCAAGAAATGACATGTATGAATCAGCATTGTGCTCCCCCACGATCCCCTTGTCCGATCAAAGCCACAGGGATTAGTACTATCTGTAAGTGCCGCCGCCGCTACAGATCTTGGCAAAGAAAATGCTTTGTTTAGTAGCAAGCAGCAGAATGGGGCAGACCCCCCTCCCCAGGGGGGCACTCAGTACATCTATCCTTTTATACTATCAAAGGCAGGACAAATTTGTACAAACACCCCCATGCTCAGTTTAATTTCTGAGCTAGACCAGAGGGGATCTTATATTAGTGACATAGGGTAAATACTTTTAGATATTTATCTTTGGTAACTCTTGTCTTGTTCACACTTGGGGAAGTGGTAGGGGTTTTGTTTTTAGTCGGAATGTTCTAGATGGCTGCAAGTTTCAATTTATGGCAGAAAAAGGCAAAAGATAAAATTCAACAGATAAAAATAATGCAAAAATGGGCATCTCCGCTGATTCTTTTCAAATCTATAATGTTGCAATGCTTTTATTTATATAATATTTTGCGGGCTAAAATTTTTATTTTTGAATTTCGTGGGACAAAAAATGTTATGGTTGTGTAAACAATGCCTCGTCCCATCCTTTGAACTTACCCATTGTGCCACACCAAGTTCAGCCTTTTCTCAAGCACTCATAGCAATGTACTGAATCCATTTTGGAGATTTTGGTAAATACCAGACCTCCACTAAACATTTGGAGAAACTGAATTAGGAGGAGTCTCATTGATGTTTTTTTCAAATTAGAGAACCATCAACAAAATTATATATACCACTGTCCAGTGTTTGAAGGTGGACCTGATAGCATTACAGTAATGTGTCAGTATCACTTTATTATAGTTTCTGGCAAATATGTTCAAGTTAATACCCTGCCTGCCCCTCAGTCTCCCTTGTTCCCTGCATGAACATCTCTTCAGTGGTTGCTACTGCAGTGATGTTGGGCTTGGAGTGGGGAAATCACCCAGTAGACTGGGCCTCTGTTTACATCACCGTTAGGGTCTAAATTCATGACTGCCTTCTGTACACTCTTCTGCCACCCCAGACTGTTACATTTTATTATTTACATAGATGCTGATCTGGATGAGACTGGAGCATCTCTAACTTGGAATACCTGGCTCATTGACTTTTTGCCATCATTTCTCTATTTGTTTTCAACATTTCTGTTTAGCTGTCAGTTTTTGGGACTGTAACAATTTCAGCACAGAAATGTAATACATTTTTATGTCTCCACTCTCAGATACAAAAAACACCAGCGGCAACTGTCATGGTCTTATCAAAGTATGTGGGAAACTAGCATTGGTAAAAAAAAACCTTAACCAAGGGATATCCAGAAGGAACCCAGGGCAAAATGACAGATTACATGAGGGTTTCTTAATCATTTACTTTGGGAAGCAGCTTCCAAAAAATGTTTTAAAATCAATAACTAAACACCAAAACCCCCTTCAAAGGCTGTATAATACAGAACGAATTAACCATTCTGGAAATAAGGATAGCAACGTCTGTTATAGTGAATTCAAAAAAAATATTTTATTTTGGAGTATAAATTTATCCAGGAATTGGCTGCTAGTGACAGTTCATATTTTTAAGTAAGCAACAGACAATCACAACAAATCGTCAGTTTTGGGAGGGTTTGGCTATGCTTAACCACCACCAATACCCCATTTCTGACATGCTGCTGCCTGTCTGCCTGTTTTAACAGCTGAACATGTGTTCCTACAGGTCCCTTGTATTGTACCTGTGTGTTTATAAAATACACTTTCTAGTTTGTAGCTACCATGGAACAGATTAAATATCATAGCACCTTATCATGATTTTTAAATACAGAAAAATTACTGATATTTCTGAGATCCATGAGGTTGAGTAAAAGCATCTACTAAGAAATGGCTCCTTATAGGTTGCTGAGACTTCTTATTGACTAGGGATGATGGGTTACAGTTTGTCTTTTCTTAAAGTGATTAATTAATGGACATGATTTTCTTGAATTCTCACTTACAAGGAAATGTTCATAAAATAAAACTGTTATTTACAGGTTCCAACGCATAACCCCAAAGCAGGTCCGGACTGAGAATTAAAATAGGCCCTGGCATTTCAGGTACACAGAGGCCCAATCAGCCCACACAGAGGCCCAAACGTCCCCCACCAGCCCACTAAATACTGACTTTCTATGGGACCTTATAGCAGCCCCTCTGGCATTTGCCAGAACCCACAGATTGCCAGTCCGAGCCTTCCCCAAAGGCAAAAGATAAGAGACATTACTGGTTATTAAGACACTGGTGGTTATTGGAGACGTGTGTACTTGAGAACTATAAGGAGGGGGCCTTGTTTTTAATCTCTTCCACCAGGACCCATGAACCGTAAGCCTACCTCTGTAAATAGATATTGCTTTTCAGTGCTACAGTGATTATATATGCAAGGTACATTTGTAAATCCAGAAGCCCACAAAGCGCCCCTGGAACAGGTGAAGCAGAGAGGGGCATGACTGAGGGATGAGTAGGCTATGGTGGGAATTGGCCCTTGGCATTATGGGGATTATAGGAAATGTAAGCAGGGCTGAGTGGGTTGGGTTTAGGCCATAAATAGAAGGGGTGAGTGGCGGGAAGCCAGTCTTACCTTGGGAACAGCAGGAGGAGCATCTTTCCCTCTCGCCCGATAAGGAGGGTTGGGAGTTAAGTCGCAGCAGTGGCATAATGGGGTTCCCCTAATGGGTAGCCGAGAGGGTGTTGTAGTGTTAAGCTGAGAGGGACCTGGGGCTAGGCTTGGGCACAGCAGGCATGGAAGGAAGGGATGAGAACAGGGTTGGTTAACAGGAATACTGTAAGTTATTACAAGTTATTGTGAAATGTTATATGCAGCCTTCGGTGGCTATTATTTTACACATGTCAACACGTTATTCATTTGGTTATATGCAGCCTTTAGCGGCTAATGTTTTATGCATGTTAACAGGCTACTCAATGTGGTGATAATAATAATGAGGTTTGTTTGGTGGTTGTTTTAATTAAGCTTAAATAAGGTTAAGAAATAAATATGCTGCGGCCTTTTTCACCCATAATTATTGTCTGGAGTATTCTTGGAAGTAGGGGGTGTTGGGGGCCGACATCGAGTCATACGTAAATCATGTGTGCAACTACAGTATGCGCCAGTATTTCGTTTATGTGACAAATGTAACTGTTCATATGTTCTATTTTTTGTCTCTCATTTGGCCAAGGCATGAATGAATGTGTGTGTGTTCTTGTAGAGCAAGTTTTTTTTTTTTTGGCAAACAGGACTCCCTAATCCTTTTGTTATATTCTGCAGTCCTCCTCATTCTCCCCCAAGACCAGTGTTAACTTTAGACTCTGATAATCCAACACTCTTAACCATGTAGTCCCAACAGCTTCAGATGACTTATGGAAGTGCAGTAATGTGCATTCCTACACATACAGCAATTTTGGTGTTTGTAGAAAGCATATAATCACAATTTTAGAAATTGCATTTTACCAACACAAGTCAGTGGATCTGATTTCTGAGTGACCCTGTGAGAAGTCAGATCTGATAAGCGAGTAGTTTCTCCAAGCTCACGTGCATATAATTCATAGTTTGACGCTGGTCACATTAAAAAAAAAAAACAGGTCATCCAATCTGCCCTCTCAAGACTCGGTTGGATGATTCTTAATTCTTATGTGGGGCCCTTGTATATTGGTGATTGCAATAAACATGGAAGTAGCACGTATGCATGTTGTTGAGTGCCTGATTTATTGTATTGTGTTTTATATGAACTTTTGAGCAGCAGGGTATCCAAACATAATTAGAAATGCAGGAAGAGCTTGGGATTGGTTGACGGATGTTTTTAATGATCATTCACTATTATAATAAAATAATACTGTATATGTTTAGTTGTACATCTATGGAGTAATCAATATAATCCTTATCTTTAAAGTGTTTGATCAAATTTTGCCTACTGGAATTCGTTCTTGGTTCTAGTAACTGTCCAGTGTTATTTTAGCTGTTTAAATAATGTTTAATTTTACTTTCTGCATGAGAACCTGATGACTACAATGGCTATATTATAAAGCATCTCTATGAGCAGAGCCCCCAATCATGTCTTTCTTTATGTTTGTCCTATAGTATTTGTAATAGTTTTGTTTCTGTTGTACTGCACTTTTCCCAGTACACTGTGGAATATGTTGGTGCTATGCAAACAATATAGAAAGGAATGATCAGTAACAGTCACTGTCCTGAAACAGATATCACATAATTCATGTTTTATTGCTTGCTTCCCAGCCCCCATAACACTACCTACAGGTGTACCCTAACACTGGAATATAATCCTTCCCAGAATATTAACTCCTGGAAACCGCCATAGGAAACAATGTAGAATGGATGATAAAGAAATGTACCTTCCACTACTTGGCCTCATACACGAGGCTTGTGGCCCAGTGTAAGCTGGTCATTGATTTCCTGATTCCTGAGGCACACAAACAAGCCTACCTACCCATCCCACACAACCAGTAAAAGAACCCAAATATAAGAGGTACAAAATATTATATGTACAGATACATATGTAATCTATACAATCCCTACAGTTGCAAGCCATAAATATTTTGGACTATCTATAGTAAGGTAGAGAAAGCAGCATAGTGTTTCTAGCTTTAATTATAACATGTCGGTTTCTTTAGATCTGTCAGTAAATGCATACAGCAGAGGGAGCTGCAGTGTTGTAGCACAGGGAGCTTGTGGCCAGCAGATAGCATTGAGCAGGCTGGGATACAAAGGGAAGCTAAGACTCTGTGTATGAGGTCTACAGGCTGCATGTTTGAGAAGCACATAAGAGTAATGAGCAGTAAAACCAGGGCTGAGCTAACATGCATGTATTAGTGGATCACTATCACTATTTGGCCTTGTGTTCGTTGTGCATGGGATGATACAGAAAACTAAGGGTGTGTTATTGAGGGGAGTTCATAGCAGTTACTAAAAATGGAAAGTGAGGTGCAGTCTGTGTGGATAGTGATAAACCTATCATAGAGCACAGCACGGGGACAGCAGGATTACAGGGGAGGTGAAAGGGGCAGTTGTGATTAAGGAGATGGGATTTAAGGGGTGTTAGCCTGAAATTCATAAAGATTTGTACCTCTTGAAGTAATTATAGGAAAATGTCTCCATTTAAAACATAATCTGCCTCCCGTCCCGAAATCTTACTGCCTCTCAGTACTTCATATTGCCCCTCTTTATTGCTCTTTATGTGACATTGTTTTGTCCCATCCCTCGTGCCCTCCAGACTTTTAACCCCCCACCTTCCCATCTCTCTGTATAATAATCATTTTCCTATGTTCTCTCGCCTTCCCTATTTTTACCTTTCCCTGAATGATTTCTAAAGAACGGCAGCTATGGCAGTGTAAGCTGCTTTTTAGTGTAAGGCAATAAAATTGTCAAATCTGATGTAAAATAATGTTTAATAGAATGAATATTTCTGGACATCAAATAAGCAAACTGGCATTGAATCTGGATTTGCCCAATATCATAATATATCAATATTTGTGGAGCGTTATTTTATGTAAGTTAGAAAATAAAATGAGTGGCTGAACATACACTAATGATTTCTGCAGTGTTATGCCCCAGGATTAGCCTCATATCTTACTGTCCTAGTGGTTTTTATATTTAATGTATATATATATATATAAATGTCTATGCTTTCATTGTCTCTCTAGGTCTGTAAGCACAACAACTACCTTCCTTACTGCCTCACAGAACAGTCCAGTGGACATGATCTGCCATCACTGGGGCATGAGGTTATAAATGGAACTCTCCATAGCAGGGGAAAGTCTCTAGGCTTTCTTATTGTCTGTACTGAGTATTTTACATTTATCTTAATTAAAGGCTTATTCACATTGCATATTATTTTCCAAACAAACAAACACCTATATTTATGAATAAGCATTCAATTTATGTTCAGGTTTTTTTATTCTAAGCAACTTTCCAATATACACTCCTTGAATTAGACCATTCTGTTCTGTGCACTAATGGTTCTTGAGTCTTGAATAATAGAAGATTAACAGACCTAAAGAAGACCTGACTCCTGCTACATTGTTTCAAGAGTTAGAGCCTGCTGTTAGATCAGCGAGGGATATACAAATTCTGCTTTCAAGGTAATTACAAATATCTATAAACCACTGAAACAGTTTTTGGGTTGGGAGAGATCATAAGAGCACCAGTTGAATGGCATGCAGGAGGACTCATTTACAAGCACTAGGTGTTAAAATGTGTGCAACATTTAACTCATAAAAGTACAATACACAATGCACTTGCCATTTCTTCTTCTCTATATTAGTGCAAGGTGCCACTTTGCCAGATGTACCACTACTGGTGAATCTGGCGCAAGTCATAGCCTACACAGGTGTAAGAGAATAGTGTACCTATACAGTGCTTTAACCAGATAATAAAGTCACAGCTTTCTATGTGTGTTGCACCGTTAGGTACTTATTTTCTGATGTTAATGTATTGCCATGTCACACCACTGTGCCACCCTTCCCTCACAAAAAACGTGCACTTTGCACTTGCAACTACAGTATGTGACTAGAATTTTTAAAGGATGTTTTATTTTCAGGTTTCTTAGTGGCATGCTCATCATTATTGTGATTGAGCCTATCCATCTTCTTGGTCATCCTCTTGTCCTTCAACATACATTTTTGCATATAATTGTCTGTTTCAGTTCATTTCATCTTCTTTTAATATGTCCAAGAGAGACTGAGTCTGGTCATCTGTGCTTCAATCAGAAGGCTAGACTTGATTTGGTCAAGGATTGTTCTATTGTTGCTTAGAGCAGATATTTGACACTGCCAGTACATGAACAATGGTAGTGCAAGTGAGTGTTTGTCAATGTGATCCTGAAATAAAAATACAAAAGGTGATACTACACAGAATTTCTTAAAGGCTGGAGTGAAGCACAGTGTGAAGGAGAACATGCTCTGCAATATGTACCCAAGATGTACAGGGAAAGTATGAAGGGGAGGCAAGATTATTAGTTTGTTCGCCATTTGGGTATTAAGTGCAAAATTGACTTCTACTCTCTGCACCTGACAACTTGTGCTGGGGGGGGGGGCAGCTTTGCTACAACGTGCTGACATGTCACTACTGATTTTCATAGGAACATATCAGTATCGCTTTCAAGGACAAGAAAAACTGAATTCACTGGACAGAGAAGGGTGCCAAAATATAAGGCAGCATCATGATCTCTCTTACCTTTCCCAGGTGTCCCTTTTACTAGGGACATCTGGCAGTGCAGTGCTGTGTACTTTAACCCAGGCTAGTCCATTTTATTTTCTTAGAGGAACTCTGGCCTGATGGACAAAGTAGGGGAACCCCTCCTCCTCACACACACCCTTTTCCCCCTAGAGAGAATATATTATATGACAGGTACATGTGAACAGTGGCTGTGTTTAATTCTGTACGATAACTATTTATGTCATTTAGATGCACAGTTCAGCACGGCTTCTTTTAGCTTTCAGGGTGATTAGATGAAGAACTCGGGAGGGGGCTTGGATTTGGGTCTTGAGAAGGGGGAGGGAGAGGTATGTAACTGGTGACCATCTCTTATCTGCAGGAGCAGGAAGGATTTTTATCCAGGGAAGAAGCAAAAGCTTAGATTTTTCTTTTATCTCCTGGGCCTGCAGGAAAACATGTAGAGATAAAAATGGGTCTCACCAGAGGCAGGGAGGGGAGGAAAGCCTAGAATGGGGGCAGAGAGTAAAAGAACCAGGGGAGAAAAGGGAAAATAGGGTTGATGACTGAAGTTGGAGGGGAGATGAATTAAAAATGGGAAGAGTGACATGAACAATTGCAACATGAATAAAAAAAAGAAATACAAATTAAAAAGTGAAATACTGTAGGAGAAACTTTAGGAAAACAGAGGATTACAACATCGAAATTAGCCCTAATATTAAAAAGAAAACAATTGTTACATTCCATATTCCATATTTCACCCTATGACTTGCAATGTCAAGAGAAAGTTTGGCTGCTGCTGCAGAAGCCCCACTGTAGCATAGGAGAGACTGCAGGCGTCAATGGGAAAACCATTTGCAATTAAACCTAACTGCCCACTCCGGGAGACTCAATTTCCCATAACGAACGCATTTCTAAACACACACTCATCCCGCTGTGCCTGTTATTGGCCTTGCTCGGATCTGCAGACACACACACATTATGACTTGTGTGGTGGTTTGTCAGAATCACGTTGCAGACACTATTCTTAGTGCTGGCCTAGCAGAGGGCGAAGCCAAGCGTTTCGCTCACTATTAAGTACCCCAATGTGAGTGCTACGTTTTATTAGACTATACATTTACTGATACAGTTTGTGTTACATGTGCAATGAGGCTTTCTATCACGTGCTTCTTTTTGGGTAACCTTATTACACTTCATGAAACTCTAGCAATATCTTTTTTCTGAGAATTTCTTAAAAGCAGTCATTGGGATCCATGAAGAACGTGCATTTACATCAGCACGGTTAGCTGTGGCTCCAGTGCATAGCAATCCTTTCAAGCAGTGAACAATGAATCAGTGTGTGATATACTTATGCTTATTCGTAACATAGAAATCAAATACCTTCTCAGTTTGCTGTACCAGCCTATGGGGTATATTTATACAAAAAGTGAAGTTAGAGATCGCCACAGTCCTCGAGAGTGAAATTCTGCCGCTCTCCATTCATTTCTATGGGATTTTTAAAAGAGTATTTATCAATGGATGAAAGTGAAAGTTCATCCTTTGATAAATACGCCTTTCAAAATACCATAGAAATAAATGGAGAGCGGCAGAATTTCACTCTAGAGGACTGCGGCGATCTCTAACTTAAATTTTTGATAAATATACCCTATGTAGCTAAACCATTGTTGAAGACAGTTTTACTAACTTATTGGGTCACACAGTTAATCCTTTTTAAGCTCCTCCACAAACAACTTTTGTAAAGATGGTCTGTTTTTAATACATCAGATAGGATCCATTTTTTAGGGCTGACTGCACCCATAGATCACACCATCAGCAGCTTCTGGATCAGCTGTATTAGACAATAACACAAACAGCCAAAAATTCTAAGGAGGAGACCTGTGCACAAAACTTCCTACCTGGCACCCTGCCCACACCACTCCTCCCACTCACCCACTCTCCACCTCCTGTCATCCCACTACTTGCTTATGGTGTCTTCCTCTTGCTGTGTCCTTTCTCTCTTCTCAGAGGTAGAAAAGTGGATGGGCAGAGGGGAGTTTTTTACTGCTATACATGTATGGGAATGGTGCCACTTCTCTAGGCCTTGTCAATCATTTGCCCCTAAAACATGCCTTGACTGGCGTTGAAATCGTCCCTTGCATGTAGGGTTGCCACCTTTTCCAAAAAAAATGCCGGCCTTCCTATATATTTATAATTTTTCCCTATTAATAACATTGGGATGAACCATCATTTTTACCGGCCAGGCCGGTAAAATACTGGCCAGGTGGCAACCCTACTGGCATGTCAAGTACAGTACATGGAGGCCCAAACAGCCCACCACACACCATTAAATAGTAACTGTCTATGGCATCTTACGGCAGCCCCTCAAATCCATAGATTTCCAGTCAGGAACTGCCATAAAAGGTAACATAATGCCTAATGTACCATCTTATTCTGAGCTCAAAACCTTCAGATGATTTTGTAACACAATCTTTACTGTTTCTTACATACTAAAGAAAATGCTGATCATAGTGTACTATCTTATAGAGGTCCAAATGGATATGTAATGCTGGTCCTGCTTCCTAGACCAAACCTGAAAAAGTCTTTGCTACACTAGAAAAAAGCTTGTTCAGCTGAGCATTTTGCACAAAATATCCTCAGCAGCCTCCTGCCGAGTGTGTGCACTCCTGTATTGCGAGGAAATGCTGGACTGTTTGATTTTTAATAGGGCAGCATGAATAAAATAAGCCTTTGCAGTGTATCCAGAGATAATTCTCGCGCCATAAGCAGATAAAAAGCAGGACAGGGAGCAGAGATAGCAGTGTTGTGTGTGTATCACTTGTATTGCTTTATCTTGCCAGAGCCAGGCCTCAGGGGAGAAGCAAGTAGGGTTAACCTTTTCACAGCCACATGGACCTGCATGTTACCCTCTTCTGGGAAAGAGTTAATGGGCATGTGGCAACAAAACCACCAGGGGATAATTGAGGTGAAAGGGAGCCTGTTGTTCCATCACAAGTCTTTGGTTCAGCACCTGGCCTGTTCCCACACTACCAGCTGCCCATTCTCACTGTATTCTCCCATTTCTTCATTTCTGGGACCTTCTCATTGTATTCTCTTCTTCATTTGTGAGCAATTCTTTCCTTTGTTACTTCTTTCTATCCTTTCTGGTTATGTCAATATGACATGTTTAAGCTCATCATTAAGCTCATAATTTCTATCCAAACAGTATTCATTCATTCCTCTGTCTTTCACCATCTGTATTTATCCTGTAGGCATAGAAAATCTAATGATGTCCATACTGCAGTGCTGCTAGCACACCATGACATCACATGCTCGCTGCAAGATGCCACCATCACAATAAAAATTCTCATGCGCTACAATCTTCTCCAGCTGCTGGTATTGGGTTTCTCTGGTACTGGTCCTAGCTACAGTAATATGCAACAAAAAATAGAAAATCCTCACGTTATATAACATAACATAGTAACATAGTAAGTTAGGTTGAAAAAAGACACACAACCGTCAAGTTCAACCTACAAGTCTATATAAAACCTGCCTAACTACTAGTTGATCCAGAGGAAGGCAAAAAAAACATGTGGAAAAACATGTGGATTGGGCTTACTCATCAGGCAGAATATAGATAGATAAAAGATAAAGTTGCCCCAGTGGGGTTTTGAACTGTACATCAAAACTTTACAACATTGAGAAAAATGGATGGATACATGGGTTTTGTAGCGGTATTACTGTGTTATTTTTCTCATGTTAAATTCTTATGCTGAGGTGCATAGACACTAGTGTGGGAGAAATATCTCACGAAAAATATTTCAGTAGTAAAATAAATAAAAATAGCAAATTTACATATATACATCTGCAGGCTAGTTGCAAACATAGTAAAATACTTTGTAATCTCTTTGTGTTTTCCTTGCAACATAGCAATGTTTCCTGAATTAAAAAACATAGCCAACATGATCGTGGTGTAAAAGATAAATAGAAAATCTGCCCTTTAGGAAGAAATGGAAAAATGCATCAAATATGTTTTCTATAACAAGATATGGGATGTCTGTCTTAATTTTAATCCTCTCCTTGTGAGAAATCAGAGACCCATTTAGTATCTCAAACCCTTCTGTCTAGTCTCTAGTTACTAGTGATTAGTAACATTGGGCCTGACTGTTCCTTTAAAAAGGCATGTTCTCTTGAACCAGCACTAGTGATGGGCGAATTTATTCGCCAGGCGCGAATTCGCGGCGAATTTGCGAGATTCGCCGCCAGTGAATAAATTCGCAAAACTCCAGCGAAAATTCGCGGAAAAAATTCGCCGGCGTCAAAATTTTTTTTCCGAAAAACGGACGCCGGCGTCAAAAACGTGCGCCGGTGTCGGAAAAACGGGCGCCGGCGTCAAAAACGGGCGCCGGCGTCAAAAACGAGACGCCGGCACCGTTTCGCAAATTTTTCGCCGTTTCGCAAATTTTGCGCGAAATTCCCAAATTTTTCGGCGAAGCGAAACGGCGCAAATTCGCCCATCACTAACCAGCACACCTGACTTGTCTTTAGAGCTATAATATGCCCATGACAATGCAGAAAATCTGAAAAATGCAGGGGACCTGTCACCTTTAGAGAGAATTCCAAATCCTATTTTCCGATGTTAGTCAAGCAAAATATACTTCACCTACACTATAAAAATGATTTAATTCTTGTGTTTCTAGTTTTGCAATTCAAAATCACGGCAAGCCAGGAGTTGCCATTTTGTAGACATTATTATTGGGGCAAGCTGTATGTGCCTGTATGGGGAACCTGACACCCCTACCCATGGATTTGCTACACAATTAGATGGAGAGGAGGCAGGGGGAATGTGGAGTGAAATCTAAGAAGGAAAGAATGAAAAGTGAAAGTATTTGCTTGCCCTGCCCCTATGCCTAAGTCATGGAGGAGGGGCAAGCAATATGTGATTGACAGTTGAGACTTTCAAATGTATAGTTTATAACAGGTATGGATGTTTTAATAATACAAATAATCTGGGGTTCACGTTTAATATGCAAATGACTTTTATTATACAGCTTTTTGTGTCATGGTGACAGGTCCCCTTTAAGCACAAATATCTGCAGCACCAGGTCCTAAATATAAAAAAAAAAAAAAACTAGAGCCAAATATATGATCTCTGCCAGCCATCCCTTCTCTAGGCAGGGCTTGATTACAACTCATTTAATGTGGCATGATGCCTTGCAGGCCTTTGTCAGCTGTACAGTTTCTCCTTTTGACCTTGGTGGTATCTCTTTTCATGCCTGGCAACCTTCACCAGATGAGCTCCACGTACAGCACCCTGAACACTGCCTGTTTTATTAAAGGGAAAAAAGTTCCCCATTATTATCTGATGTATCCATAGAAGAACATGTTGTCACAGCTTGCCTACAAGAGAAACGCATGTTACAGGATCACCCATCAGAAAAAAAGACTCAGCCACTATCATGGCACAGCACTCAGATAATCAGTAACCCTCCTCCCTGGTGCCTTGGCCTCTCTCCTCCTCTCATCTGTTCAGAGGAAGAGATCTCTGTGCTTTGTGAAGAGCGGCGAATACAAAGGCTCGGGGTGAGAAGGGTTAATTTGTTCTGGGGAGGTAGGATGATGAGAGATGTTTGAATGAAACAATAGCTGCTCCTCTGCTTTTGTTAAGGATCCCTTTGTGTTCTGTGTGAGGAGAGAAATCTGCTCTCCCTTTAGAAGGGTGGTGATGATGGGGGGGAGAGCTTTATATTCTGTTCACAAGCACCCTGTATATAGATAATGTGTTGGTTTGTTTAACCTCTTCATTTCTGGAGACCTATTTATGCAAAAGATCCAAGTGTTTGTGTTTTCTCCAGTGTCTAAGAGTATTGTGCATTAAAGAATATTTTCCATTCTTAAAAAAATAAAAGTGACCAAGGTCTTTCTCTTTTCACTGTCTTTATTACGTGTATACTAGAATCTCTCATCCTCCATTCTATTCGCTTTTTATAACCCCCCTACACCCTAGCCACACAGATATGCCACACAGTGCATATCTTTTATGTGACCATCACCAGATGTTGCTCCTGTTAATAAATACAGAGTGGAAATAGCAGTCATTTGTTGGTAATTATCCCATCTCAGTTTTAACACCTTAGATTTCTAGACCAGCCTTTGACATGCAAGTCATTTACAGCGGTTTTGAAAGTTTTCCTGGGAATAAATGAACTATTGTATATCTTCACTTATACCCAAAACACTCCCATGGCACTAGGATTGTCACCTTTTCGGTTTTGACCCAAACAGTTCGGTTTTTCTAAGGCCTGTTCAGGTCTCAAGTTTCTGTTAAGTTTTCAGCCTTGTGAAAACTGAACAATAATCTGGCCAATAAAGGTATTATCAAGTGAGGTTAATTTTTAATTACAGAAACAAAAAATCAAATCTATCCAAAATAGTTTTTCTTAATTAGCATTGCTGTATTTTAGAGCTTTCTGGATAACTGATTGCTGTATAATAGATCCCATACCTGAAATCAAAGGATTGGGCTTACTCATCAGGCAAAATATAGATAGATAATAGATAAGGTTGTCACCAGTGGGGTTTTGAACTGTACATCAAAACTTTACAACATTGAGAAAAATGGATGGAAATGCAAACAGTTGGATCTAAGTGAGTCTACTTCATTGCGTGTCATCACTGCTCCACCCCCAGTGCTATCTGCCCCACCCCCTTTGTTCGAGTTTAGCACTGGCAAAGGTGGTAACCATGCATAGCACACGTGCCAATCCTTACTCATACATGGTTTATTACAGATCCAAATATCCTCACCCACAGATACGAATTAAACATGGCACCAGCACCATCTTAGGTGCTAAATGCTTCATACAAACAGAAATTCTCAATTTATCTATATTGTCTAATATATATAATCTTTTTACCATTAGGTTCAGCAATCTCACAGTATTCTTTCAAGTTTTCCTACCATGTCAAGTTAAGAGGATGTCTGGGTACCTTTATTATAATCACATATCACAGCACACCCAACTTCAGCAGTGGAGTAACTACAGTGGAAGCAGACCCTGCAGAGGTATAGGGGCCCCATGAGGCCCTAATTAATGATAATTTTAATATATATTGGTAAAACAGGACAACCTCAGGAGAGTTTGGGGGCCCCTCAAATTAATTTGCTGTGGGGCCCAGTATCTAGTTATGCTACTGGTCTTCAGTATGCAAAATAGCTCTGAAATGACTTGCTTTTTCAGGATTGAGTCCAATCTACAATTTCACAATTTCTAGGAAAGTGTCTTCAAAGTAACATATTAATTAAGGGCCTCAGGAGTTCTAATAATGATAATACTGGATATTTATGAAGCAGAAGGCACGTGCAATGTACAAAAACAGACACAACCCAAAATTCTTTGCACTTTGCACCCTGCCGTATACTCTACCTGAAATGCTGCAGACCTGTTTGCTATGTTTCAAAGCACAGAGACCTGCAACCACCCCCATGAAGACAACATTGCTTTTGTTCAGCAGCATGGGCCAAACACATGTAGTGCTGTATTCATGGGACCATCATAAAAGTGTAAAAGCAACTGTGATAGTAGTGCCACACCCCTGTTATAGATGCTACCTAAAAAAGTCAGGAGCCCCATTAGGCTAAGCGGTACTAGGGTACAAGACAACATGGCTGACTTTATCACACTGCAAATGTTGAGACCCATTTCTGAGGCTTTCTCATTAATAGTGCTGCTCTCCTCTCCTGAACATCACATTTTTAAATGTTTAGAAAAACATAGAAAACCATCATGAACATCAAACATACAGTAGAGTAATAGCAACATGTGTTCAGAAAATTGAAAATGAAAGCCCTGTGCTGGGACCTCTAATTTTGCAGATTTATAGCTTGTTATTACCCCTGCTAGAGTGTTCCAGTTGGGTCAAGAATGTGACTTCACTACACAGAACCTTGTAGACTCAAACAGCATGCAGTTACACAGTATGTGATCTGCGGAACACTGCATCAGGAGTCTCCCGTATAAGGAAACAAATGTTTACTTTATATGATGTCCCCTTAAAGGAGAACTACAGCTCAACAAAGAGTTAAGCTGGCCATAGACGCAAACTATCCAATCGTACGAACCTTGGATTTGTACGATTTTCGGACCGTGTGTGGAGAGTCCCGACATTTTTCAGCCGGCCGAGAAAGGATGTTTGGTCGATCGGACAGGTTAGAAAATTTCTGTCGCCTGCCGATAATATCTCTGCATGTATTGCCGATTGTACGATTTTCAGTAGGAGACTGTCACTAGCTTTGTCAGACATAACTTTCGTACGATTGCTGTCAGAGGTAGTACATTGGCTGATCTGTTCTTTTACTACTTTATTTGATCGGAATGGTAAGACTTTGATCTGAATGGTAAGTGGTGGGTCGGGAGATGGGAAAGTCCGATCGTATGTTGATTCGTACGATCGTTCCTTTGCGTCTATGGCCAGCTTACATCACATCACATATAGTATGTTGTCTTTCTATTTCAGTCCATTGCCACCAATAGCAGCAAAGATCTGTGCCTCCTAAGATGCCCTCTTCTTTCCTACTGATTCCAAGCACATTGTCCTGGCTTTTCCCAGTTATTGGAGATTAGAACGGACTCACAGTGCACAGTATATATATATATATATATATATATATATATATATATATATATATATATATATATATATACACGCAATATAAAATTTATACTCGTGATTAGTAATTAATTCAGATTTGCATTAAATGTCAGCATAAACCCTAGTAAATTCTGCACCATATTAATAATCAGTCTGTGAAAGATTTACCCAATAGTTTCTGATAATGTGTGGATGCCCTTGTAGTCTGGCAGGCTTTCTTTAGTTTCCAATCACAGTTTGTAGTTTACATACAGGTTTCTCAGAAAATCATCCCCTTGTTCTGTGCGTATCCTTTTGCCAGGTGATAATGAATAGAGAACATTTCTAGAATTAGTTTTCTACATTGGTGGCTCAGTGTTTAGTTACTACCAGAACATTCCTGTTCCCACCTTCATCTGACTCACCTAAGAGAAAATGTTATAGATCAAAAGATCTGTGGCTCTCCTTCCATACATGGCAATGATTGTAATGTCTATTGTTGGGTGCTGCTTAGGTACAACTACATCTTGTTACTTGAATGTTTGTTTAGTAAAACTTATGGTTTGCTAGACTAAATTTATATATTATTATTATTATTATTATTATTATTATTATTATTATTATTATTATTATTATTATTATTATAATATTATGTAAGTAGTAGCTTCCCTTTTCTATTGGAAGGCTGTTATGCTGCTGTGGTCTGCCTCATTGTTAAGTCAGAAATATTGTTCCATTTGTATGGGAAATCCACTTGTAACTATGATGCACTGTGGAAGGTCTGACTAGACATTTATGTGTTTAGAATGTAATTATATGCTCTTATAACAGAGGGCAACCATTATGGCCCCTTGCATCAAGTACCTTTTCTTTCAGGCATGTATTGTAAGTGTTGTCTAAAAGGTGTCCATACAAGGGCCAACATTAGGGCAGTCTCAGTCTCTCCTGACAGAATTGGCAGCTTATACCAATTATCTGCCTGGAGATCAGCCACAATATTTCTATCAAGCAGGTTAGAAAATCCAGTAAGGACATGGCCATATCCAAGGTGGCCAGATGTATTGGTTTTCTCAAATTATCCCTTAAAGAAGAAGGAAAGTCATCCTTGACTTACCTGAAACCCCAGGCCGGTGCTTCTATCAGCAGAAAGCTGCACAGGCCCAGGGTTATACCAGTGAGCACCACAGAGCGATCCCCTTTTTGCTTCAAATTCCCCAGGGCAAGCGCATTCGCGCAGTTGAACGAAATAGCCGACTTTTTAGTTAAAGTTCGGCTTATTGTTTTACAGCGAATGCGCAGCCACGCGAAAAAAGCTGAAGACAGAAGAGAAGCACTCTGCAGTGCTCACTATTATAACCCCGGGCCGGTGCAGTTTACTGCTGATAGGAGCACAGGCCCAGGGTTTCAGGTATGACCTGTAAGTATTTTACAATATCTAAGTCTCCACCAGTCTCTTTTTCTACTCCAAGAATAAAGTTGCATTTTCCACATTTTTTACTTTTCTCACATACTGATTTAACTCTTTACTGTAAAACAGTTCAGAGGGTTAGTACCTTTCTTTGTGTCTCCCAGCCCCCTGAACCTCTTACTTTAATCTTCCCCTTTCACCGCCACCCCACAGACTCGCAGATTTACAAAGAGTCTTGTCTTAGTATGTCGACCCTTTTGTGCATCTAGGATGAGGCAGAAGGGGGTGAGGGTGAATGAAAGGATTTAAATATGGGGATCACATAAAGAGGATTTAACAGATTTGTTTTGTAAGTTGAACAAAAATTACAAGTATAATGGAATGGACACAAAAAGGAAAAAGGAGAATGTACAAGCTCCACTGAATAAGACATTATCCTGTCATGTTTGTAATGCTACCCCCAAACCCCCACCTCAAGCTTTTAATGGTGGAGTACAAGGAACCAACATATTCTGGCATATATCTAATGTGGGGCAAGGCAGGGTTAGGGGAGACGTAAAAAGGCTTACAAATCCCATTCAGACAAAGCAGTGATAATGAGAAGGATGGAAACATAATAGTAAAGAATGACTAACCAGAGTTTTAGATTCGATTGCTTATTCCAAAGCTACTAAATATACCATCTTACACATTTGCCTAGGGAAAACTCTTGTAAGGAAACAACTTTCTGTTCCTTAGAACTTATTGGAAACGGTTGATGAATGATTTAGTTAGTGCTGGACAGGAATGGATTATAACTCCAGCCTATAAGATATATAATATGTAGTAATGTTGTTGGTCTACAGCAAATACATATGTTTCAAAGTGATTTCAAAAGGAATGTGTTTTTGAGGTAGATAAATCAACTCCAGCTCAATCATGCCACTTTTATGCCTCCCCCTTGTTTCTGTCAGCACTTGGCATATTATGTTGCCACAACAGAGCGTTGGATTTAGAATGTAGAAGAGAACGACACAGAACAATTAACCTCTCTGCTCTTTGCAAGAGATCTGATGGGTGGGAATAGATAATAGAGTGCACAATGTCAGTCTGGGACCAATGAGGGCGTTCACTTAAAGAGCTCACTACTCCATTCAGCTTTTATATGGCATTAGTGACCAACGGCAGATGCTGGAAGGCGCAACGTTTAGAGGACCCATTTGGGCCTGACTAATAGGCAATCTCAATATAATTTGATAAAACTGCTTTTGAAAAATATATTATTGCAATGTCCATTCTCTTCTAGATATGCCCCTGGCTATTTACAAGAGTACATGAAGAAAGAAAGCAATCTTTAAATTCACTACTAGTCAAATTATGTCAATACCCAGTAAGAAAGGAGGAAAATAATAAATTAATCCTAGTATTAGACCCAACCAAATGTTCCCATAGGAGGGTGTCATCCTCTAGTCAGATTCAAAAAATTGTTTCAAACTAGATTAATAAAACAAATATAATTACTTTTGAGAGACAATCTTGGGCATTTCCCTATGTCAGTGTCACTTTAATTTAAAGGTTTGATCTCCTTTCCATTTAAAAGAAAACATTACATTTTTACAAGTACTTTACAAGTAAATTGTGTCCAGTTTAGTTAAGTGTGTGTGTTCCTGTGTATGTGTGTTTGTGCATATAGACAGGGTGGAAACAGCTGAGGGGGGTGAAGCATATTGGTGGGGTCTCTGCTGGCAATGTCCTAAATCAGCACTGCAAGTACACACTATTTTCGCCATAAACCTATAAACTGTGACATAATTTAGAAGTTGCAGAACCCATTATCAACATCATTGTACAGTTACAGGGATGCCCAGTGTCAGACTGGGACACCAGGGGCCCACCCAAAAACCTTATACCAGGGACACTATTATTCTTCCTCACTCAAGCTCTATTCTCCTAGTCTCTTTTTTAAATACTATCTATTATTCCATCTATTTAGCCTCTTTGTTCTCATATAAATTGGGAATGGCCATGAAATTGGCCAAATGTTTAGCAGCATGAGGACCCACTGATACCTGGGCCCACCGGGAGTTTTCCTGGTATCCCATTGGCCCGGTCTAACATTGGGGATGCTTTCTGCAGTCACTGCACCTCTTCCTATAAACCATTCTGAACCAGGCAGCTCCTTCCCATGTCCCTCACTCTGGTATGATGCCAAACAGTGCAGCTGTTCTGATATGTTTGTTACTGCCTGGAATGGTAAGGGCCGAGCAGAATAGGCGAAAGGCCTCATGGGATTGTGGAGGCATAGAAAAGGGGTTTATTAATTAGCGACCAGGTGGTTTGGCTAGATGATTACTGCAGGTGTGGGGGGTAAGGTTATAAATACCAGTGTCCAGCAGGTGCACGTTCTCTTGGGACCTGCAACGTCTTGAACACGTTCCCCCTTCCCCCCTCCCTAATATTACAGTGTTATATAAAAATGTATTTTGTATTGTTGCTGCTATTTAGGTTGTAAATGTCACCCAATCAGGGTGGATAATGGTGATTGTAATGGTAGCTCCTAGGCTTTATTGCAAGGAGAAATGGTACGTGGTTATGATATAATGGTTTCAGTACAGTGAATTAATGGTTAAATGTTAATGTTATGAAAAAAAACCCTAAATAAACAACAGCAACCTTTCCACCATATTCTTGTGTTGGTCTGTTTATTTCTGGTATAGTATTAAAATGCCTCCTACAATACCATGAGTTCCTGACTATGACAAAATCCTTCCCTTTTCTAATCTTTGCATAACATGTTTCACTTAAAACTGTATGTAAAGGGCTGTTTTTTTCTATTTCCTATACTTTCAGTCTAAAGTCAGGATAGAAGGCTATAGTTATTTTATGTACATTACAATTCTCGGCCTGTCTAGGGAATGTTCTAACTCAATTAAAACTTTGCTTCAAAACTGTTGCGTGCACTTTCACAAACCAGAGGCCAGCGGTGAATTAATAAGTAACTTTATTTACCCAACATTTTCCTCCTAACGCGTTTCGTGTGTTAACACACGTAGTCATATTAGACCATTCGATAGTCGAAGTACTGTCTCTTTAAAAAAACTTTGACTACCTACTTTGGCGCTTTAAACCTACCGAGCTACAATGTTAGCCTATGGGGACCTTCCCCATAAGCTTTCTAAGCTTTTTTTGATCGAAGGAAAATCGTTAGATCGATGGATTAAAATCGTTCGATCGAAGTAAATGCGGTAAATCCTTCGACTTCGATATTCGAAGTTGAAGGATTTTACTTTGATGGTCGAATATCGAGCGTTAATTAACCCTCAATATTCGACCCTTAGTAAATGGGCCTCCCCGTGTTCGACGTTGCTCACTTCAATTTTGTTATACATAAAAAGTATCGGACTTTGCTTGTAAAATTGGAGTACGCATTCAATATGCAGATTTACATACAAATGCAAGCAATAACTGAGACAAGAGCTTACAATCTAACAATCTTACAATCTAAAATCAAGACAATTTAAAATATATTCTACCTTATAAATTGAGAAGTACAACTAAGAATGCAACGCATTATAAAATAAGCAATAAAATAACATTCAGAAGTATAAATGAGTATGTTAATGTTTCACAATTAGGGGTTTTATGGAAACAGCAAGCCCACAAAGGGAGAAATGAGAGACATGCAAGGAATTAGAAGGCAGCGTGTAGGAATGCTATTAATATAAGGCAGTAGCGTTGCACCTATCACTAAGTTAGAATTGATGTTGGCCAGGTCTGCTCAGCTGATTATTAGTTAATTGCAATCCATTCTGATTAAGTGCACAGATAATAATTACAGCTCCTCCCCCTGACCGGGCAAAAGGTTGTAGGGGGTAAGCAATAATTCCTAACCAGGCAGATAGGAAGGAACCTTTAAATTAAGAGGTCTAATTATAGATGTAATAATAGCCATTAATGATAGGGATTCTCAAGCTAATTTAATTATTTTTTAAGTATGAGAGTAACCAAGCCCCTGATAAATGATCTAGCGCAGCTAGACTGTAGAAAGCTTTCTTAATGCAGGGCTGGATTTTAGGACATCTCTTTAGAAAATATTATTTTTACATTGTGTATACAATTATCAGCTGGGCTGGTATATTTGGCAGTAGAACTAAAACAATGAACATAAACTAAACTGCATATGTACTGTAGCCAGCCTGCAGTGACCTTCAGTATCCATACCTGACAATCACATACTTGGAACATAACAGTCATTCAAGTCCTCACATACAGCTGATGTAGCAAAACCCTTAAAGGAACAGTATCACAAAAAATGAAAGTGTTTAAAGTAATGAAAATATCATGTAGTGTTGCCCTGCACTGGTAAAACTGATATATTTGCTTCAGAAACCCTAGTATAGTACATATTAACAAGCTGCTGTGTAGCAATGTCGGAAATTGAAAAAAGGCTATATGGCACAGGTTAAACAGTGGATAACAGATAACACCATTATGTTCTACAGAGCTAATCTTCTATCTGCTGTGTAATCTGAGCCTTTTCTCATTTGAATGGCTACACAGCAGCATATTACATTAGTTTTACCAGTGCAGGGCAACACTGCATTATATTTGTGTTACTTTAAAATGATTTCATTTTTTGATGTTTCTGTCCCTTTAAGTTAATTATTCACAATGACCAAAATGGTTGTGATTGTCATAAAAAAATTGTAATACTGTCTTATTATATTGACAACCTCTAAAGGCTAACGTGTGCTTTGTGAATAACAGAGGGTTTTAAACTGAATTTTTCATTGTCCTACTACTTTTTGCTAACATGGCAATTCTCCAAATCTCTGATCCTGTTGGTTCATGTGGCAGGCAAAACAGACTGGATGGTGAAATTCTAGCATCGATTCACAGCAAAATCTGCCAAACTTCAAAACTGTTAATTTTACCATGAAAGTGTATTTGGTAAAAAAAGAATACTCATCCCTAGTAAAAGACTATAAGGGTAATTTAAAATAACCTAGGAAGCACTTTTGTCCTGGGGATGGTTGCTTTCTGCACCTAGAGCAAGACTGAAATCTAACACAAGTGTTAAAGCACATAATCAGCCCTGTCAGTCTGAATGATGCCCAAGTTAGGGGTCCCACTTGCCGCTCATTAATGCAATGCTGCCAAACTGTACAGGACAAGATGTGTAAAACATGGCATTGTGTCTGTTTGTTTGCACTTTGCACTTTATCCTGGACTGAGTAAATTACCCCTTACTAAGGACCAGGGGTGCTGCGCCAATGAGGCAAGTAGAGAAACACAATACACCATGCCAAATGTCTGGCAGATATAGTGTTGCACCAACATGTTGGATCTCAATAGGAAAAGGGCATTACTAATTTCACAATAATGGAACTCTGGCAAGTCAGGGCAAATCAGACAGTATGCTTAGAAACAGACAAGTTACTGATCATTGCCTAAACATGCTAATCCTGTTAACATGTTACTTTGCAAATCTGTGGGCCATTAAAGGAGGAAGAAAGCTACGGAGGCATTTTATTGCCAATGGATGAGCTGCAATAGTGCAAGCTAGAATGCTATATTTATTCTGTAGAATGTTTTTACCATACCTGAGTAAAAAGCTGTAGAAGATCTCTTCTGCTCACTTGTAGCTCTGGGCTCATATTACAGCAGAGAAGGGAGGGGGGGAAGAGGAGCAAACTGAGCATACTCACGCCCGGGGCAAGGAGGTTTAATCTGAAGGCAGGAAGTCTGATACAGAAGCCCATGTGTACACAATAGAGGGAAGGAAATGCAGTGTTTCTTTTGACAGGGGACTCAGAGTAGCACTATTTTGGTATATTTAGGTGGACCTTTCTGATAAGGCTTACTTAGTATTGACCTTTCCTTCTCCTTGAACTGCTATTTTTGTACTAAGCATCGTTTTCATATTGTGATATTGTGGTATTAAGGAAAGTCAAAATCCACCAACAGGTCAGTACTTTTAGGATGCAATTTTTCCCTTGTTCTCCAAAGGCATAGAATAATAACAGCTTTAGTTCATTTCCATTTAACAAGCTAATAAGGGAATTGTAAGGCAAATTATTTTAACTTTCTTGGGACATCTGCATGTTTGTTACCAGTTAAATAAAATGGTTTTTTTGTGTGTGTGATGTGTGTCTATGTAGGTGGGGACAGGGCAGGCTGTTTCTTATTAAATCAATCCCCTGCTGAGTTAATTAGGCAAAATTCCTGCACCCCTTCATTCTCACTTGTAGTACCTGTACACCCCCAATCTCAAAATGAAATTGACCCCCTTTGCTCCTCCACACAGTTAGGTTTAATTTTGAAAAAAAGAAGAAATGGTAGAAACCCTCTAAAACTATAATTATAAAATCTTCATTAGTTACACTAATGAATCTTTGCAGCCCCCCCCCATCCTCCCCGCTATTGGTAATTAGAGGAGGATAATGCTAATGAATAACAATGAAACAATTAGCTGTGTGTGGATAAGAGAAATATAACAAGTTTTAAAATAAATGAGATTTAAACACATAGAAAACTGCCATGGTCCAGTGTTCTTCATAGAGAAAACAAGCAGTATTTACATAGTAATAAAGATAGTAATACAGATAACTGCAGGATTGCTGGTTAAAAAAGCCAACAAAAATAAAAATGAAACACAAAAATATAAATGATATCTGATATCACTAGCCTGGGACATTCAGATGTGCCTATCACACTAAATTAGCACTGCCAGAAACGAAGGGAGGTGGACACCAACATCTAGGGGGCAATTCACAATAGGGGAGCTTTCCAAATTTGGAGTAAAAATGTTTGCTTATGACAGAAAATTATTTAACACTCAATTTACAAATAATCCTAGTTTTTAGAATTTAACTACATAAAAATTAATTTTATTTTTCATTTATTATCCAGGTTTATTTTGCGAACAACCCCTCAGAGAGCTGCAACTTCTCTAAATTCCAATTATACCTTAACCATACACAAATTATATTTCATAGGCTCGTATTCAAAGGATTCAATATCAAGCAGCTATAAAATATAAAAACTAACTGCAGGCTTGAAAAGATATCTGCATAGAAATCCATGCAGTCTGCGGCGGAGAACATTACCTGTCAACTTTGGAGCATTTATATACAGGTATGGGACCTGTTATCCAGAATGCTCGGGACCTGGGGTTTTCCGGATAACGGATCTTTCTGTAATTTGGGTCTTCATGCCTTAAGTCTATTAGAAAATCATATAAACATTAAATAAACCCAATAGGCTGGTTTTGCTTCGAATAAGGATTACTTATATCTTAGTTTGGATCAAGTACAAGCTACTGTTTTATTATTACAGAGAAAAAGGAAATCATTTTTAAAAATTTGAATTATTTGGATAAAATGGAGTCTTTCATAATTCAGAGCTTTCTGGATATCGTGTTTCCGGATAAGGGATCCTATAAATGTAAGTAAAGTACTAAGTACTGTATACTATATAGTAACTGAGGGGTACTCTGGTAGTACCAAAATATTTTATAGGAATCCACAATTTGGATTCGACTGAATCCCTTGTGAAAGATTTGGACGAATACCTAATCTGAATTTGCATATGCAAATTAGGGGCAGGAAGGGGAAAATGGGGAAAAAATTTACTTCCTTGTTTTGTGCCGTAAAGTCACGCGGTTTCCCTCCCCACCCCTAATTTGCATATGCAAATTAGGATGCAGTTCGGCCAGACACAAGGATTCGTCCGAATCCGAATCCTGCTGAAAACAGCCAAATCCTGAACCGAATCCTAGATTCGGTGCATCCCTAATATTTTATGCTGTTTGCTATAACTTGCAGTCTAGAACTGATACTTTCACTGTCTAGTTTAAATATCCTTATTTTTGCAGTGAGTGTTGGTCTTACTCTCTATATTTGGCTTTACTTTACAGGGACCAACAACAGAAGCACAGATCTTCACCGTCACATGTATGCTACTTCTCTATATTGGTACAATAAACCCTTTCTGACAAGTACTCTAGATGCAGAGTTGGTTAGAAATTAGAATTGATGTAAAACCAACAGGTTCTGCAAAGGCTCCATGAACTGTATATTGGACCATTTTCGATTATTAAGTGCTTGGTTTACTTGAAATGCATTAGTAATTACAATTTTTATGCTTGTGGTATGATCCCACTAAAGCCCATCTTCATTATTGCTTTTGAGTGTAGGAAAAGGTGAAAAAAACCTTATATACTTTAAAATCAGAATCATTTGTTTCTCTTTTAAATACACTGTAATCTATTTTAATTGAAACAAACAATTCTTGTATTAAAATGTAATAAAATAAGATTAGAAATGATGTAATTAAGACAACTACACCTTTTATAATGACTTGGCCCAGCCTCATCATCATTCTAATTTATAACCAAGAGGTTTGGAATGATTAAGTTCCATTTAATTAAGTGCTAACACTAGTGGCAATAAATTCTTTTTTTTTTCATTGCAAAACATTTTATAAGCATTTAACCCTTATCTTTAATCCTTTTTATAAATGTATCTTCGTCAAAAACAATGAGAATTACGGCGGAGTAAAACTGGAGTAAGAAAGATTTATGAAGAAAAAGAGCATTGGTTTCACAAACGCTTCACTCCGATTTTTGTGAATAGGGTGTTTTTGAATGCTTTTGCTTTAAATTGTTATTCTGGTGCCAATTCTATTCTTTTAAAAAACATTTTTTTTAAACTTGTTTTTATATAAAGATCGTTACATAATAGTTATACAATCACGGCTATACAGTAGATTTCTGTGCTGCTGTTCCGCTAACATTATGTATCTACATTCTTGTGACATTATTATAACAGTAATTACAATATAAATATAAACTTGCAGCTCAAGTGACAAGTAGGGATGTAGCGAACTTTTCGCCGGCGAACTTGTTCACGTGAACTTCGACCGTTCGCGTCCGCCTAATGTTCGCGAACATTTGGGAACGTTCGCATTTTGAGTTTGCGTTCGATTCGAATACAAATCGTTCGACCATTCGACCATTCGACCGCTAAAATCGAACGATTTCCATTCGTTCGAACGATTTCCATTCGTTCGAACGATTTCCATTCGTTCGAACGATTTCCATTCGTTCGAACGATTTCCATTCGTTCGAACGATTAAAATCCTTCGAACGTTCGATTCGAATGAAAATCCTTCGATCGAACGATTAAAATCCTTCGAATCGAACGATTGTAGCGGGTGTTCGAAGTTCGCAAACTGTTCGCGAACGTTCGCATTTTTTGCCGGTGTTCGCGAACGGCGTTCGCGAACACCAAATCGGCAGTTCGCTACATCCCTAGTGACAAGCAACCGTTAGTTTTGTAAGGAGAGGCATGACCATAGGTAATGTATGAGATCTGCTTTTGGGCAGATTTCCAATTTTGTAGAGCCATTTCCTGATATCTACTGTCCGGAAGCAGCCTCATCAATTTTCGAATTTCGGGAGTTGTGGTGTTTGGAATGTCTGTAGTCCATGCAAAGCCCAGCCTTTGGTCGTTTTCTATGTCGAAAACGTGTTCTGATTGTTTGGTAGGTTTGTGAAGTTGTTTGTTTTGTGTGTTTGTTTTTCCAGATTTGATTAAGTGGGTTGGCTTTATCATTGTCAGGCATTTTTTTTTTTGATTGCACTTGTTACAAAATGGAGAATTTGGAGAGTTCGAAATATATGTTGTGTCATGAATGGGAATTTATCTGTCAGTTTTTCCCGAGAGTATATTGTGTAGTCACGTCATACAAGTTTTGTAATACATTTTCTATCCACCGTGAGAGAATAGGATTACGTTTGCCTATTGGAAAGTTATCGTTATCTACATTTGGAAAAACATTTTAAGAATAATTCAGATCAGTCAGAACAACTTATCTCCATTTTAGCTGTGTTAATAATGGCAAAATCTGAACAATGGCAGACAGGACCGTATTCTTCTCTTGGCGCCCAGAGGCTGGCATCCTCCATGGCCTGCTGGAGCACAGGGACAGGAAACACATATTATAGTCCCTAGTGCTCCAGAAAAGGGCGAACTTCAAGTGTGGCTCATGGCATTAATTTGGCCCTGCCACAAATCCGGGCCTGATTTCCACTGAAGTGGACTGGCAGAATCACTGTCACTCCTACCTTTTGATGTAGAATATAAAGCATTTTAGTGTAGGGAAGGGCTTAAAAATGACCATAATTAAAACAAACATTTTACGCTAATATACTGTAACAACAGTTTTAGTCTAATTGCACTTTTGAAATTTCTGTCCTTAAAGTATCAATCATGCTGCAAGGTACAGGTGTGGGACCTGTTATCCAGAATGCTCGGGACCTGGGGTTTTCCGGATAACAGATCTTTCTGTAATTTGGGTCTTCATGCCTTAAGTCTACTAGAAATTAATTTAAACATTAAATAAACCCAATAGGCTGGTTTTGCTTCCAATGAGGATTAATTATATCTTAGTTGGGATCAAGTACAAGCTACTGTTTTATTATAACAGGGAAAAAGGAAATCATTTTTAAAATTTTGGATTTTTTGGATTTGGATAAAATGGAGTCTGTGGGAGACAGCCATTCTGTAATTTGGAGCTTTCTGGATATCGGGTTTCCGTATAAGGGATCCTATACCTGTACAAAGGGCTGAAAGGCAGCTTTGGGACTGAATGAGTAAAACTAGAAGGAGGTTCTAGGCCAGGGGCACAGGATCCTTTTGTCTGGAGCTGCCATGTGGTTGAAAACATTAATGCCCATGTTCTGTTCTATTTGGAGTCAGGAAGTCATTTTCCCCCTTCTGATACAAATTGGAGAGGCTTCAAATGGGGTTTCTTACCTTCCTCTGGATCCAGTAGTTAGGCAGGTTAAAATAGATGAAAGGTTGAACTTGATATATATATTTATATATATTATTTTTCACTTTACTCCACCTTTGGGAGATAACATAAGTGGTTTTATTCTGGAAATGGAGTAAAATATTAATAAAGTTCACATCAGAAAATTGTCAACAAATTTACACACAATTTAATTCTAGGTTCTGTTTTTTTTTTCAACTTTGAACAAAAAGAAAGTTTGAATCCCAACAATTGAACTCACTGAACATTTTTCTGAATCTAACGTTTTGTATTTTTTTTTAAATTATTTAAATTATATTTGTTCTTTGGCCTCCTTCATTAAATGTAATGCCCAAAAACATGAATATTTTATTTTCAATACATTTTCTCATGTATCTTACCATTCAGACTCTCTCCTGTTCATCTCCCAGTCTCCCCTTCAAAGCATTGTTTCATTGCTAGGGATATAGCAGTTACATTTACAAATGTACTACAAATATATTTAAAAAAAAACAACAAATGATACCAATTGCAAACAGTCCCAGCATACATACCTCATATGTAAAGTTAATTTCAGTGTGAACTGTCCATTTAATTTGTTGTAGCACTCTGACATTCACTGCTATGCCATTATTTGGAATTCTTACCTCTTACGGGAGTTTTGTTCCTTGTTTTAATAAAAAAAAAACCTTAATAGAATATATCTGAATGTAACATATTTATCCATTGCTGTTATGACAACTGTTACTATAAATAATAATAATAGCCATTGATCTGCTACAGGATGAGTGACCTTTCAAGATGCAATTCACAGAGGGGCAGAGATATAAAGTCACTCCTTGCTACAGACAATACATTAAAGCCAAGGACAGGTAGATTGAGCCAGCAGAGCAGTCCTGTTTCACTGCAGCTCACTTCATGGGAAGGCGTTCCATGGAAACAGAAGTTCAAGAGCAGCTGCTTTGAGAAACCTACGCTAAGGAGAGCTGCTCATTTGCACTTATCCATTTGCAGTCGAATATATAAAACACATATGTATAAAGCACCAACATATTCCACAGTGCTGTAAATGGGTGCATACATTGTACAGGATTACTATTACATCCAAAACAACCAATAACTAAAACAGCAAGTAAAGATGGTCTTGCCAAATATATACAGTTAATATATACATATAGCTGTTTACTGAGCTGCAGTACTTGGTGACAGTGTCACCATGTGACTACTCTAAAAAGTTCTTTAGGTACTGTATAGTTTTGCAGGAAATAACCAACTTGAATTTCAAGTCAAATTTATCACACCTCAACCCTGGATTTGACTATTCTCCACCTAAAACCTGCAGAGTTCATGTAGAAGCCAATGGCAGAGGCCCTTTAAACTATTTGAAGATGTTAATAGTAGCGATGAGCCAAATTTTTTCCAAATTCCGCTTAGAAAATGACGCCCCATAGAATCCAATGGGAGAAAATTCAACCTTTGATAAATAAACCCCACAAGGTTGAAATAAAAATAAATTAAAAAGCAATGATTCCCCTGTTTTAATTGAACCCTAACACATGTGTGAGTTATTATGGGGTCTCACTATTGCTCACAGTAATGTTAAGTTTCTAAGTAAAGGGGGCAAGTATGTAAAAGGTAACAAAAATTGAATTCTGATCTGTTCTTCTAATTATTGCTGTGAATAAGGGTCCCTTTCCTTTCCATTTCCTTTGTGATAATAAAAATAAAATGGCAGTTATTATTGATATAGTGTTTCCTACCTTTATCCTGGTTCCAGTGTAGGCAAAAGATATTCTTGTTCATTCCATAAAAAAATCAGATAGAACTGCTTTAACAGCTGACAGCCACATCATTAAATAAATAAATACAAATATCATACCAGGTGCAAATAGAAGAATTCAAGTTGTTAAAAAGGCTTATGTGAGCACATGCTGCACCGGAGAGAAAACTGCTGCATTCAATGTGCAGCCAATCACAGACTGTGTTAGAAAAACCTCATTTCACATGACCTCAGAGCAAGCCCTTAACCCAACAAGGAAATGTGCCAATATTGCACGAGAAAGAGATTAAAACAAAAATAAACTTTAAAAAATACCCTGCCCTTAATTAAATCATCCTTTTGTTTGCAAAGGATTTCACCTGAGGTCTCTGATCTAACTGACCGTACTGGCCGTGGCATGAAGTGAATTTTTCCTGAGATTGGGGAACTAGCTTTGCGGAATATTGCTATTTAGTGAATGTGCTGTAAACTCTATTATAAATGATGAAGTACATTTTACCACCCGTTGTTCTCTTGATTACTGCTGTAAGAATGCAGAGATCCAGTCGAGCAAGCTTCCTGGCAAAACTGATAGAGTTGTAAGCAGGGACAGAAGAACCCTTACAATAATGCTACGTGAGCAGAGTTCTGCTCTCTTTGTACATGGCAATTCAGTGTAGCAACTAAAGGGTTAGGATGCCTGGATCACCACCGACAGAAGAAGAAGAATGCTAGTTGAAGGAAGCAGAGAAATTCACTATTAGATTTTCTCACGTAATTTTTCACTTCTCATACAATTTTTCACACTTGTCTGGAAGTGTCTGTAGCTCCCTCCACCCAGTCCCACACACCTTTTCCAAATCACCTCAAATCCCCCTTCTCCACCCCCTCAAGGTGTCATCACCTCTGTAAGGCGCTACATCTCACCTAGGGCGTCTAATTATTGAGATATGTCCCCCCTCCAACTCCTTTTCTCTTCATCCCCAACACCCCTACAGTACTCCAGGGACTAAGGGGCAGATCTAAAGATTTATTTTTGCTTTACAAGAGGAATAGGTTAAATGAGCCCCGCTTTCTGACAAATCGTCAGAATCAACACAGAGTCACATCATGAAATTGTAGGGGAAAGTACTGCAAAGGTGCAACCTCATTTCTGGTGTTTAACTTTTGGTAATGAAAAGAAGTGTGAGATGTCTCTCAGCTGATCTGTCAGTATATGGAGATAGATGAGAGGAGAAAATGTTAAGTCGTCTCATGCTCTCCATGTGCATATACTGTATACAGTATGAAATCCAGCTTGTTTATTAAATAATAATAATATGTAAGGGGTACAAACACAAGATTCAATTGTAGGGAATAACCTTTCCTATGTTATGCTAAATTGTGTGTGACAGGCCTTTAAAATGTTTTCTAGTCATGCACCTTTTCTATTTATGATAGTCCCCTTCTATGTCAACTGGAGGACTACGTCATATGGTAGTGTATGTTGTGCTTGCATTATGTAATCTGCTGCAGTGGATTTATGGCCTGCAGAGAGCAATTAGGCCTATTTAATCGACTAAATGAAAGGACTTTAGAAAGGTTGTCAATGACATTGTCTATTAATTAAGGTCTCTGTTATCAGGATTAAATTGTAAATCTGACCTGACATTGCACCGTGATTTTCAGACTACAAAGTTTCAGAAATGCAATCCCATGATTATCCTGCAATTATTAGCGCATGTATTGACATACATTGATGTTCAAAATTCCTTAATAGGCGGGTGGGCCAATCAAATGGTCTAATTTCTTCTGTTAATCAGTAGGTGGCATTAGTTGCCGCTCTAAGTACAGTTTATGCTGGTTCAGCAGATGGTTCCTAAAATAAGTAACAAACGCTTTAAACGAACATTTAAATAAGTCTTTGTAAGAGTAAGGCCAACCAGTTACCACCTAAATGGCTACCAACCTAGGTCCAGGTAAGTGTGAGCTTTACAGAAAACAAGGCCTGTCCACAATCTGAGTTGTTGGTCTGTGGTTAACCACAAAACATAATTTGGTTTTTTGGTGTATCAATGGTGATCATCACGGCTGCCAGCAGCGGGGCACAGGGGGTACAACTGTACTGGGCCCGGGCCTGGAGGGTGATGTAGCGCCGAACGACCAAGGTCCTGAAAAACGCCATAGACCCGAAGCGCCAAAGACCCGAAGCGCTGAAGTCCCCAAGCTGCGAATGGAGCCAAAGCCACGAATGACCTGACCACCGATGGTTTTTTTTTTTCAATTTATAGGGGGCCCTGGCCACCAATTATTTTTTTTAACTTGTAACTTGGAAAATGGGAAAGGTTGTAGTTTTTCAATGTTGCAGTGATTATTCTGACAGCAAGGAAAATATTTGAAATTCAAACCCTTTTATAAGCATGCATATTCATTTCCACAGATTTATCTGAGAGAAAGAGAAAATGGTAATGTGAATGAGACTAAAAGCTGAACTCTAGTGCAATTCCACCATACATGCAATATTGTGCCCTCTTAACTTCACTGTCTAAAACAATATTTGCTAAGTTTAATTTATGCAGGTACGTTGTTACCATATACCACCAGAGGAATACATCTCCAAATAACTATTATATAAGGCAGGGAGATTTCTGTTGTGTCCCTAGAAATAGCCAATATAGGTTTTAAACAAAACCCCTGGAGTATGGGTATTTCACACAAGTAAACTTAAAGTAGGTGGGGGTCACAGGGGATTGTGACAAACCCTTATTAAAGTAATAAATTCAATATTTAAACTGCACTGGATTAAAAGACCAGACAGTTGAATGACTACACTGCATGGAAAGTGCACTTATATATCATATAAACCTTTCTCTGTGTAAGATCCCAGGTTTTAATGCCTTTCCAGTCTCTTTTCTTCAAATTTTGTAATCATACCTTTTTTTGTGTGTGTCTCATTATCCCTCTCCCCACATCCCCCTTATATCTTTATACAGAATAATCACCTCGGCCTGCCATCTTTCAATTAGTCAACTTTGCTGTTTCAACACCTCCTTCCCTGCCACTCTGATGTTCATTTCTACTACGATTTACAAATTTATATTCACTCTGAATTTTTTTAACACCTGACATTTACAGAGGAGAACAGACCAAATTTATTTGAGCTTTTCATTTTGATTATGGAAAACTACATAAATTGTAACATAAACAAGAACAAAACAAAATTGTAAAAGTTTATTGCTAGTGTTTTTCATTTACTTAACTATATTCTTTGTAGAAACCTGTCAGTAATACAGTTTTCTGTGCTATTAGCCATGGATATCAATGCACCTCCTTAAATTGGCCACACGTTGCACAGTTTAGCTAGAGAAATCAATGGCAGCCAGATAGCACAGGTCCAATCAATGAGTCTTGGGAGGCTGATCTATTGGATACTCTTAGCTGGATGATGGTCCAATATACATGATGGTCCCATTTATATGATATAACCAAGATTTCCATTGTAAGCAAATAACTAGCATGTGATTAAATCTATTAATAAACGTATTACATTATCTGTGTCTAAATTTTGACCAATATGCAGCTTGTACTTCCTCTCGGCAGTGGCATAAATCCCATGGAAGCAGACCCCACTGCAGAGGGAGGGGTACAGTCACCCATGATTTTGTTTGTAAGGGGGGCGCTTGGATATGCACTTGGATCTCAGCAAATCCCTATGTTCTCATTCAGGCAGCCAACTATTGAAAAAAAAAAAATACATGGCCATGGCACGTCCCATGGGAACATTTCCCTTTCTGCTAAACAAAAAACAGTGGCCCTGTCTCACACTCCATTTTACTTTAAACAGGATTCTCTTGGGAACTTGGAAGTCAGAATTTCTATGGACTACATGGTTAAAGTAAAAGTGGTGGATGGCATCTGAGAGGGGCAGAAGAATTATCTAAGATCTTTTGAGATGAATATGCTCTGTGTCACTATCCTAAACCTTTGTTTTATTTATATTCACTTTGTATTTACGTTATTGAACATTTAAAAAGTCAACATACAGCTGTTATCTTTTTCATAGTTTTTTTGTACCTTCCAAAGAGTACCTCCACCCAAAGACTACATATAAGAAAATTTTAGTCTAGTCTAGTCTAGTCTAGTAATGCTAGTCAAATTGGAAAGTAGCTTTCCAATTGTAACTGCAATTAAAAGTAGTGTCTGAGGGAAACTATGCCCCCTGGCTCTTACTCCTTAACAGGAGTTAGACTATTGGACAGTTGCTTAGAATAACATTTTGTTTCATAATGAAAAAATGCAGTTTTTGGGGTTGAAGACCCCTTTAATGCCATTTCCTGCTAACTGGGCATGGGATTCAGCAGAGTTGCAAGATTGACAGTATGCAGGTCGTGTTTCAGGTGCCCCCTGCCCCTTCCAATTACAATGAATTTAAAAGGCTAACAGTTTGGCTACGAACATTAAATAAAAAAAAAGAAAACATTTCTCTACCCTGCATTTGATGGTCCTAGGCCAGGAGTGTCCAAAAGAAAAAGACCACCAGCACACCCTGACCTCTCGAAGTATATTAGTCCGGTGCTCAGTAAAAAAAGTCTGATGAAGGGGCGTGCCCCTGAAACGTTACTCTGCAAATAAACACGCATCGCTTGGCCCGCTTGGATTAGGTCATGAGTGCAGGACCCTAGGCCAGGAGTGCCCATACTTGCTAATGCGAGGTCTACTTTTAGTAATGTTGTCCCATTATGATCTACATTCATAAAAGCATAGTTAGCATTCTGCTCCATCGAAAATATTACTTAAATACTGATTTCTGGGAAAATGTATATTGTCTAAGAGGTGTGCATAAAGTGGTCCCACTTTTTTGTATTTCTCACCAGTGGTAAACTGCTAAACAATTCCAGGTAAAACTATGTATTGCTGCAGCAAGCAAGGCTATGTTTATTTGCCAGCTTAGGAAAGCTGGATAAATGAGTCCCTGTAGAGAATGGAGGAGAGCAGTGTGGGCCCTCTATTCCATGCTCCATTTGGGGTTTTGTAGCTGCACAGCAAGAGATAGCTATCTGATTAGGCTGCAGGTGAGCTGCAGATAAAAGAGGTGTGGGATTACGCCTCAATGTCCATGGATCCCTCCATGTTCTGGAGGAGGTGTGGTGCTGCCTTCTGGCAGGGGCCAGTGATTGAGGGCCAGTGATTGAGTATCCCTGGAGGGAAGAGTAGAGAGGCTTAGGGAGAAGCCTTAATATACAGTGCAAGAGTCACTCTGAATGGTGAGAACCCCAGAGAGGAGGAAAAGTTTAAATGCATGATTGTGAAAGCTAATGAACTGTATTCCTATGAATTTATGTTGGAAAAAGCCTTTTGAAATAACCCTGTGTTTGGCTGAAGACATGGTGTCACTATGTTTTGCTCATGATCCTCTGATAAACCTGCCTACCACAGCTAATTCCCCCAAAAATTACCTATACAAGCAGCCAGCTTGTCCCATTTGCTATATAAGAACAGGAAATTAACACATTATTACACTTGTAGTAGATATTTTAGAAGAATATGAATAAATGCAGGAATACTAGCAGCTCAGAGCAGTGAGTATACTATCCTGTATAGCAGTGCTGTGGTACCGAGGGCCAAAAAATTTCCGGCCTAAATACTGGAGGGCCGATAATGGAAGCCAGTGTTGACCACTCCCTGTTTTTAAACCACAAACACTTTAAACCACACCCATGTTACCACAAGATTATGTCCACATTAATTATGGTAACATCAAAAAACCAAATGGTTGGCGCTCACAGCAGAGATATCACTCATCACTCATATGTGAAAAAAGTTGTCATATTAAGATATACCCTTATATCCATATGCCTCCTCTTCCCCATGGATAACACAGTACCCCAGCACATGATTAAACACCTTAGGAGCCCCTAACAACAATTTATTTTCAAATGCTAACAAATACCAGTCTTATGTTCCACAGGCAGAGAGGAACCATACAGACAGGGCATGGCACACACAGGCAGAGCAGGGCACACACAGGCAGAGCAGGGCACACACAGGCAGAGCAGGGCACACACAGGCAGAGCAGGGCACACACAGGCAGAGCAGGGTACACATAGGTAGAGTATATCACTCACAGGCAGAGCAGGGCACACACAGGCAGAGTATATCACTCACAGGCAGAGCAGGGCACACACAGGCAGAGCAGGGCACACACAGGTAGAGCAGGGCACACACAGGCAGAGTAGGGCACACACGGGCAGAGCACATCACACACAGGCAGAGCAGGGCACACACAGGCAGAGCACATCACACACAGGCAGAGCAGGGCACATACAGGCAGAGCAGGGCACACACAGGCAGAGCAGGGCACACACAGGCAGAACAGGGCACACACAGGCAGAGCAGGGCACACACAGGGAGCATATGGATGACAGAACAGAGCAGGAGATAGGGAAACCTATCAGGACCACTCTAAGATGTACTACATACAGTGACACAGTGCTGGTGCCCCATTAGCATTTTGTATAAAGTGAACAATGTGGGCTGTTTTAGTCTGGGTCTCAGGTAGAACAGTACAGGCTTTAGGGTGTGAACAATGGAGGTGTCACAAGTGTCAATAATGCAGGGGATCATAGGTGTGAACAATACGGGATTAGCCTGAATTTGAGGTTTAAACAATGCAGGGGCCAGTTAATCTCTGTAGTTATACCTTTTAAAGTTTACACATGGTAAGCAAACACAGCAGGTAGGTAGGGGGCCACACAAGGGGGGCCATTGGGGCACATGCGGCCTGCAGGTCTCCAGTTGGACAACACTGCTGTATAGTATGGCACACAAAACAATCTGGAAACCCGTTATCCAGGAAGCTCCATATCACGAGGAGGCTGTCTCCCATTGACTCCATTTTATGCAAAAATCTACATTTTTAAAAACAATTTCCTTATTCTCTACAATAGTTAAAAAGTTGGGAATCACCCCTAATTATGACTCTATAGACAAATCTGCACTTACAGAATACACAGATTTTTATTAGTATTTATTCCTATATAGAGATATGTGTGGAAACATAGATTTATATTATTGCAGTCATTTTGCTTTGTTGTATCCTTGTCACTGTCCCATATTTAATCTAAAATATGATGGAATTGATAGGAATATTTCATTTACTAATCTAGAAAAGGCTGTAGCCAGACATCCCAATGCAGAGTAGGTATGAGTGAAGGAGAGAGAGATTTCAGAGAAAGGGTAAGAGAAATCAAGAGGTATGCCGTAATTCATACCTTGATTCTGTCACCAAGACCCCATGAAATCAGGATGTATACAAACCCTGGTTTGGAACTGGAAGGGTTGAAATGTCAGCATTCACTGATAATGATAGGTGTGAGCCAAAGTCTTTTCACCTTTGTTGTGTATCACCTCTTTTATACTGTTCATCTGTTTGATACTCAGTCAAGAAGATTTTTATGTGTATAAGGAGAACACCCTTCTGCTCTGCCAGTTTGGGTGCATGCTGTGAGCGAGGAATTCAGCCCTGGGCAATATACGACATCAAACCAAATACTGTTCTTCAGAAGGAGGCCAATTTCACTGTTACTAACACAAAACCTGCACAAATACAGGAGATCTTTTCAGGTGCAAGGCACAAAACTATTTATTTACATTCTAGGGGAACACTATTCTAGGATTAATAAATTTACTAAAGTGGAGGGCGGGTGTTGAAATATACATTGTCACAGAGAATAACAATGTATAAGTGATTTAGAGTGTACAATTGGTGGATAGTTTTATGTACACAAAGTGTAACATTCATGGACTCATTAAAATATTTTCCAAGTCATTTATTAGCCATTATTACTCCTTTACTGATACATATTGTCTTGGTGTTGTTATTCTGGAGTTGAGACTCATAGACGATTCAAAAACAGTATGCAAGCCTCCTGTCCTCAAATTTTGTTATTAGTCACACTATAATGATACGTTTGAGACCTACACCTATGACATTATATATGCCACCCCTAGTATTACATGTATCATCTTCCTTATGCTCTCTCTCTCCTTTCTTTACACCTCCATCAAATGTTCCTATTTGATGTTCTGCTATTTGCTTTCTTTTCCTTCTCTTCCAGTCTCTTTCAGTCAGTCAGTGTTCTTGTGCTTAATTTCCCTGATACAATTTGCTCCCCCCTTGCAAACCTGTCAGGCCTGCTCTTCCCCACTTATCCAGCTCATGAATATTAACCAGCAGCTGCTGTCACACGCGATAAAACTCCCCAATCCTCAGCAAATATGTCCTAATCTCTTCAATTTGGGGGTGCAAATATTCCTTGCGTGTCCTGTTTGCTGCCTAGATAAAGACTGCGCCTCCCATAATCCTTCACTGCGGATTCAAGAGGTGGAGGAACACAGGGAAACATAGGAAGGGAAGATTAGCTGCTTCCACTACAAACTCACAGACTGTGACCAGCTAATTGTATGTTTTTATATTTATCATGCGGCCTTTGCATGGCAAGGAGGGAATCAAACTGCATACAGTGCTGCGAAATATGCTTGCGCAGTGGCGCTATATAAATAAATGTTATTAATAATAATAATAGCAAATTAAAGAGTGACCATTCCTATATTTTGGTACAAGGAAAACATGTATTGCTGCTATCTACGACTTGGAAACAGTGTTTTATTATGTCAATATCTTGTATTCCAGGTGATATCTGCCAATGCTTTAATGATAGGATCAAAGAACAAACAGTAGGGCCAAAGGCTGCTTGATGGTGCTTGTACATGAACAGCTATAGGCAGTAATGCCCCCAATATGACAAATTAGCAACTGGTGCTGTTGTTGTTGTACCAACACCGTATAAAAAAAATTAAGAACTGAGCCCACGAACGTCCCAAATTGTTACATGTACTAGATCACTAGCTGGCCTGGGAATTCACAAGGTAAGGTCCCATGCACTGCTGCCTAGCAATTTGTTCAGACCATTCATGTCCATGACTAATGTATTCTGCTATGGTGAGATGATTGATCAGATATCAAGTAACCCACCTTTTGTGTTGCCAGCATATGTTTATCTGTTCATGTGTTATCACATAGTTGGACATGTATTTGCATTATTCCTTTTTTTTTTTTAATTTTTCAGTTTTTGCTCTGGGGGGTAGTAGCTGAATCCTACTCATGCTATGGCCAGCAATCAAAATATAATTTAGCTTATTTTATTACAGAGCTTTCCCATAAACTCTCAGATCTTGCAGCGACCAGCCGGTGGCATGTATAGACAGGATAAAGGTGTTATGTTATTTGCACCAGCAGTGTATGGATTCAAATGAGCTATATAGTGCAAAAACTGTTCATGCTTCAACACCCACCAACCCATCAGTAATTATCTTAGACTGGTCTTGTGTAGTACGATTAAACAAATACCTGATCTGAGGGTGCAAATGTATAACCCAATAGCAGGTGGTGCAGCTGGCAATGGATACATAGCGTAAGGGTCATGTTTTTGTTTTTGTTTACCCACAATGCAGCTTTTTTCCAGCATCATAGAGGGTATCTGCTAAGTAGAGTATACAACAACATCCACAAAGCAGACGCTAATCACTGTATGTGGTGGAGGAAATGGCATTAGTGCGTAAGCCTTTCAATTATCTTTGTGAATAGCATTTAGATGTCTGTATTTATTATAAAAGTTTCATAATATTTTCATATGTATTTTAATGTATATAAAATGTTATTTTTCCAGCACAAAATTATGGAAAATTGTACTGTTCTACGGGCATACCCCCAAGTGGAACGTGGAGTCGTTTTGGTTGTTTTTCTGCTGCATTTTTGTCTTTGTAGAGACTTCACTACTTCCTATGCGAAAGCAGTCTAAATACCAGTGTAAGTGATTTGTACCAGCAAATTTTTAGCAAGAATGTCCAAAATGCCTGAAACTGCTTGGTGTACTCTTGCCCTTATAGGGGAACCGTGGCCATTATAAAAAAAGAAAACTGCATCAGATACGCAAAACTCATTTACCATTTTGTTTTAAACGTATACATTTGTAGTTTTACTTGTGGGCTTGCAAGCAACTCACCCCTGCTGCTTGTCAGAGGCAAATTGCTGTCTCATGCTGAAATCAGCCAATTAGACCAGGTGAAATCTGTCAGTGACTCACAGCATGACTTTGGTGGTTGCAGGAGCCAGGGAAAAAATGTTAGGTTGAGGTACGCACATATAGTATGGGGTGCCGTTTGTCCCAAATACATTCTGTATACAAAACTATCCCTAATACACACAATGAATGTCTCTCATGTTATATAAGAATTTGTGACCATACACAGAGAAAAAAAATATACAAAAGACCTATTTCTATTAAAGAATGAAAACAAAATCTGGTTAGTGCACAAAAGGATGTCATTATATCACAAACACCATTCTGTACAGTTTAACAAGCAATCTGTCTCACAAATGTATAACCTCCATGTAACGGACACACTTATGTGCAAAGTTACTTACAGAATGAATTATGTAAAAGCAAAGTTGGACATAATATATAATAGTGTAACTAACTAGTGCTTGTCAAGCTAGATTTGAATGACAAAATAGATATCTGTGACAGAAAGCAAGATTTTATAGCACAGGATTCATTCTTTCCACAAAATGACAGTTTTGTTCACAAAACAGATAAAATAACCATTCTGTGAAGCAACACTGTCAGTCACATTCCTGAACCAATAAGAACAAAGCTTATTGCCATATACAAACAAGATGAGAAGTGGCCAGCTCTGCTCCACATGGCAAAGTATCTGACCTGCTATAGAGTGTGCCCTCTAATGTCCCCTCTGCTGCATAGTAATAAACATGAACACACCTTTCCTAAAAGAGCTGCTGTTAAACACTACAGGTTCATAAATGGAAGTTTTTACAAACGGCTGAGAAATATAATGCTGTACTTATGATTGTAGAAAATAAAAGTATGCAAAACATAAATATGATCATTTTAGGTGATATGGCTATTCTTATTGTAGTAACCTGCTTGTGTGGCCATTTTGGTTAAGGGCATTCCTGCTGTTTTGCCATTATCTTATGACTCACTCCTGTTCCTCTTCCTGTCTAAACTGAGAGCAATAATGGGACAGGCCACACCCACCTGCCATCTTCTATTAAATGTACCAGAAGTTACTGTGCTTGTCTGGCTGCTTTGCCTGACTCTCAGAGTCAGTTATAAGTTTTGTATATGATAGTTAGACTCCAATGTCTCCTCCTAGCTGTAATCTTGCACCAATTAGCTTGTAGTAGTCTCTTAATAATGTGCTTACCTATAGTTTAACTACTACATAATAGCTTTAGCCAGAGACTTGGGACTGATCATGTGCACACATACCTCCCAACTGTCCCTTTTTCAGAGGGACAGTCCCTCTTTTGACAGCTCAACCTGAGGTCCCTCATTTGTACTGGAAAGTCCCTCTTTTCTCTGCACTGAACAGCCAGAAAAAGAAACAAAATTTCTAACTTACAAGAAGTCATCTGTATTGTATTTCAATGTGGTAAACAAATTACTCACCACGTAAGGGAAGTGGCCCAGGTGCACTGCCCTGAGCCCTCAGCATAGGGGGCGGACAAACCGAAATGTAAAAAGGAGCAGGCACTCAATGTATGCAGACTTCCAGCAGGCACCAATTCAAATTGTAAAGATCTTTATTGTGTCCAAAATTTCTAACTTAATTGGCTTTTGGCAGAGAGGCCAGTACAGCTAACAGGTGCAACTAAGATACTTTGTAACAATTTTGAGATAAAAAAATAAGTAATTTTAACAGTTTAGATAAGGAGAAATATTTTCAAACTTTTATAACCTGCCAAACTTTGTAAAATGAACATGGTAATTATGGGGTGTGGCCACAAAAATGGGTGTGGTCAAAAAAATTGCCGCGCTACATGACAAAAAATTTTTTGTCCCTCTTTTTACTTATTACCAAAATGTTGGGAGGTATGACCACGCATTCTGTATAGTATGATGTGTAGGTTATATGAGCAGCCACTCCTGAGTACTGTGTGTAAACAAAAGGGGGTCATTTAGGCAGGGGCAATTTTAGGGGATCATAATCTATTTTTATAGAAGCAAGAAGCTATACAATGCTTTATATTTATTTATAACAAAAGACTAATGATGCCGTCCCCTTACCTGCTCAGTGCTTAACCCTTTCACATCAGAGTGGGTCAAGGGGGGCACAACACTAGAGCAGAGAGCACAACTGCGCCCATGTCACATGCATGTCCAGGGCCGCCAGCAGGGGGGGACAAGTGTTCCAGGCCTGAAGGGGGGCCCATAAGTGCTGCATTTTTCAAAGAGCCGGGTCCCCTTTAAGAGCGCCCAAGCCGTGCGGCCATTGCACATATTACCGAATGCGGAAGTGCCGAAAAGACGAAGCTGAAGTCCCGAAGCGGTTAAAAGACCCGAATTCACGAAAGGAGGTGAAGTTGAAGTCCTGAAGCCTTTTGTTTACACACAATACTCAGGAGTGGATGTTCATATAACCTACACATCATACTATACACAATGTGCGATGCACATGATCAGTCCCAAGTCGCTGGCTAAATCTATTATGTAGTAGTTGAACTATAGCTAAGCACATTATTAAGAGACTACTACAAGCTAATTGGTGCAAGATTACAGCTAGGAGGAGACATTGGAGTCTAACTATCATATACAAAACTTATAACTGACTCTAAGAGGCAGGCAAAGCAGCCAGACAAGCACAGTAACTTCTGGTACATTTAATAGAAGATGGCAGGTGGGTGTGGCCTGTCCCATTATTGCTCTCAGCTTAGACAGGAAGAGGAACAGGAGTGAGTCATAAAATAATGGCAAAACAGCAGGAATGCCCTTAACCAAAATGGCCACACAAACAGGTTACTACAATAAGAAAAGCCATATCACTTAAAATGATCATATTTATGTTTTGCATACTTTTCTTTCTCTACAATCATTATAAGTGCAGCATTATATTTCTCAGCCATTTGTAAAAACTTCCATTTATGAACCTGTAGTGTTTAACAGCAGCTCTTTTAGGAAAGGTTTGTTCATGTTTATTACTATGCAGCACAGGGGACATTAGAGGGCGCCCTCTATAGCAGGTCAGATACTTTGCCTTAGCCATGTGGAGCAGAGCTGGCCACTTCTCATCTTATTTGTATTTGGCAATAAGCTTTGTTCTTATTGGTTCAGGAATGTGACTGACAGTGTTGCTTCACAGAATGGTTATTTTATCTGTTTTGTGAAACAAAACTGTCATTTTGTGGAAAGAATGAATCCTGTGCTATAAAATCTTGCTTTCTGTCACAGATATCTATTTTGTCATTCAAATCTAGCTTGACAAGCACTAGTTAGTTACACTATTATATATTATGTCCAACTTTGTTTTTACATAATTCATTCTATAAGTAACTTTGCACATAAGTGTGTCCGTTACATGGAGGTTATACATTTGTGAGACAGATTGCTTGTTAAACTGTACAGAATGGAGTTTGTGATATAATGACATCCTTTTGTGCACTAACCAGATTTTGTTTTCATTCTTTAATAGAAATAAGTCTTTTGTATATTATATTTATCTGTGTATGGTCATAAATACTTATATACCACGAGAGACATTCATTCTGTGTATTAGAGATAGTTTTGTATACAGAATGTATTTGGGACAAACGGCACCCCATAAGTCTCTGTATCTGTCTGTCTGTATCTGTTCCATTTAATCACATGACCTTACATTTTGGGGAAATATATTTTCTGAGGTGAAGGCTTCCACTAGATTCACAAAATGTATTTCTGACATACTAAGTTATTATACTTGATGTTTACTCTGCATTTATTTTGCTGTGTTTGTCAGGGATGTTATACACTATACATGACACTATTTTATCTCGGCTCTTACTGGATTGTATAATGTATAAAAGTTGGTATACAAAACACACATTATATATATATATATATATATATATATATATATATATATATATATATATATATATATATATATATATATATATATACTGTTCAAGAGGGTATTCAAAAAAATTTATTGCAGCATCACTGTGCTTTTGTGGAAGCACAGTGATGTTGCAATAAATATTTGGTGAATTTAAAAACATCGGTGTGCTGGTCCCTCTTCAACAATTATATACATTTACTTGGCCAAGCACCCGTAAAGTGGAAGTCAGAGACAGAGTGCGGGTACCTTCCGTATTAATATATAATACACAAAAGCCATTAATATCTTGTAAATGATATCCTTATAAATGGTGAGTTCTGATATCATCAGTTATAAATGGTGAGTTCTGATGTCATTTCTGTCACATGACTCTGAAACTGAAACGGAGAGAGAGTAAGAGAATTCATGCAGGGATACTATTGACCATAGCTTTGGTTTAAAGGATGCCTATAATCTAAAAAATGTTTCACCAACTATAGATACATTCCAGATGGGGCACACAATAATAATTGTTTTAAAGGAGAACTAACACTTAACTAAAGAAGTTGGGCAGAAATTTTGTACATTATATTTTGGGCTTCTGTACCAGCCGAAGGCAACCACAGCCCTTTAATGGGGAAGATCTGTGTCTTCAAAGATGCCCCAGTTCCCCGTCATCTTTGTTTATTCACTGCACATGCTTTGGGCTTAGGGAAAGACACACAATATACTATAATTATATGTAATATATATATATTTATATTACAATATAAGGCTGATTAGTACGTAATTCGGATTATTGGTACATAGCAGCACAGAAACCAGCACAATTAGCATCATAATTTATTCACCAGCTTCGTAATATCAGTTAACAGTCTTACCTATTTTCTGATTTGTGAAAACTCCTACGTTTAGCTTCTAAACAGCTGCTCAAAGCTCACTGAGCATGTGCGTGTAAAAGACTTTTAACAAAATCAAAGATAGGGAGTTCCTGTGACAAGTTTGAAATCACTGCTATAGAGATGCTGAACTTTTAGGCTGGTTCAATAAGTTCAGCATATAAAATATGGCATTTTTAGCCATATTTTGTTTTAGGGTTCAGTTCTCTTTTAAGAAATCTATCAAGCACTGTGGCTTGTTCACTGGGAGGGACCTCCTGGTATGGAAGGCCTCATTGGGGCACACACATTTTCTTAATAAGGTGACTATAGCACTCTATAGGGGACTTTGCTTTAAAAAATGCTATTGTTTCCCCCAACTGCTCTGAAGGCCTGCACCTCCGGTAGGTGAAATTTTTTTTGCTGATCTTTGGTTAGCCTTCCCAAACTCAAAAGTCACCCTCCGCCTATGATCCACTTGTCTCTTTTCTAAAAGTTTGGGTTTAAATAGGACCCTGTAATGTGGCGTACGAGTGGCTTTGATAACAGGCACCTCCTCTTCCTCGAGCTCCCTCTGGTGGCCATGCAGGCAATAAGGTGCGGGAGTTCTTTTGGAGAAAGATATAACCTTTTCAGCACTGGATTCCAAAGCCTCCTCACGCTTTCGTTTTTTTCCCTGTGACAGGTTGAAGGGTTTTGGGATTGTGTATCCTCGTTTAGGAATCTGAACCTGTGGGTACAGCCCAAGTAAATTACATTTGTGCTCCCACACAACAAATCCAATGATAACCCCCACACTGCTAAACTCACCGATAGCGATTGGTGTCTTCTTAGTGATGCAACAAATTTCACCATGTTACAGTCATTTCTCTCAGGTTGATTGGAACCATGCTCAAGTTGATCATTGGTTTTACAGAGAAAATCCACTGGTTTTGTGACTGGAGGGTCACCATTATTCAAAGACTGACCTGAGACACAGAAGGGGGGGGGGGTGAAGCCATGCAATAGACACAGAGCCAATTAGTTATACCCTCATATTGTACTGTCTAAAACACTGTGGTACAGAGGCCCTAAGTTTTACCAGTGTTTAATCCATATCCACTTTAAATCACACCCATGTTACCACAAGAATTTTTAAGACCATATCCAAGTTCAGGGTGGTAGCACATCAAAGAACAAAAAAACAAACGATTGGTGCTCACTGCAGGGATATCACTCATCACGAATATGTGAAACATTAAAGTCATTTTAAGACATACCCTTAAATCCATATGCCTCCTCCCCTGTGGATAACACAGTACATGATTAAATACCTTAGGGGCCCTTAATAACTTCCAAATGCTAACAAACCCCCAGAACAAATGCTACCAGGCTCATGTCCCACAAGTAGCATAGGGCAGGCAGAGTATGGCACACACAGGGAGCATGGGGCAGGCAGAGTATGGCACACACAGGGAACATAGGGCAGGCAGAGTATGGCACACACAAGGATCATAGAGCATGAAGAGTATGGCCGACACAGGGAGCATGGGGAAGGCAGAATACTGCAGGAGACAGAAACCTATCAGGACCACTTTAAAATGAACAGTTAATACAGTGCTTCACAGTACTGGAGGCCCTCCAGCAGTTTGAATGAGATGTGAACAGTGCAGGGCTTTACAGGTGTGAACAGTACCGGACTGTGAACAAGAGGTGTTACAGATGTGAACAATACAGGGGGATTACACCAGTTAGACAGCATTGGTCAAATGAGAAAAAATATGGCTCCTGCCTACCATATGTACAAATACAAAAGGAATGTTCTGAGTACAGTATGAGGGTATATCTTATTTTGTACACAGTCAGGAAAATATAGTCACTCCCACCAACAGGTACACACCTGCTCTAGTTATGGCAGCTTTCATGGAATGCTCATTTTTCTTGAGATTCTTTTGAAGTTCTTGTATCTTCTCAAGCTCTTGCTGTTCTGCAATTTTAGGCTTCACCAGCACATTCCTACTCCTGAAAAGAAACTTGTATGACATATGTAAATAGGCAATGACACATATCTACTGGGAACCAATCCATTAGGCTCCAGCACTGTACAACTTGGTGGTTATTTTACAGTAATAATCATGTAGTCAGGAGCAGTGCTGAACTAATGTTCCCCTCAACTTGGATGGAGACAGCTGTAATATATTCTCCACAAAGGTATAATAGGATCAGAGAAGATATATGGATGTATTTAGGGTAATATAGATAGACAAGGCTGTGACTCACATGAGCCTTTCAAAAGGGCGATTCTTTATTTGCATCCAAGTTAACAGCCCAGCAGCCTTTTCCCATAAAAGGGCAATATGGATCTTGATATCAGTGGTTTGTAGCTTTGCTGAGCATTAAACCCCCACCGCACCATACATGCATGAGACAGATATTCTTTCCTGAGCAGGTTGAGTTACTGGGCCCCAGCAGAGAATGGTAACAAATCATTTCTACAGACTTCAGCAGGAAGGAAAGTGGTCAGTCACTGGGGCTGATGAAGTTTCAGTAGCCATACATACCCCTTTAGTTTGCACAGCTTCCTGGACATGAGCCTGGTTGATCTGTTGGAGGGAGAAATGAGGATAGGTGAGAAAAGCAAGATAACATGGCATAGCAGAAATCGGATTTCACTGTATTGAAAGGAAACAACCCCTTAAACATTACAGGTTTCAAAACATAAAACAAAATATATGTAAAAACGCTGCTTTATCTAAAGGAAAAAAAATAGGGTACAGATGGATAAATAATGGCATAGCAGAACCTATATGAAGAGGGAGTGTGTTAAAAAACATGGGACAGAAAGAGGAAAGAAAAAATCAAAAGCAGAGAAAACGCCAAAGGAAAATTAGTCCTTTAAAAGAGAAGTAAACAACAGAAGGAGCAGCAAAATGAGAAGTGCTTGTGTGCCAGTACCCACTGCTTCTCATTGTATAATCTTTTTAGTGCAGGAACACTTTAAGTGTTTGAAATGTAGGCCTTTAAGTAACACCAAAAAATTTAAGTGTTTTAAAGTAATGAAAATATCGTGTACTGTTGCCCTGCACTGGTAAAACTGATCTGTTTGCTTCAGAAACACTACTATAGTTTATATAAACTAACTGCTGGGGTGGAGATTGAAAAAAGGCTATATGGCACAGGTTAAATAGTGGATAACAGATAACACCATTATGTTCTACAGCAGGGGTAGGCAACCCCAGGCTCCGGAGCCTCATGCGGCTCTTTATCCTGCGGCTTTGCTTGACATGTCATCTATACAGCCCTCACACCTGCTGGCGGCTTCTTGAGTGTGCGACCGCGGTAAGCTAGCGGTCAGCTTACCGCGGTAGCACACTCAGGAAGCCGCCAGCAGGTGCGAGGGCTGTACAGACGTCCCTGGAGTGACAGGCAAGACCGAGCCGCAGCAATATGATTCATCATGGTCCTTACCACGGTCACACACTCAAGACAAGACACGCAAGACAACAGAGGGAAAATCATCATGGAGCTTCAGAAACCGAAGTCACATTAAACAGATGAGAACACTAGCATTTAATAGGGCTATTCAGTGTTTAATTTATTTCAAAGTAGGCCTACACATACACACTGCACTTCTGTTTGTTGTATTCTGTTGTTGTAACAGTTAACATTAAAAAAAAGGTTACAACTTTTAAAAGTTTATAAACTGTGTTATGTTTTGCGGCTCCAGACTATTTTTCTTTAGTGGAAGAGGGGGCAAAATGGCTCTTTTGATAGTAAAGGTTGCTGACCCCTGTTCTACAGAGTATATTTGCTATCTGTTGTGTAACCTGAGCCTTTTCTCAGGTTACTCCCCCATTGCTACACAGCAGCTTATTTGTATTAGGGATGCACCGAATCCACTATTTTGGATTCGGCCGAACCCCCAAATCCTTTGCGATAGATTCGGCCGAATACGAATCCTGCTGAAAAAGGCCGAATCCCAAACTCAATCCTGGATTTGGTGCCTCCCTAATTTATATAAACTATAGTAGTGGTTCTGAAGCAAACACAGCAGTGTTACCAGTGCAGGGCAACACTGCATTATATTTGTATTACTTTTTTGATGTTACTGTTCCTTTAAACAGGTGTAGTCTTATAATCTTAATCAAGATCAAAAACATCTGCTGCTTATTCTATTCATCCAGTGTCTAGTGTTTCTAATGAATCTGTAAAATATGACAGATAAAGCAAACTACTGTGACACAGGTACACAGCATTGTCCCCAAGCCCAAAAAAAACAAAAAAAAACAAAAAACAACTTACCGCATTGACGGAGATTTCACATCACAAAAATGTATAGTACTCTTGGAGACTGCCTCCTTTGAAAGGGTTGTCAACACCTTGCGCTTGTGTTCTGTTAAAGGAAACAGACTTGTTTAACTGGAGCAGCCTAATGCCCCCTGCCAATTGTAAGGCTGCTTCTTTAGAACATGCTAATATATTCATGCTGCACTGTATCAGCATTGGGGTCCCTTACACTCCCAGCAGAAACACATTTATTTGTCACTTACCAGTATTCACAGCAGAAGTTTCAAAGCGTGGCCTCTGGTTTGGGGGAGTATTAAGTGCATTGGTCACTCTGTCTGCAGAACAAAAATTGGCAACAGATTACATATGTGGTATAAACTGGTCCTCAGGCCAAGTCCACCAAGCCACTTGGATAGATGTCCAGTTAGGGGGTGAATGCCCATTTGATTTTATGCTTCCAGGAATATCTAGAAGATCAGAGAGTGGGGTCTGGAAGTGAGCACTTATGTTGCTGGAACTATGGGCGAATTCCCAATTCACCAATGTTTTATATATCAAATCTTATGTCCAAAGGGCCCTGACCTCCAAGTGGGGCTTGAACCTAAAAGTCAGACAACTACTATTAGCGAAGTAGCCCAGGAGCCCATGCCACTGACACTCAATTACATCATGCATTTGGAGCTAGGTTACAATAAAGACATTAGGGGTGACCCTTATATCCTTGGTAACCAATCAGAATGGGCAGACTATAGAGTAGATGTTCCCACGCTGTAGGACATGGAAACAACCTTGGAAGGCATCATCAATTGAATGAAGATAATTTCTCAGTGGCTGTGTCAGTTTTTTTTAACTTAATTTCTTGGTTCAGGGCTATTTTTGTATTGGTAGCTCTTCCTACACAAGTAAGTCCTATATGCAGGCAGCAGTACTGTAAAGAGAAGACATGGAAAGAGCATAAGGATTGGAGAGTAGGGTAGAGCAAGTGGGGATTATTAGAGAAAACCAACAGAGATCAAGAGGGCCTAAATGTACAAATGAAAATGGCAGAAGAGGGGAAGCTCCAGAATGAGATGAGGGGCCCAGATGTGTTTAGGTAGAGAGAGAGGTACAGCTATGCACCTAGCAATGCTCCTATTAGAAAATAAAGGGCACACGTGGGTACTGGAAATCAGAAACAAAGGACATGGCACACACAGGAGTTAACAGCTAAAAGGATCTACAATACAGGGGCGCATAGAGTCCCTCCTTACAACATATAAGTATGTTGGTGTAGGGAGCCTGCCCAAATGTTAAGCAACTCAGGGAGTCTGAGCAAAGAAAATCTGAGCTATGCAAATGTAAGGGAGGAGTCAAGGCACTAGAGAGGCTGCCACACGGAGAGTTCTAACCCAAAGAATGAAACAAGGGTGCACTCAAACAGCCAGGGGAAGGCTCACCCAGGGGATAGTCTGCACCTCCAGCAGCACTCATGCTAAACACTTCATCACATTCAATATACAGATCCCCCCAACCCAATTCCCAGCCAATACTTGACTCTACGCCCCTCCCATTCTAGATCCCCAAGGAATCTCACCTAACCAGGAGTCAGCATTGTGATCCTCATGGAAAGAACTAAAGTTAATGTATGTAGAAGGGGCATCAAAGGTGTAGGGATCCAGCATGTCTGCCATAGCAACTGGGCCACTTACAGGAAACTGTCTCACCATTGCACTGTACCTGTGAGAAGATGATGCCAAACTGGGCATTACTGGGACTGACAGGGGATTATACCAGCAATTCTACTATTCCCTCCGCACATCCCTGAAATAGCCCTCGTACGTGTTTACTCTAAATATCCCACCCAGAATACCATATCCCTGTATTATCCAGTCGGCACCCCATATTTATGTATATGCCAGTAAGCAGCCCATATGCTTGTATATTCCAGTCAGCATCCCATTTGCTTATATAACCCAGTCAGCACCCCATATCATTATATATATCCTAGTCAGAACCCCATATCCGTACGGAACACAGTCTGCATCCCATATCCTTATATAACCGAGTCAGTACTATCCTTATATAACCCAGTCAGCACCCTTTATCATTATATGTCCCAAGCAGCAACCCATATCCTTAAATAACCCAGTCAGCACCACATATCCTTAAATAACCCAGTCTGCATCCCATATTCTTACAGAACCAAGTCAGCACCCCCTATCCTTATATTACCCATTCAACACTATCCTTATGTAACCCAGTCAGCAGCCCCTATCCTTCTATAACCCACTCTGCACCCCATATCCTTATATAAGCCAGTCTGCATCCCATATGCTTACAGAACCCAGTCAGCAGCCCGTATCCTTATATAACCCAGTCAACACCCCATATCCTTAAATATATACTAGTCAGAACCCCATATCCTTACAGAACCCAGGCTGCATCCCATATCCTTAGATAACCGAGTCAGCAACCCATATCATTAAATGTCCCAATCAGCAACCCATATCCTTAAATAACCCAGTCAGTACCACATATACTTATATAACCCAGTCTGTATCCCATATGCTTACAGGACCCAGTCAGCACCCCATATACTTATATGTATATCCTAGTCAGAACCCTATATCTTAACAGAACCCAGTCTGCATCCCCTATCCTTATATAACCCAGTCAGCAACCCATACCCTTAAATAACCCAGTCAGTACCCCATATACTTATATAACCCAGTCTGCATCTCATATGCTTACAGAACCCAGTCAGCACCCTCTATCCTTATATATATCCTAGTCACAACACCATATCCTTATAGTACTCAGTCTGCATCCCCTATCCTTATATAACCCAGTCAGCAACCCATATCATTAAATGTCCCAATCAGCACCCCCTATCCTTATATAAGCCAGTCAGCACCCCATATCATTATATATATCCTAGTCAGAACCCCATATCTTTACAGAACCCAGGCTGCATCCCATATCCTTAGATAACCCATTCAACACTGTCCTTCTATAACCCAGTCTGCATCCTATATCCTTACAGGACCCAGTCAGCACCCACTATCCCCTGCACCCCACATCCTTCTATAGTCAGCATCCCGGACGAGGAAACAAACCCAACCCACGCAGCATAACACAAACACTCCATACCTTCGTTACCAGGTTAAATAGAGAACGCTGTCAAACAGACCAATCGCCCCACTTGACGTCACCGAACGCTCCGATTGGATGCAATTGGACGAATTGGAGGGCACGCACACAGGTTGCTAGGAAATGTAAAACAACTAGATAGCCGGATAAACATCTCTCGTGGTTCATTAGAAGATTGTGGTCATTAGCTATATTGTATATAGAGCTATATTACATTAAAATTACTTGTGGAGGATGGGAAAATGTAGTAAGGAAGTTTCCGCAACCCTAAAAGATTGTTTTTTTTCCTTTTGATCCTGATCATGATAAAAGTTGGGATCTTGGATTTTGTTAGAAGTGTCAGTGGCCCAGCACATGCTCCCTGTGCTTTGGGCAACTGTAGGGAAGACAGTGTTGGACTGGGATGCCAGAGGACCACCAGAAAGCCTTAGACCTTGGGCTCACCGAAAAACCTAAGACAGTGGACCGTTCCAAACTATTATTCCTCCTCTCCTCACTCAACCTCTTTATTTTCCTACTTTTTTATATATACTTACAATATTGTCCCATTATTAAGCATTTTCCCCCAAAAAGAAATAGGGAATGACCATGAAATAGGCCAAATGTTTAGAAACAAGAGGGCCCACTAACACCTGGACCCCCCGGGAGTTTTCCTGGTATCCCGGTGGGCCAGTTCGACACTGGCTGAGGCAGTTGTACATAAAAAAAAGTGTTCAGTGGGTATCATTTGTGAATCTGCCACTATGCCATTCTACTATTAATTCTGGGGGGTATTATACATGGAATTGACTCTGTGCCATTTTACTATGAATTCTGAGGGTATTATACATGGAATTGCCTCTTTTTCATTCCAATATGAATTCTGGGGGGTATTATACATGGAATTGCCTCTGTGCCATTCTAATATTAATTCTGGGGGGTATTATACATAGGATTGCCTCTGTGCCATTCTAATATGAATTCTGGGGGTATTATACATGGAATTGCCTCTGTGCCATTCTAATATGAATTCTGGGGGTATTATACATGGAATTGCCTCTGTGCCATTCTAATATTAATTCTGGGGGGTATTATACATAGAATTGCCTCTGTGCCATTCTAATATGAATTCTGGGGGGTATTATACATGGAATTGCCTCTGTGCCATTCTACTATGAATTCTGGGGCTATTATACATGGAATTGCCTCTTTGCCATTCTAATGTGAATTCTGGGGGTATTATACATGGAATTGCCTCTGTGCCATTCTACTATGAATTCTGGGGCTATTATACATGGAATTGCCACTGTGCCGTTCTAATATTAATTCTGGGGTATAATACATGGAATTGCCTCAGTGCCATTCTACTATGAATTCTGGGCTATTATACATGGAATTGCCACTGTGCCATTTTAATATGAATTCTGGGGGGTATTATACATATAATTGTCTCTGTGCCATTTTAACATGAATTCTGGGGGTTTTATACATAAAATTGCCTATGTGCCATGATTCTTCTATGAATTCTGGGGGTATTATACATGGAGTTGCCTCCGTGCCATTCTAATGTGAATTCTGGGGGTATTATACATGGAATTGTCTCTTTAACAAACAAGGGAAAGTTGTGCTCACCACTATTTTTTAAAACCATTAGGCGGGGGTGCAATGAGGCTGTGACCACAAAATACATATAGAAAAATACAAGAGTCCTCTGCACTCAACCCATTATCAATATATTTAAGACAGAGACATTTTGTACATACTGCTACTGAAAAATGCCTTACCCTTTAAACAAAACAGGGATTGTTTGTCCTTATATTGCAATATATATAAGCTGGCCAACTACGTCAAAGTCATCCCATATCAGGCCAGTCCTGTGCTCAATTTTATCTGATTCATTAAGAATTCTATTGCTTCATTATACATTTTACAAAGGGACTAAGTTTTACCTGCAACTTACTAGCTGCTTTCAAAGTAAAACTCCCAAACTTGGCTGCCCTTTTATTAGACACCAGTGGGATCACCTGACTATAGCTGGGAAGGGTGGGAGCTACAACATGGAGCTGGTCACTGCTCCGGTATAACTATAACAAACAAGGGAAAGTTGTGCTCACCACTATTTTTTAAAACCATTAGGCGGGGGGGGCAATGAGGCTGTGACCACAAAATACATATAGACAAATACAAGAGTCCTCTGCACTCAACCCATTATCAATATATTTAAGACAAGAGACATTTTGTGCATACTGCTACTGAAAAATGCCTTACCCTTTAGACAAAACAGCTCCCACCCTTCCCAGCTATAGTCAGGTGATTCCACTGGTGTCTAATAAAAGGGCAGCCAAGTATGGGAGTTTTACTTTGAAAGCAGCTAGTAAGTAAAAACTTCACTTTGTAAAATGAAGCAATAGAATTCTTAATGAATCAGATAAAATTGAGCGTAGGACTGGCCAGATATGGGATGACTTTGACGTAGTTGGCCAGCTTACATATATTGCAATATATGGACAAACAATCCTTGTTTTGTTTAAAGGGTAAGGCATTTTTCAGTAGCAGAATGCACAAAATGTCTCTTGTCTTAAATATATTGATAATGGGTTGAGTGCAGAGGACTCTTGTATTTGTGGAATTGTCTCTTTGCCATTCTACCATGAATTCTGGGGGTATTATACATGGAATTGCCTCTGTGCCATTCTAAAATGAATTATGGGGGTTATTATACATGGAATTGCCTCTGTGCCATTCTACTATGAATTCTGGGGTATTATACATGGAATTGCCTCTGTGCCATTCAACTATGAATTCTGGGGTATTATACATGGAATTGCCTCTGTGCCATTCTAATATGAATTCTGGGGGGTATTATACTTAGAATTGTCTCTGTGCCATTCTACCATGAATTCTGGTGGTATTATACATGAAATTGCCTTTGTGCCATTCTTCTATGAATTCTGGGGGTATTATACATGGAATTGCCTCTTTGCCATTCTACTATGAATTCTGGGGGGTATTATACATGGAATTGCCTCTTTGCCATTCTACCATGAATTCTGGGGTATTATACATGGAATTGCCTCTGTGCCATTCTAATATGAATTCTGGGGGGTATTATACTTAGAATTGTCTCTGTGCCATTCTACCATGAATTCTGGTGGTATTATACATGAAATTGCCTTTGTGCCATTCTTCTATGAATTCTGGGGGTATTATACATGGAATTGCCTCTTTGCCATTCTACTATGAATTCTGGGGGGTATTATACATGGAATTGCCTCTTTGCCATTCTACCATGAATTCTGGGGTATTATACATGGAATTGCCTCTTTGCCATTCTACCATGAATTCTGGGGTATTATACATGGAATTGCCTTTGTGCCATTCTACCATGAATTCTGGGGTATTATACATGGAATTGCCTTGTTGCCATTCTACCATGACGATGATCATCAGGCCCTAATCTGGGATATTCAGCAGATGCCAAGATCCATTGAGGGTCCCATATTGGCATACACAGCAGAGAAAGAAATCAATGTGCAGTGGACAAGCACCCAGCTTGACTGGATTGCTGTTTATTACAAAGGGTCTGGAGATCCTGCATGTGTGACTCTATTTATTCCTTACTCTTTTAGCCCACTCCGCCTGCCCCTTTCCTACAGGATCTTCCGCTTCTCAAGGCCTACAGTTTTTATACATCCAGACTTTCCCATCTTTGGTCTAAGCCAGAAGATCCTCATTCTACTCCCAGAGCCTTTCACTACTAAACATTATTGTCCAGATAAACCAAGTCCTTCTGTCTGGTTTGACAGTATATGACACAACTCTGTTACATGGAGGAATTAGTGCTACTTAGTAAATCAGGCCCTGTTTTTTAACCTGCAACATTAAAAGGGATTCCTTTCCCTGGTCAGTCCCCTGTACTTAGCCTTGAGTGTATTTCAGTTGTGGATTATGTGGGTGGGATGGTAACTATTGTACTGTAAAATGACTTGTGCCTACTATCCACATATTTGTGTGTATTTGTAGTGCTAACATGTTATTTCTATTTATTGTCTGACGTTGAATGAGTATCAGGTTCCCTCCATTGATTAGCAGCAATGATTTCACATATTGCTTTTTAGATATGGACTCTGTACTACTGGTTGCTCTTTGGATGCTTCTCTCCTGTGTCTCACTTGCAGCTTGTATTTTGGGCAAGACATATCCCTAATGAATGATAGACCCTATGAAAACCAGGAGAAAAGATTAAAGGGGAACTATTGCAAGTGGGAGAAAAGGGGGCCTGCATTTAGTAGTCTGATATGCAGATTTTCTCTTTATCCCCATGGTCCCATTTTCTTATTGGTTGCTAAAAAGTAGCTAAAGGGCTGTATGGACATATACATTAGATGTTCCCCCACATTAGGGATCCCTCCATCTCTATTCCTACTGCAGCTTCCCAGATAAGTACTGCAGTATTTTTGCACTTGGCTTTCATTGAAGTACAGTAACAACTACAAATTGTATTGCATTAAAGATGTAGTGAGAAGCATGTTAGATGGGAACAGGGGCCTCTAGAGGAACAGAAATCGTCGCCTTCATTTTGGCTGAAAGAGCTTTGGTGACTTGTCAATCAACTAAGCAATCCGAGAAAGGGAGGCACCCAAGCTACAAAGAAGAGTGAGGGGTTTGGCAGAGAACTTAAAGGACCAGTAACATCAAAAAAAAATTTTCAAAAATTCGTTAGTACATAACGAAAAAATAACACCAACACAAATTAAAATTTAAAATAGCAAAGCCTTTATTAAGAAATAACCTTACAGAAACTCCACTTCCTGTCCTCTTCAGAAAAGGCGACCATCCTTCCTGCAGCGCTCGATTTGTCCTCCCTGGCTAGCTCCAATATTCTACTGACAGCGTGTGAAGTGAGGTGAAGAGAGTTGACCCTGCGGGACCGACACATGAAGACCTTTCTGCTGTGACACGACGGGGAACTTGTAGAGGAGACGCGTATAGAGCCAGTCGAAGTGTTTTTGTAGCGGCGGTGAACCTGTAGCCCCGTGTGACTGGGGAGGAGTCGGTACGAGATGTATCTCTTTATGCCCTTGAACTTGGTCTGCTTCGTGGGCTTGTCTATGTTACAGCGGAACGGGTAGGGATTCTCCTGCCACTCAGGCCCGTCCGGCCCCTGCACCAGACACAGCTTGTCCCCGTCATGCACGAACCCCGCCGCCTCCCCCAGTACGAAAGCCTCCCTGCCGCTCTTCACGAAGGCCGAGAAGCGGTTGAGGTTGCGGCTGACCGTGGCTGAGCCTTTGCCCGGGGCTTGTGAGGAGGCGATGGAGGTGGAGTAAAGGCTGGCCGGCAGGTCGGAGCGGGTGGATAAGCGGAATCTGCTGCTGCCGGAGCCTTCGTAGTCATGGTAACCGCCCGAGTAACTGCCACACGTCGGACCAGCTGGTTCCTCGGCCGCAGTGGAGCTACTGTCGTCCCATTCGTCGTCCCATACTGGGATCAACTGTGTGCAACCGGGAGGGCATGGGGACAGAGATCCGGAATCAGGACTGCGTCTCTCAACCGGAACCTGAGTTTTTCCTGAAGTCGCTCTGCCAGGTTCTCTTCTCAGTCAGCCGGGTGACACCTCAGCGATCCGCTGCCTGTGGAGGGTGAACCGCTTGCTCCCAGGAAACTGTCTGCATCTTTGGCTGCCTGCACCAGTTGGTTTTCTTGCACTCGTACAGCAGAAAGGTCTTCATGTGTCGGTGCCACAGGGTCTTGATCCGCAGCTTCAACTCTCTTCACCTCACTTCACACGCTGTCAGTAGAATATTGGAGCTAGCCAGGGAGGACAAATCGAGCGCTGCAGGAAGGATGGTCGCCTTTTCGCCGTTTCTGAAGAGGACAGGAAGTGGAGTTTCTGTAAGTTATTTCTCAATAAAGGCTTTGCTATTTTAAATTTTAATTTGTGTTGGTGTTATTTTTTCGTTATGTACTAACGAATTTTTGAAAAAAAAAATTTGATGTTACTGGTCCTTTAAAAAAGACTCTTGCCTGAGAACTGGAAATCCAGCTCTGTTTAATCAGTGCCTGTGATAAAAATGACCAATCACAATTTTTTTTGTTACATTTCAAAACACCAATGCTAAACGCAGTTACAATAGGAACCAGATGAAGGCTCCCTAAGTGCTACATGATCCAGAAGGAGGTTAAAACCAAATGTCCAGAGCCATTTTTATTTCCAGTCGAGAGAGAATTAAATTCCTTCTTGGTTCCAATGGGGTTATGTAATAAAAGGCATTACGTTTGCCCAGGGCAGTAACCCATAGCAACCAATCAGCAGGTAGAGTTTACTGCTCCTGGGAAAACTTAGTGAATTTTTACATATGGGGGCAATCGGACCAGTCCCTGGATCAACCTGTACTGAGCTAATGTCAGTAACCTTACATTTTCTCACTTGCTAAAAAGTCATCCCACCCTTTCTCAAAGCTATCTGATAAATCTGCCATTACAACTGATTCTGGGAGAGAATTCCACAACTTCACAGCTCTCACAGTAACAAACCCTTCCCAAATGTTACGATGGAATCTCCTTTCATCTAATCTCAGTGGGTCCCTTGTGTCTGCTGGAAGGATATACTGGTGAATAAAGCATCAGAGAGTTTATTGTATGGTCCCCCTAGTATATTTATACATAGTTATCATGTAACTATGAACAACCCCAATTTGGCCACACCGGATACCATCCATTCTCTTCATCAGCTTAGTTCTAGTTCTACTGCAATAATATCCCTTTAGGAGCTCTAAAACTGTCACTAGGTGGCACAGTGTGGCCCCTGTCCCATTGTTCCTGTTACAAGACTCTGCATGATATATTTTATTGCTGCTATATTAATATTTGCTTTGTTACTATAAGCTGTTATAGATGGCCTGGGCAAGGAGTTCTTACTCCCAGCAACTCCCTAATCCTAAACTCTGCCTAATCTTAAACCTAACCTTTCAGTTCCCCTCTGTGAAAAAAGGTCCTACTCTGGGGAAAAAAGGACCCAGCCTAGCTGGCCAACTCAATCCCTGGGGTTTAGAAAAACCTCACCTACATATGCATACCTCCAAAATGTCCCATTTTTAGAGGGATAGTCCCTCTTTTGACAGCTCAACCTGCAGTCCCTCATTTGTACTGGAAAGACCCGTTTTTTCTCTGCACTGAACAGCCAGAAAAATAAACAAAGATTCTACCTTAATCGGCTTTTGGCAGAGAGCCCAGAACAACCACAGCAGAAGATAAGATACTTTTGTAACAATTTCTAGATAAGCAAATAAGCAATTGTAATATAAGATAACAGGTGCCTTGGGAAAAGTTAGACTCACAGCTTAAAGGGCAATTCACCTTCATTAGCAAAACTATAATAACTGTAAAAATTGAAAACTTTCGTAACCTGGCAAATTTTGTAAAATGAACATGGTAATTAGGGGCGTGGCCACAAAAACAGGCGTGGTCAAACACAATTTTGCCATGTTACATGCGCCAACTTTTTTGTCCCTCTTTTTATTTCAAAATGTTGGGAGGTATGCTGATATGTCTAAGTATCGGCTATGAGCAAACCTAGAAAATAGCTGCTTCTATACCAGTATGTAGCTCATCTAGCTGGGGTATATCTTGCTTGTGAGCTTAACCCTGTCCCCTGACATCATGAATCAGAAATGAATACAGTGTATATGAGGAGCACTGCTGCCCTGCAGAACTGGGGTTGAAGGCTCAATTCCATCCAGAAGATGATCTGCAACCCCCTGTTCTAGACTTCTAACCTCAACCTGGGTAAACCAATCAGTTTATACCTATACCACTTTTATATTTCCCATTCTCTGTATTTAGTTCATGCATTTCAAAAGGTTTTCTGCCATTGATGCTTTTAACTGTGCTTCTGATTGGGGCTCCTAGTGGGCGGGACTGTTACTGTTGGCAACCCCAGCTTTTCACTGTGAGCAGTGAGAGTTGGGAGATTGGGAGAGACAGATCAGCTAGTGATTTAGTTTTCAGGAGATTTTTCAGTGACCCAGGCAGCCATTTATTGGAGTAAGTTAAGGGTATATCATGTGGGGCAATCTTATTAATATTCCATTAACACAGCTATCTAAATTAATAGGTTTCCATCCACTGCTTGTTTTAACTGTCCCTCTGAGTTCTTAACCAATAATCTGCTTGGGGCTCCTAGTGGGCGGGACTGTTACTATTAGCAACCTCAGCATTTCACTTCCTGAGGATCAGACATCAGTGACAGTTTGGAGATTTGGAGAGACAGAGCAGCTAGTGATTTAGAGAGAGAGAGTTTGCAGGAGATTTTTCAGTGACCCAGGCAGCTATTTATTGGAGTAAGTTGGGGGTATATCATGGGGGAGCTTTTCTATGAGATATTAAAGGGGACAATGTTATTAATGTTATCAGGGGACTTTATTTACAAAGTGTAGGTACCAAGCACAGACATACAGACTAACTGCAACATCTGCCCATGGATAGAGATATGAGTTGGCATGAATAACACACAATACAGAGGTTGGCAGCTACATGCTTCAGCTTGTGGGAGCCAGAGATAGAATGAATGCCGGGGAGAAGTAGACAGTTTCATATTTGTGTGTGTGTGGGGGGGGGGGGATAAAAGTTCCAAAAGTATGTTGCAGATTCTCTTTATTCCATTAATTGAACACACTTATCTAAATGTATTAAGTTTCAATACACTGCTTCTTTTAACTGCGTTCTGATATATTTGGGGCTCCTAGTGAGTGGGACTGTTACTGTTGGCAACCCCAGCATTTCACTCCCTGAGTAACAGACAGCAGTGACAGTTGGGACAGTTGACTGTTGGAGAGACAGAGAGTAGCTACAAGTTTAGAGAGAGAGAATTTTCAGCTGACCCAGGCAGGAATTTATTGGAGTAAGTTAGGGGTATATCATGGGGGGCTTTTCTATTGGATATTAAAGGGGACAAAGTTATTAACATTCCATTAATTGAACAAAGCTATCTAAATTTATTAGGTTTCCATCCACTGCTTTTTTTAACTGTCCCTCTGAGTTCTTAACCAATAATATGCTTGGGGCTCCTAGTGGGCGGGACTGTTACTATTAGTAACCCCAGCATTTCACTCCCTGAGGATCAGACAGCAGTGACAGTTGGGAGATTTGGAGAGACAGAGGAGCTAGTGATTTAGAGAGAGAGAGTTTGCAGGAGATTTTTCAGTGACCCAGGCAACTATTTATTGGAGTAAGTTGGGGGTATATCATGGGGGGGCTTTTCTATGGGATATTAGGGGACAATTTTATTAATGTTATCAGGGGATACTTACAAAGTGTAGGTACCAAGCACAGACATACAGACTACATCTGCCCATGGATAGAGATATGAGTTGGCATGTATATCACACAATACAGAGGTTGGCAGCCTCATGTTTCAGCTTGATGGGAGCTAGGGTTGCCACCTGGCCAGTAAAAATGATGATCGATCTCAATGTTGTTAATAGGGAAAAAAGATAAATATGTAGGAAGGCTCGTAATTTTTTCCAGAAAAGGTGGCAACCCTAATGGGAGCCAGAGATAGTATGAATGCCGGGGAAAAGTAGACAGTTTTACATTTGGGTGTGTGTGCGGGGGGATAAAAGTTCCAAAAGTATGTTGTAGATTCTCTTTATTCCATTAATTGAACACACTTATCTAAATGTATTAAGTTTCAATACACTGTTCTGATATATTTGGGGCTCCTAGTGGGCGGGACTGTTACTGTTGGCAACCCCAGCATTTCACTCCCTGAGGAGCAGACAGCAGTGACAGTTGGGACAGTTGACTGTTGGAGAGACAGAGAGTAGCTACAAGTTTAGAGAAAGATTTTGTAAGAGATTTTTCAGTGACCCAGACAGGAATTTATTGGAGTAAGTTGGGGGTATATCATGGGGGACTTTTTATGAGATATTAAAGGGGACAATGTTATTAATATTGTCATCAGGGGACTTTATTTACAATGTGCAGGTACCAAGTGCAGACATACAGATTATCAGCAACATCTGTCCATCAATAGAGATATGCATCTTGTATCAGTTTTTGGTAACTTTGTATCTAAACCTGTATCAATCTGTTGGTGCTTTATAAAAGGGGTGGTTCACCGTTAAAGTAACTTTTATTATGTCATAGAATGGTGAATTCTAAGCAACTTTTCAATTGGTTTTCAATATTTATTTTTTATAGTTTTAGAATTATTTGGCTTTTTCTTCCCCCTCTTTGCAGCTTTCAAATGGGGGTCGCTGACTCCCTTCTAAAAAACCAATGCTCTGTAAGGTTACTAATTTATTGTTATTGTTACTTTTTATTACTGATCCTTCTATTCAGGCCCTCTCCTATTCATATTCCAGTCTCTTATTCAAATAAAGGCAGGTTGCTAGGGTAATTTGGACCCTAGTTACCAGATTGCTTAAGATGCAAATTGAGCTGCTGAATAAAATGCTAAATAAATCAAAAACCTTCAATAATAAAAAATGACTAAAAGTTACAGTAGAAGTAATTCCACCTTCTTCCTTTCTCTTTCTAGGAGAGCCAACCTTGCTTGTATATATTCCATCTGTACAGGCTGTGCTGGTAAGTAGGAATAGTGGGAGAGAAGGGGGCGAGGAGAGTGGGGGAGTGGTTTGTGGAGAGTAGATAGTGTAGTGTAGAGAGTAGGTGAGTGGGGAGTAGGGAGTGGAGTGTAGAGAGTGGGGAGTTGAGATGGCCCTCCATAAGGTGGACAGGGTAGAGGACATGGATGTAGACGTAGTGGATGAGGTGGAGGACATGGAGGTGGATGTAGTGGATGAGGTGGAGGACATGGAGGTGGATGTAGTGGATGAGGTAGAGGACATGGATGTGACGTAGTGGATGAGGTGGAGGACATGGAGGTGGATGTAGTGGATGAGATAGAAGACACGGAGGTAGAGGAGATAGTGGACATTGATTTTGTAACATGGTTTCATGGATTAAAATTGTTAGCATGTATTGTTGCCCTTCTTCTAAACCCCCCTTACCCATGCATCCTCCCTCACTGCCACCCCACAGCTTACCCTTGCTCTTACCCCTCCTCTCACCCACCTACCCCTAACTTTCACCACTCTCCTCTCACCCCTTATACTTGCTCTCAGCCCTCCTCTTACCCCCCACCTCTTATCCTTGTTCCCACCTTTTTACACCAACTCACCCCTTACCTTTGCTTTCACCATCCTCCCCTGACCTCCCCACTCCTTACCCTCGCTCTCACACCTTCTCTCAAACCTGTACCTCTTTCGCTTGCTCTCTCACCCCCCCTTAGCCTGGCTCTCATCTCCCTCCTCTCACGTCCCCCACCACTTACCCTCACTCTCACCTACTCCTCTCACCCCTCCACCCCTTTCCCTCGCTTTCAACCGCCCGATTCTTACCCCCCCTTTGCTTTCACCCCCTCCCCATACTCTCTCTTTCACCCCCACCCCTTACCCTCGCTTTCACCCCCTCTCACCCCCTCCAAATACCCTCTCTTTCACCCCTCCTCTAAACCACTACCCCTTACCCTCGCTTTCACTCCCCTACTTTTACCCCCTTTCCCTCGCTTTCACCCCTCCTCTCACCCTCCACCCCTTGCCCTGGCTTTCACCCCTCCACCCCTTACCCTCACTTTCTCCCCCCCTCCTCTCACCCCCACCCCTTACTCTTACTTTAACCCGTCTCCTCTCACCCCCTCACCTTACCCTTGCTTATACCCCCTACTCTCACCCCCAACCCTTACCCTCACTTTAACCCACCCTCCTCTCACCCCCTCCTCCCCTTACCCTCACTTTCACCACCTCCTCTCACCCCCACCCCTTACTCTTACTTTAACCCGTCTCCTCTCACCCTCTCACCTTACCCTTGCTTTCACCCCCTACTCTCACCCCCAACCCTTACCCTCACTTTAACACACCCTCCTCTCACCCCCACCCCTTACCCTTGCTTTAACCCGATCCTCTCACCCCCCCACCCCTTACCCTCACTTTCACCCCCCTCCTCTTACCCCCACCCCTTACCCTCGCTTGAACTCCCTCTTCTCACCCCCCACCCTCGCTTGAACTCCCTCTTCTCACCCCCCACCCCTTACCCTTGCTTTCACCCACCCTCTTCTTACCCCCACCCCTTGCCCTCACTCTCACCCCCCCTTACCCTTGCACCCACCCCTACCCGCTTATCATGCACCCACATTAGTACTCACATAAGCACTCACACATGCACATACATGCACCCTCCCTCTCAAACATACATATAAAGCCATGATCCAGGGAGCAATACCGATTGCCATTTGGAGTCAGGAAGGAATTTTTCCCTTTAGTGCAGATTGCCGAAGCACTCTATGGTTTTTGCCTTCTTCTGGATCATCAGCTGTTAAGGATGCCCTAACCCAATTGACTTTTAATTTGAATAAATCCTGTTCCCACGAACTGGTTTCCCCATAAATATGTCTCTGTGTTTTTCTTGAATCTCTATGGCAAATATTGAGGGAGGGAAGGTGCTCCTGTGCCTCATTCTGATCAAGGTAACGGACCAATAGTGTGATTTAATACTGCGGAGGGGCTGCTGAAATGTGCAGGTGCAGGGTGGGATATAACTCAGCAGTGGTATTGATAGAGTCTTAAAGATCTGTATGGTTTTATATCTATGCAGGTTTTTTTAGAATAGGTACTGCTCTGGGAATTCATTGGTTAATATGAACATCATGGGGCTGAAATACACGGGGTCAATATTTGTGCAGGGGGTTTGTTAGAATGGGTAATGATATGCAATTTCATTGGTTAATAATTAAGTGATGGGGCTGATAGACACAGGGTCAATATCTTTTCAGGGTTTCTATGCAATATAATAGAAGGGGTGATGTTCACCTCTTTCTTCTTTCTGTGCCACCCCCAGAGCTCTGGGCATCAAGCATGATTGTACCACGAAAGTCACAGGACAAGCTCATGTTATCTATTAAGGTGAAAGGCCCCATCCTAAAGCTTGACATGGGTAAGAAAGCCCAGGATGGAAAAAACAAACAAAATTAATCCTAGCACCCACACAGTGCCCTCGAAATATACCACAGGCAAAACACCGTGCCCCTATACCCATCACTGACAAAACAAATCATATATAGCGAAGTTACCCTTAAAGCTTCACCTACACTAAATATCTGATTTAGTGGATCTGATAGGGGATATTTTCCAGGCAGCGTCTCTCCAACTGTTGTTTGACTACCACTCCCAGCATCCCCAGGCACACAGCTACAGGGCTGCACACTGGATATCTCTGCTATACCTGCAATAGAGATATAATAAAGATCCGTTATCCAATAAAACCCCAGGTCCCGAGCATTCTGGATAACAGGTCCCATACCTGTATTTCCATTAGGTAACCACAAAGGATAAAGAGAGGGATTACAAAAGAAAACATTCAGTTTCAGCGGAGCCCAATATTAATACTATAAGCCCCTCCCCTATTTATTGTTCAGAAGGGGCCCAAATACCCTGGGAAATGAAAAGATCAAGGGTTTGTATGATCCAGATTTGGTAAAAAACACCAGCATTATAATGGAGTAGAGGCGCCCTCTAGTTTGTGGTAAAAATGCCTACATCTCAGAGCTCACAACAGACAAGCAGATTATTATAGATACTAACAATGTCTAAGGATACAGTGTCCCTGCAAAAGGGTGGGTCACCTTTAAGTATGTTATAGAATACCTAATTCTAAGCCAACTTTTCAATTGGTTGTCATTATTTATTTTTGCATAGCTTTTGAAATATTCACTCACTGTCGTTCATAGCATTATTTAGGCCCTGGTGGGGTGCCAGGCTGGCTGCAGTAGGAACATCCTGGGTGCCATCTGTGAGACCTCATGGCTTTTCGTGATCTCTGAAGGTGCCACTGGCTGGATTTCCTTGGCTTGGAGGGGGCTTGGGGCACAGGAGAATCCCCATCCCCACAGACATCCCCATTCATCATAGTAACATAGTAAGTAAGGTTGAAAAAAGACACATGCCCATCGAGTTCAACCTTTTTTTTTATTTTTTTATTAACTACCTATCTGCCAGTTGATCCAGAGGAAGGCAAAAAAAACCCATCTGAAGCCTCTCCAATTTGCCTTAGAGGGGGAAAAATTCCTTCCTGACTCCAAAATGGCAATTAGACTAGTCCCTGGATCAACTTGGACTATGAGCTATTTTCCATAACTGTGTATTCCCTTACTTGCTAAAAAGCCATCCAACCCCTTCTTAAAAGCTATCTAATGTATCAGCCTGTACAACTGATTCAGGGAGAGAATTCCATATCTTCACAGCTCTCAGCGGAAGGGTTTGCATGGGAGGAGCCTTGAGTTTGGGATTCCCCTGGTGACAAAGCTGCAAATAAAACACAAATATAATGATTAGCAACTCTAATAGGTTATATTTGCCAGAATTCTAATCTCCGGGCTCTGATTGGCTGCAAGTTGATCTAGCTCTATTGCTCTAATTGAAAGTAGATATGAATAGAGAATGGGCCAGGCACAAGTAATACCTACCTTTCTCTCCTGGAACAGCTATATGCGTTCTATCCAAGGCAAGGGGTTGGTAAATGTCTTCCCCCATTTGTTGTTCCAGGTGCCCCAGGAGGTGGATAGGGTGTGGGCCCTAGAGGTGAGGGGTAAGCAGAGCTTGGAGGACCAGCAAGGGATGAAAGTCTCTGCATGGCTACCATCTCCAGACTGTCCATCATGGAGCCAAACATATCCTCCCATTGTACACTGAGTCTGGTGGTCTCACCATGCGAGGGTCCATAGGCAGTGCAAAGTGTCGGGGCCTTGGAGGATGGCTGCTCAAATTTAAATGGGAAAGAGAAAGTTTCCGGAGGGATAATCCTACCATCTGGGAGGCCAGGTCTCATCTGGGGCATGTACCCCATGGGGTATTGTCCTTGGGGTACACCCTCCTGTGATGGGGTGCTCATTCTGGCAAAGTGGGGTGGGATATGGGGACCCTGGGAATGTCTGAAATTGGCTGGGTTACTGTTCGATGCTTCAGGAACGCAGCACCGGGGATGGTAAGTGGGGCATCTTTACCTCAGCTCTCCAACCATATAACATCAACGTCTGTATAGTAAAGAGGAGGTTCCCGGTTCTGCTCTATCTGAGTTCTGTAGCTTTGGGTTTGCTGTACAGGATCTCCAAGTTGCAGTTCTGGAAATCGAAGTGCTCCATAACCAAGACCAGGCTACGAACTCCTCAGAGGCACATGCATCCCTGGGGCCGACCCTACCCTACATAGACCCCCGTCCCTCGTCCCCCCCAGCCTAGCTGCTACCCCAGGGCAAATGCCCCTAACTTTTTACTTACCCCTTAGTGCAGATTCACAGCATCGGAGTTCATGGCAGCCATCTTCTTCTCTTCGGTATTCATCGGGAAGCAAGTTCCGTATCGGCGCATGCGCAGTTGGAGCAGTCTTCGGGTTTTTTGTCAGCTGTGCATGTGCCGAAAGTCACGGAAATTGCCGAAGTGCCAGAAGAAGACCCAATGAAGACCGAAGAAGAAGAAAACTTAGGGGCATTTGCCCAGGGTAGCAGCTAGGTTGGGGGGGATGTAGATGAGCCTATGTAGGGTAGGGGAGTAGGGTTTTTTAATAAGGGGTTTACTTCCCCTTTAAGTGCTAAAAGCAGTGCATACTGTAAAAGGCTCACATTAGCCTATCTAGCAAGCTGAGCAGTTTCCCTTTCAGTCATTAACATAATAGGTTGGACTAATCAGTTGCTTGAGGCTACACAGTTGCTAGAGGGGGGGGGGGCACAGCCCCTCTCCCCCTCCCCGTGTGCACTGAGAGAACTGACCGTAAGTGAGCCTGCCCAGATATGCAGGCAGGGTTAGAACGCTGTTATTTAAGCTTTTTATTTTCCAGTAAATGGACTGTCCCTAAGCCTTTACCGTGAGTAAGGATGGTAGCCCTTAAAGAGTTGGCAATTAGCCTGCGAGACATTGCTTACCATAGCCCTTGGATGTAGATATTGCCGGGGCATGCTGGTTTCTCTGTCAGATTCCCCCTCATCCTCAGGAAGGTACATAATGAGTCATGTGTATAGGGAACCCCAATGTGTACTGTGTCTAAGGGAAACAATATGGCAGTTCCCAGAGAAGGAATGTTCTGTGCGTTCTTTTGAAAATTGGTCTCCTAAGATAATATTCGGAAGAAATATTTCCCTTAAGGAAAAAAAAATGGTTACAATATATTTGATGTGAGCTGGAATTCTGGTCTAATCCTCTTGTCTTACCACCTCTTCCATCTTCCTTCTGTTCTAAGGGGCCGTGGGTTTGTGGCTTTTTAGGGCTATTTAGCCTCTTTTAATTGATAGGGCAAGTTAAGTTACAAGGCCACAGCTCCGGTTACCCTGTCCTGCCTTTACTTTGTGGTGTCCCAGGCCTTAAAAACAAAAATAGGCAGTTAGATTTTGGGACAACTCCACCCTCTATATTTTCAATTTTCTATGAACTCTATCTATGGATTGTGAACGGATGACTTTTTAACCCATATGGAATTTTTGGTCAATTTTTAATTACTCCTTTTTAACTAGTTAATTAATTAACCAAGTCTAATTTTTTAGCCTATTTATTGCACTGCACTTTACTGGTGGAACTTAATTGCAATATTAATTTGCTAATTCTATTTGAATAATTGCCCCTTACTAATTAATTAATGAATGAATTTATTGATTAAGGGGTGGTATTGGAATCTATTGGTGGGTTAATATACCCTTTTGATTTAGCAGTAATCAATTATTTTTTATCATCAGTCTTTGTGGCTGATTGATTTCACACTATTTATTTGCACTAGCACTTTACTTAAGTTATTAGACAGCACCTCTTTATTAATTATTATTATCAATATTAATTACCTGAGTTTTGCAATTTAAGGTTTTAGTTAACTTGGTATAGATACAGTATTAACTATTTGGTGGGGTTTCTTTCTCTTAGAAAACTGGATTCTATCCCTTGTTAGGATCCAGACTTACCTTGAGGGTTTTTTTTATTGGACAGTGTTTAGCTTTATCTTTAGAGATTGGACTCATTTCTATCTTTTCCTTGTACTTCATCAAACACCACTAGAGGTTACTAGGTCATTTCCTTAGAAACCAGCTCACTACCAAATTATCATTTTTTTTCCACTACAGAGACGGTCCTTTCAGAGGATAGGAACTGTCTTGCATTACACCATAATGCCTCTCCAGCGCAGTGAGCACCAACCATTTGGATTTTTGGTGCTACCAACGTTAATGTGGATATGATCTTAAACGTTCTTGTGGTAACATGGGTGTGGTTTACTGTAGGTGTGGTTTAAAAGGGGAGTGGCCAACACTGACATATTATCAGCCCTCCACCACATACGCCAGTAACATTTTTGACCTCGGTACCACAGAAGGTGGGGGGGGCACCTTGCAGGGTGAAGTAAAGCAAGGCGCTTGTTGGGGGAAGGGGTTATAGGAGAACATTTGGAGTTTGCACACACAAAGCACCGTGAAGTGTCAAAAAAAGCATCTAATTCAATCCAGGTGAAAACAGAACTGAGCAGACTGCTGCCTAATGTAGAGGAATTGCCAGTGGATGGATATCAGTTTTGCCTGCCATCTAGAATTCTGAGTACATTTTGGAATATTCTGCAACTGTATTATTGAACCCTGGTGCAGTCCGATGTACAGAGATCTGCTATATTCTGTAATCTCCTGCTGGTTCCTCCAATCTCTGCGTCCAGTGTAACCCCCGGCACATCTCCATGTATAGTGATTTAATAGATTCTAAATTTGAACTCCTGGTCCCCTAACTGTAGGGTCTACTTTAACCGTGCAAAGCTTAATGAACAGAGCTAAACTTGTTGTATCCTGTGACCCACTGCTGCCGTACCCAAATGTTCAATGAGTGTGACCCTGATAGTTTCTGTTCTGCAGCTGCAAGAAAGTCTCCAGCTGAGCACGGGTTCTCTGCTTGTGGGGTCTGCAATTGTGTCACTTCTAAATTGGTACCCCCAGCTAGCAAGAAATATACTGCAAGAAAATAAATTTGCTCAGAGACTTCTGGGATATACTTAGATAAGAACCCAATTTGTGCAAAGGTGCAGAATTAGATTGAGCTTTATAAATCGTTAGCAGTTGTAGTAACTGTGTAGTCTGTGCTGTTATTGTAAGGCCGACTAATTCACAGGCACTTTAGGGGTGATCAGTATGGGGGTTCCCATTGGGATAGTCGGGCCTCTCTCTCACCCTCCCGGCACAGTTTCCTTCCTGGGAGAGACAGACTGATACATCCCTGATTCCCTCGTATCACTTGTCTGGTCCCAATTCTACTAAATGGACATTCGCACACAATTCTGATGGGGGGGTGCACTTTTTTCCTATACGCTGCAATATTGATTCTCATAACATATACTGATATGAACGTTTTTAGTAACTAGACCAGTGGCTGTGTTGGCCTTTGTGCTCTCTACATTACCAATAAAGATTTACACTTTCCTCTTTATGCTGTGGGGCATTTCCTGAGGGCAAATAAATAATTTATATCCATACCTGCTGTATTAGACAAACAACTTCCCTATGAAGCCTATTAATACGCAGAGGTGGAGTTGCACTGGGAAATCCGAGTATCACTGATAGGGATAATGTAACACCCTACTGTAAATTATAAAGATATTCGAGGGGTTCTGTGACAATATAAAGGCACAAGGCTGCAGTTCAGTTGCTTAATGTGATATTTGTACCCTGAACCCATCATTCGGCCCATAGGATAAATACTACGGATAGGGTTGCCACCTTTTCTGGAAAAAAAAATACCGCCCTTCCTATTTTTTCTCGTTTTTTCCTATAAATAACATTGGCATCAAGCATCATTTTTACCGGCCAGGTGGCAACCCTAACTACGGAGCATTTCATGGCAAACACAATGGAGCCATTTTGATGATTTGGCTATTTTTTTTCTAGTAAACAGGTCTTGTTCCACTCTCCTTATCCACCCCTCACCAATATAGTGCAACTGATTGCCTGTCACTGTTGTTTAACTGGAGCAGAGATAAGACCACAAGTAGTTTGTGTGGGGACTAACTAACCAGTACAAGTGCCCAGGAAAAGGGGCAATGGATTGAACTCAGGGCTTGGGCAGGCTAAAAGAGGTTGCATCAGAAATGACAAGCAGCTGGAATGTGTGTGGGACCCCTGATTGGAGTCCATCATCTGGGAATGTACAGTTGCCCATCACCCCGAGATTTATTTACAGATTAGTTCCCCGTGGGATTAAAGACTGCACACAAGTGAAGCACAATGGAGGCTAGGATAATATTGGCGTCTTACTGGGAGCTCTTATACTTTGATTTGAAACCACTTGAGATATTTCAGCTGTCCATAGAGAAGATATGCATTCCCTACTTGAATAATCCTCGGTAGCCTCAGCTCCTCAAGCAGTTGCGGGGGACTCGTCATTATAATATATAGTGTATTCATACAGGAGCAGACTCCCATTTGTCTGCAAGGGCTCTGCATAACTAGTAGCAGCTCCCATCAGGATCTGTGTAACCAGTCTCTTATTAACAGGGAAATACTGAAATTGTACATACATCTCCAAGGGTGACGGACGACTGTTCTGTCCCAGACGATTGCCCCAATCAGGGGTCCCACACACCTTCCAGCTGCTTTGGACTTAGGATGCAGCCTCTGCAGCTTTTTGCCCATGCCCTGTTCTATCCATTGCCTCTATTTTGCTGGACACTGTGCTGGTTATTTAGTCATTCCATAAACTACTGTTGCTCTGACCTCAGCAGTGACAGGTGATTGTGCCATATAATAACAATTTACATGGAAACGTAGCAGAATTGCCAAAACAGCCTCAGTGTAATGACATGAAATCCTCAGTACACAATTGTACAAATAAACAGTTCAGGGTCAGTATTACATAGCAACCAAGGATTGGGAGTGGTTGAAAAAAACCTTTGCCCGAGTGACACCTGACTGCTAGCCAATTTGGAGAAAAATCTGCATCCAAATTCTCTTCAATGTGCCGTTTTGGAGTCAAGTCTAGAAATCCAAACTCTTTGGCTCTTACTGGATGAAACACTGCCCATCACTATAAGATGACAGTGGAGAAGATGGTTGACCTCTTGCTGCAGCGGAACATACAAGCCCCCTTGGACGTTGCATGACTAACATGGCAACATGTGCAATAGCCTGATGGAAGGTACCAGACAGAATCAAGAAAATAGTTCACTTAAATTTTATTACAAGGTATATTTATCTTCTTTACCGTTTTTACAAGGCATAATAGGCCATTAATTAGGGATGCAGCGAATCCAGGATTCGGTTCAGGATTTGACCAGGATTTTCAGCAGGACTCGGCCGAATCCTTGTGCCTGGCCGAACCCAAATCCTAATTTGCATATATAAATTAAGGACGGGTAGGGAAATCGTCACAAAAGATGATCTGTTTTCCTCTTTTTCCTTCCCTGATTCTAATTTGCATATGCAAATTAGGATTTGGTTCGGTATTTTGTCAAATCTTTCACCAGGCATTGGGCAGAATCCCAAATAGTGGATTTGGTGCATCCCTACCATTAATATTTAGTATTTACATAACACCCCTCCAGGGCAAAAACTATGGGGTGCCGTTTGTCCCAAATACATTCTGTATACAAAACTATCCCTAATACACACAATGAATGTCTCTCATGTTATATAAGAATTTGTGACCATACACAGAGAAAAAAAATATACAAAAGACCTATTTCTATTAAAGAATGAAAACAAAATCTGGTTAGTGCACAAAAGGATGTCATTATATCACAAACACCATTCTGTACAGTTTAACAAGCAATCTGTCTCACAAATGTATAACCTCCATGTAACGGACACACTTATGTGCAAAGTTACTTACAGAATGAATTATGTAAAAGCAAAGTTGGACATAATATATAATAGTGTAACTAACTAGTGCTTGTCAAGCTAGATTTGAATGACAAAATAGATATCTGTGACAGAAAGCAAGATTTTATAGCACAGGATTCATTCTTTCCACAAAATGACAGTTTTGTTCACAAAACAGATAAAATAACCATTCTATGAAGCAACACTGTCAATCACATTCCTGAACCAATAAGAACAAAGCTTATTGCCATATACAAACAAGATGAGAAGTGGCCAGCTCTGCTCCACATGGCTAAGGCAAAGTATCTGACCTGCTATAGAGTGTGCCCTCTAATGTCCCCTCTGCTGCATAGTAATAAACATGAACAAACCTTTCCTAAAAGAGCTGCTGTTAAACACTACAGGTTCATAAATGGAAGTTTTTACAAACGGCTGAGAAATATAATGCTGTACTTATAATGATTGTAGAAAATAAAAGTATGCAAAACATAAATATGATCATTTTAGGTGATATGGCTATTCTTATTGTAGTAACCTGCTTGTGTGGCCATTTTGGTTAAGGGCATTCCTGCTGTTTTGCCATTATCTTATGACTCACTCCTGTTCCTCTTCCTGTCTAAACTGAGAGCAATAATGGGACAGGCCACACCCACCTGCCATCTTCTATTAAATGTACCAGAAGTTACTGTGCTTGTCTGGCTGCTTTGCCTGACTCTCAGAGTCAGTTATAAGTTTTGTATATGATAGTTAGACTCCAATGTCTCCTCCTAGCTGTAATCTTGCACCAATTAGCTTGTAGTAGTCTCTTAATAATGTGCTTACCTATAGTTTAACTACTACATAATAGCTTTAGCCAGAGACTTGGAACTGATCATGTGCACACATACCTCCCAACTGTCCCTTTTTCAGAGGGACAGTCCCTCTTTTGACAGCTCAACCTGAGGTCCCTCATTTGTACTGGAAAGTCCCTCTTTTCTCTGCACTGAACAGCCAGAAAAAGAAACAAAATTTCTAACTTACAAGAAGTCATCTGTATTGTATTTCAATGTGGTAAACAAATTACTCACCACGTAAGGGAAGTGGCCCAGGTGCACTGCCCTGAGCCCTCAGCATAGGGGGCGGACAAACCGAAATGTAAAAAGGAGCAGGCACTCAATGTATGCAGACTTCCAGCAGGCACCAATTCAAATTGTAAAGATCTTTATTGTGTCCAAAATTTCTAACTTAATTGGCTTTTGGCAGAGAGGCCAGTAGAGCTAACAGGTGCAACTAAGATACTTTGTAACAATTTTGAGATAAAAAAATAAGTAATTTTAACAGTTTAGATAAGGAGAAATATTTTCAAACTTTTATAACCTGCCAAACTTTGTAAAATGAACATGGTAATTATGGGGTGTGGCCACAAAAATGGGTGTGGTCAAAAAAAATTGCCGCGCTACATGACAAAAAATTTTTTGTCCCTCTTTTTACTTATTACCAAAATGTTGGGAGGTATGACCACGCATTCTGTATAGTATGATGTGTAGGTTATATGAGCAGCCACCCCTGAGTACTGTGTGTAAACAAAAGAGGGTCATTTAGGCAGGGGCAATTTTAGGGGATCATAATCTATTTATATAGAAGCAAGAAGCTATACAATGCTTTATATTTATTTATAACAAAAGACTCTAATGATGCCGTCCCCTTACCTGCCCAGTGCTTAACCCTTTCACATCAGAGTGGGTCAAGGGGGGCACAACACTAGAGCAGAGAGCACAACTGCGCCCATGTCACATGCATGTCCAGGGCCGCCAGCAGGGGGGGACAAGTGTTCCAGGCCTGAAGGGGGGCCCATAAGTGCTGCATTTTTCAAAGAGCCGGGTCCCCTTTAAGAGCGCCCAAGCCGTGCGGCCATTGCACATATTACCGAATGCGGAAGTGCCGAAAAGACGAAGCTGAAGTCCCGAAGCGGTGAAAAGACCCGAATTCACGAAAGGAGGTGAAGTTGAAGTCCTGAAGCCTTTTGTTTACACACAATACTCAGGAGTGGATGTTCATATAACCTACACATCATACTATACACAATGTGCGATGCACATGATCAGTCCCAAGTCGCTGGCTAAATCTATTATGTAGTAGTTGAACTATAGCTAAGCACATTATTAAGAGACTACTACAAGCTAATTGGTGCAAGATTACAGCTAGGAGGAGACATTGGAGTCTAACTATCATATACAAAACTTATAACTGACTCTAAGAGGCAGGCAAAGCAGCCAGACAAGCACAGTAACTTCTGGTACATTTAATAGAAGATGGCAGGTGGGTGTGGCCTGTCCCATTATTGCTCTCAGCTTAGACAGGAAGAGGAACAGGAGTGAGTCATAAAATAATGGCAAAACAGCAGGAATGCCCTTAACCAAAATGGCCACACAAACAGGTTACTACAATAAGAATAGCCATATCACTTAAAATGATCATATTTATGTTTTGCATACTTTTCTTTCTCTACAATCATTATAAGTGCAGCATTATATTTCTCAGCCATTTGTAAAAACTTCCATTTATGAACCTGTAGTGTTTAACAGCAGCTCTTTTAGGAAAGGTTTGTTCATGTTTATTACTATGCAGCACAGGGGACATTAGAGGGCGCCCTCTATAGCAGGTCAGATACTTTGCCTTAGCCATGTGGAGCAGAGCTGGCCACTTCTCATCTTGTTTGTATATGGCAATAAGCTTTGTTCTTATTGGTTCAGGAATGTGACTGACAGTGTTGCTTCACAGAATGGTTATTTTATCTGTTTTGTGAAACAAAACTGTCATTTTGTGGAAAGAATGAATCCTGTGCTATAAAATCTTGCTTTCTGTCACAGATATCTATTTTGTCATTCAAATCTAGCTTGACAAGCACTAGTTAGTTACACTATTATATATTATGTCCAACTTTGTTTTTACATAATTCATTCTATAAGTAACTTTGCACATAAGTGTGTCCGTTACATGGAGGTTATACATTTGTGAGACAGATTGCTTGTTAAACTGTACAAAATGGAGTTTGTGATATAATGACATCCTTTTGTGCACTAACCAGATTTTGTTTTCATTCTTTAATAGAAATAAGTCTTTTGTATATTATATTTATCTGTGTATGGTCATAAATACTTATATACCACGAGAGACATTCATTCTGTGTATTAGAGATAGTTTTGTATACAGACTGTATTTGGGACAAACGGCACCCCATAATATAGATCATTAAATATACAAACAAAACATTTTAAACATTCATTGCAATTTAATGTTTATTATAGTGACAATTTTCCTTACTATTCTCCACCAATGGATGCAATAGTGTAAGAAAATTGATAAACTGGGGCTGGAGTAAAAGCACTTGATATGATGTAGATGGTGGTATTCTAACCAGTTTGCAATTGGTCATTACTATTAGGAGACTAGCTGCTAATGTTCAGTACAGTAATTTTTTTCATAGCAACAATTCCTTTAAGGGTGGTGGCACACGTTGTTTTCTGGAGAGATTAGTCGCCCAGTGACAAAACTCCTCTTCTTCTGGCAATCTCCCCGAAATGCCTTCCCTGCAGCTAAAATGTGAATTGCCGGTGGGATGGCACTCAGATCGATTCAGTTTTCCAAAGTCGCCCGAAGTTTCCTCCGAGGCGACTTCGGAAAACCGAAGCGATCCGAGTGCCATCCCGCCTGCGATTCACATTTTAGCTGGCATTTCAGGGAGATTAGTCAGCCGAACAAGTGGAGATTTGTCGCTGGGACATCTCTCGGAACGCTACGTGTGTCACCACCCTAAAACTGGGGTTGGCGTAAAAGTCCTTTGTTCATTTGTGCCCCTGAGGAAGACCCTTAAGGTCAAAACGCATTGGGCTCACTGTTATATTATTTATAATTTTTGTATAATTTTTGTAATTTTTCTTTTCTTTTTTGTAATAAACTTTCTATTATTTTTTCAAATTGGGTGTGCTATCCATTACGCTCAGTATTTATATTATTATTTGGAGACCCTTATGGGGAGTCCCATATGGATCAGCACCCCTCATCTTACTTTAAGGGTGTGCGCCTTCTCGTTGCGTTTTGTTCAATATTCTGGAGAAGTCTGAACTTCTATTTCTGGGCTATTTCTTTTACCTGCAATTGATAATAAAAAAATAGAGGGGCAAATTCACTAAGTGCCGCACTTCGCCAGGCGAAGTTTCGCCATGGTGCCGCTAATTTACTTAAATCCGAAGTTGCGCTCAGGGAGGTGAAAGGTAGCGAAGTTGCGCTAGCGTTTATTCGACAAGCAAAGCGAAGTTACGCTAGCGATGCCTAATTTGCATATTGGGCGCCAAGTTAAAGTACAATGGAAGTATATGTAGCAGCAAATACATTACACTACACAAGCCTGGGATTTATAAAATAAAATAGAGTTGTTATTTTGCCCTATACATGTGCCCACTGTATAGTTTAGGTGCCATATGTTAGGAAATGTAGGGGGAAAGGGGGGTACCCCTACAAAAAATTACGATCTTTTTCAACATATCACCCTTTAAAAAGTTAAAGATGCCAGCGTTTTTTGGGACTTCAAATTTAAAATTTTTTTGAAGCAAGCCCTATCTGCTCTATTGCACTTCGACCTGGTCTGAGGTGGCGAAGGCAAATCTGGCGCAAGAGGTAAGTTAAGTTCAGTAAAATCCGCAAATAAGTGAATTAGCGTAGTTACGTCCCTTCGCCATATCACAACTTTGCCTGGCGTAAGGGTGCGAAGTAGCGCTAGAGTGGGTCCACTTCGCTAGCGAATTAACGGCAGCACCCGTTAATAAATCGGCAAAGTAAAGAAATGACGTAACGCTGCCAAATTTTCGCTAGCGTTAGCCACTTTGCCCTTTAGTAAATTTGCCCCAGAGATGGAAATTATTAGTTATAGATCTTATAAGGTACCTTAAAATAAATTGACTCATGTTTCACTAATGCAGTGCCCAATCATGCTGTATATCCCGTATTTCTCCTAAACTGCCAAAAGTACAGCAAAGAGCTCCAAACAGCCAAGGTTGTCACATCCATGAAAATTCCCACTTAGCAATGCTCCATTTGCCCTGAAAATAAATGCTTAAATCATAGCCTACATTAGTAATCCCCCCCAAAACCCACAAGGGATTCTCTACAGGTGCCAGATGTTTCCAGCTCAGAGAAGAGGAAATCATGAAGTAACAGAATTACTGGAAGATTTCCCACTCATTTCGTACTATACGAAACCTCCCCACCAGATAAAGGCAGTCATTCCCTCATATTCCTGCTAGCTGTTTTCAGTTTCATAAGGACCCAGTGAATGATACTGTACTGTAAATTATTGTGATCATGCTCATGTTTTTATTGTATAATCAATTGTATGTAAAGATTTGTGTGGTTTAAATGTGCCATGACTAAGGGGGTTATTTATTAGTCTGAATGCCAAAAACTGGAAAAATGCAATGTTTTTTTTTATATAAAAATTAGAATTTTTAGTGGAAAAAAAACTTGAATTTTTCGAGATTTATTATACCCGGACGATGCAAAAAGCCAGAACCTGAAAAGCCAGCATCTCAGACCTACTGAGGTTGTATATAAGTCAGTGGGAGAGGTCTCTCTATCCTATTTGGAATCTTCTGTGGTCTGTGCTGGAATTAGCCTGAAAATCTGACTATTTCAGACTTTTTCCCAAATATCGAGCAATTTGGGAAAAAAAACTCAAAAAAAATTGTACGATTCTGATTATTTTTTTTTTCAGGTTCCAACTAAATCGTGCTTTAAGCACCAAATGTGGATTCTAGTTTGGTCAGACTTTTTAATTAAAATACTTGGCTATGGCTATGGGTTCACATGAAAACTTACGTAACCTGTCAATAAGACCTACTCTTGACCTTCTGTACTCATGGACCCACCACAGCAGCTACAGGGTCTGCTGTCTCTATTGGTTTCTTGTTTTCTATAGTTTTTCATGTTGAATATGCTCCCTGCTTGGTTCTGTGATGTCATTTTATGTGTGGATGTTACAATGCTCCTCCATGCCTGAGTGTGCTCCCCAGGGGGTTTATTGCATATAAAGTTTCTGTGTGAATGCTGCATAGTATGTTAAATTATACTTGCTGATGGTCTTTAGAGCATGTTTGATAAAAGTAATTCACTGCATGTACTATAGTGTATTAAAGCCACGTGAATTGTGTTTTATCTGTGAGAGGGATTGGTTGTCTCACACCAGGTCAGTGTAACTTGTCTGATCACTGTCCCTGTCAAGATCATTGGTTTTCAGTACTGGTTCTTCTGGCTCATACACAGTGAACCAATCTGGAACAACTTGACTGTCAGAAAGAGTCACCCCCAGGCAGCAGAGCTTGAACTCTTCAGTCTGATTCAGATAAGATCATTGAAAGTGAGTTATCTTACTCAGTAGATGACATTTTGCAAGACAACAAAAATTATGTATCATTTCAAATATAGAAAATAAGTACAGGTATAGGATCCAGAATGCTCCAAATTGCAGGAAGGACATCTCCCATAGGGGCAAATTCACTAAACGGCGAAAATTCGTCAGCGCAGGCTTCGTGCACATCGCAACACTTCGCCAGGCGTAAATTCGCCTGGACAACGCTAATTCACAAAGATCTGAAGTTGCGCACCATAGGGGCAAATTCTCTAACCTGCAGAGTTGCGCTAGCGCAGGCTTCGCCAAACTTTGCCGCACTTCGCCAGGCGAAGTTTCGCCAGGGCGCCGTTTATTCACTAAAATCCGAAGTTGCACTCAGGGAGGCGAATGATAGTGAAGTTGCGCTAGCGTTAATTCGTAAAGCAAAGTTATGCTAGTGATGCCTAATTTGCATACAGCGCCAAGTTAAAGTTGAATGGACGTATATATAGCAGCAAATACATTACACTACACAAGCCTGGGAAACCTTCATTAAATAAAATAGAGTTGATATTTTGCCCTATACATGTGCCCACTGCATAGTTTAGGTGCCATATGTTAGGAAATGTAGGGGGGAAGGAGGGTGCCCCCAAAAAAATGTACGATCTTTTTCAGCCTATCACCCTTAAAAAAGGAAAAGACGCCAGCGGTTTTTGGGACTTAGAAAAAATTTCAACTTTTTTGAAGCAATCCCTATCTACTCTATTGCACTTCGCCTGGTCTGAGATGGCGAAGGCAAGTCTGGCGCAAGAGGTAACGTTCAGTAAAATGCGCAAGTTAGTGAATTAGTGTAGTTATGTCGTCCCTTCACTATAGCCTGGCGTAAGAGTGCGAAGTAGCACTAGAGTAGGTCCACTTAGCTACCGAATTTACTCCAGCGCCCATTAGTAAATCGGCGAAGTAACAAAATGACGTCACACTGGCGAATTTGCGCTAAAGTTAGGCGCCTCGCACTCGAGTCCATTTTAAGCAAATAATTTAAAATGTAAAAAATATTGCTAATAATATTAAAACAGTGCCTTGTACTTGATGGTAACTAAGTTGCATGGATCTATATTGGTGGCAAAACAATCATATTAAGTTTATTTAATGTTCAAATGCTTTTTTTTAGCAGACTTAATGGGGTGGTTCGCCTTAAAGGTAATTTTTAGTACGTTATAGAATGGCCAATTCTAAGCAACTTTTCAATTATTCATTATTTATTTTTTTATATCTTTATAATTATTTGCCTTCTGACTCTTTGAAGCTTTCAAATGGGCGTAGCTGACCCCCTTCTAAAAAGCAAATGCTCTGTAAGGCTACAAATCTATTGTTACTGTTACTTTTTATTACTCATCTTTCTATTCAGGCCTCTCCTATTCATATTCCTGTCTCTTATTCAAATCAATGCATGGTTGCTAAGCTAATTTGGATCCTAGTTACCAGACTGGTTAAAATGCAAATGGAACAGGCGCTGAATAAAAAGCGAAATAACTCAAAAACCTTAAATAATAAAAAATGAAAACCAATTGCAAATTATCTCAGAATATCACTCTCTACATCATACTAAAAGTGATCTCAAAGGTGAACAACCCCTTTAAGGTATGGTGGGACAAATTATAGAAAGTTACGTTATCGAGAACTCTGCAAGCCCCATGCATTCCCAAACCTGTATATTCAGAATGGCTCTGGGAATTGGTAATATTCTGTTTATCGTTTTGAAAGGATTTATATATAGAATCTGCTTACAGCTGCAGCCCTGTTTATGGGCAGAATGTCAAAGACTGACATATTTGACAATTATGCAAGATGTAACAATACTGCGTAAGGATTAGTCCAGGAACTTTCTGTCTTATCAGATCTACTCCTTAAAAAAGAGTGGGGTGGACACTTGGAACAATCATCAAGAATTCCTATGGCATCTGTAAGATAGATTCTTGTGCCAGCTGCATGCGGGCAGCATCCCAACTTTTTCAGCAGCCTAAACAAGAGACTGTAGTGGATATAATTGTATTAATGTTTTTATTTTGCTGTTTTAATTATGCAACAGTGCAGTTACAGAATATAAGAAACAGATGAGTTCCAGTTAGCAGCTGACAACAGTTGACATCAGTATATTCATTCCATAGTTGTAGCAGTTGAGACTATCCAGGGGCCCCATATTTCAAATGTTTTGGGGATTTTTCTTGTAATATATGTCAGTTTGTAGACCTCTAATTGCTCAATAACATTCAGAAGCATAGGCCCCATCTATGCCATTGCATAAAAAATAGGAAAAACAGAAGAGCACAAGAGCTTGTATTACATGTAGTAAACCGATCTTTGGACAGAGAACCCTGGACAACACAATTCATCTACAAAAAATCTGAGTACCTCTTGCCAGTACAGGGGATACTCCCAGATGACATGTATAAAAGTTCCATTATCAGAGTCACATCTCAGGCATTGAGGGGGGTCTTTTCTCCCTTGGGAACAGTTTCTGAAAGGTGAGGTAGACCTGATCCCTAGTATTAAAAAGAATTGTGTATATTGGGGTATGTTTGTGTACCCACATTTTTAAAAAGCAGTGTACAGTGCTTTCTGTCTGCAGTAGGATAAGAGAATTACTGCATTATTGCCTTATATGTTAATTCTGTTAACTAGGGCATATATATATATATATATATATATATATATATATATATATATATATATATATATATATATATAAATATATATATATATATATATATATATATATATATATATATATATATATATATAAATATATATATATATATATATATATATATATATATATATATATATATATATACACATATATCATGGAAATGGCATGAGTATGAGAAAAGAGCAAAACATGTGGCATGCTTGGGAAAACAGTTTAGACTTCTGTATGCAGACCTGCCAAGAAAGACTGCTTTGAATCTCTGTAAAGCCATACCAGCCCCAATACATCCAATACATTATGGTGCTTGATTATGTATTCTGCTAGCATAAACATGTCTCTATACAGAGGGAATACTAGATTGGAACTTGGAATTTGGAGCTTGGAACTTCTTCTAGGGTTGGTTTTATAATTAAGGGCAGTTGAGTGGTGATGTATTTTAGATGTATAAATGGTGTATGAGCTATATGTATTACAGAACATATACAAGTTTTTGGAGAGAAAGCACAGTCTAGGACTGTATGGTGCATGGTATACATGTATGAAAATATATAATGTGCGGTATAAGATAAGCTGCATAAATGTACTCTGGGAAATATGTAAGAGGTAAAACAGCACTGAATTGCGGAAGGACATGCTTTCCAGAGCTGAACAAGTTAATGGAATAGTGGGGGGTACGGGGGTCAGAGTGAAAGGAGGAGATGGATGGTGGGAGGGGGCAGGTTGGTTTGGAAGGAATGACATCTCCTGCCTATAATAAACACTCCTTGTTTTTATTGCCACTGTGATTTTCCCAGTTCCATGCTGCCCCCTAATCATTCTGGTGAGAGACAGTGTCACATCCACACTCTGTACCAGTAATTGGAGAGAGCTCTGTGAATGAGAAGAGCATGAGGGCCTGCTTCTGACAGCCATCGGGGTGCCGGGAAAACAGCTGCTTCTGAAACCTTCCCCACTTGCTTCCACAGCACTCGCTGCCATGCTGCATGCACTACAACACTGCTCAAAGGGGAAATAAGGAAATAACAAATGGAAAGTGAATGAGGAAGATGAATGATGGGGAGCTGGAGTGAAGCAGTGCAGGGAAAGGGAAAGATGGGTGAGAAATAGAGGGAATATTTGCTAAGGTCTATAGTCTTCCTTTAAGTATACAAATTCTGTTACAACCTGGACAATTAGAGAAGCACTGTCATTAAACTAGAAAAGGGAGATATTCCATATAAACACTAATGATCCTGATATATACAATGAGTCTTTAACTGGCCATAAGAAGTTCAACTTGCTTATTTCTCACAATGCAGTGTTTTTTTGTTTTTTACTTTTTCCCCCTATTTGTAAATGGAGCACAATTTGCATTTTGGATATTCTGAGAATTACAATGTCATATAATATTGGAGGTGTCTTGAAGTTTACACTTGGTCATTAGGTTTGTGTACTAAACCTTGAGACTCAAGTACATTATTCAGTACAACAGGGAGATTGGCACAAGGTACAATGATAATTGAGTGAAAGCATTTTTCTATATACTGTATAGTTTTCTATGTCTGACAATAAAAAAACTCACAATAATAAATTCCTTACACACATTCACAATTTTGAATGCTTGGGCAGAGTATTTCTGAAACCCATTGTGCCAGCCCCCCAGCAATTTCATTAAATCAGATCTCATGAAGTCAGAGGCTCATTAACAGTGTGATAGTAGCTTACAGGGACACACACATAAGTAGCCATTAACAATTATCAACAAAAGGTTTTTACATCCACAGTTTTTGCATTATATTACAATTATTATTACATTTATATATAAAGAACCTACATATTTCACTGCGTTGTCCATGAGGGTACATAATTACTGACAATTTAATACATATGTGTAATGCATTGGGATAAGCATAACCAAATGCAACAGAACCCCTTAGGGATCATCATCTTATTCATTCATATTCATTCATTTACAGGTACTTTTGGTAAAACATGGGGCCCCCACATTTAATGGCCCTTTATACCTCAGGCCCATATAATATGTTCTTTTGTTTTACCAAAAATAATTCATATGGAGACCAAAATGCAACAAAACTTTCAAGGTATTGTCCTCACATCTTTGAAAAGGTTAATATATGGTTCACAATAGTACCCATTATACCTAACCAATCAGATTTCAGCATTCCATAGGTTACAAGCATCTAATTGGTTCTCAGTCTGTGGGTTTTCAAAGGTGCTGAACTTCGATCCGTTATCCATTATTCCAAAATCACATGCCTTTCATCTCACCAGCTAGATTGGTCAATTTGACATCATTATAAAAGAATTGAGCTGTACAACATGGTACAGACAAAAACATTCACCCAAGAGCACTGAGATTTAGTCTTATTTAACAAAAAAGCATATGCCTTTTATATGGCCAATCAGAATGTACCTTTCCATAGTATCGTAGAACTTCCAGGGGTTCTGCACCACCAGTGAAGCAAGTTGATAAACTTGGTTCTGGACTGTCATGGAACCCTGACCCCCCTGGAAAGGTGAGTGCAAGGGGGGTGGCAGAGGCACAAAAGCCATCTCAGGGTGGCGGGGGGTGTAAAAATTCCTCCAAGAAATTCCCAAGTTGAAGAAAAATAAAACAAAGTCAGAGCACAGAATTGTTTATCATGTTTAGGTTTATTGTGAAGGATAAGGATAATGACAGATGCAACATTTTGTTGCCCTCACTTCTAATCTCCTCCAGCGCTCCTCTGAGGTTTCATTCCTACTGAGAGTCACCCGTGGTAAAACATATGCATCGCACAGTAGCCTGAAGTTGCCTTGCGAGCAATTAAAATTACACTGATCACCCCTGCAAATACAGAATTTGTTAATGCATAAATTCTGCTACCAAAGACATGTAAATGAAGCACAACTCAACCAGTGTATAAGCAAGGTACATGTTCAGACATTGGGGCTTTAATTTCAGGCACAGGCCACATATTTATGGAATATCCTTTAATGAAAGGCTATTGTGTTTATTAAAAGGGAGAATTGAGGCATTTGTAGGACTCCCCACTGTCATCCTGCCAATCAAAAGGTATGCAAATATTGCTTGATTTCACACAGCCGGATCAAATACTCCTATCCTAGCTATTTTAGAATCTGCAAGCAGTAAAGTAGCAAAGAGCTGGCTCAGAATTAAAAGCATTTTCACATGCTCACCATTTTGTAAACCTTGCTTTCTCCTGGTCTACCAGCTTAGTGAATGCATTTCAAGAAGGTTGCTTAACCTGTTAAAATTGTTATTTGCATTAAGAAATACCTTTGAATAAACAAAATAGTAGTAGTAGGGCTTAATTTACACATTGTAGACTTTATAGATTTATAATACACAAAAGCCATGAATATCCTGTAAATTATATCCTTATAAACGGTGAGTTCTGATGTCATCAGTTATAAACGGTGAGTTCTGATGTAATTTCTGTCACATGACTCACTTAAATTTGTGTATTATAATAAATAAAGTACCCCCAATTGTAAAATATGAGGATATTAGAAGTTACCTCGGAGTTCCATGACCTGTCTGATACTCCTCGGTAGCTTATAATATCCTTATATTTTACAAGAGGGGGTACTTTATTCACTATATACCTACAACAAAAAGGGTTGGCTTTGTTTTACGTGAAGGCATGTTCACCAGCTATTGCTGAAATACAAACTCAAGCATCAAGTAGCAGAACTTAATAGGGCTTATTCACAACTACAGCCAGGGGAGATGCAGTATTTGTGACACCATTCTTTAAAGGTGATTACATCCAAAGGTGTTTCTTGCACCTCCCTTTAGATTCACTCAGTGCCAAGATGTCTGTCATGCCTCCTATTCGGAGTTGCTTATATTGAAGAAGAACCCTGGAGCTACAGCCATCTTCAAGCTCATGGTAATTCGAGGGGTGCAGTACAGCTTCTTATTTAATATGTTTCTCATTTGGCATAGGTGATGTTTGCAGAATCCCATGTTTAATAATTGAATAATTCTATACAAAATTCTCTACAAATGTATTAAACAAATCAAATCCATTGTATTGGCCTTTAATAGCTTCATTTCTCGAGACTTGTCTAATTTCTACACAGTATAAATAGTCCTGGACTTTGTCACCGTCTTTGCAGTAAAATGTTCATCGTCATCTCACCCTAATTTTATATGTAGGGCATTTCAGACTAATATCTTTTTCGCTTAACTCTTTGGAGGATGGTGGTTAGCATGGAGTCTAAAGCAGAAGACCACAGTAAAGAAGATGTTTTTAAGAACCACTAGCACCCAGTTTATTGTGTAGAATGGTAGACTTGAATTTTTTTTTTTACACAGGTGAGTTTATTAGTTAAAACTATTCAATATTATAGAGTATGATATGCAATGTATACATGATTATACAGGTTTTACAGTACACTTTACATTAAGACTTGCTGGCAGCTGCTAGAGTCACAGATGCAAGTATTGAATTGTATATAGAGGGCAGTAAGATGAACTAAACAGCATTATCACCATTAGGTTCTTAGTTTAAAAAAGTTTCTAATTCTTCCCCAGATTTTTGCATAATTCTGGCAGTTACCTTTCCTAGATTCTAACATTGAGCAGATGATGGTGAGACAGGGCATTTCCAGTATAAAGTAATGCATTTCTTAAATAGCACTCTATATGGATACAGTTTATCTGTGCTGAAAAATGCTAAAGAGGTAGTGATACTAGGGATACAAAATTTGTGGTCTCTTGGTAGAGGCTGATTTGGGTAGAGAGGGTTGTGAGGATAGACCAATATCTGGTATGTAGAAGGTATGTAAAACAGTGCCTTGTTCTTTGTTACAGCAGTTACAGTAGGGAGAAACATGGTATGGAACCAATTTTAAGAGTTTGGTTTTAGTGTAATACGCTCTAAGAATAATGTATAGCTCGATCATTCTAAACTTAGAATTCATGGACACCATAGATGGCACCCCCTGTTTCGACTGAGTGTCTGTAAGATAAACCTTTCCACACAATGTTGAAGTGCTCTAACTCTATATATTTCCCTTAGGAATCAGGTGCTCAGCATGAATAACCCAACCTACCAAGGGTTAGTAAAATCACATGCAAAGTCCACAGCACTGCGGCACACTGACAAAATGAATTTGTTATGTTTTGTGAAATTTATTTGCTCTAATTCAAGTAGACAAAGGCAACGTTTCGGCCTCACAGGGCCCTTTATCAAGCCTTGATAATACCCTTTGTTCAGTAGCCTGCCTTCATTGCTGTAGTGTTGATAAGATTTTTTTAAGAAAAGTTTGCAACTTCGGATACACAGTAAAATTGAATTAGGTTTAAAAAATATCCAGGACTGGTAATGTTTACGAAATTCTTAGCTGTTTCTCACACTCTATGAGATCCAAAAAGATCCAATCTGTGTAATATCTGGTAAACCTGTGCAACTACATACTGCATCATTTGCTCACCATATTTGACAAGAATTAATTGTATGTTCAAGACAATTTATTTAAAACACAAAAGAGTGTGATAGACAAGATTATGAATATTTAAAGGGAAACAAACACACCTTGGCTGTACACTGTACTGAAATGAGTCACCCAGGCCCAGGTACCATAGTTACTGATCACTCTACAGTTACTGTTTAATTAAGTACCCCTCTGTGTTACAGGAGTTTCATATTTATTTTAAGATTCCTGTTTGTTAATGTACAGCGCTGCATAACTTGCTGAAGAAATGATGATTTCATAGGTTATTTTATTTGAGAAGAGATGGCCTTCCCATAACTCAGAGCTTTTGGATAACAGGTTTCCAGATAAGGAATCCCATACCTGTATATATATACTATATATAATACACAAAAGCCATGAATATCCTGTAAATTATATCCTTATAAACGGTGAGTTCTGATGTCATCAGTTATAAACGGTGAGTTCTGATGTCATTTCTGTCACATGACTCACCGAAACTTGTGTATTATAATAAATAAAGTACCCCCAGTTGTAAAATATGAGGATATTAGAAGTTACCTCGGAGTTTCCTGACCTGTATAAAAACACTCGGCCTTCGGCCTCGTGTTTTTATATGGTCATGAAACTCCTCGGTAACTTATAATATCCTTATATTTTACAAAAGGGGGTACTTTATTCACTATATAATATATTTTGAATGCTTGGAATAAGTTGGGGGAACTCCATGCTTTAAGGCTACTTAAAAACATTTAACAAAAACAAAGCATGAAATTGCTTCCCCCTTGCATGGATTTATGTTATTTTGTTATCAAGGTGCCTTATTATTACAGGGAAAAAGCAAATCAATGAAATAATTGTTGAAATAGCCCTGTATGTGGAATGCCATTTTGCACATTTCAGAGCTTTCCAGATAATGGATCCTATATCTTTACTAAACAATTGTATTATTTTGGCATTTAGGTTATACATAGAAAGAAAAATAACTTAATCTGTTTAACTGAGGGCTAAAGATGGTGGGCTTGCATGTAGGTGCAAAAAGATTTTGCTCACAAGATCAGGAGAAGTCTTTCACTTAATTATTGTTGAGCCTTTAGGGTTCTGTGCAAAGGGCAAATTGATCGCCAAAAAAATAACATTTGCCCACTATTCCTTAATATCTTGGAGTTTCAAGGCTACTGTTTCACATCCACTGAAATATTAAATCATATTGCATTCATAAGCTGAGTTGCTGTATAACCTTCCCAGGTTAGCAACCCCTAGAGGTAACTGGGTTATAGAGCCTTACACCATCAGCCAAGCCACATTACTGATTTTTTTTTTCATTGAGTAGTCAAGAGGTGACAGCCCCTTACCCACAGATTTATCACCCCTCTACTTTACCCCCATCAGGGTAAGCGTCCCATTGGTCTTTTTCACCCTCGCTCCTCTACCTCCCCCCCTTAAGGTGGAGGGATTTCTCAGCTCGAAACACTCCCCAGGCAGAAATGATGAAGATGGATGTGTGATTGATTTCTGCATCCTCTGTCTGTGCCCTTCTGGCAGAAAATTAAAAGGCTATTAGTTAAAGGGGGGAGATCCCCTCAGGTGAGGCCCCACCACAGCCTGACCATTTATCTCTGTGAATAGCCTCCTATTATAGCAGAGCAGGAGGGGACCCAGGGGACAGGAGAGGGGGGTTTGGAGACACAAAGGCATGCAGAAGGCTGTGGCAGCAGCAGGACCGTCTCCCATGGATAGTGAGTGTATGAGTGAGGGAGTGTTGAAAGACAGAATGGAAAATAAAGAGGGAAGGAAAAGGTGAAATACATGTGGAATAGCAAGAGTAGCACAAATTGAAATAAAAGTGTTAAAAATGTGTAAAAAAAATAATAGAAACAAAAATGCAAGTGGGTGTAAACGTAAATTAGTATACAATTTTAGTTCTTTTTTTTATCAGAAGGACTGGAATAGAAAGGGGTTAAAGACACGGAAAGCCATGGAAATTACATTAAGAATTAGTAATCAATGAATGGGTTAATGAATGGACACATGGTCCTATGCCACAGTTTAGTTTGTTGTAAATGCAGCCAGTGCTGAGAGGTAGTGGGGCGGGTGAGAGAGGAGGATCAGGCTGGGACCATGTGTTGCTGGCCCTGAAGATAATGTTCTATTTATGATGTGTGCTATTGAGCAGAAGTGTGCTGCCTCAGCCAGCCCTGGGCTCAGACAGGGGGTGGGTAAATGATACTGTTCAAGGGTTTTGACCTCCTTATGCTTTGAGAAAGGACAAGTTCTGGCTTCATTCCTAAAGCCCTTTCCTGGCTCCCATCGGCATCACTTGGGTGTCTCAATCCCAGTCTGTTCTCCTCCTTCACAATTACTGATTCTCTCTTGTTCTCTTCAGCATCTCAATTGTATCCTTCTATAGACCTCTGTTCCCATCTCTCTAACAAAAGGAAAAAAAATAATTCTATCCTCATTTCTCTTTTCCATAACCTTTTCAGGCAGTTTTCTCTCTTCCCTTATCACTTGCCTCCCATCTCACATTGCTCCTTCCATTCCAACCCTCTGGTTCTCAGACTCATGTACAAATGCTGCATTTCCCTGAAAGATTTCCACATATTTTTCCTGTTAGCATACAACATTGCTTAAAGCCAAATGCAACAATTTAGAGGACATTTCCTATATTTACCATTCAAGACCTGCCATTCCATTAAAGTTTTAATACTGGTTTATTGGTCTTATTGCCATTGTTGCACTAATCAAGTATCAACCTTCCAGTCTTCTTACTAGAGGATGCTGGGATCTGTAGTCTCTCAGCAGCTGGATCTAAAATGTTTGCACATCACTACAGTAGATATCAGGAAAAGACATCTTCAAAATGTGTAAATACCCTTGTGCAAGTGATAGTAGCAAGTTTTTGACAATGTGGAATTAGGTGGGTATAATGTGGCCCTAGGCAACACAATCATACCCTGTTTCAGAGCTGTGAAACTAAAGCTCTCCTAGCAATAAGTGTTGGTCAGACTGAGTTAACTGTTTGCTGTTCACAGGAAAACTTTGATTACGGAGTTCTTGGTACATACATTATATGTAGTTCACAAATTGCAGAAAACACAGCACTGTTCTTCTTATGTTCTCGTTTTACTTCATATGGCCCACTCCCACTTGCAAGAGGACATATGATACAATTTAGTTTTATATGCAGTTATCATGCTTGGCTCCTGCTGCAAATCTAAATCTATTTTAGGTAAATGTCACAAGTTTTGACCAAGTTTGCATATGTCCCCCTGACTGAAAAGTCTTGGCAGCAAAATTAGTTATTTCCCATTATAATCAATGAGAGCAGCCGATGTTTAGTGCACATTGGAACTATCATCATCAGAAAACCCAAATGGAAATGTTTTATGCAATAAAACTGCCATGGACAATCCTTATTGACTGACAAAGCTGGTCAGTAGCAAAAGTAATGCATGATCATTTTATTTGTATTAATACAAGAGTTAGTGCATAAAAATGTAAGCATCATTCACTTTTGTACTGACAATTGCATATGTTGATGTTGAATATGTTGATGAATAACATATAATATATTATACTGTATTAACAGTATATTATATAACATTTAATATAATATGAATTGAATATGTAATGTACAGGTATAGGATCATATATCCGGAAACCTGTTATCAAGAAAGCTCCAAAATACGAAAAGGTCATCTGCCATAGACTCCATTTTATCCAAATAATCCAAATGTTTAAAAATGATTTCCTTTTTCTCTGTAATAATAAAACAGTAGCTTGTACTTGATCCAAACTAAGATATAATTAATCCTTATTGGAAGCAGAACCAGCCTATTGGGTTTATTTCATGTTTTCTTGATTTTCTTGTAGACTTAAAGTATAAAGATCCAAATTACAGAAAGATCTATTAGCCGGTAAACCCCAGATCCCGAGCATTCTAGATAACAGGTCCCACACCCACAAAACACAGATGAGCTATGCCCAACAGCTTTATGATTAACACATTGCACAACGTAGATGTCTTTCATTTTTATTTTATTTTTTGCAATTCTCTAGTTTGGAAATAAAACAGCAATACAATGCTATGCTCAATGAATATGGCAACCAGGTCACTAGTGGCAGCAGGCCCGGACTGGCAATCTGTGGGTTCTGGCAAATGCCAGAGGGGCTGCTATAAGGTCCCATAGAAAGTCAGTATTTAGTGGCCTGTTTGGGCCTCTGTGTGTGCTGATTGGGCCTCTGTGTACCTGAAATGCAAGGGCCTATTTTAATTCTCAGTCCGGACCTGAGTGGCAGCATGAAGAATGGATAGAATCCTCTTTAGCAGGGTGCACCCCTGGGCATCAGTGAGCATCAGGTAGGCTAGACGCAGTAGGGCAGGGGTCCCCAACCTTTTTCACCTGTGAGCAACATTCAGATTTAAAAAGAGTTGGTCAGCAACACAAGCATGAAAAATGTTCCTGGGTGGTGCCAAATAAGGGCTGTGATTGGCTATTGGTAGCCCCTATGTGGACTGACAGCCTACAGGATGGTCTGTTTGGCAGTACATCTGGTTTTTAAGCAACCAAAACTTGCCTCCAAGCCAGGCATTCAAAAATAAGCACCTGCTTTAAGGTCACTGAGAGCAACATCCAAGGAGTTGGAGAGCAACATGTTGCTCACGAGCTACTGGTTGGGGATCACTGCAGTAGGGGTAGCTGGCCACAATATTGTTTCATTTACTCCTTGCTACTAATATATCATTATTTCCTAAATTCCAGTGTAAATGTGAGTGACTACAAACTCCCGCATGCTGCGATATGAATGTGATGCACCAACATGAACAAAGATTTGCATCCATCCATGATTTGTTTGCTTTAGTAAGGATGTAAATTGTATCAGTTCTAGTGCGGCAAAGCTCACAGCACTAGAAACTGCTTTATCAGGTGCAAGTCAATTGCATGTGTATTTGCAAAATTCAAAAGAAGTAAAACCCCCTCCAGACAGGTCTCTTGCAGAAATAAAAAGTTCCAGAAAAAAACATAATTAATAAAACTAATTTAGTTAATAAAGATTCAACCTCGCACTCAATATACAGTCACTAAACCTAGAAATTGTGTGCCATTTAAATTTAACTGACTGTCTGCACATCAAATTTTAAAGTACATTGACTTTTTTTTTTGAATAAGCAAAACTACTGCCATCTATACCTTCTTAAAAGAATCTATGCAGGCATCGAAACTCATTATCCAGAAAGCTCCAATTTATGGAAAGGCTGTCTCCCATAGGCTCCATTTTGTCCAAATAATCCAGATTTTTTTTTTTTAAATGGTATTGTTTTTCTCTGTAATAATTAAACAGTACCTTGTACTTGATCCACACTTAATTCTCATTGGAAACAAAACCAACCAATTGGGTTAATTTAATGTTTACATGATTTTCTAGTAGACTTAAGGCAGGGGTGCCCAAACTTTTTGCAATGAAGGCCAGATTTGGTGAGGTGAAAATGTGTGGGGACCATTCAGCCTGACATTCTTTGAACCATTAACATTTAACTCATTTAAACAAGGAATCCCGTAGCCGTAATATTTGGGCACATTATTGAAATGATCTGCCACTTGGTCTATACTGCTGCCTGTGTGCTGAAGGTGTTAGCAATAGACACGTACTGGCACATAGTGATGCCATACTTCTTTAGTTTACTGTACTGGCACGTCAGGCTGCACTTTGGACATGCCTGATTTAAGGTATGAAGATCCAAATTACAGAAAGATCCCTTATCCGGAAACCGCCCGGTCCTGTGCATTCTGAATAACAGGTCATAGTGACTGCAAACCCTGAGAAGTTCATTATGTCCAGATGAAAGTGTTCTGCTGCACAAGTAAAGCTTTGCATTAAATAGTGTCAAAATCAGTGTATCCAAGAAGGATTTTGTTGTGCTTTTTATTTCAGGTGTAGAGATTGGCAACCTGTGACCCACTGTCTATGATAAACTACAACTGCATGTTCCAACACCTTTTTTCTCTAAGAGCTAATCCATAAACCACATTCTTGGGTGCCCTGAAGCAAGAAGTACAACCCTAATAAATATTATTTTTTTTGGTAGATGGGTATGTCTCTTGTTCTGCCCTTATAATCAATATTTGACATATATTCTTCACTTTAGTGCTTCCCTAGAAAGCTTTCTCTCTAATTCCCTCCCTGTTCTCATGTACAGAAGAGAAGATGGGGTTAAAGCATGCACACAAGCAAACACTGGCCAGTGGGTGGGCTCATCTCTGATTATGATACTATAATGGTTGGACTATTTCTTGAAGATTAAATTCCCATTCTAGGCTGCGGGAGGAAAAGGCGAGAAGGCAAATCGGCAAAAATTAGTGTGAGAGAAGTGGTAAAGGAAAAGAGACAGACAGTGGAAGGGGAGGGAGTCAGACAGTGGGGAAAAATGAAGACTTAAGATACAGCATACAAGACTGAGAGAGAGAAAGTGTGGAGAGAGGAGACAAGAAAAAAATGTAATGTATTAGCAATAAGAGAGAGTGTACAGGATACGACTGAAATCTCTGAGAAGAATATCTGTTTGGATTCCTGATTTTATTCACTTGTATAATGTTCTTCCAACTGGAGGCAGCCTTGGGTCAACACACCAGATTAAGGTGGAAATGAACTGCTAATATAGATGATGGAAGGTAGCAAGATGCACACTGTTAGTTTTTCTTTAACAAATATTTGACTTTGATTTTCACATCAGGAATATGTCACCATGGGGGTTCTCTCTCCCTTTCTCTGGTTCTTCCTACCTCCCCCTTTTATTTGTACCTCGTCAGCTGTCAGTTTTCCCAACCACATAAGTCAGCAATAGCTCCGTATGTCAGTCACTAACCACTTGTCAATAACTATTGCAAATCTTGTCCACTACAGAACACATTTCTGTTAACCATTTGCACGCACAAATTTAAGGAGTAGCTTATATTTCAAGTAACAGAGGTGTATGAGAAAAACAGTTGGGCAGAGTGGTCACACTAGTCATTAAAGGGATACTGTCATGGGGAAAAAAAAAATCAAAATGAATCAGTTAATAGTGCTGCTCCAGCAGAATTCTGCACTGAAATCCATTTCTCAAAAGAGCAAACAAATTTTTTTATATTCAATTTTGAAATCTGACATGGGGCTAGACATATTGTCAATTTCCCAGCTGCCCCAAGTCATGTGACTTGTGCTCTGATAAACTTCAATCAGTCTTTACTGCTGTACTACAAGTTGGAGTGATATCACCCCTCCCTTTTCCTCCCCAGCAGCCAAACAAAAGAACGATGGGAGGGTGACCAGATAACAGCTCCCTAACACAATATAACAGCTGCCTGGTAGATCTAAGAACAACACTCAATAGCAAAAGCCCATGTCTCACTGAGACACATTCAGTTACATTGAGAAGGAAAAACAGCAGCCTGACAGAAAGCATCTCCTAAAGTGCAGGTACAAGTCACATGACCAGGGGCAGCTGGGAAATTGACAAAATGTCTAGCTCCATGTCAGATTTCAAAATTGAATATAAAAAAATCTGTTTGCTCTTTTGAGAAATGGATTTCAGTGCAGAAGTCTGCTGGAGCAGCACTATTAACTGATGCGTTTTGGAAAAAAAAAACATGTTTTCTGATGACAGGATCTCATTAAGGCCTGTTGGAGTAGATGGTTATCATTATTATTTGACTCTTGACATGGATTGGCAAATTAACAGCGAATTAGCTGCCAGAGCTGCATATTGTTAACCACTTTATGAACAGTAAGTAAGTTTACAAAAACCTCTAATTCAACAGCAGAATCATGACCACTTAGCTTTCTAACTTTTTGGATCTGTTATCCATTGAGTATATACATAGCTGCTAATGGAATTGCCAGTTATTACTAATGAGATGAGATACCATTATGTCAAAGAGGCTCAGTAGGAAGTAGGAAAAATACCCACAATGCATTTAGAAACACCATGATCTTGTACAAGACTTGTTCCACATTTACACTGAACTGCTAAACAACATACAATGCAACTTCATGGATTTCAGTTATAAATAAGCCCCACCAAGTATTCAAGCAGTAATCAGACTGAAAAAAACACTATTTTGAAAGAGCAGTGAGACTTTAACATCAATTCAAAAGTAGCAATTTTAACAAATAAGTAAAAGTTACAAGATATTGTGTATAAATCATAGTGACCATTTGATCACTTCTGCCATATGGTAAGCAATGTACACTTTATACATTGTATGTATATTGCATCAGTTACTAAAATAAATTGCCATTTTATGGCCACCCACCAGTCCTGGGCTAGTTGGTCTGCTGGGCCCCACAGATATGAAAACTGGTGATCATCATTATTGTTAGGATCTCTCCAATCTTGTTCTCATTTCTGTTACACTGGTTTTACTGACCTACTATTGTTCTGACATCCAGTTTCTTTCTTTAAACCTGACTTACCTGCTGCAAGTCCCAAATTATAGAAAGTTGCATTTATGTAGCCCATAGCTTCCAATGGCCATTGGACATTTTCAACCTTTGCTGCCCATGTTAATCCAGGTTCACCTATCAACAGCTAGGATCTGAGCAACCATCTTGTGATGATACAGACTATTATCCTTTTATTTAGATCTGCATTGATTTTGGATGATTTTGAGGTAAGGCACAGGGTTGACCGAAAAGATTAATTCACATCACTCTTAAAGAGATAGTGGGGTCATTTATCAACACTGGGCAAATTTGCCCATGGGCAGTAACCCATGGCAACCAATCAGATTGCTGCATTCATTGTACTGCTTGCAGCTGGCTTTAAAAAGCTAATCACTGATTGGTTGCTATAGGTAACTGCCCATGGGCAAATTTGCCCAGTGTTGATAAATGAGCCCCAGCTGACACCAGAAATTAAACTCTTTTTTACATCTATCATACTATTTGCATTTGAAAGCTACTTATAACTTTACCATAAAGTATTTGCACAATGGTTTTATATTACCTGTCTGATGCCCCATGTTCCTTTATGAGGGGGCTGCCATATTTGTGCAGCAGGAGTCCGTTAGCATTAGAAACTTTAACTGACAGGCTGCGATGGGACAGTCAGGTTGGCAAAACAGTCAGGTTTATAAACATCAACTAACAGTAACTACAAAAACAAACCTCTCAGCAAAAAACGATCAATATGACCTATAGGTAACTTTTAATGTACATTCATATTTTAAAAAGTAGTTTTTTAGTGTCCGTAGCACTTTAAGAATGTTCACTTTCCCTGATAAGCATGTCTGTTCCATCATCTGGGTCCCATTGTCACATGTTGAGCAACTCAACATGTATTTTTAATCTGTGCTGGAAAGTCCCTAGCATATTAATAGCGAAGGACTAAGTTAAGGAGAACAAAAATGCAGCTAGCAGTGGAACAGTTGTGGTCTCCAAACTTCTTGCTTTGCTTAGGCACTTTCTTCTGCAATGTCAAACTTGTTATATTAAATGAGAGAACAATTATAAATATTGACAGTAGAGCGGAAATAAAAAGGGGAGGACAGGGTTTACAACCCAAGCCATTTTGCCTGCAATTATTCTGTTTGAATTCATCTGTTTTTGGGAAGTGTTAGGCCTGCTATTTTCTCTTTTCTTAAGCCTGGTGCATTTAGCTTCTTTTACTTCCCTAAAGTTGGCCATACACAGGGAAATCCACTCGGATCTCTCCCCAATATGCCCACAGTGAGGTGGGTGATATCGGGCTGATCCGATTGTGGGCCATAGGGCCCAATGATAGGATCAGAATGGAGGCAATACGGGCAGTTGGATTGCAGGACCCCAGATGCAGCCAACGGGATTTTTTACCCTGGCTGATCGACATCTGGGCAACTTTAACAATAAAGTGTTACTTTTGGAAAAATATCTCAGTTTTTATATATTTTTTTAACATTCTGAATTTCTGAATTCCTCTGGGTATTTAGAAATCAGGTTCTATTATAAAGCTTAACTAGGCATTAACTCTCATCTTCCATGGAGACGAAATGCTATGTACTACATGCTCTTCTTAGAAAAGCACAGTGTCTTGGTGAATGTGTTGGGTTACCTCTATGGAAAGGTTGCTAGGAAACAGATACCACTCCCCCACCCCCAGAATCACAAGTTCCACACCACTTCCAAAACCCACCACCAGATTAGCATATTAATGAGGATCTAATTGTCTGTGGGCAGCACAGGGACCCAGGAGCTTGCTATACAAACACACAGCGTTTCCAGTCTGTGGGTTCATTAGCTCATCAAGATCATCACTTAACGCAAAAGGCAGAGAAAATGCACAGTAATGAACCAGTGTTTACTCTCTCTCTGTATGCGCTGCCACTTTCACTATTCTTATCAGCTTTGCCATTCCCTCTGCTCTCTCTGTCTTTCTCTTGCTAAGATTGTCTTCAGTTTTCTTCTTCCTCTTTGGTTTTGTCTTTAATTTGTCATCTTAATATTTATTTTTCAACATCTGTCCTAGTCCTAGTGCCAAGTATAGCATTATGGAGAGAAAAAAAACAATAGTTAAATATAGATTCCAATTTGTACACTGTAAGGAGGGTCAGCTCAGAGGCTATGCAATGTAGATAGGATGCAAATGTAAATATGCAGATACATCAGGTAAATAAAAGAAAAATATGTAAACAGGTACATACACAAATCCAGCTGCTTTTGTAGCTCTTGCTAACGTGCTAATGAACAATTAAGAAACATCTGACTGAGTTCATGTTTACTTAAATATATATAGTTTATATATTTAATAACATGGGACCTTGAATTTGTGTGGTTTATGTAATATAACCTCATATTTCTGCTTGTTAATGTAAATATGATTATTTCTATAATGATTATTTAAATAACGGCATCTAGCTCCTCCCGTTAGGAAAATGGAGGCAAAAAATTGGATCTACATTAAAATACATGCACCAACAAACACTGATGGTTGTGCAGACACATGTACAGTATACATGTGTGTGTGTTCTTTTTTAAAATAAATATGGAGCAAATTTAGTGTTGTAATCCCAGATCATACAATGGACCCATGTGAGCCATGACACATGTCACAGCATTCATCTAAAAAAAAAGGTGTGAAAGTGATATGTATCAATGGAGTGAGAAGGGCCATCTTACCCAAATGTCTAGAAGTTTTCTCCATCAGTAGTTTATCTATTTAGTAGAGTTTCAGATTTCCCACCTGTGGCAACAGGCACAGCATACCTGCACCTAAAAAACATGACAACCTGGTCTAGTAAATGAACCCTCATGTATTTTATTACATACCCCTATTATAATCTTAAGGTGGCCATAGACGCACAGATAATATCGTACGAAACGAATTCTCGTCCGATATTCGTTGCGTGTATGGTGGAAAAAGAACCGACCTATATCGGCAGAAGACTTGGATATCGTTCGGCTTGTTGATCGGGCTGGACGGAAAATTTTGATCGGGTCCCATTGAAGGCCATTGTTAGTGCTGAATCATCAGATACAGGTAGAATTCTATTGTTTCTTCCCGTATATCTACCTGTATATCTGACGATTCAGCTCTACACGTGTGTATTGAAACGAACGATGTTTCTTGGAAAGATCTTATCCAAGAAAGATCGTAATTGTTACATCTATGGCCACCTTAAGATTTGTGCCCTAAACAAAAGCACATATGACATTCAGGTTCAGAAAATTATAACTTACTGTATATAGTTGTATTGCATGTGGAACTTGTGGGTGACAGAAGTCAGAGACAGGGTTCCTTCTGAATTTATAAACATTGCTTCCAAATGTGGTGAGCAAAGGTCCAGCAGAAAATTAATATAATCAAGTCTCCTATTCTTGGCAGCATAAGCAGATTGCAGCTCTGCAGTTATTGTGAATTGTTGTGAATTATTGTGAAATAACAGCAAAAATGTTGACCATTAATAAATACATTTGCATTATCAATTGTATACATAATATCACATTGTCAGTAGTTTTCCAGCAGTGGAATATCATATATATGCATACCTTTCCTTCAGACAAATACTGGGCAGAAGTGTTTAATGGCTGCCCTTGTAAAGGGAAAATGTGGGTTCTGTTTGGTAAAAGTTCCTGTCAAACCAGAGGAAAATGGTTATTTGATTTGAAGTGTTGACACCAGGGTTTCTCAGATTCTGGGATCTGAACTTGAAGAAATATCCCCTCTGGTTCAAGAGAGACTAATTGGGTGGGGTGGTGTTGGGAATCTGTGACATTTGGAAGGGACAAAAGTATTGTCAATCTGCTTCCAGTGTGTATGTGTGGGGGGGAGAAGGGTGTTGCATATAACTATATATATTTTATTGACTAAGGGTCCAATAGTTTGAGTGGTACACTCAACACTCTTTTCTATTTTGTTGAGCCTTTTCTTGACATCTTATATATCTTAGATGCCTGTATTTCATCAACCTAAATCCAGTTCTTACTTTATACTTGTTTCTCTGCTTCCTTATGGCAAATGTCTTTTAACTGTGGCATAACCACATAACAAAATATCTATTGCTTTTAATGGGACTACATATCCATTACTTGGATCAGAGAACTCTAAAGTTAAATTGAACGCATATTTAACTTGAAAAATATTGTTCTTAAAATTGTCTACTTGTAGCTGATTCATTATGTGTGGGAAGTTAGGGTTTAGGTGATACAATGTGAAATAATTAGTTATTTAGCTCACATTTTATTGCATCATTTGCTTTTTGCACCTTCTGCAGGATTTTTTTCCATGATTGTGTTAAAAATCAAAAGCTGGTTAGGATGGTGAAACTTTTTTTTTTAATATGATTGTGAAAAACTTCAGTGGAAGGAAGCAATCAATACAAAAAAAATGTTCACCTGAAAATCAATCCCCCGTGTTAACCAGACTAGACCTTCTGAGTCAACTTCGGGCAACTTTGGAAAATGAAGTGATCTGAGTGCTATCCTGCTGGCAATTTAGATTCTAGCTGGAAGGCAGTTCGGGGAGACTAGTCGCCTGAAGAAAAGCCGATTTGTCGCTGGGTGACTAATCTCCTCGAATCTCCACTTGTGTCTCTGCCCTAAGTTAGTAAAACCCATGCATTCAGGATGCAAATCTAGTTATGTTAAGGTAGGAAGGTTCAGTCTTAAGACTGTGTGACTGTTGCTGACCTACAAGTACCAGCTCAATATCCCCATGTTGTAGTTATGGGATTTAAACTGATTCAGATTTTTTATTTAAAAAAAACATGGCTATTTTAGACCCTCAAGATTGTGAGAATATAAACACTCAATGGAATTTATTTTATACAGAGACAGGAAAGGTGAGGGGGAAACGAAAGCAAGACAGATCAAAAGGTCCAATGAGAATTTGTTGGCAGCATTCACACCATATCATGTTAAACAGATTTCCTCCTGTTCATAAATATTCGCTAGATTCCATTCATTTGTTAAAATAATTGTAATAATCTGCTTGTAACTGTTTCTATTGATCTTCCTTATCTCTCTGCTTCTCACTCACTAAGCCTGCCTCCTCCCTTTGCCTTTTCTTATTTTCACACCTCTCTACATCCTCATGGTCCGTTATTGCTCAAGCACACTTCTCTTTATTCTTCACCTTACAATTTTTTTCAAGTTTTTTTTCGATTTCAACCTCTTTGTGGTCCCACAAGTTCTGCGACTATAAATGTCACATTAGATTAATTTCCACCCCCTCATTTTTTGCAGATACATATTGCTAACATTACACAGGATGTCCTTAATACCCAAGCAATATAATTGCATCTGTGCTGACCTCTATTTACAAGTAGTGTCCTGCAAACTCAATATAACAATACAGTAGTAACAATGGGTAGAAAATAAGAAATGCCAGATGCTGATATATCTGTAATCTTTATATCTAGTTAAGTAAAGATTTCTCTACTTAGTACATATATAAAAGAAACTTTAAGGTAATGATGTTTTGTTTATATTGGGGTTTATAGGTTTAATTTTTTTCCAAGATATATTTATCACAGTGAAGGCAAGTTCAATGTATATTGCTTGTTCTATTTGGCAGATTTAATAGGTATTAAAAAATAACTATGTTATACAGTCAGATTGTGTGACTAGGATAATATAAGTTAGAGAGAGAGACTTACAGAGGGGGGGAGAAAACGAAGAGAGTGGGAGATATGGAGTCTGAGACTGAGATGCCGCAAGAAACAGACAGAGATGCCTAAAGAAACAGACAGAGATGCATAGAAAAAATAGAAAGACTAGCAGAGAAGGGTGAAATGGGACAGACCAACAGATAGGGGTAAAGTGACAGATTTGTGAGAGTGATGGACAGACACCAACACAGACCCTGGCATCAGAAGAATGCATGACCTACAGAGGGTAAAACCCATGCATCCAGAGGTATCAAGAAGTAGACTAAAGTAATACAAAAGAAAACAGTATGTATATATAGAGAGAGACAGAAGTAGAATACAAATTATGCGTTAACATAAATGAAAAGGGATGAAGGAATAAAAGAAAGCAGGAAGGGGGAACAGAAAATAGAAAGCAGTAGAGCCAAAAGGTATTTATCTAGTACAGTGCTGAAGAGACTTGCCAAGCTATGGACAGAACAGAAAACAATGCATTCTTGCTGTTGTGCTAGGATCATCACAGAAATGATGTTTCAGCACCAAGGACAGCTCATAGCGTGGAATGTTCCTGTGTGTGACCTTCTGTCACAATGACATTCTTCCCCCTGTCCAACAATTCATATTTTTCATTTAGAAAACATGTTTAGAGCGTGTCATTCAACAGTTTATGGCTTAACCCCACATCTTTCTGCCTTATGAGAGTTGGGAACTGATGGGTTACAGGTTTTGAACTGAGTTGTGCAACAGAGATGGGTCGCTTTCTCTGGACCTGCTGTTCTTGGATCCTTTTACTAATCCCAAATCTATAGCAGTCGCCTGGAATCTGAGATGGTGTCTGATCGTTACACGGTATTCATTTAGCACATTTGTCGTTATTTTGGAGGAAACCCAGCTTCTGTTTGGGAATATGAAGCACTGTTGAATTTCCTCAGCCAGAATATAGCAAAGATGGGAGAATTGTGAACCCTATTCTTGGAACAGACAATTCAGTCCTATGATCTGCTATTGAGAGCAGAACATCGTCTGTCAGTGTAGCTGTGCAATATACAGGCTCCGTTCCTTGAAATACGGAACTATTTATTTGCCCGTGTCAGCTCCTCTGAAAAGCAATTCAAGCCAAAATCTGACATTGACCATTATATGCACATGAAGAAAAATAAAAAGAAAGATAAATACTGGTCTGCTAAAATATAAGCCTACTTATAAATCTGTTACATTACACATCACTGTACCAAAAAGATTTAAATATATTAGAGCATTGGTTGTGTTTATTTGATCTCAAACCTTAAGATTCCTGATTTATTTTATAGGACAGAAATAAAATGAGCTATTTAATGATTTAAAGATTAAATATTAGAGGTTGCACATATTCTACAGTGATAGGGCAACAAATGAATGGGGTTGTGTGGACTGAGACTGGGACTGTTACTGTAATGAGAAGATAAACTAACTGCATATTCTGAACTCTCTCCCCTGCTTCCCTGCCCTGTGTCTGTGTGATATACTGTGCGGCTGCTGGGTCTCTCATTCTGCTTCCCCATGCATATCTCCTTTTAACGCCTCTTAAACAAAGCCAAATGGGGGCACTGCATTGCCATATCAACACATTTCCCCGGAGGGGATGCAGAGGAGAAAAAGAGAAATGGTGGCAGCAGGAGGGGAGAGCAGAGTGCACGCTAGAGGTATGTGTGTGAGAGGGAAGTAAATGAGGAAATGGTAAATAAAGATGCACTGCCACTTTAAGGGATTAATATATTGTGCAATATTAACCTGAACGAATGGAGCTCTGTATAATGTCATACATATATACATAACAGCACTCCATGTTTTATTCTTATTTCAATATGTATGTGGCATAAAAGATTTACAAAAAAATCAGTTTTCCAAAGCACTGATATTTCTTCAAATATTAAAGAAATTGCTGGTGCCAGAAGTGGACCAGTCACAGAAATTACAAAAGGATATAGTGAATAAATAATCAGGACTTGTATATAGGTACATGAAGGGACTCATTCTTTAGTGTACACTTTTTCATACCTTATTATGTGCAGTGCAAGTGCAATCTGTGCTTTTGGTCAGTTGGGCTTTCTTAGAGCAACCAGCACAGAGAACACTATTCTGGACTCTTATATTAAAGGAAAACTATACCCCCAAAATGAACACTTAAGTAACAGTTAATATCATATTATGTGACATATTAAAGAATCTAACCAAACTGGTATATATACTTAAGTAAATATTGTCCTTTTACATCTCTTGCCTTGAACCAACATTTGATATTATCTGTGCTGCCTCAGGTGAGATCACCTGACCAGAAATACTACAGGTCTAACTGTAACAGGAAGAAGTGTTGAAGCAAAAGACAGAACTCTGTCTGTTAATTGTCTCATGTGACCTAACAAGCATAGTTTGTTTGGCATGTTTGTGTGCACAGTGAATCCTACGATCCCAGGGGGCTGCCCTTATTTTTTAAAATGGCAGTTTTCTATTTATGATTACCCAATGGCACATACTACTAGAAAAGTATATTATTATGAAAATGGTTTATTTAAATGAAGCAGGGTTTTACACATGAGCTGTTTTATGCAATATCTTTTTATAGAGACCTACATTGTTTGGGGGGTATAGTTTTCCTTTAAGATGTGTGCAAGGGGATGCCCACTTCCCATCTACAATATACATATTGTTTATCTAGTCTTAAAGTTGCACCTTGTAGTAGCCATTGAAAATAATGTGGGAAAGGAGCTCTGTGTGCAGAAAAACATGCAATTTTGCCAGTTTTTTTCACCTTGTTTAGTAAATGAACCATACCATATCCCCTGGATTGCCCCTTACCTGGGCATCATTCAGTATGTACAGTACATACTAGCACTTGTGAACAGGTGATACCCATGCTCTTAAAATCGCCCAATTAAAAATCCAGTGCAGAGTGTAGCACCAGTGCTCTCTTGCTTGCTTGACCAAATGAAGGGTAAATTAGCAGATAGATACGGATGGCAGAGGGGACACCTATTAACCCTGATGAATTTCTTCACTAGGCCTTGCATTATTAAAGTTTTGGCAAGATCCCCTCAATGTGTAAGTTTGTATGTTATATTTTTTATAAGAGTCAATACAGCCCTGTTAAATAAAAAAAAGGTCCATGTCAAGAAAGTATTAAACTATAAACTTTTTGTTTTCTGAAAAGTAAGTCAGTGGCTTATATTCTCTAAGATAAGTATTTTCTCTAAGGTAAGATGCAAACAGATTATTGGTTTCTATGAACTGCACATCCCATCATCCTCCATCAGCCTTTAGTAAACATGTGGTTTATTTACTTACAGTGGACAAACAAGCCGCAGCACATTTAATCATAACAGTCAGAGAAATGTTTTTGGGTTTTTTTCAAAATGTTTTTATTATTTTCAAATTAAACAAGCAGGATTTTAACAAAAGACCAAAGCTGTACAATGAGGGACACTAATACAACTTGTTTTGGCTGAATGCCTAAAATAAAAATAAAATATAGATTTGAATCTTTAATTGGTGATGCCACCTGAACTGTTCAACATGGTAAAACAAATTAATTAACAGAGAAATGTTTTCATTATTTTGCAAGCAGTATACGTATCCAAGCTATCTAATGATGGGCAGGTCTGTGCATTCAACTATTCCAAAACCAATTCTTTCAGATGCCAGGATGTCAACAATCCTGTTGTATCAGTAAAATAATGATGATCTAGTCTGTAATGTTTAATATATTTATATTGTTTTCCAATTTATGCACAGCAAGTATGGGTAATCACTTTTAACAAACCTGGAATTGACCAAGATCTCATAGATACCATAGTTAGCTGATTTTGCTGTATCTGGGAATCCAGCATAGATTACAGAACAGGGCTCCACCCTTAGGGGTAAATTTATCAAAGAGTGAAGTTCCGCCACTAGAGTGAAATTCCGCAGCTCTCAATTCATTCTATGGGATTTTGAAAGGCGTATTTATCAATGGGTGAAAGTGAAAGTTCACCCTTTGATGAATACGCCTTTAAAAATCCCATAGAAATGAATGGAGAGTGGCGGAATTTCACTCTAGTGGCGGAACTTCACTATTAACTTCACTCTTTGATAAATAAACCCCTTAGTGAGAATTGTTGCTATAGATGTTAGAACTAGAACTAGAGAACATGGTGGCCCCATAATGCTGAGAAAAATACAGAGAATGTATGCAAACACTGCATAAATGGAAATAGCACAAACATCTGGTGATCACAGGGAAAAACTACACATAGAAAAATGGCTTACAGTAGGAATTGAGAATGATGCCCCAAAGACAATTCTGAAAGCAGGCAAAATCACAAGCAAAGTAACACCCATAAATGTGCAGCAGCTCAGGCATGAATTTGTCTCCAGGAAAGGCTGAACAAATATCACCTTGTAGCAGGTTTATAATGTATCTGCTTTTAAAAACCCATGAAATTTACATATATATACTTACACAGCTTGAATACTGATTTTTGTCTCATATGTGTAGACATTTTTTACGCGTTTATCTAGAGCCCAGTTATGAAACACAGATAAGTATAATAAAGTGCTAATTTGAATCCAAAATTGGGCATGCTTTGATAATATTCAAATAGGTAATTAACTATCGCTCCTTTGCAACCTGCAACAAGAGCCCTTTAGCTTGCTCTGGTGGATTATTCGCACTCATGATGCAAGAGAATTTTGGAATTACCGGCAGCCAGGGGCAGATTACTGCACAGGCTTCCTTAGGCTATAACCTAGGGGCCCAGTGTGAGAAGACATTTCTATTCATCTCCCAGCAGGTCCAGTTGGGTGCACCTACTGGGAGAAAAAGGGTAGGCAAGTTGTGTGTCTGTGCACCCAGATACATGCAAATCCAGTGACGTCACTGGTGCACACCGAATCTGACCCAGCTAAGAGAGCTTAGGTGCACATGTGCCTGGTTCTGCACACATCCGGAAAGTAGCCTAACCTAGAAAGGGGCCCCTGTGTGGATGTAGCCTAGGGGCCCCCATGTTATCAATCCACCACTGCTAGCAGCCTGGACCTGGCGGCGGTTCCAGGGTACCAGGGAAGCCATTCAAAGATAAAATCTGAGGAAACAGTGTATAACTCAACTTACTAACAAGTTTTACCATGAGCTCAATGCTTTATTGTGTGTAAAAGAATAGATTTGCCTCCATGAACTGCTTTTTGCACTTGCATTCATTAATGAGGCTTTATGTGTAGAACGATTAAATGAAATATCGAAAAAATACATGTCTAAAAAAATGTTGTCATAGTCAAAATATCTTCAAAAAAAGAAGCACATTCTTGGAAGCATATTCACGTGTGATGTGGCAGGTTCCTGAGATCAAACTGGTCTGGGACATTATAAGGATGCTTCAAGACCATGGCTATTTACTATGCACTACAGGCCCAAGTTTTACAGTGATAAAATCAATTCTTTTGATCATTATTTTCCTTTTTCTAACAGTATGTTGAACTACTATGTCAGAAATATAAAACATGTTTTTTTTAGTAACTTCACATCATTCATTCTCTGGGTATAACAGCATTTCTTGTATAATTCAACCTATAATCTGTGTAATCCATTTACATTGTAACGAGTTAGTGTGGGATTTGCCTGTGTTTCAACAGTTGTCTCCAAGGAGAAGAATTTCAAATGGCAAGGTTTCCTACACTTGAAAGAGAGTCAAACATGAGTTAACAGACAGATAAAAGAGAAAGCACTTATAACAATAATGGACAAAAAATAGCTCATGAGATATGTGAGGGGACAATTTACTTTCCCCCAGCAAGTTTTATGGATGGAATTATATATATCTTTATAATAGGCCTATGTGAAATCATTTTATTACATGGCTGTTGTGAGATGCAAGGTAAGATTTGGGGGTAGGGACTGAAAAGGGTACATGGTGGAGAGCTGCTAAATATTTCCACTTGTTCCAAATGGGGTTTTGCTTTAGCAATGGATATAGGACATCATTGACCCAAAGCCCTGTTTTTTCTCCTCCGTCTCCCTCTACATAAGTATCTATATAAGAATCTTTAAACAAACAACATCATTTTTAATGTGCTGTGTTTATAATAATAATAATTGTCAGATGATCATTAACATGCTGATTTTGAAAAAAGATTAAAGCCAACTACTGATCAAAAGATTAAAGCCAACTAAGGATGGTCAGGAGAGGCCTAAGGGAATGATCCCCTGAACCTGCCTTTCCCCAGTAAAAGGATTCAACATACAGTTCAGTTTATTAACCCATTTAACCACCAGTCTTACCTTACCTTTATTATTGAATACCTAAAAAACAAACAACAGAACAAGAAAATAGGGGGCAAATTGCAGCCGTTACAATCCACCGATTGAGCACTTGCACCCATGGCATTAGCTGCACTTCATAGCACTTTGCTGTGTACTTTGTTTTGGATTTAAACTCCAGCACAAGGTGCAAATCTTTGGAGCACAAAGACCCGTGCCTATGAGATCAGCCTTTGCAAACTGAATGTATAGTGTACTGTATTTGGGCCAGTTTACTTGCACAATGCACCCTGATCCCATATTAGTAAATGAGCCCCAATACAACAAATGTATTTTATTTAATTGTGTACCAGGCCCTGTCACAGGAACAAGAGTCATTGGCTAGAAGTTAATGTGACCCATATTTCCTGTGCCACCAGTAGTTGGAAGGTCTTCTTCCTCTATATTTACTGTATACCTTTGACAAAACTTAGGCAAGGTTATAAAATGGATTTTGTCAGAACAAAATGAACCCTGTGAAAACAAATAGCATTTTGGCTCACTGATTTAAATGAATATTTCATTCTTCAAAATGACCCTCAATGTAGTCGAAGATGAAGAAAATATAGTGCCTGATTTCATTTGGGGCTAAAGGGGACTTTTAAAAAGACACCTTTATTGGGTCATAGATCCTTAATGGCCCAATGTATGTTACAAAAAATATAATGAGAGTGTCCCAACAGTCCTAGCACAGCACAGTAGGATGTGGGTAGACAATCTCCGTTTTTCACACAGACAGAAACTGTGGTTCAGGTCTTTCTAACTCAGTAATCCCGAACCAGTGGCTTGTGAATAACATGTTGCTCACCAATCCCTTGGATGTTGGTCCCAATTGCAAAATGCTGAGAGCTTTAAGTTAGTTGCATTTTTGGGCAAATTTTCAGTAAAATAACATAAAATGTAACATTTAAATGGATAGTTCTTATTTTAGGTGTATAAAGTAATAATAAATAATTGTTCATGACTCATTATGACCCCTTAGAGCTTGTTAAAAGTGTCAGCAGCCTTCTTTTGGGGGATTGGTAGCTGGTGAGGGGGGCCCATGGGGGCAGGGCCCCTGATGTAGCAGCCCCAGTGGGCCCAGACCCTCCCAGTGTGACAATATTTTTTTAAATAGTGCTACTTGTGTACACTGCACTGTACAGTAGAACAATACAATAATAACATACAAAAGGCAATTTCCATACTTCTAAAAGAATGGATTATTGAGAAACATCCTTAAAGGGTTGATAAGGTCAGATGTAGATGCTATACAATGAAGTGAGGGGAAAAAAAGATTTATGTTATTGACGGAAGGTGTACTGATCCACTGATACATATATATGTGTGTGTGTGCGTACGTGTGTTTATATGTGTTTCAGTGAGGCATGCTTACATGCCGTGATGTTTATATTTTCTTAAATTAATTTATCATATATAAAGACCTCTATCCTGAACTCAGATCAGTTGTGTTTCCTTTTCTGTGGCTTCTATCTAAAACAAAACAATGCAATACATTTGTTCTCCTATTGTGAAATGAAGTAAAGTGATTAGGTGCATGCCCCTAACCACACTATTCCTCCTCCCTTCTATATCTCTCCCCCACCATCTCCCTCCCTCTATCTTTTTCCCTGTGTGTGCTGCACCAGTGCAATATTTTCCGCATGGCTGGAATCAGAGAGGAGAAGGTAATGAATCCTGCCAGCAATTTAAATGTACAATTTGTAACGCAAGCCATGAAGAAGAGGTGGGGGCTGAGAGAAAGATCTTGCTGTGTTTGTTTAATGTTAAAATACAACTGTCAGGGGCATCCTCTTCAGGCTGATAGAGAGAATTGTGAGAGAGAATATTAAAGGGACAGGTTCATTAAAATGTAGGTTTCCCTGATGTTAACTCTTTAAGCAACACAAAATGCAGATTTGACAGCAACCCCTTAAAAATCATATTGCCTGTGAAACAGATTCTTTGTTTATGCATGGCTCTTTTTACGGGGTTAAAATGCTGCCTATATCTGTACATTGAATGTACTACTAAACCTATAGATACATATTGTTTTACCTTGCATTCTTCATTCCTATCTGAGGAGTAATACTATGCTTCAACGTAAGTTCCAACCGTTTCTAAATGTCAAGGCAAACTGCAACAGTGTCGGAAGTGTGGGGCATGCAAATACACGATATGAAAGTGTCACTGTCACTATAAGGGGAAAGGCACACTTAGTAACTCCAGGCATTTTATAGGTCCATATGTGGGCAACAAAACACTCAGATTTGCTCCCTATTGATTTGGATAGGAACCCCCTGGCGACTAAAGCTTGGCAAAACAGGCTGCCTCGTTTCCAAGAGAAATCTGTCGGACACGTGAGTGCTAAAACCCCAGAATTGCTATATGTGCCATTGCCCAAAGCCATGACCCCTTGGAGTGTGGAGCATGTTCAGGGAAAAGGTGCAGGTCAAAGGATCAATCACTTTCTTTCCATGCAGTGAATATGAGTATATAATGCATTTCTACTGGTGGCTTGCTTCACAGCCCTCTTGGGTAGCCGCATATATAATAGGAAGCCAGAAAGCAAACAGTGGACGTGCAATAGTCAGTTTTTCCAAACATCAATCACCAGGAGGTTGTCGTTCAAATCAATGGGGAAGAAGTCTGAGTGTGTCATTGCCCACCTAGAGCTATTAACTGCCCAAGCACATGCTCCAACTCAGCAGGAGTCACAACACACAGCATAGCTTTGGGGCAGACAGGAACCTGTACTTTGACACCCCAAGGTCATGGTGGGCTTGGCAGAAAAATGATGCATAATTTGAAAAAATGAAGTGTAGGTTTACCTTTTTAATAGGCTCTGACACAATTCCTTCATATCATTGGAGCATAGCAGCATGAGGCTTCAGAGCAAAGGTCACAAAGATAAAAGGAAGCTCTATAACAACCACCTGCTCCAGGCATTCAACCCCTTTCAGCAATACTCTGCATACTGTGTTCCCATAGCAAATGAACCCCACTGAGTTACAGCATTTGGCACCCTGTTTTGCAGTTATGCTACATACATGAAAAACAGAAAAGAAAAGGTATGTCTGTGTTTATATTTTCATATGCCACTGAAATGATGCAACACATATACTGGTGGTGCCTAAATACAGTATTTGGACAGCAGACTTTTACCAGCCCCCCAGGGTTTTGTCTCTCCCTGATGCACATAACTGTGTGAATCTTCTGTGCTAATCACATATGGCAATGCAGTTAAAAGAGCAAGCTTATTTACACATACATTTCCCACCAGCCAGATAACACATTTACATTTCATGCATGTTTCACAAAATAAACGTCTTTCCTGCATCTTGAATTCTGATGAATCCACTGTGTCTATTATATTTCTTTTGTCATCAATTATTAGATTTCTGCAACACACTGGGAGTTCCTTACAAGGCTGATGAGATAGATATCGTCTTTAAAGCTGAGATGCTTCAAAGCAAATTCTCAAATTATTTTAAAAAACTGCTTTTATTTATCTTGAAACTATCGAGCTTCATTAGGAATGTATATTTCATAGAAGAACAAGTTAAAATATAATTGGTATTCATGCCAATTTCGGAATTAAAAGTTGCACTTTTAATTCCGAAATACATCAATTTGAGTTGTTTCTCATATTCTCAGTATCTGTGTGTCTAGACCACTGTAGGGCATTCTATTTTTAAACGGAATTTACCAAAGGGTGATTGTGAAAGTTTACAATTTGATAAATATGCCTTAAAAAATCCCATAGAAATGAATGGAGAGAGGCGGTATTTCACTCTAGCAGACTGTGGAGATCTCTGACTTCACTCTTTGATAAATATACCCTTTTTTTGGCTCTTGGGCCACTGCATTTCGCATCATTTACGAAACTGTTGCGAAAATCCGTTTCGGACGCGTGTTGGAAAAGTCACTGGCGTCAAAACCGTCGTGTGTCAATATTATTCGGGCGCCCATTGACTAAAATGCTGGCGCCAAAATTGACGCGATCGTCAGAATTAGGGTGTGTCAAAATTCGTGTTTTTGCAACTTTTTCGCTATTTCGTGAATTTTGCAGGCAAAGCGAAACAGGACAAATTCAACCATCACTAGTATATTATTAAATTGCAGTTAATTCCACAATCATGGAAGAAAAGGGGACTTAATGTGTCTTTTCTTCATTTTAGTTATGCACATATTTATGAAACCCACAGTGTTAAAGGAGAAATAAAGCTTAACTAAAGAATTAGGCAAAAAATTTTGTATATTGTGCTTTGAGCTTCTGCACCAGCCCAAGGCAACCACAGCCCTTTAGTAGGGCAGATATGTGCCTCCAAAGATGCCCCAGTAGCTCCCCATCTTCTTTTCTGCTGATTCACTCCACATGCTCTGTGCTGCTGTCACTTACTGAGTTTAGGGACCCACTCACAATATACAGTACACATGGAATAGCAATGTCACAATATAAGGCTGATTAGTAATTAATACAGATAATTACTACATGGCATCACAGAAACCAGTGCAATTAGCATCAGAATTTAATAATCAGCCCTGTAGCATCAGCTTATATTACAGACAAACTTCATTTTCTGCTTGATAATTTGTGATGACCCCTAAGCTTAGCTTCTCAACAGCTGCTCAGAGCCCACTGAGCATGTGAGTGTCACAGACACTTTCCAAGATGGTGACCCCCTGTGACAAGTTTGAAGTCCTGGATCATTGCTGCTATTGATATATTTAAACTTTAGGCTGGTGCAATAAGTTCAATATATAAAGTATGGCATTTTTAGCCATATTAATTTTTTTGGTTTACTTCTCATTTAAATCATGGTCACGTCATGATGAGGGAAGGGAAATCACTAATTTCCAAGCAAGTTTATACAATGTGATTGGTGCAAAATTTAAAAAACAAACCAACATGCTTGAACACTTCCCATTGACTTCTATGTTACCTCAACAGGCGTTTTGTGTTTCATAAAGGAGTTTTTCACCTTTAACTTAACTATTTTTTGTGATTTTCAAGTTACAGGTAAGGGATCTGTTATCCTCCAGAAATCCCTTATCCAGAAAGCTCCATAGACTTCAATTTATCCAAATAATCCATATTTTTAGAAATGTTATACTTTTTCATTGTAGTAATAAAACAGTAGCTTGTACTTGATACAAAAGACATGATTAATTATTTTTTAATTATTTATTTGCTTCCAATAATTATTAATTATTGGAAGCAAAACCAGCCGATTGGGTTTATTTAATGCTTATTTGATTTTCTAGTAGACTTAAGGTATGAAGATCCAAATTACATAAAGATCCATTATCCAGAATACCCTAAGTCCCAGCATTCTGGATAACAGGTCCTATACCTGTATTTAGCTTTTTATTCAATAACTTTCCGGTTTGCAATTTCCGCAATCTGATTGCTAGGGTCTGAATTACCCAAGCAACAATGCACTGATTTTAAGAGATTTTTAAGAGACTGGAATATGAATAGGAGAGATCCTGAATATAAAGATGAGTAAGAAAAAGTAGCGTTAACAATAAATTTGTATCCTTACAAAGTATTTGTCTTTTAGATGGGGTCTATGACCCCCATTTGAAAGCTGGGAAAGACCCAGAAGAGGAAGGCAAATTATTCCAAAAGTATAAAGAAAAAAATGAAGGCCAATAGAAAAGTCGCTTTGCATTACCCATTCTATAACATAATAGCAATACATAAAAATACATATAATAATAATAATAATAATAATAATAATAAAAGTTAATGTAAAGGTAAATTGTGACTTTCCATGATTTTGAAATCATGAATATAATGGGAACCACGTAGATGTGAGCACTCGCACCTGCACGTCTTTGAAGTCCACAGGAACAGCAGGAAGCAGTCAGGGCCAGTACTCCATCAAATAATAGCCTAAGGGGAAATTCTCTTCACTGATGTTAATGTTGTGATGAAACAAATATTTAAATTTAAAAAACAACTAAATGCATTCTAGTGTTGAAACCTTCAAAAGCAAAGTGTAATTTCATATGTTGCAATTCATGACTGGCTGTTTGGGCAAACCTGATTCAATGAAATTGTAAGCTCTACGGGGCAGGGACCGTCTTCCTACTGTGTCATTAACCACACAGCACTTAGGGTAGGGACACACTGGACGATTTGTCGCCAACGTTTTTAAAAAGCAAATCGCGGCGACATATCGCTCGTTTTGTCTCTGAACAAAAACAAATGAAAGACGCCAGCTCCTGTGCCCACAGCGCGTTTGTGAATCGCCTGTAGCTCCAAACGCACTGAGACCCTTTTCCGAGCGATTTATCAGAAATAGCATGTACTTAGAAAAGCACTGAAATCTCCTAGACACGCACACACATACAGATAAGTAGCAGCAATTGTATTCAAATTACAATGCGAACGCAATGACGCAAGAACGCAAGAATGTAAAGACGCCAGGTTACAGCGGGAAGCACAAACCGTTTCCAGTTTGGGTGGAGCACGTACCGCACAGAGTAATGGGATACAAATCGCTCTGTGCCAATAGTCGCTGTGAATCGTCTGTTCAAAAAAGACGATCGTCTTGTCGCCGCGATTTACTTTTTTAAAACGTTGGCGACAAATCGTCCAGTGTGTCTCTACCCTTAAGCTTTGTGTCCTTATATAAGTTCTGTTTATGTTTATCGAATTAAGGGTTAGTTCACACGAGGAGATTCGGGGAGATTTTGTCACCTAGCGACTAATCGCCTCGTCTTCTGACGCATCGCTGCGTGTGCTTTAGCGCAGGAGACTTTTCATTATAGCCTATGGGAAAACACGCTGAGGAAGTTCAGGGAGATTGTTGCTCAGAAGACGAGGCGATTAGTCGTCAGGCGACAAAATCTCCCAGAATCTCCTCGTGTGAATTAACTCTAATTGTGTGAATTGTTATCCCTGTGTGTACTTGTATATATTTTACTTTTATTCATTGTACGGTGCTGCAGCTCCTTTATAGCTCTTTACAAATAAATGTATGCATACATACAATGAAATAGGACCTACATGCCACTGAATCTGGCATAATGGGGAAAATATTGGCTAACTTCCAGACTACACTTAACCAAGTCAGCAGCTTACTGGTCCACTTGTGATGGGACTGCACAGGCCCCTTACCTTATGTCATACAAACGTTGCTTCAAGGGATAAACAATTAGGTCAGCTTGATTTCACCCACAATCTGAATGGCCAGTTTGCCAACATTGCCAGATAAAGCAAAACTTACCATGTATAGTAACAGCCAATTTAAGCAGAATTGCAACATTTTCATATATTTTACAAAATTCTCCTTCCCTGAAGCACTTCTAAGTGATTGGAACCTTATTGAAGGAAGGCTGTCCTTAACAGGTGAATAAAGCTTGGTTTAATCAATGCCTTGAAAATGTATTACTCACTTTCTACCAACTATAGTGTTTTGTGAACAGTATGGGGCTTATTTATAGTACTGTGTAATACAATTAACCCAGAAGAAACAGTGCAAAAAGCTGTGTAAAAAATATGGTGAATTTATCAAGGTGTGTGTTTTATTTTATTCTGTCCAAACGCCGCGGTGACATGATATTCCAACACTTCAGATCTTGTGTAATTAATTAAAACCAATGGGAAAAATAAATTATAAATTCCAGCTATCTGGGAAAAAAACTGTAAAAAAAGCCACTAAGTTTGTCCAGAGCAGTAACCAATAGCAACCAATCAACAGAATTAACTGGAATTAACTGGTCACCTGTTTAAAAACAAGCATCTTTTGATTACTATGGGTTAGTGCTCCTGGGCAAACTTAGGAGCACATTTACTAAGGGCTCTTACACATGAGCGTTTTTACCTGCGCTCCCCTGCGTTCCGTTTTTCGGCGTTCAGCCGCAGGGGAGCGCAGGAATAGACGCATTTAATTATTTCAAATGGGGCTGTACTCACACAGGCGCATGTAGGCGCCGAACATAGGAAAAATGCAGCATGTTGCGTCTCAACCTGCGTTCGGCGCCTACATGCGCCTGTGTGAGTACAGCCCCATTTGAAATAATTAAATGCGTCTATTCCTGCGCTCCCCTGCGGCTGATCGCCGAAAAACGGAACGCAGGGGAGCGCAGGTAAAAACGCTCAGTAAGGGTCGAATTTCGAAGTGGTAAAACTTCGAAATTCGACCATCTAACCATTTTTTTTTGAGTGAACTTAGCTGTTTTCGATCGAATTCAAATTGTTCAATCGATCGTTGACATCGTTCGAATTGATTTTTAAAAAAAAAAACTTTGACTTCTAAAAACTTTGCCAAATACTGGCTATAGGTTCTAGGAGGTCCCTATAGGCTAACATAGCAATTCAGCAGGTTTAAGGTGGCGAAGTGTTGAAGTCGAAGTTTTTTTAAAGAGACAGTACTTTGATTTTCGAATGGTCGAATATTCAAAGTTTTTTCAATTCAAATCGAATTTTGGCCTATTCGATGGTCGAAGTACCCAAAAATTACTTCAAAATTCGAAGTTTTTGAATTTGAAAATTCACTTCGAATTAACTTCGACCCTTAGTAAATGGGCCCCTTAGTGCCTTTTATTAAATAAGGGTTGTTTTTTTTTGGGAAAAAATTCTCTTTACCAATCATTTTCCCAGGTAGTGCATACATCTACTTACTCACAGGATTTGTTTGTCTATTTCTCCTGAAATATTTAAAGTCTAACATATTGTTTTTTTGTGAAAATGCAAGGATCAATTGGATTATCCACTTGTATTTCAAATTTTTCCTTAATTAACTAAAGAATGGATGCCTGTTCTAAGCACATATGTTGGAGGAGATACTTGTGACAGTATTTAGCAGTTGAATGTACAGTTGAATACAATTTTGTATATGAATTGAGATTGTTAAACAGCAACTAATATATTAATATATAAAACATAAGAAGTATCAGCCAGGTCATCAGTGGTCTCTAAGCCATGCACACAATTATGAACTTAGTTTTCATTCATTTACAGAAGAAGGTACATGTATATATCTGAACAATTATGAACAATTATGAATAAAATGTGCAGTATTATTCTGAATTTGAACATGGGGAGGCACATTTATCAAAGAATTTCAAAATCATGTGAGTTTTTTAAAACTCCCCTAAACTTGACCTTGATCAAAATTTATTATTAAAATCAAATTTTTCCAACTCGGACTAATTGAAACGACTCAAAAATGTGAATCGAATTCGAATGGAATTCAATCAAACTCGATTCTAGCTTTTTCTCCGAAAAAAACTTCAATGTCAGGAAGGCTGCAAACATCTCCAAATTGATCCCTGGACCTCTCCCATTGACTTATACAGCAATTCGGCAGGTTTTAGGTGGTGAATAGGTAAATAGTCGCATTTGAATTCTTAAAGGACCAGACTATGATAAATCTCAAAAATCAAATTAGAATTTTTTTAAAAACTCTAATCTCTTTTGACCATAAAAAAACATTTGAAAATTTGAATTTGAATTTTCAATGCGACTCTTATTTAAGAATGATGCAAGCCAATATTTGTACAGAATATCTATGAAAATACACAAAGCAAAGGGGGTATAGGAAGCGCAAAGCCCGCCAATAGTTCATATTTTCTGCATTCAGAGAACATAGATCAGCCTATCCAGATAATGATCCGGCTATGCTGCCAGGATATTCTGAGATAATGTAGTGTTGAGTCCAGAGAACTAGGCTGAAAACAGGTGTAAAGCTGGCAATATGCAGATCTGGGGCTGATTTGACCACCCAAGTATTGGGCCAAATCAAGTTGATCCCAAAGAATCAAACAGAGGAGTCTATTCAGACCCTCTGAAACTACATTAATGTATCAATGCCCTCCTGATCCGATGGGAATTTCAAACCTGCCTGATCATTGTGTAAGATACCTTAAATGACTGTTGTAACTAAGTATACAGTAGCTGTGAATTATAGTTAACATCAGAAATCAGCACTGCCCTTTTATCTGCAGAGCTGTAGTTCAGCCATAACTGGACATTCAAAGGGAATTTCAACAGACTTTAAGTTTATACTGTCTGTACAACACCATAAATCCTGAAAAGATGGGCTTTTAATTTGTTGGGGAGCATTCTCTCTTTTTGGAGTAAAATATTAATTTCATAATGGTGGCATTCAAAAAAGGCATGGTTCAAGTTCAGTTCCAATATCCTTCTTGTTTTGTATTATCCCTTCAGGTTCAGGATGCCAGTTCTTTTTGTGGCTGCACAGTTAGCAGCTAAATCCTACCCTGCAGGCAGCCTCAGTAGTGGCAGGGAAGGGGTTACCAGGAGGCAGAGCCGCTAGTGTTATCAGCAGCTTGCAGATCCCCATTACCAACTCAAGGGTGACTACAGATGTATTTCCCACATTACCAGTCAAAATAAATAATGTGTGACATAAAGCCAATCTTACCAGGGCTGGCCTGTGATAAGATGATTGGATCCGGAAAGAAGCTATAGCTTGGGGGCTGTATAAACTATGGAGTTATAGGTGCGAATTACATTATATATATATATATATATATAGTATATAAGGTGTAGGTAAAGTATAGATATACAGTCTGCAAATGTTGGAAAATTATACACATACTTTTATTTATTTATTTATTAAATATTTAAGCTCTACTGCAAGTAAGCAGGATTGTTAAGCTCCAAGCTCGATTCAGAATTACACAAGCTATAAATATAAATCCCATATTGGAGCCATTCCTGAGCATTTCCAAAGCTGAATCTGCAAAGTAATGACTTACAATTTACAGGACAATATTTACATTTTTCATAGAGGTTACTAAGCTGATATTCTACAAGTTATATGCTTAGAAAGAGCCATCACAAGCTTCCAGTCCATATCGTCTGGTACGGAGAGAAATACACTAGCACCGTAGTTACAAATCTTGATAGAATGTAAGATATTGTGATGAATGCGCTGTTTGCCTCTAAGCAGGGAGATTGCATTTTTCTTTGAACTGGAAAATGTCAAAGCTGCTGTTTCAGAGGCAGGAGGAAGCGCAGAAAACAATGGATGAAAATGACTTCCCCAAGCCTGTTAAAAAGAAGCATATGTAATACATGATATTATATGTTCTGTTGTGTTAGGGGGATTTTACACTGAATAATATATTTCTGAGGCTTGTCTTGTGCATCTTACTATGGTTAAAGCACCACAGAGTTCATATAGTAGGTCCAAACCCCTTTTCTAGCAGACAGGTTAAAATTGGAGCACTTATACTTATAGGGAATCGCAAAGCTTTTTTACACTATAAATTAATTCAGATGGAAGAACTATAATGCAACTTTGGTAAGTCAAGGTGAACAATATTACATAGCACAAATAGAATACAAGATTATCAATAGGCAAAATATCCAGCCTGGCCAACGCCATTTATATTCCAAATGTTAATGTGCATGAACCCTAATAGAATCTAAGCAGCAAATACAATATTTGCCACTTTTTATTTTGATGTAATTCTAAGCAACTTTACAATGCACTATACATTTAAAAAGTGAATGTTTTTAAAGTTTTGTACATGATGTACTGTAATTGCGAGTGGAAGCCGTATCTGTTTATTGCTTTCTGCTCCCTGGTCCTGAGTCTCAAAACAATGTAGCATAAATCATTTCTCCTCTGTTAATCAGCAGGCTGCTGCTACATTGTTTCAGGAGTCAGAAAAAGAAGAGCATATAATGTAAACAGACAGACGCTGTAATATATTGTAAAGTTGCTGAGCATTACTTCTTTCACTATGCAAAATATTTTTCTTTCGAGAAGGGCCTCAAAAATTAAGGCATGCAGGGGTAGAGTAGGGTTGGGGACAGGGGCTTGTGGGTGCACGTCAGGCCCATCCGAAGATTTTTTGCTGGGGCGGCCTGGTGTTATGAAGGTACACCAATGAATTGTATAAAGAATATTTGCCTATATCTCTCCATTTAGTTACCACTAGTAGAAGCTAAACAGGACCATGATTTTTTTTTAGACATGGTTTAATCATATAGTTTGCATAGTCGCACAGAAACAGATACTTGTTTGTTTAAATGTGAATTTTGGGCGAGATTTACAAAAAAGCGAAGTGACTAACGCTGGTGACGATTAGCCAGCGTTACCGTTTTTAGGCACTTTGCCGATTTACTAACGGGCACAGGTGTAACTTCACTAGCAAAAGAGACAGACACTAGCGCTCATTCGCACTCTATCTCCAGGCAAATTTTCGCTCTGGCAAATGGACATTACTCCGCAAATTCACTAAGATGCGGATTTTACTGAACGTTACATCTTTTCACTCAGACCAGGTGAAGTGCAATGGAGTACATAGATTTTCACATACGTATAGAACCGGATCCGCACACACTCAAGTTAATGCAGTCGGGGAGTATCCCCTTTTATTTAGTCAACAAACATTCAGCATTTTGGGGGACACCCTCCCTTCATCAGGGGTTGATGAAGGGAGGGTGTTCCCCCCCCCGAAACGTTGAATGTTTGGTGGCTAAATAAAAGGGGATACTCCCCGACTGCATTAACTTGAGTGTGTACGAATCCGTTTCTATACATATGTATTGCTAGGGGACCTGGCTGGGTCAAAGGAAGAACGCACCACCATTGCAGGACTGGTGAACTACAGGCAGGAAAAATTACATTCTCAGTGGCGTAACTAGATATTACTGGGCCCAACAGCAGATTATTTTTCAGGCCCCCAGGTTGACCAGATTTACCAATGTTTATTTAAATTGTATATGAATTAGGACCCCTATGCCTCCTGGGCCCCGCTGCAGCCGCAGGGTCCGCTTCCTCTATAGTTACACCCCTGTACATTCTTCTGTTACTTAAATCATATTTTTTAGTGGGAAAAGTCCAAAAAAACGCTGGCGTTTTTTTTTTTCAGAGTGATATATCTGCAAAAGTCCTGCAAAAGTCCTTAAAATTTATTTTTGGGTAACCAGGTTCCCCCATACATTTTCTAACATATGGAACATAAACTATACAGTGGGCTCATGTGTAGGGCATTATTACAACTCTATTTTCTTTATTAAGGTTCCCTGGACTTGTGTAATGTAATGTATTTGCTGCAACATATAAGTCCATTCAACTTGAAACTTCCCAGCGTATGCAAATTAGCCTGAGCGAAGACCTCTTATGAAGTTGCGTTATGATTTGCTCGCATTGCCGAAGTAACGCTAGAGAAAATTCGCCAGCATTTGCCGCTCTGACACAAATTCACATTTTGGTAAATTAGCGGTGTCTGAGCGAATTTTCACTGGGCGAAGTATTGCGATGGCTGCAGAAAGTTTACTTTGAACGTCAGCCTACAATTTACTGTCACACAGAAACATGATAGAACAAGTTTTTAAGTGACAATCACTGACCAGCATTTGCACCCCTACTTGTAGTGCTAGAAATAAATAGGGCGCAATTTCCCCTGAATTCCAAGTTGGCAACAATACACTGGTAATCAAACCACTTGACAAATCTTTAGAGGGTCTGCTTCAAACTGCACTATTACCTCTGAAGTTTTAATTGTGGCACAGGGATATTATTCATCTCATTTGGAGAGCAGCTCTGCTGGTATCATGTAGGTTGTCCTGTGACTAAAATTGCCAAAATATACACTTGGGGGCACATTTACTTAGCTCGAGTGAAGGAATAGAAGAAAAAAAACTTTGAATTTCGAACGTTTTTTTTGGCTACTTTGACCATCGAATTGACTACTTCGACCATAACTTCAACTTCGAAATGGAACGATTCAAACTAAAAATTGTTTGTCTATTCAACCATTCGATAGTCGAAGTACTGTCTCTTTAAAAAAAACTTCGACCCCCTACTTCGCCAACTAAAACCTACCGAGCATCAATGTTAGCCTATGGGGAAGGTACCCATTGGCTTTCTAACAATTTTCTGATCGAAGGAAAATCATTCGATACGAAGGATTTAATTTTTCCTTTGATAGATCGATCTAAGTATTTGCGGTAAATCCTTCGACTTCGATATTCGAAGTCGAAGGATTTTACTTCGACGGTCGAATATCGAGGGTTAATTAACCCTCGATATTCGACCATTAGTAAATGTGCCCCTTAATAAGGGAAGCTTAATAAAAATGCAGAATGTAAGGTTGTGATACCACTGATACATTATTTATCCATAACAACCCAACTGATTTATTTTGTAGTTGTGAACAAAACATCATGCTTACTAAGTAATCTTTTTTTAAGATATACCCACTTTTTTATAGATGTGTAAGGGGATATATCTCTGTACAGTGCTGTGGCATGTGTTTGTGCTATATAAATAATTCATATAATTTTGTTTCAAATATAATTCTCAACAGTTTTAGGACTGTAGCAGAAAATGAGGGTTGATTTTGGCCCTTATTTAAGTATTAACACTAAACAACCTGTTTGTTGCAGAATATCATAATTATAAGCAGAATTTTATTTTTCTTACTTTTAAATTAATCTTACAATATTGCGTACAACATTCCTGATGTTGCAGCAGTTGTGTCAGAAAAAAACACGGACTGCTTCTCAGGTGAAAATCACTTATCTAAAAGAAGGTAGATGCAGGTTTGCTTATGTCACCTGATGGGTTTACCTTGATGTGGTATGGTGGCTTAATCATTTTATGATCATAAATTTGTAACTAAAAACCCCTGTTTTTGTAAATATATACAATTGCATACAAACCGAATTACTTATGAGACAGCGGACCAGGGAATGTGCATTGATTAACTGGCCAAATCCATAATTTCTATTGTATTTAAACACATTTTACTAAGCCTTGGAGTGCACCCACAACCCCACTCTTTTGTATTTATGTCTCCTGAGGTAGCAGACCAATTGCCACCCAAATTCACACATCATCTGTCCCAGAGGACTGGGAAAGTTGATTAGAATTATTATCTCTTTAATACAGTTGGTCAATTAGCCAATAACCTAAATGCTGATTGGTTGCTATGTTTTACTGCTCTGGAGTTAAATGTTGATATTTTTGTGAATTTCTAAGGGCTTGTACTCGCCTGTATTTTTTTTCCTGCACTCCCCTGCGTTCTGGTCTAGGACAAGGAAAGTTAAACTAAAGAAGTAGCTAGAAATGTTGTACATTATGTTTTGAGCTTCTGTACCAGCCCCAGGCAACCACAGCCCTTTAGCAGTAAAGATCTGTGTCTCCACAGATGCACTAGTAGCTCCCCGTCTTCTTTTCTGCTGATTCACTGCACATGCTCCATGGTGCTGTCAGTTACTGAGCTTATTACTGAGCAGAATATACAGTACACATAGAATATAAATGTCACAGTATAAGGCTGATTAGTAATCAATATGGATAATTACTACATGGCAGCACAGAAACCAGTGTAATTAGTATCAGAATTTAATAATGAGCCCTGTAGCATCAGCTAATATTGCAGGCCAACCTCACTTTCTGCTAGATAATTTGTGATGACCCCTAAGCTTAGCTTCTTAACAGCTTCTCAGAGCCCAGTGAGCATGTGAGTGTCACAGACACTTTGAAAGATGGTGACCCCCCTGTGACAAGTCTGAAGTCCTGGATCATTGCTGCTATTGAGATGTTGAAACTTCAGGCTGGTGCAATAAGTGCAGTATACTGTATAAAACATGGCATTTTTAGCCCTATTCATTTTTAGGGTTTAGTTCTCCTTTAAAGGTGTTCAACCGAAGGGGAGCAAAGGTACAGACACAGGCATCTCTTCTTTAATGGGCCATCCATACAATGTCACATGTAAGCTCTAAACACAGGTGGAACGCAGCATGTTGCTCGCAGCATACGCTTTAAATGTATTTTAAAAACGCCCATATATGGATACCTACTTTAAACACCATTCCTAATAATTATGCCATGGTCTCTTATTACTTTTACTTTTAGCATATCAGCATGGCGGATAAATCACAAGGAAACACAGGAAACCAAGTTTTCACATATACATAGTCCCAATGCCTGTCTCCAGAAATGCCTTATTTTTTCCAAAATAAAAACTTCCACAGTCCCCTATGAAAATCACCTGACAACACAAACAGCGGTGTCTCTCAAGCTGGTGTTAGCACATTCAAGTTATGGGAGACAATAGGGCAAGATTGTGGTATTTTGGCCTAGTGAGTTTATATGACTTAAAATATTCAGCAGACAAAATGCCCTAGAGCACATTTAGATAGGCAACCAATGGTATGTACTACACATGCCCAGTATTGCTTCATTTGGCTGTTGTTGTGCTACTATATGCTTAGGAACTGTCACCTTAGAATTAACTTATTGTCTGAATTTGACAATAATATTCTGAGACAAGCTGCACTTGATTCTTTGTGAGTTGTTTTTAGTTTTTTAACTTTGTATACTTTTATACTGCAGCTCTCCAGTTTGAAAATCAATGTAGAGGAACAGAGCACCAAAGAGCCAGAATAATATGTTAAAAAATTTTTTATAAATCCATTAAAAATTACAGCAGCATCTCTCCTGTGGGGCTGCCCGCTTAACGCGTTTCGTGACTCACTACCACTTCATCATTTTGTTGCTAGACAGCTCTCCAGTTTGGAAATTCTATGGATATCTGGTCATTAGGATCCCACTCACCCAAGCAGCCAGGCATAGGGGCAAATTCACTAATCGGTGAAAAGTCGCCAGAGACAGTTTCGTACCCATCACTACACTTCGCCAGGCGAAAATTTGCTCATACAACGCTAATTCACTAAAATGCAGAGTTTCATTGTGGGCGCCGAACGCTGGCGATACTTCGGCAATGCAACAATTCAAAGCAAAGGTGTGCTAGCATTCATTTCTGCCTAGCGCAAATTCGCTAGAGGCCTTGCGCTCAGGTTAATTTGCATACGGCGGGAAATTTAAAGTTGATTAAAGTTATGTTATATGTTGCAGCAAATAAGTTACATTTCCACTGTTAATTACACATGCCCAGGGAACCAGCGCTGCTTCTAATTAATGCTCCACCTGAGGCGCAATTGCGCTATCTCGCAATAAAAAAGCCGAATTTCCGGTTTAAAAAACAGAAATTCGGCTCTTAAAGGTACCAGGAGCAACTTTTTACCGCCCCTGGATACCTCTCCGGCATTGCCGCCTGAGGCGAGTTTCTCAACTCACCTCACTGGCGGCGCGCCCTGCAGGGAACCTTAATAAAGACATTCGAGTTAATATAATGCCCTTCACATGAGTTACCCTACACATAACATAATGCCCTACACTGTATAGTTAATGTTCCATATGTTAGAAAATGTATGGGGGAAACCTATTACCCAAAAAAGAAAAGGCAATCTGGCGAAAGAGGTAATGTTCAGTAAAATCCTCATTTTAGTGAATTTGCTGAGTAACGTCCATTCGCCAGAGCGAAAATATGCCAGGAGATAGACGCTTGCGCTCATTCGCACTCTGTCTCTTTTGCAAGTGAATTGGCACCTGTGCCCATTAGTAAATCGGCGATGTTGCTGCGGGCGGTAACGCTGGAGAATTTTCGCCAGCATTTGCCACTTCATCCTTTAGTAAATCTGCCTCATAGTTGGAAAGTCAGAATGGAAGATGAATAGGGCATACACAGAAAAAGAAGTCATAAAAAGTAACAATAGAAATTTTACACTGCATCTGCTTGTTTTTGTCAGCAACCCCCACAACCACATAAAATTTTTAAATTCAAGATGGAAAAAGGAAGAATAGAAAAGCAAATAAACTAATACACAAAGGTCATTTGAAAAGTTGCTAAGATTAAGACAATTTATAAAATGCTAATTTAAAGGTATGCTTATCAAACGTTCAGTTTATCGACAGCATGGTGAATACAGTTTGCAAAAAACAACATTGTTATAAGTATGTGCATAATTTGAAGTCACTCTTCAATTGTTCTTCACTATTTCTTTTTTATAGTTTTTCAATGATTTGCCTTCTTCTCCTGACTCTTTCCAGCTTTCAAATGAGGGTCACTGACCCCATCTAAAAAACAAATGCTCTGTAAGGCTACAAATGTATTGCTTTTTATTACTTATATTTCTATTCAAACCTCTCCTATTCATATTCCAGTCTCTTATTCAAACGTGTGCATGGTTGCTAGGGTAATTTGGACCCTAGCAATGAGATGGCTGAAATTGAAAACTGGAGAGCTGCTCAATAAAATGATAAATAATTCAAAAACCACAAATATTAAAAAATGAACACCAATTGGAAATTGTCTCAGAATATCACAGTGTATATCATACTTAAAGTTAACTCAGAGGTGAACCCCTTTAAATGAAATAAATCTGATTTTGTTTTAGATGTATATACACCCTCTTTTTGGTGCATAATAAAACATGAAGGATGGAAGTCAATTGATATCTTATTTCAAGTGGGCTCTCTTTACCTGCTAATATAACAAGGTCCAATGGGCCCAAACATTCTCTTACTGTATAACATCAGACAGATCAGATTATCTATCTGATCTGTCTGGTGTTATACAGTAAGAGAATGACAGAAATAATTGGCTTGGTTTCAAATAATGCATTAATTACACAACTGCTCACTTTGAGCCTGTATCAGTTGACTTGCTTTAGTTCTGTGCAGATATCTTCCAGAAATGTAAGGGTTACTGACAGGATTGGTTTGGACTTTGCTTTACAAAGAAACAGGAGGGGGGTCTGGAATTTTGTTTTCACTAATCCAGATTTTGTATGTGAATAGGACAGTAGGAGGGAATTCCCTGTAGGACTACCTAACCACCCCAAACACCAAGGTAAATAAACTTAGCATTAAGCAAACAATTAATACACTGCCCTTTCATAGAACTTCATTATGATGCCTTTTTCTCCACCCAGATCACTTCTCTATAACTGAGTGTGCCCAAGATACACCTTGCTCGTTAGCACTGCAGGGGTTAAACGGGGTTGCCTGTTTCTCAGTGCAGAGACTACACTTTCTCATCCAAAGTGTCACAAATGACTTATTAACGCATTGTATGATGCTGGGGGTTATTTTAGCATAATTATGCTTTGTTTACATTTGAAAGGGGAGGTCAGGATATTGCTAAAATGACTAATTTCTGATCTATTAACTTAATATGGTACTGCTGCCAGACAAACAGACTGGCAACCATTATACAAAATGAGAAAGGACTGGAGAGCCTTCCAGTATGAATAAATGTAGTTTTTATTGAACCAATACATGTTTCATACCAAACAGGTCCTTCCTCTAGTGTGCTTGCACCAAAGGAAGGACCTGTTTTGGTCCGAAACGTAGTGATTCAATAAAAACTACATTTATTCATACTGTAAGGCTCTCCAGTCCTTTTTCATATTGTTGATGTGTGGAGATGGCTACTCTACTAAACTGTTAAAGAGCCTGAACATAAGACTTTGGAGGATCTACTAAGGAAATAATGAATTGAATGGCACATATTATAAAAGAAGATGTATACACAGTATAATAAAAGGAATATAATGTAGCTGCCCTCCAGCTGTCTGCGTGGAATGCTGACACAACCGAGATCACACGAGCAAGTGAGAAGAACACATGGCTGGCAAGATCTTTAAGTAAATGAAATATAAAAGAGGTTTCTATGAAGTGCACAAATAATCAGATGTGGCTAAACACATACCAATGCACGGCTAGATATGCCCTGGGCAGATAAATAGGGTTATGAACTGCTAATTTTACTGCTCTGCATGACAAAGCTGAATAAAGATTGGGAAAGAAAAGGTAAGAGCAGGGCTTCTGTAGAAATGCACAGAGCACCCCTGGGTGAGGATGCCTTGCATTGCTTTAGGGGAACTCCCATTTCGGGCTGGTAGAGATCACCTGCACTTGATGGAAAGGCAGATGTGTGTTTCCACAACAGACGCTAAAGAGATGCTAAACTGAACGCTTTTGTCCTTTTAACGAGCTGCAAGTTGTCACGGTTGCATATGCACTCCTCCTCCTCTTATTTAATGCTGCTAAAATAAAGCCTAAATATTATTTCAATGCCATCGGATCCCCAAGAAGAAATACCCTCTACTTTGTAACCAGAATGAACTCTTAGCAGCATCTCTCCTCCAAGCTACCCCCGTGCCAGGGACCATTCTCCAGCGTCCAGCCAATATAGATATGCTATAAATTACCCGGTAACCATGGCTACTCCGCGCTGATTGGCAGATTGCTTGGCGACGTTGCTGGGGACGTCACGAAATCTGAATAAGGATGCGCGAATTGCCAAGCTTGGCACTCAGAGCCGATTATGGGGCACAGAGGTGGAACGGGAGAAAGTGACATCTAGGATTGTGGAGTAGGACACCCTCCCTAGCAGATTGGTTTGGGGATCACTGCCGGAACGTTGGAGCATGTGGGAATAAATGACAATATTGGCCACCTGTCATCTGAGCTATCCACAGAGTCAGTATTGGTGAAAACAGGCGCCCCCCTAGGACTGTGCCAGGGACACTTGCGTACAAGGCCCGCTGGGACTGAACTTATATTTGGGTCTTTGGTTGGGGAGTCTATGAGGATTTCACTGGAGTTGGCTTCTGCTGCAGCTGTTTCTTCCAACCATGATGGCCCATTGCGCTGGGTGTGAGAGGCCCATCCTGGACCGATTTCTTCTTAATGTCCTGGACAGAGCCTGGCATGTCAAATGTGTGCAGTGCTGTGAGTGCAAGTGCAACCTGACCGAAAAGTGCTTCTCCAGGGAGGGCAAGCTCTACTGCAAAACTGACTTCTTCAGGTAAGTACTTGCCATGGACTGGTGCCCATCCTTCAGTGGGAATTAAACGGCTGCTTAGGCTGCCTGTTTATTTTATACATTGCGCATACCCAGCAATTGCAACTGGTTGGGCATGGCATCTGAGTGGCAGCACATTACCCTATTATACCCCATATCATACCCCATATTATACCCCATATCATACCCCATGGTTCAATCAGTGGCCAGTCCTGAACGCCCTCTAAGCCACATTCGTGCCAAGGAGTATTTGGATACACGCTGCAAATTTACTCTAGATGTGGAACTTGGATAAATACATTTCTATCACAAAAATATACGCATATGCGTATTATTTCAGTATAAACAATCGTTCTGGGTTGCAATAACAGAACAGAATAGATGTAACCGCTGTTAGAAATATTAGTATAGGGGGATTATTAAGATAGTAACAATTATAGAATTAAGTATCGGGGCGCCTACCAGGGGTTAGGCTAGTATCCCCGATAGGGAAATAACGAGGATATTCGACCTTAGGTGCCTGTTTGATATGAGCAGCTGCTAAAAATACCTTATGTTTTATTGAGGCCTCTGGTCCCAGTGTTTCTATACGGAAATGTATTGAAACCAACCTGGTAATTAATTCAAACACAGAATTGGAACACCATCAAAGATTGGAAAACAAGAAGGTTTTAAATGAATTATCAAAACAATCAGACACCATTCTCTACTTTGGGTAGTGTGTAGACAAGCAGCAAATTTGAGCAGTGACCCCCAGCAGACAATACAGTTCAGATTCACCAAAAGGTGGTCACAAAAAACACTTCACTATCGGAAAGAAGATAATATGTATAACTGACATAAAAGCTAGCATCCACTGAACATGTTTGCTGTTCATATCGCTTGGGGTGGAATTATCCCCAAACGATATTATCACCCTAATTACTAAGCTTAAAAAAAAAAGCGCCTCAATCAATATTAACACCTTATATTAAGATCATGGGGACAAAGTATCTAAAAGTGTGTGTTATGTATGTGGGCAAACGTAAAATGAGCGTTATAAAAAAAATAATAATTCAGTGTCCTAATTTTAGGCACCCACAATGCTTTGTTTCACCCACAATGCATTGCAGGTACCTGTTCTTTTATTCCCAGGGTAATAGCACTAAGAATACTAAAAAAAAAAATCCGCTCATAAAAATTGCATCAGAAACCTTAATGATTCAGTCGATATGAAGGGTAAAATTACAGCTTAAAAACGGGAAAATATTGACCTTGAATGAATAGAGGCCCATATATATATATTTTAGCGCAAGTGTTTCAGCTCATGCCTTATGTGTGCATGTTTCTGAGCAATGTAGTCTATAGATGATGTGAAGGTGCTTCATATTCAGATCCTAATTTATTTCGCTGCAGCTCAGATACAGAACACCACCAGGCTTGACCAATACCTGTTTTTACCTTGAACAAATATAAGACTTCTATGTTTTCTCTTTTGTCCATTCATATATATATATATATATATATATACACATACATGTGCTTAAATTCAGAAAAGCCTTATTCTCAGTGCACATCAATGCCATTTATACATAAAACTGAAGAGTCCCCACTCCCCAGGCATAGAACAATGGGGTATCCATATTAAAATAGAGCGACAATGTTCCATTTGTCAGAGCCCCTGATTGCAGAGGAGTTACCAGCAAAGACAGGCACTGGGGCATTGCTTTCCACCAAGCAGCTGGCTTTTGTCATGTTAAATCCGAAATTCTACTTGCTTACATATGTAATGGTTCCAAATCCCTACATGTAAATAAAAAAAAGTCTAAAACCCCCTTTTTTATGCAAAGGAAAGCGAATTATATTTGTTTTTGGCTGATGGGCTCAATGAATGTTTTTGTTTTTTTGCAGAGATAAGGTTAATCATGCGATCTCCTTTAAATATGTCTTTAATGTAACTTTCCGGTCCACGAATAGCCCCTCCCAACTAATGTGCAAACTCTTTAGGGGCATTTAATGATTTTTGATAAGGTGCAGGTGAGCTAATTATTTCCTTGGATAAGGCTGGCATGACTTATGACCTCTAATACAGTCACTAAATCAAAGTCACTGGATGCACAATGAAAGGTCTGGCCATATAAAAACCCTGCCCAAACCGAGAAAACAAATAGGAACATTTTCCATTGTATTTATTCTCTGTGTTCTCTAAAATAATTCCCCGCCCCAAAACATATATGAATTATGTATATTTTCCCTCACACTGTGTTTAGGTGTAACCTTTTTTTTTATTTTTTCTTATAAAAACAAACACCACCTTTACAGTCACATAGAACTGATTTTTCTTCACTAGTCGTAAAACTGAAGAGAATTATTTGACATTGTGTTTGCTTGTACCAATGTGTAAAGGCGTATACTCCACTGTAAGTAGCATTCTGCTGTTTAAATAAATTATAAACCAATATCGCCGTTTTGGTTCCATTTTAATTTCCTGATTCCCCTAAATAGGAAAGTTTTTTTTTCCCATACAAAAATTCTTCGAGCGTTAGATTTATCCAAGCAGGATATATGGTTTGTGGATCCCAGGCAATGATTTGTGCACCAATAAATTGTGCCCAGCACATATCGTGAGACATTTCAGCTGGTCCTACAGCTTCGCTTTGCAGAATTGCTAAACAGAATTCACAAGGAACATTAATCTGCTGTTTTCTTCAAATGAAGCTTTTGATTTCATAGATTTTTTTTTTTTATCAAATCACCAATATGTCAAAAAAAGCCCCATGCACCTTTTATGCTTACAGCTTGAACTACAGGAATAATTCCGACTGAACAAAAATTGTAAAAAAAAATATTTAGAAAAATAAACAACACTTTCCAATTGTACAGTGCCCGAACAATTGCGTGCGATCATTTTATTGGCGTCTCTAGGTTTTAGAATGATTCGTTTTCTTTAGTGGAATTGTTTAAAAGTCATAGATACAATTCAGACATGGCAAACTATGTAGTTATAGAACTGAAATAAAATATCCATCGGAATGTTAAGGATAATAATGCTCATTTTTACATTTGTAAAAAAAATATATACATTTTTATTGTAGATGTTACATTGTTGCTACTGCGTAAAAATCTGTTAAGCGGCTTGTCCACTGTAGTTGACTTGCAGGCACTCTATGCAATTACTGATAGCTTTTAGAACTTAACATTTGTGTTACCTTGTAAGGTTTGGGATTTTTATTTTCAGAGGCACACACAACTGATACTGTTTCTATGAGAAACAAAAGGAAGGCAATTGTGTTGGCTAAGGGTGTCTTTGCAATTACAGTCCCAATTGAGGCACCACCGAGAGTACACTTATTTTCTAAGCACTGAAGCATGTTAGAGGTTGTGTTACCCTTCATAAATCTTATGTCAGTGTGGGGTGCGTCAGGTAATTAACGAGTACTGCTAAATACATTGATTATTCTGTGAGCGGGGACATTCTATACACCGCATACTAACCCTGTAATACATTTATTCTATAACGCTTGCTCGTGTTGTGTAGCGTTTTGCATGATCCAACTATCTATGCAAATACCCCTATGTTTGCCTTAAATAAAGGCCCAGTGTCCACTTTCTTTCATTGATTATATATGTCTTTATTTCTTTTTTACGCAGGAGATTTGGCACCAAATGTGCAGGATGCTCCCTTGGGATCTCTCCAAGTGACTTGGTCAGGAAAGCGAGGAATAAGGTGTTTCACCTGAACTGTTTCACCTGCATGGTGTGCAATAAGCAGCTCTCAACAGGCGAGGAACTCTACATCATAGATGAAAACAAATTTGTCTGCAAAGAGGATTATATCAGTGCCAGCAGTCTGAAGGAAAGCAGCCTCAACTCAGGTGAGTGTAGGAGGGCAACTCTCAGCAGCAGCAGTATAAAATGGCTTTATGACAGGTGTGGGGTAACCAATGCTTCCAGTCTCAAGATCTCTGGATATTTATTTATTAATTTACTAATTTATGTATTTATTTATTTATTTTAACATTCACCTTCGTTTTCATACCTTTGATCTCATAATGAATAAAGCCAATCGAGCCCCTGCGTGATGCTCTTCTTTCCCTAATATTGGCCTGTAAATCGCAGACCTCACGAGGAAACTTCGGGCGACTTTGGAAAACGAATCGCCGCGTGTGATTAGCGACGGCGATTTTTCATTTTAGCCAGCGCAGAGCAAGGGAAGGCATTCCGGGCGATTAGTCGCCAGGCGACTAAATCTCCCCAAATCGCCCAGGAATAGTTGCCAGACACACCTGCCAGACACACCTGCTTTTGTTGATCAACCAGTCGAAGTGCACTGTCTCCCCTGAAGGCACCCCACCCCGGTTTTTAGGCAACTACAGCTTCCTCACTGAGAGACTGATATCGACTGACCGATCATTAAAAAGCAGAACATGGTTCTGTGGATTAATATTTTTGTTGCATGAACTTGCATCCCATGGCTCACTTTAAAACAATATTTATAAACGGTGTATATGGCTAAAGTCTATCCGTGTGAGTAAAAGACACAAAATGAGACCAACCCTGTACATAACCAAATACATTCTCTTCAGCCGTAATTCACTGTTCTTTGATTCCCACTTAGTGACACTATTGTTAGGGTTGTAACGGGACTGCCTCACTGGTGAACCTGATAAAGAAGGAAACGATTTGAAGCACTCATGCTTAATTTTTTAGTTATTTTAACTATCCCATATTCTCAACATTCACTATGAACATAGCTTTCACGCAAATACAGAGGGCTTTCCTAAATTGTTTTCGGAATATAGGTAGCAGTTCTGCAGCTTTTCTTCGCAAAAGCAGTGCATGATGGTAGTTGTAGTTTTAACGACAGCTCGTGAAGTACTAGCGTTGTGGACTCTCACGCGGAGTTGTGTTTACAGTGCGCGTGTGGTTCATTTTGTGACTCCACAACGATGTACAGAAATAGAAGGCGCATTATGTTGTAAGGCATGGGAAAACACAGTGTAATAATAACGTATACCAACATTTTCTTTTATCGGATGCTTTCAATAAAAGGTTACTGTTAGGTGCTTCATTGCGTTAAGAATTGGCAATGACGCTCTCACAACATTACAACTGCGTTTGATGTGTACACGTTGAGCGCTTCCCCGAAAGAGAACCTATAGCACGTGACCCATCGTCCTCAGAAGGCGGGAATTAGTGGAGGGAACGTATGTGCGTCTTGTTTACTGAGTTAGACGCCTATTTTGCACAGCATTGCTGTATATTGGCCAAATAATGTGTCATACCTCCCAACATTTTGGAAATAAAAAGAGGGACAAAAAAGTTGCAGCGTGACCACGCCCCTAATTGGCATGTTCATTTTAAAAAAATTTGCAGGTTAGAAAAGTTTGAACATATTTATGTGGTTTTTTTTCAGTTATATTGTTTCAATTACTTTTTTGCTTATCTAGATTGCTTATCTAGATACATTTGAATTGTTACAAATGTATCTAATCTTCTATTGTGGCTGTTCTGGGCTCTCTGCCAAAAGCCAATTAAGTTAGAAACTTTGTTTCTTTTTCTGGCTGTTCACTGCAGAGAAAAACTGGACTTTCCAGTACAAATGAGGGACTGCAGGTTGAGCTGTCAAAAGAGGGACTGTCCCTCTAAAAACGGGACAGTTGGGAGGTATGTGTGGTGAACGTGACACACACACACACACACGCACACACACACTGAATAATGTACTCCCATTGTAAAATATAAGGATAATATGTCACCGAGGAGTACCATGACCATTCGGCCTCGTGCTTTTATACAGGTCATGAAACTCCGAGGTGACTTCTAAAAATCCTCATATTTTCCAACAAGGGGTACTTTATTTATTATAATACACAAATGTTAGTAAATCATTTGACAAAAATGACATCACTATTCACCGTTTATAACTGATGACATCACTAGTCACCTTTATAAGGAAATAATTTACAAGATATTCATGGCTTTTGTGTATTAAAAGCATATTATAAGTCACAAGGAGTTTCATGACCATACAGGTCATGGAACTCCGAGGTTACTTTTAATAGCCTCATATTTTGCAATAGGGGGTACTTTATTTATTATAATACACAAGTTTTAGTGAGTCATGTGACAAAAATGACATCACTACTCACCGTTTATAACTGATGACCACTAGTCACTGTTTATAAGGATATAATTTACAAGATATTCATGGCTTTTGTGTATGATATATATATATATCTACACTTTCAGACACACACACACATATATAGGGGTGTATGTAGATTGACATTGCTCTATTACCTCTATGTTACTGTAGAGCAGGAAGGTAAGGTAAACAGGACAAAACTACCACAAAAAGTGGCAACCTTCTTCCTTGGTCTGTTTCCTATATTGTTATAGCCCAGTTGGAGTTAAATGTAACCACTTGAGACCTGAGTACCCAGCAGTGTATTAAAGCTATGTCTTTACATGATGCACTGTTCTATTTCATTTTATGCAAAGCCAATGTCACTGTTTGTTTCACCATTAGCTGAGATATTCAAAATTGATCCAAAATGTGGGTAACCTAGAAGCACAAGATTGTTCAAAGGGAATTGGTGATCAGGTTTATCAATGCAAATACAGAAAGAAAAAAAATGTAATTTTCTTGACTCGTTAAGTATTGAATTGCGAATTATACTTGGTTGGGTTGGTTTGGGTGGCAATGAGATATGATTCATGACATATTTCATTTGTGTCTAACCCCAGCACTTTGTTTGAAATTTCTTCTAATAATTTCGTAATCAGTATTCATTTTTGTTTTCTAGTGAGTTTTTTTCTTTTAAGAAGTCCAGGGTTTTGTATCAGTTGTGCTGTATTTGGACATTTATTATCTTTTGTCAATCCACTCTTGACTTCACTGGAACTTGAAATAATGCATATTCGCAAATTTCCCCCAAAAGCTCACCAGAATAAAAGACCAAAATTTTCAAATAATATATGTCATGCTTTCTAAGAAGAGTACCACGTGTGAATTTTATATATAGGGGCATTTAGGGCATTTTCCTTTTTTTACTGACACTTTAATGTGATACAAAGTTTAAAAGATATTGGATCATATTTGTAAATAAAAAAGTTTAGTAATTAATGATAGATCTCAGTGAGTTGCCAAATATAAAGCCACAATTACATTGTATGCAACAGTCTGCAACAGCATACAACATTATATTTGTATTTGTGTGTGGGATACAGCCTTTTGACCTGTTGTTGGAGTACACCCTTTATTATCCACCAGAGAAGAAAACCATAGGGCTCTATCGGGGGTAGTAGCTGGGATGCTGCAGACCTGACATCCCTGATTTATGACATTTTTATAGGCTGGGGTTGCCAGACTCTTTCATTACCCTGAATTCTGTAAGTCGGAACAAGGCAAGCTTTCTGACAGCTTGATTTTTAAGTTATTTAGTTCTGAAACAAATGGTTGCACGATTTAACAACATCTTGACCTGAACACACACTTCAGAGCAATATTGCGAAGTATGTATGGGTGCCATAAAACATATGCGTGCTTTAAGATGTGGGGTTCATATGCAAAAAAAGTCCACTGAACAAACACATGTTATGTAATTGCTCGTGTGTCATTTTGAAAGAACTAGAACTTGGCAATCAATGAACCCTGTGGCATTCTTTTCATTTGGCTTTGGTTGAAACACTTTTTATTGTTTAACTTTTAGACATGTCTTGTTCAAAGCAAATGCTAACCCATATTCACTATAGTAATGATCAGTTTACAAAAGAGGATATAATAAGAATGTTGTTTTTGCCTTTACAGTGTCTTCTTGCACAGACAGAAGTTTGTCTCCAGATATCCAAGACCCTATACAGGATGAGAGCAAAGAGACAGACCACTCCACATCTTCGGACAAAGAGACAGCTAACAATGAGAATGAGGAACAGAACTCTGGTACTAAAAGAAGGGGACCCCGGACAACTATTAAGGCCAAGCAACTGGAGACCCTTAAGGCTGCTTTTATTGCCACCCCTAAGCCCACCAGACATATTCGGGAACAGCTAGCTCAGGAAACAGGGCTTAACATGCGGGTGATTCAGGTAACAGAATATCAATATATTTTTTCTGTTCTATTCTTTACTGAACTTCTGGTATAACACAATGATTTCATTCTAGCACATTAAGTGCCTATTTGGCCTAAATACTAACTCTAAGTTATTTTGCCAGTCATGTGGATGATCATATCATACAAAACTGATTATCTGATTCCTTACTACTTAATGACCCCATATACATACCTTTGGTTCTCAACGGATTACTAGACCTTTTAATAACCTATTAATTCCGGTTAGTGTGTGACCAAAGAGAGCTGGATATTCCTTTATGATTTTCTTATATTGTTACTACTAGATTGTTCAGAGTAAAGGTGCCCATACATGGAGAGATCCGCTCGTTTGGCGATGTCGCCAAACGAGCGGATCTCCCTCCGATATGCCCACCTTGAGGTGGGCAATATCGGCTGATCTGATCGTGGGCCCTAGGGCCCAACGATCGGATCCTAACGATGACCAAACGGGCGGTCGGATCGCGGGACCGCATCAACGAATAGATGCGGCCGCGATCCGACGGGATTTTCTGTCCCATCCGATCGAGATCTGGCCGACTTTCGGCCAGATCTCGATCGGTGAAGCCCGTCGGGGGCCCCCATACACGGGCCAATAAGCTGCCGACATGGTCTGTCGGCAGCTTTTATCGGCCCGTGTATGGCCACCTTAAGAATCCTGCTGTTTTGGCCATTGCATAAAGGTGGCCATACATGGATAGATCCGCTCGTTTGGCGATGTCGCCAAACGAGCGGATCTCCCTCCGATATGCCCACCTTGAGGTGGGCAATATCGGGCAGATCCGATCGTGGGCCCTAGGGCCCAACGATCGGATCCTAGCATTCGGCAAACGGGCGGTCGGATCGCGGGACCGCATCAACGAACAGATGCGGCCGCGATCCGACGGGATTTTTAAACCCATCCGATCGAGATCTGGCCGACTTTCGGCCAGATCTCGATCGGGGAAGCCCGTCGGGGGCCCCCATACACGGGCCAATAAGCTGCCGACACAGTCTGTCGGCAGCTTTTATCGGCCCGTGTATGGCCACCTTAAGGTTAACACTGACATTTAGTTGCTTGTGTCAGAGCATTATTTAAGTATGTGTTTTTCATCTGTTGTAAAGATACTAGTCACAACCTAGGGAGGAGTCAGAGTATGACAAAGCTCAATAATTGAAAGACTTTGGTCTGTGTAATGGAGTGAATACTAAATTAGGCTGTTCTTTGGAAGCAATTTCATGTGAGATTAACCTACCTTAATGTGTTTTTACTTCTTAAAACACAATGCAGGTCAGAAGAATTGTTCTTTGGCTTAGTTACTAAAAAACTTAGATGGCTGCATCTAGAATGTGGTCTTAATTATACAGCCTTGCTGTACTTTTCCTCCTATTTTAAGAAAGTGTTTGATTCTGGGAGTAGCTGTTTACTGAAGCTAGGTTTAAGGGCAATCCAAGCATCTTCTTGCTATAGGATAAATTGATTTGCGGCCCTGCTACCTTTACCTTTTTGTGACAAGGTTTAATGTCCTTCTGTGGCACTCACATCCAAAGTTAAAGCTTGTGGAATTCTGTGACATTTTTATATAGCCTGGTCAGCAATTTGCCTTTTCAGGATGTGTTACCTGATTTGAGGGAGGCTAAACTTTTTTTATTTTTCGATGCACATGAAAACTAAAATTATTACCACAATAATGGGCAACAGTAACGCTGATTTCCCCCCCATGATAAACACTGCTCACACTGATGATAATGGGGTTCATAAAAAATTAACATTTTCTTTCTTTTGCTTCTAAGAATGATCTTGTTTGCATCACATAATGTTTCGTTCTCTCTTTTTTTCTTGCTTTTGAATTTGGTATATCATTAGCTTTTTCTGCTTCTGTTATTTCTAAGATCATTTTTTGTTAGTAGATACAATTATCACTTAATAAGAAAATGAGTATTTCAAGATGCATTAGTATAGGTACTTAGAACCTGGACAATTGTAATTTATTTCAAGAGATATCAGTAACACACGGAAACAAGAGAAAATGTTCTTATGCATTTTAAGTTCAGCTTACTTTCTTAACCCCAAAATAGTTCTTTACAAAATAGAAACATTGCTTTTTCTTCTTTATCTCTTTATTATCATTCTTGTTATCTTTCTTTATATTTGGCTGCTGTCCCAATTTTTATTCTACTCTTAAAACCGATCCCTGAGCCCTCCCCTGATATTCACGTTGCTTCAGTGTAAAAAAATGGTGTTTTTTAATCCTTATTTCTCTAGCAAAAGAGTGAGGTCCTTCCCTTGTCTTTCAGGCAGGGGGTCTCAATTCATCCCCCTGAAAGAGTTGTAATCCGGATCCTATAAGCTCTTTAGAGGGGCTTGTACAGGATATGATGCTTTTGATAAAGTGGTTTTCATGTTTGATGGTTTTCATGTTCTTTCGTTCTCGGCTTATCCCAGTAAGAATTCTTCCAAAATTCACAGTAATCCCTCATTTTAGGGGTGGATCTGTATGACAGGAACCAAATTCAAGAGATGAGATGTAGACCTATGGGGTTTTTCAAATTCCATCACAGTTCCACTCTGTGAGCTTGTGATTGCCTCTTTATATCCAAAGACAGGTCTGCAGAAGTATTTTTCTAGAAAAGCATTCTCTATCAAATAGTTAGCTGATTTAAGGACACATGGAAAAAGAATCAAGAAAAATGAATCCCAGAATACAGTAGAACCCCTATTTTACGTTTTTCAGGGGACCAGGAAAAAATTATGTAAAATCCGGGAAAATGTAAAATCATGGAAATGTGTTAAAGTTACTTTTTCTTCAAGTACTGAAATGATATAACAATAGAGTCAGTTTTACTTTGAGATACAATATTTAGTGTTAATAAGAAGGGTTAAGCATTGCAGCGTTAATGTTACACTATGGGGGGCATGTACAAGGCCTCTCAGTCACATACTGTACATAACTTAAAGCAACAAGTGATTGGTGCAGGACTGTATAAGGGGCAGACTAATAAGAACTGACCATTTACAGGCAGAACCATGGCAAAATATACATCTGGTTAGTATTTTAAACTTCTTCATAATAACATTCATAGAGGGGGAAAAACTGTTTTTGGGTACATCAGAACAAAATTTTGATGAAAAATCTGGGAAAAAAATTACTTAAAATCAGGGAAATGTACCCATTGAAATGCATTATAAATTGGGGGGACCAGAAATGAAAAAATGTAAAATAAGGGAAAACTTACAATCAGGGTACTTAAAATCTTTAATCAATAAATATCAGATTCGCCCAACTCAAAAATAATTAACTCAATATATTTCAGCTACAAGAGTTATATATATATAGGTCAAATTTCATTTGTTTTGTGTGGGGGTACATTATTTCAAGCTCATATATTATCATTATTTTATTTCCTTATAAAATTCAGATGACACGTGGGTATGTAATATTATACATAAATGAAATCATATAAAAATGTAAGCTGTCACAATGACTACTATATAAAGGTGAAATGACCTACAACTATGGGATCCGTTATCCGGAAACACTTTATTCAGGAAGCTCAGAATTACTGAAAGGCCATCTATCTAAAGGCTGAAGATACAAATTACAGATAGATCCGTTATCTGGAAAACTCCAGGTCCTGAGAAATTCTGTATAACAGGTCCCACATCTGTATCACTCAAAGTTGAAATAGAACAATAAAAAAATGTATATAATGGTCCAGAAATCATTAAAATAGTATGGGCTTGAGTTTTCTAAATAATAGCATTTAAACTAAGAATCTTCATGAGAAGGTACTGTGATTGTTTTATTAATAAAATTACACACTTATGCAATAGTTTTGTTTACTATTGCTCTGAAGAACGATCTAAGTGTAGCGTTTTTGTCCTAGGATTTTATAATAGCAGATGAGCAACATGCTGACATGTAAGCCACGGTGGATATGTATGCGTATAGTATATTTCCTTTTACTTGTATATGTTTCATTATCACTGTAAGAAAACAACAGCCAACAAAGACAAATCAATTTCTGTAGAGACATGGTGTTATTCATCAACTTTTTTTTTTAGGGGAAGGCAATATCTCATTTTAAAATAGTTTAGGACTCTTTCTAGTTACCATTATCTTTAAAGGAGAAGGAAAGGTTAAAACTAAGTAAGCCTTATCAGAAAGGTCCACCTAAATATAACAGTAAACCCTCAAAGTAATGCTGCTCTGAGTCCTCTGTCAAAAGAAACACTGCATATCCTTCCTTCTATTGTGTACCCATGGGCTTCTGTATCAGACTTCCTGCCTTCAGCTTAAACCTCCTTGCCCCGGGCGTGAGCATGCTCAGTTTGCTCCTCTTCCGCCCCCCCCTTCTCTGTTGTAATATGAGCCCAGAGCTATAAGTGAGCAGGGAGAGTCTCAGGCACGAAGTGATGTCACACCAAGCTAATACTGCAGCTGCTATCCTAAACAAACAGAGAGCGTCTAGAGCTGCTTACTCAGGCATGGTAAAGCATTCTACAGAATAAATATAGCAGTCTACCTTGCACTATTGCAGCTAATCTATTGGCAATAAAATCCCTCCACAGCTTTCCTTCCCCTTTAATGTCAACAGACCATGGTGCGGCTGAATACCCATAATGCAATGTGGTGCTACTGGTGAATAGGAAACCAGCCATATAAAATGAAATACAATTGCATACAATTTTTGTGAGACTTATTTTGTGTAAATTTTTTTATAGTTAAGTGTTACTTTTAATTTCAGTTGCATACCTTTTTAATTGAGGTTCTCTTCTTATCTAGATGTGCACTGGTTAATTTCTACCATGACACATTAAAGTAAATGAAGTTTAAGTCAAAGGTGCCATCCCTTAGGGGCAAATTCATCAATGGTCGAATATCGAGGGTTAATTAACCCTCGATATTCGACTGGGAATGAAAATCCTTTGACTTTGTAGGGCCCTACTTCGCATATCGAAGTCGAAGGATTTTGCGCAAATAGTTTGATCGTACGATCGAAGGAATAAACGTTTCAAAGGATTTTAATCCAACGATCGAAGGATTATCCTTCGACCAAAAAAATTTAGCCAAGCCTATGGGGAACTTCCCCATAGGCTAACATTGGGTTCTGTAGCTTTTAGGTGGCGAACTAGGGGGTCGAAGTTTTTTCTTAAAGAGACAGTACTTCGACTATGGAATGGTCGAATAGTCGAATGATTTTTAGTTAGAATCCTTCGATTCGAAGTCGAAGTCGCAGTCGAAGGTCGAAGTAGCCTATTCGATGTTCGAAGTAGCCAAAAAAACACTTAGAAATTCAAAGTATTTTTTCTTCTATTCCTTCAATCGAAGTAAATGAATTGGCCCCTAAGTGTAGCCTGTTTTTCCTCACACTGTGCAACACTACAGGGCCTATTTATTAAAACTCGAGTTTTAAAGTGGAAAAAAAAACCTCCAATTTTTTTAAAGAAAAACTTGATTTTTTTGAGATTTATTATACCCCAATGCTAAAAAAAATTTGAATCCAAAAATACTCCAGCTCAAACCTGTCGAAATCATGTAAAAGGCAATAGCAGAGGGTCCCTTTAACCTCTGGAACATGTTTTTTTGCTTCATGATTGTCGAGAGTTTCAGGCTGGCTTTCAGTCAATAATCTAAAAAAGTCGAGTTTTCAGCTGTCAAATCGAAAAAGTCACACAATTCAATTGTCAAGGGGGTTCAGGTTTGGGAGTTTTTTTTAATAAAGTGAGAAAAAGTTGAGTTTTAGTAAATAACCCCCTACATGTTTAAAAAAAGGTGTCAGTTTCCAACTATCATGTTACCGTCATATTGACATTTATTCACTTTTCTCAGAGAAATAATTTTTAGAAAATGGGAACATTTTAGAACATTATACAGTTTACATTTCCCTTGAAACCACTTAGCTTCTACCCATTTACTGTCACAAAGCATGGGCATTGCTAATACATATTGTTTATAAGCTCTCACACATAAGGCAAGCAAATACATTGCCTATGTTTTTCTTTTCTACCCAACATATATTGTATAGTGTGGCACGTTATAATTTATACATCATTTACATTAGTATGTCACCGATTATTAATGGAGAATGAAATATATTTCTCTTTGCTGATATTCAACAATACTTTACAGTCAAGATGGTCAGAACTGATAACTGCAACTTGACATAAAACTAGTGAACCAAGTTACTACCACCCCCACCCCCCAAGATTCTACTGTATTCAGTACTGAACAAATGTCACCCTAAGAAATTATTCCAAACCCTTTTCTATCATGTTAATTGAGCAAAATAAACTTTACTTACACTATATAAATATATATATATATATATTTAATTTTGTTTCCTTCAGTCTTGGAATAAGGAATAAGTTGTGTATCACCCCAAAATCATGCATATGTGCCAGAATGAGGGACCTAATGCCCATGCACAGTGTCCTACAAAATAACAGTGTGAACAGGGTGGGGGAATGTGAGGAGTGTCATGACGTCTAGGAAGTGCTGAATGGAAAGTGAAAGAAATTCACTTCCCCCGACTCTATGCCTGAGGCATAGAGGTGGGGCAGGCAATATATGATAGACAGCTCAAATTTTTAAACACATTTATAACAGGTATTGATGTTTTAATGAAAAAAAGAATTTGGGTTCCATTTAATTTGAGAACATTATACAGCTTTTTATGTCTGGGTGACAAGTCCGCTTTAAGTTTGCTTAAACGTCATTTATTGTGGATGGTGATGTAGCATCATAAGTAGGAATACTGACCTATACCTTATTTTGTGTAACAGGTTTGGTTCCAAAACCGAAGATCCAAGGAAAGGAGAATGAAGCAGCTCAGCGCTTTGGGGGCCAGGAGGCATGCTTTTTTCAGGAGTCCAAGGCGTATGCGACCCCTGGGAGGAAGGCTGGATGAGTCAGAAATCCTGAGCTCTGGGCCTTACAGTTACTATGGAGGTAATCCACAGCAAGGTGCAACTGTCCACTTTCACAGCCCTCAAAGATCTTGTGTTCACAATAGAACAGATAACCCACTTAATGTCCCTTACCTTTTATTGTAAAAGTAATTTAAAATGTTGCTATGAGGCAGGGGGGGGGACAAGAGAAACTTAATGTGTCACTTAAGTGTCACTGTCCCTGTAAACCAACCACACAGGGAGCAAAAAAAAAAAATGTTATTAGAAATTATACACTTGTTTGTGGGCCATGAAATTACTGTTTGAATTATTGCATTCTAGTGTGATCATGTGGTAGTTCACCTCTCTAAGCATGAAACCAAATTTGCTGCACATATATATATCATCAGCCTGTCATTAATATAATGGGACCACATTTCCATGGTGATATGTTAGATGTTATTACTAATATTATCTTTTACTGATATAGTGCTGACATAGTCTGCAGTTTTTTACAGAGACTAAACAGATTTCATCTTTGTATGGCACTGTATAAATGTGCTGCCTCTACGTAAATAAATAGGAAAATAAAGAGGAAACCCAGGAAAACACAAACCTGGACTCAAACATATTTGCCACGTCGGACAATAATCACTCAACTTGAAAATTTTGTTTAAAGGGCTGTGAAAGAATAATACATAATATAAATACTGTATCTGGATTGCTTTTTTAATGGGGACATCCATATAACAGTATTTCCCCTTAATCAATTGTTTTGCTATCAACATGAATTTATGCTGGACTAGTTAATAGAAATTAAAAGGCATCATCCTATTCTTATTATTACATAGGAACAGAAAATCAGCAAATGAAGAGCTGTTTATGTAAAGGGTTTGCAAAGCATTCGGCTAGCTACACTTTAGTTTGTTCATAAGTCTAGGTACGGCCCCTGCTGGCTACTTCTGATTCAGACGCCACAGGAGGGCTATGGGAGATGATAAGTGATGCCCAGAGTGGTAGTATAAGGGAAAGAGTAACTCAAAGTGCAGTGACACCTACAAAGGGGCGAGAAAACGTAAATCACCTCTGAAAAACAGTTATACAAATACAAAGGCTAGATGTAAAAAAATTGTATTGAAGCTTATTTCTCCAACTAGTGTTGCCAGACCTTCAAGTAGCCATATTGTATTCAAATACACTTGGGAAAAGTTCGATTTTTTCCCCTTGTGTAGATTTACTAAAAAAATTTAAATTGTACAGCAGATGTATAAAAACAGGGAAAAGACAAAATATAGATCAGTTTTTAACCTGGCGAGAAGAAGTGAAACGGTCAAGAAATTTTACTTTTGACAAACCTGCTCCTTACAGCAGATCTGTGTGTTCTTGAGGGATTGAGGGATTAAACCCTGATCTCTAACATCTCCATCCAATAAAAGAGAACTCGAGCTGCAAAACACTTGGGTGACAAAATGCTGAAAATCACCCTGTCGGACATGGGGGATAAGGACAGTAGTGTTGTAAGCTCAAACTTAGTGGTTAAAGTGAAGAGTAATGTTCTTTTGCATCAGTCAAATCTTTAAAAACGAATTTAAATACACAGTTATATCACTTTCCGTTAAATAGCAATTAAAATCTAATGTAATAGTTATAATGATTGCATGATTGTGCTACAATAAATTCCCAAAAACTATGGCCTTGCATCTGATAAAGTCAGTGAGCAATGTGCTGACACTCATGTATATAACAAAAAGTTATATTACTCTAACACATGAAATCATATATAACCTTATGTCTCAAAAATAAACTTTAAAAATTTTTTTTTAACTTTTTAACTTTATATTATTAGGTTAGAAGTGCATTGGTTTCTTTACCATCTAATTCATTCCAGTCCATCCATTAACTTTGCCATGGCCCTTCACAGTTTGGTTTTCTTGGCATTGCTAAAATACAACCCCCAGCTGGGGGGTTTTGTTTGAATAGGAAACTTCTACTGGAAAATGATTGCAGGCCTCACAACTTTCCTATAGATAAGCTTATTTATTTGACAATTCTCTTTTACTTTCAAGTAAATATAACACTTGTAAAGTTTTTTGCACCATGATATACAGTAGCTCTTTGCCAGTTATTATTATAATTTATTTATATGCTGCTGAGGTTTACACAAATTATGTAGCATTTACACCAGCTCCTGTTCCAGTGGAGTTTACAATCTAGTTTCCTATCACACATTGACACATCACACAAGGATTTAGTCTGTGTGTTATGCTGTTAGCATTTTGCATACCTCCCAATAAATGTCACAAACTTAAATGAATGGTAGCCTATTTTTAAAGAAAACTAAATTGCCATACAACAGAAAACACCACAATTGTATTTCAACATGATTATAGAAAATTAAAAAAAAAGTTAATTATGCCATTATAGTAACCACCTAGTATAGACCATTTAAATGACCTTGAATATATGAATCTGTAGTTCAGCAGAAGCTATGGGTCCAAGCCTGAATTGGCAATCTGTGAATTATGGCACATGCCATAATGGCGGCTCTAAGATACCACAGACAGTCACTATTTATTGGGCCAGTGGGTTACTTTTTGGGCCTCTGTGTACTTTAAATACTAATTTAATAGTGTCTATTGTGAATCTCAGTCCTGCATGTGGACCTAAGCCATTCTACTTTTTAGTACACAGGAGCATAACAATAGGGACAGCAACCCCTTCAGCGGCTTTAGGGCCAATATTATAAACAGACATGTATATAAATGTCAATATAACACACAATTTCAGCATATGCTTGTGACAGATTCTTCAAAAATGATGCCATGGAGCTGGTTCTACTGACAGATGCCTCTATCAGTTACATATTCTGCCCCTGTCCTTTTTATATCCTATAATAATCCGATTTTATATCATAGTTAGAAATACTTTCTGGGTCCCGCTGTTAGTAAAGGATAACTTAAGCAAAGTCAAAGATTTAAGTCTGTTGAAATAAGTGCTGTGCCCTGTGCTGACCTGCAATGTGTATATGTAAGAATGGCCATGGCGATTGGATTTATTTGCTATATCTCAAAATGAGGTTTATCAGAAAGCCAAAAGGTATTTTGAAGATTAGCTGATTGCAAAGCCTCAGTGAGAGATTTTTCATGAGGGTTTCTTCCAGAGGTCTCTTTAATCTCCTTTTCCCTCTCAATCCTCTAACCACCACCTCCTCCCTTGCCTTGCCTTGCCTTCCCCTCACCTCCTTAAAGGTTTCCTTCATTGCCTCTCCAAAGTTCGCACTCTGCTGCAGTAGAAAGTAAGAAAGAGAGGGCATTGTGAAGGAAAGATGTAAGAGCTTGCCCCCCCTTGCACTCCCTACACTCCCCGCCACCCTCTGTAGTGTTGCAGGGGACAATACCACAGCTGCTTTCTTTGTACCTTATTCAGACAACAGTTGTTCCAATTACCTTCACATTCCTAGAACATATGGAGGGTGATTGGAAGAGAGCAGGGTACCCTGCCTTTCTCTGTTTGTTTTCTCTTTCCTCAGATTCACAATTTACCCATTACAATTATCATTTGTGTCATGTGCCCCCTGAAAACCCAGACATTAATAATATTCAGAGAGGCAATGACATGCAGCAGCAGCAGATTCTCCCTTTCCGCTCCCTGCCTCCTCTCTCTCTTTTCATGGCCACCTTGCAAGTTTCATGTACCCAGTTTTGTCCTCCTCCTCCTTCTACATGTATCCACAATGCTGTTGTCACTTACATTATGTCTGGACAGAAGAATTAAAGTGTTGTTTTACCCTATGTTTCTTTTTATGTTTTCCTGCTGCTTTTTTCCTCGCCCTTCACTTCAAGAAAACAGCATCTGCAAATGTCATGCGGAAAATGTTCAATACACTAGAAATATCAATCTAAAGAGCAGCTTCTGGGCCAAAGACATAAACACTGTCCATTGCTGGGTGCATTGGGCTGGAAGATCAACCTGGATAACCTTACACAGTTACAAGTTGATATATGTTAGTCTGGGCTGAAACTTGTACTTCTGTTTGTGTATATCTTTGTGACCAGCCAAAGGGATCTCTGTGACACCCAAACATTTTCATTATGCAAACTAAGCAATGACTTACAAGTCGTTCAGATTAATTGACTAGTGGAAATCTCCAGCTTTGGGTGTATATAATTTAAATGTTCACAAGTCTATAAAGCTGCATGCATTTGTCTCTCTCTCTTCATCCTTTTCATCTTTCTGCTTGCTCCTCTGATTGCACTCCTTCTCAATATTTGCTCCTTACACACACACAGACACACACATGCACCCCTTTCTAACTTGCCTTTGTCATCTGTTAGGGTAAGGCCACACTGGGCGTTATGGGGAGATTTAGTCGCCTGGAGACTAATCGCCTCGTCTTTGCGGTGACCAATCTCCCCAAACGCCTTCCCTCGCTTTGCGCTGGCTAAAATGAAAAATCGGCGGCACTAATCACATGCGGCAATTCATTTTCCAATGTCGCGGGAAGTTTCCTCACGAGGCAATTTTGGAAAATGAATCGCTGTGTGTGATTAGCGCATTTTAGCCAGCGCAGAGTGAGGGAAGGCGTTTGGGGAAATTGGTCGCCGCAAAGATGAGCCGATTAGTCGCTGCCCAGTGTGGCCTTACCCTTACAAGTTGGATGTGTCTTGTGTCTTTGAGCCGTGTGAATGGGGATGTGTGTTTACCAAGAACTGTGCATTCAGTGCCCTCAATAGATCTGCGTGTCAAGAGATTACAGAATCAGTCCTTTCTTATTCGGAGCAGAAGGGGGAAACAAAGGAATCCAAATAAACCCCTTTATTTCTTATTCTATAAGTGATTTAGTTACACATTCAATTAAAAAGATACTAGAGTAATCGGTGGATTCTTAGACAGTGTTATGTGACTTTGCCTTCAGCTTTCACAAGTAAAAGGATATTGTTGCCAATTTATTTCACCCTTGGACATTCAAAGAAAATATACATACTGTATATGTTTCTATGTATAATATATATATATATATATATATATATATATATATATATATATATATATATATATATATATATATATATATATATATATATATATATATATATATATTGAAAACCTTTTCCTTTTATCTCTGATTGTAAAAATATAATTTTTTCAAATGAGGAAAAAAATGTTGGAAAAAGTAATTATTTTCCCATCTGCTCCCTCCTGCAGCCTTGTAATCGCTCCTCCCTCCCTCCCTCCAACCCCTGCACACTTAATGCTTTGCCACACTTACAAATGGGTTTTATTCTGCTGCCTGTGTGATTTATTTGTATATTTGGCTTATTATTTAGCATTAATTAGGGCAGAAGAACATTGACTCAGGATGGCCTGGTGCCATAGAGACAGGCTTACTTCACTTGAGTAGAAAAATGGCAACTTTATCAATCTATAACCTTTACTCTGGAAAGCAGAGGTTTTTTTTAGATCATTTGTCTAATTTTTTTAGCTAATTTCCAGCTCTATAGTTTCTATAAACAAATCTTAGGACAATATTTCCATTGAAGTAATTTAAAAATAAGTCCATTTTCAGTACTATCAGTTTCACTTATGTTAATTTAGTATTGAAGCTAGACATAAACAAAAAATATATATTGCTGAGTATCAGGACATGTATTAGTTCTTACCCCCCCCTCATTATATCTGAGTTATTAATGTAAGCACTGAATAAGTAAATCTGCTGGAAAACCAGACTTTCCCTGAAGCACACTGACTTCTCACTTTCTCAATTTCATCTATTTCATCTTTTTTTTTCTCGCAGTTTTAAAAATATTTTCTCACGTACTCTCTTGTTTATTAATTAATGCAAAACAAGTTTTGGACTTTTTAAGGATTTTCAATTTTTTACATTGCGCTTTCATTTTTTTCTCTCCTTTTTAATTGTGCTACTTTTATTGTCTCCTGTGTACAACTGCACGAGAGAGCTCATTTACATTGCCTCCTGTTATAAAATAAAAACAAATCAAACGTATATGTTGAACCAGCCGTATACACAGGTGACTTGGGCAATCAGTTTCATGCTAGATCCAAATTGTACTCTGTGGTTAAACTGTGAGGGTTACGTAGAGCTCTAAGAGTGAGAAAAGACAAAGACATTCCTTCCCCAGAGCATCAGTGCCTATTAAGGTAATAGAGGTTCTCTGCCAAGGCTACCAGTAGAGAATAACTGTAAATGGGCTTTTTTTTGCCAATTGATATTAATGTGGTCATGTAATGGGGGGTGATAGAAGACGTTAACAAAATAACTATTTGCATTTGTCATTCTTTTGCTATGATTCGACATACATTAATGTTCACGTTGACATGACTCACAGTGTTGCTCACTGTTATATTTATTTTCCCTTTTTTAGATTATCAAGGAGATTATTATGGAAGTGGAAATTATGACTTTTTTCCTCATGGACCACCATCTTCCCAGACACAGTCCCCAGCAGACTCTAGCTATCTACAGAATTCTGGACCTGGTTCAACCCCTTTAGGTCCTTTAGAATCTCAGCTTTCTGGACACCACCCTTCAGAAAACCAAAGATATGTGGACATGATTTCCCATCCTGACACTCCCAGTCCTGAGCCGGGTATGACTGGCCCCCTCCATCCTATTTCTGGTGAAGTCTTCACTGGTGGTCCTAGTCCTCCCTTTTCTATGTCTAACAATAGTGGCTTTAGTGGTCCTCTGCCCCATCAGAACCTTGACATTAATGAAGCCACTGTATGGTAATAAAAGACACTTGTTGACTTGTTGAAATGATCTCTTTAGTTGACCAGAAGTCATTCTGTCTCTTTCCTTCTACTCTTCACTCAACAATTGGGTGCTTGTACGCCTGATTCCAACAGACAGGCCCAACCAACCTTGGAAATGATTCAGTTCCGTGGTACATTTTCTCCTTGCTGAGCGATGGCTGAATCAACGTAGGAGTGGGCAATCTGGGGTGATTAAAAACCAAAACCAAGAACGACACTAAACCAAAAGCCATTTGTATGACAGCAGAAGAGAAACTGCAATCTGTACAAGCTCTCCTTGTCCTGTAGCACCGGAGCCACAAGTCCAGTTATCGGAAAGAGGGAAGATAAATGGGACCAACATGGCACCAAAACCAAAACACACCTTCATGACTATTTATTATGAAGCTGCCTCCCTACCCAGCTTGAGAACCAGGAGAAAGCCTAAAACAACAAACTCTACATGGTACCACGTATAACATTTTCTGGACCAGAAACCCAAAAGGAGGCGTTTCACTAGAACAATCGAGTTCAAATATTTTGTATTTATTTCACATTGAACATGTATTTTTAAGAATGATAATAAAAAATGGTTACAGGGGTTTTGTGTCTAAGCTCAAGACAATGTTAAAATTAACAGGGAAGCATTCATTTCAGAAATGTCCTTAACGCTGCCTGCCACCCCATTAAAACCTATTTTGTATTTACACGTAAGCCATTTCTAAGTCATTGATTTAGTTACTGTCTTCTCTAAGTTTTGTTCTTTTGGAAGCATTTCACATAATGATCATACTACAAAAGATAATTTCTGTTTATTGTGTGTTTAGGTGGAACTGTTATTCTTTCCATACTGGGTGCTTTCCTATGTCTAAGAAAATACGGGACCAGCTGAAACGATTGAATTTTCTGTCTACTGAGCTTACGTCAAGTTTTTTTTGTATTGATTAAATCCTTAGCTGTCATTAACACTGACTTCCTAAATCAAGTTCTCTGGTTCAGTTGATACATTACCTCAATGATAGATATAAAGCTGCAGTACTGTTGTAGGGTGCCATCTAGTGATCTCTTTCACCAGTGTAACTCTTCCTGTCAATGGCTTAATGGAATCCCAATGAACCTGATCAAAATGTGAAAATCTATAGTCTCTCTTTAACAAAAAAAAAAAAATCAGGATAAATAAGTGGAAGAAGAGATGATAGGACAAGACTCCCATTTGCTGTATTATAGTTTTAAGAGGCTTTGAAGCTTCACATTTGCTTATTTTGTATAAAGAAACATGAAAAATGAATAAAGTAAGTTTGTGTTCCTGATTATTTATTGTATATTGTATACCTGCCTTTTCATTTCATCCAACTACCCTTGCCAAAAAATAGGATTTCTAAGTGTGAGCACTTCATAAATAAACACTAAAAATGCTTGAGTCAATAAAAAGCATACTCTCTTTACATAGGGCTTTGCAGTTAGGTCTTAAAGGGGTGGTTCACCGTTAACTTTTAGTATGACGTAGAGAGTGACATTCTGAGACAATTTGCATTTGGTTATAATTTTTTATTATTTGTGGTTTTTGAGTTATTTAGCTTTTTATTCAGCAGCTCTCCAGTTTGCAATTTCTACAATCTCATTGCTAGGGTCCAAATTACCCTAGCAACCATGCATTGCTTGAATAAGAGACTGGAATAGGAAAAGTAGGTGGGCTAAATAGAAAGTTGGGTAATAAAATAGCAATAACAATACATTTGTAGCCTTTCAGATCATTTGATTATTAGATGCGGTCACTGGAAAGAGTTAGAAGAAGAAGTATATATAGTTAATAAAGTACCCCCTCTTGTAAATTATAAGGATATTATAAGTTACCGAGGAGTTTCATGACCACGAGGCCAAAGGCCGAGTGTTTTTATACTGGTCATGGAACTCCGAGGTAACTTCTAATATCCTCATATTTTACAACTGGGGGTACTTTATTTATTATAATACACGAATTTCAGTGAGTCATGTGACAGAAAGGACATCAGAACTCACCGTTTATAACTGATGAAATCAGAACTCACCATTTATAACGATATAATATACAAGATATTCATAGCTTATGTGTATTACAATACATAAATAATGAAGACCAATTGAAAAGTTGTTTAGAATTAGCCATTCTATTACATACTAAAAGTTAACTTAAAGGCGAACCACCTCTTTCAAGGGGTTGTTCATCTTTAAATTACATTTTGATGTGATGTAGACATTGATACCCTGAGACCATTTGCAGTTGGTTTTCATTTTTTTTATTTATTTTGTTCTTTCAGTTATTTAGCTTTTTGCTCAGCAGCTCTTCCGTTTGGAATTTTAATAGCTGTCTGGTTGCTAGGATTGTGCTTACCTTACCAACCAGATAGTAATTTGAATAAGAGACTTGAATATGATTCGGAGAGGGACTAAATAGCAAAGTAAGGTATAAATCATCATAATACAATTGTAACTTCAAAGATCAATAGTTTTTTTTGTCTGCTGGGGTAAGAGACCCCTATTTTAAAGCTGGAAATAAGTAGAAGAGGAAGGTAAATAATTTAAAAACTATATAAAAAAAAAATATTTGGAAAGTTGTCAGGAACAGAGCATTCTATAATATACAAAATTTAACTTAAAGGTGAGCCACCACTTTAACAGCATACTTTTTTTTTTTCATTGATTTTAAAAAGCAGCCACCAAAAGACTGATTTGATCAAGATGAAAGGGTAACAGGATGGAGATGAGCTAGTGCCCCCTGCACTTACCAGGTAACGCAAACTGACATCCACATAGACAGATAAAGAGTCATTAAAGGACCAGTAACATAAAAAAAGATTTAAAAAAAAAATTAGTTTCCTCATAAGGAGAAAAAACACCAAGACACATTTAACTTTAAATTCGCAACGTTTTTATTAAGAAATAACTTACAGATTCTCAGCTTGCGCTCCTCTTCAGAAACTGCGCCAGGGCGACCATCCATCGTGTGGAGCTCGATTTCTCCTCCCTGCCTTCTATAGGAGATAGCCAGGGAGGAGAAATCAAGCACAAACTTTCATTAAGTACAAACTATTTTTTAAAAAAAAAAAAAAAAAAAAAAAAGTTACTGGTCCTGGTCTTGGACTGTGTCTTGAAACTGCCTGTTAACTGGCTGCTAGGTGAGTTTTAACATTATATGAACTTTCTACTTTGCATACTGTCTGTTCACTTCCAAACACATTTTTCAGTTCAGTTGTTTTCAGATATTTAGCTTTTGCTTTTCTCCCTAATCTGAGTAAACACTGTCTACACCAGCCAACACACTTTGTTCTTACACAAAGTTTGTTAGTGCATGGTCAACTTTTCCTTACCTACAGAGCTACAAGCAACTCATTTATGTTCTTCTTTGGCCATATTGAAGCATACCTCCCAACTGTCCCTTTTTCCCAGGACAGTCCTAATTTTGACAGCTCAACCCGCAGTCCCGGATTTGTTATTGAAATGTCCCAACTTTCTCTTTGATCTCCTGCACTGGACAGCCAGAAAAAGATACAATGTTTCTAACTTAATTGGCACTAGGATACTTTGTAACAATTTAAGATAAGCAAAGAAGCGATTGTAACAATTTAAATAAGCAGGTCTCTCGGGGAAACTGTGACTTGCAGCTTAAAGGGAAATTCATCTTTATTAGCAAAACTGTAATAACACATAAAACAGAAATGTGTTCAAATTTCATAACCTGACAAATTTTGTAAAATTGAAATGGTTATTAGGTGGTGTGGCCACAAAAATGGACGTAGTCCAGGGAGCATAACTACTAATCATCCCATAATAGATCCTTCTCCCTATAGAGACATTAACCATCAAAAAGACCTTTTCTTCTTTGAAAGCTTGACCCCTCATCACTAACACAGTAAATTTGCACCTCCCTTTCCCAAGACTAGACTGCTCATTCAATCCAAAATGTCCAAGGTATCCTTGTTTGACTGGTTTCCTTACTTCAAGATTTTCATGCTTTGGCCTTATTATATTGGGTGGTTCCTAGGCAACCACCCTGCACACTGCCTGTATTCATAGGGGACTGAGCAGGTGAAAATATATGTAGGATCTGATATTTTAGGGAGCATGTAAACTATTTTCCTTGACAAGAAAAAAAAAAAAGTGAAAGGGAAGCTTTCCCTTTCCACTTTGCTCTTTTTCATAGATAACAGCAGAAACATGACCATTAAATTATTACCATATGGTTATTTTTTTGCCCAAAAAGAATGGGGCAGATTTACTAAAGGGCAAGGTGACTAACGTTAGCAAAACTAACGCCAGCGTGACCTAATTTTGTTACTTTACCGATTTACTAAGGGGCGCAGGCGTAACTTCGCTAGTGAAGGAGATAGACTCTAGCGGTAATTCGCTCCCTTATGCCTGGCGAAGTTGCGCTCTGGCGAATGGACGTAACTACGCAAATTCACTAAGATGTGGATTTTACTAAACGTTACCTCTTGCGCCAGACTTGCCTTAGCCATCTCAGACCAGGCAAAGTGCAATAGATTAGATAGGACTTCCTCAAAAAATAGTTGAAAAATATTTTAAGTCCCAAAAAACGCTGGCGACTTTTAATTTTTCAAGGTTATAGGCTGCAAAAGATCGTAAATTTTTTCTGGGGTACCCGGCTTCCCCCCTACATTTCCTAACATATGGCACATAAACTATACAGTGGGCTCATGTGTAGGGCAATATAACAACTTTATTTTATTTTATTAAGGTTTCCCAGGCTTGTGTAGTGTAATGTATTGACTGCAACATATACGTCCATTGAAATTTAACTTCCCGCTGTATGCAAATTAGGCAACACTAGCGCTACTTCGCTTCACTTGCTGCAGTAATGCTAGTGCTTCTTCGCTAGCGTTCGGCGCTCTGGATGCAACTTCAGATTTTAGTGAATTAGCAATGTCCTGGCGAATCTACGCCTGGCGAAGTGTTGCGCAAAGCCGTCGCTGGCGAATTATCGGAGGTTAGTGAATTTGCCCCTTAGAGAGAAAGAATGTTGCTATGCATGCATGCAAAAGAATTATACAATATATGGCAAACCTGCTAAGGGAGAGGAAGGCTGTGCCCTACCTGCTTTTGTATGCTGGTTTCATATAGCATGTCACAATATGTTCACAATTCAAACTTTCCATGCAAATATGGAGACAAGGAGTGTATTGCTGAATACCAAAATAATGTACTGTACAAAAATAATGTACTGTACCAAACCTGACAATTTAGAGGGTCTGAGAAAGCTCCCATTGCATTATAATTCACTCCACTGAGACCATCTCAACCTACCCTGCTTATATATACATCACATCACAATACAGGTATAGGATTCATTATCCAGAAACCCGTTATCCAGAAAGCTCTGAATTACATAAAGGCAGTCTCCACATTTTTTAAAATGATTTCCTTTTTCTCTGTAATAATAAAACATTAGCTTGTACTTGATCCAAACTAAGATATAATGAATCCTTATTGGAAGCAGACTATTGGGTTTATTTATTTATAATGCTTACATGGTTTTCTAGTAGACTTAAGACATGAAGATCGAAATTTCAGAAAGACTCATTATCCGGAAAAACCCCAGGTCCCAAGCATTCTGAATAACAGGCCCCACACCTGTACTTCCAGGGGTTGAGATCAAAGATTTTGCCTTAGAGCAAACAAAGTGTTTTGATAATCACTATTAATCAGGAAGGTCAGAGGCCATTAGACTGAAAGCAGAAGGCTTACACGTGTTCTGCCCAATAGTTATGTATGGTTGTATAAAGATAAAAGAACATCAACAATTTCCATTCATCTTTACAGGAAGATGGCAGGCTATGACCACATTTTGATGGATACAATTAATATTTCCTTCACCAACGTATGGTGAGCACATATTTACACTAGGATTTACTAGCTGTTGTACTACAAGGAATTCCTGTGATAGAAAGAAGATAATGGCATTGCACTACCCTCAGCTTCCTCGCTTGCTTACAGAAGGGCCCACCCCGGTGATTTAAGGTTTAATTCTCCTTTAAAACAGATTCTAGGTACTGGGTATCAATTTTTAGCATGCAGAGAGTTAAATTTCTCAGTAAACACCCATTTGAACAGGACAAACTGTCCTGGATTCAGATGATGTGCAGTTTGTGATAATCAAGAAGATGACACGGAGTGAGAAAGTTGTTTTCTAGTAGGCAATAATACTGAAAAAAATGATTTCCAGAGAAAATGCTTCTTACGTATACTCCGGCTAGAGAGAAAGAAGAGAGGGGTGTGGAGAGGCAGAGAACAGAGTCTAAGTGGAGAGACAAATATGCAGAGAAAGGGAAGCTGTGGTAGGAGACACAGAGGCAGAGCTTTAGGTTGAGCTCTAATTAACTCTAATTAACAGGGCCTTCTTCGTCTCTTATACCAGAGGAATCATGTATAGTTCTGATAGCTGTATGTCTCTGGAAAAGGAATCTTGACTTGTCACTGACATTTTGGTGGGTTTTCAAAATACTTTTGTATGTTTTGTTTCATGTGGATCACCGTTCGCATTTGCCCGAAGTAAAAACACTATAAACTTTATACAATTATAACATCTGAAATGATATATTTCATATACTGTAGTCATGGTGCTTCCAACATACTGTGAACTGTATCCTTCAATATCAGTATGACACATATATAGAGAATAGTGTACCCAGTCTATTGTATATTAAATGAAACATGAGAAGTTCCACAGTCATATAAAGGCACAAGGCCAAAGGCAGAATGCTTTTATTCAGGTCATGGAACTTCAAGGTGACTTCTAATATCCGCACACTGATCAATTGCACACATGAAGTGCAATGATATAAAGTGAGACAGTGATTAGACAAATGGTAGTTTAGGGGACATACCAAAACAAATGGTTTCTTTTAGCAATAAATAATCCTGCAGTGAATAGGTCCCTGTTATGAAGATTAGTTAGCATATACAGGTATGGGACCTGTTATCCAGAATGCTCGGGACCTGGGGTTTTCCGGATAATGGATTTTTCTGTAATTTGGCCTTATGTCTACTAGAAATTCATTTAAACATTAAATAAACCCAACAGGCTGGTTTTGCTTCCAATAAGGATTAATTATCTCTTAGTTGGGATCAAGTACAAGCAACTGTTTTATTATTACAGAGAAAAAGGAAATCATTTTTAAAAATTTGGATTGTTTGGATAAAATGGAGTCTATGGGAGACAGCCATTCCTTAATTCGGAGCTTTCTGGATATTGGGTTTCCGGATAAGGGATCCTGTATTTTGTATATCTCCTACCTTCCTCTGGTCTTTCTATGCCCCCTACAAACACACATAAATAACCAAACATACACACATAGTTGTATATCTTATAAGCAATTGTGCACTCTCTGCACCAATACAACAGCATATTAGAAGGCACCTGAGATTTCATTAAAGGGATACTGTCATGGGAAAAAAACATTTTTTCAAAATGAATCAGTTAATAGTGCTGCTCCAGCAGAATTCTGCACTGAAATCCATTTCTCAAAAGAGCAAACAGATTTTTTTATATTCAATTTTAAGATCTGACATGGGGCTAGACATATTGTCAATTTCCCAGCTGCCCAAGTCATGTGACTTGTGCTCTAATAAACTTCAATCACTCTTTACTGCTGTACTGCAAGTTGGAGTGATATCCAACCCTTCCCTCCCCCCCCCCAGCAGCCAAACAAAAGAACAATAGGAAGGTAACTAGATAACAGCTCCCTAACACAAGATAACAGCTGCCTGGTAAAAACCCATGTCCCACTGAGACACATTCAGTTACATTGAGAAGGAAAAACAGCAGCCTGCCAGAAAGCATTTCTCACATGACCTGGGGCAGCTGGGAAATTGACAAAATGTCTAGCCCCATGTCAGATTTCAAAATTGAATATAAAAAAATCTGTTTGTTGTTTTGAGAAATGAATTTCAGTGCAGAATTCTGCTGGAGTAGCACTATTAACTGATGCGTTTTGAAAAAACATGTTTTCCGATGACAGGATCCTTTTAAGCTATAGGCACATCAGCTGTAGCTTTGTGTCTTCATATCGTCACAGAAAGCTTTATTTAATATTTGGGGGGTTACCGCACTGCTTACTCTGATTAGGTAAATTGACAAAGAATGTTCACCACCCTAAATGTTGCCAACAGTTACAAGGATCCCCATTATTCTAAAGGCTATAGGTAGATGTTCCTTTCTTCTGTGGTCTGTTCAGTTCTGTTTTGCATTCAGAGGCCTTTATATTTCCCAGCCCTGTTTTACAGAGGAGCTTTCACAAAATGTTTACCTATATTGTTAATTAAAATGCATTTTTAATCATTTCTTTAACTACATAATCTATACAAGAAGAAGTCCGTTCAGTAACCTGTCAATGCTATATGCTGCTTCCTGCAGACATCGATGGGAGTTTGCACATAGAAGCTGTCAGGCTTGGTTCTCTCTTCCTGCATTGTAGGCCATAGTGTTGTTCTATTGATTTTTCAATACATGTTTTATGTCCCTTCCAGTCTCTGTAGTTGGACAGGCCCTGGTCTTAGTTGCAAGAACTGCAGATAATATATTACAGCCAGAGGGAGAACTGACTTGGTATAATTAATGGGGCTTCTGGTAATAGGATTTCCCAGCCTTGAGGAACCTTTTTACATAAGATATTGGCTGGAGAGTTATGATTTATAGGGGTCTTATCCCAGTGAGCTTTTAAAGGAGGGTTTATGGAATCAGGATATTTATCAGAGATGGGACGGAGAGAGAGGGAGGAAAGGGCAACCAAACAGAGAGTGAAGAGGCACAGGTTTGAGCATTTACTATACAGATGATGCAGGAAAAAGGATCAGGACACATATATGGGCAAAGAAAACAGGGATGTATAAGGGTGTGTAAAATAAAGTTAATACTGAGACACAGATCAATCACAATTAAACCAAAGTTTGTACAAATTATGAGGCTGCTGTAAAAACTCAGGTGTTCTGGCTCCTCCCTGTGGCTCAACAGAGCATTTCACCAAGCAAAGCCAGCAAATTTCCTCTATGCTTAGAAACTTTTCTTTTCTAGTTGTCTAACTTATTTATTTATTTTTGTTAACCCCAAAATATACGGTATGTCAACCTCAAAATCCTATGTATTTCTGAGAGAGAGAAGGTGTGGAAAAATGGGGCCTCAGGCTCCCAGCCCCAAAGCACTACCCCGATTTGATCTTTATCCATCTCTGGCAGGGTTGGTTTTCTAATGTCAATACAAAGACAGAAAGGGAATAATTCGATTTTATTGGAGTTTTCAATTCATATTCAGCTGGGATTTGAAGTGTTTTAGCTGAGAAATGCTGATCGAACTGCCTCCACACACTACCATCACAATGGGGTCAAGGGGTGTCTTCAAGATTCCCTCCTGCTGCAGGCGTTGGATATGTCCTGAATAGACAGCAGCAAGGGCAGCTCCACATGCAGGCTCCACAAAAATTAACTCATCATCTGGAAAAAATGATTAAACATGAAGTAAGGGGATGTAAATCAGAACCTGGTAGATGTAAGACATTAGGAATGAGGGGGAAACAATGAAGGATATAATAAAGCCTTTACCAGAAGGGTATTGGGAAGTTACAGCAATATTGTTACTTGGCAATGAAGCAATTTGTTGTAGATTCAGGTAGCAAATTATGTAACCAAATGGCTGCTGAAAATATCAAATGCTGTATAGCCATAGGTCTACATTTAAAAAGGTAAATATTATGTTGAAAGTAGGGGTGCACTGAATCCGGGATTCAGGCAGGATTAGGCCTTTTTTCAGCAGGATTCGGCCTAATCCTTCTGCCCGGCCGAACCGAATCTGAATCCTAATTTGCATACGCAAATTAGGAGCAGAGAGGGAAATCGCGTGACTTTTTGTCACAGAACAAGGAATTCCCACCTGTAATTTGCATATGCAAATTAGGATTTGGTTCGGAATTTGGCCGAATCTTTCGCGATGGATTCGGGTGTTTGGCCGAATCCAAAATAGCGGATTCGGTGCATCCCTAGTTGAAAGAAACCTTATATTCTTATATTCTACAGAGCTCTTTTTTACAAAATGATGCTGTATGACTTAATGAAAAATATACCATACTTGCCTTCTTTTGAGTGTGCATACCTATCTATATATTGTTACGTTGTGGGGTACCCATTGTAGGGGTACCCTTTTGATGTTTGCACCTCTTGCACTGTTTACCTACAGCATTTGCTGAATTGGTGTGCCCTCCACCCATTACTAAATTCTTAATGAAAAATAGGACCTTAAAAGAAAGTGTAAGAATACAAAAGAAAAAAGAGTGAAGAATGCTTTTGGAAACCCCATAGAAAAAGAGCATCTGCACTTTATACACACCCAAAAACATTTCCACAGCTCGTATGGCTTCTCTGTCATCAACAGTAATGGAAATAACGTTGTGCTCCCTTGTACACTCAAAGGCTCTGTCACATACTGTCTTGGCACCGAGACACTTGGCAACACTAAAAGAGACAGACACACACATTTACACACTGACAGGTCATTGTATTACAGATATCAGTAAGAAAAGACTTGTCATTCTAGGCCAGGGCCTATTCTTATGATGTGTTACTGTAAGTAAGCTGTTGTTCTCCGTGGGTGGCACAGTGCTGGGATAATCGTGTAAAAAAGGTATTGTCATATATATGTATATATACATAATATGTACAGAACTCTCTAATTTGTAAATAGTTGACAAAAGGAGAATATGTTTGCATGGCATGCATCTTACCTGGTAATATCTGGAAGGCTGATGGGTTTTCCTGCTTCAAGAGCTGCATTCAAACAGTGGGCACCTTTAGTCTCCATTGCAATTATGGGAATATCAGTCCAACCCACCTTCTTCATCCCTTCAGCTAGCCCAGCCAGGAGCCCACCACCCCCTACAGAAACAACCAGTGCCCCTGGCTTCTGAGAACCCAAAGAGGCCTTTAGTTCACACACAAGGCTGGAGTGGCCTTCCCTGAAAAAAAGGAAGCCATCAATTACAGTAAGAGATAACAATTGGTTTCAAATATTCAGAGACACTGGTTATAGTATCCAAGCTTAAACCTCTTTCCTGGCCTGAAAAATGTGTCCCAGTCTTTTGATTCTAAAACTAATTCTCATTCATAAAAATCGAATCTCTAATTTTGTATGTGTGTATGTATATTTTTATTTGTATAGCACTCCTAGAGCCCAAAGCACTATACAGCAAAACAATAAATTAGTAGTAACAAACAAGGGTTTACTGCTATTAGTAACAATAAGTACAGTACATTATAAGAAATACAATTCACATAAATATAAAGTATAATTACAATTCATCATTTCTGCTCATTAGAGAGACATGTAGGGCATCAGACAAATTCTTCCCCTGTTTTTCTGTCTGTGACATCATTCAGCCCAGTTACAGGCTGGAGAGCCATCAGATTGACTTTGGAGCCAAATGTACAGGGTTTCCCCACAGAGCTTAAAGAGGAAAATCCCTGCTGCAGCAGCCAGAGAGAATAAGATCTGTGGAAAGTGACACAGCTGCTTAAAAGGAGTTCCAGAAAGAAGGAGAAGGAAAGGCTATGTTTTGCTCTGCTGGAAAAAGTATTTATCAGTATGAGCATCAGGGAGAGCCAGTTTCTATCTCCTGCCTGTGGATATTTTGGCCACTGTGTGTTTCCCAAGGGTGAGGACAGGTATTGCTCGTGTACCTGCCATGTGGGAGCAGCTACTACTTTCAAAGGGAAAGGTACCTTGGAGCAGGTAGCACTACTTGGGGACATAAGAGCACTTGGGGAAAGGACATTGAACTGATCGGAGTGATTTTGCATTTATCCATCCGGTGTGGGACTGTGGCATTGAGAGACTGTGCCAGGTGTTGATAATCCACACTGGTTCCGCAGAGTAAAAGCTATATTGTGTGATTTGCATTTACAGTTACTAAATACAGTTTAGATAAAGTTTATATATGTTTTATTGCAAGCTGTGTGTGTTTTATTTTTCCTATTGGAAATCCCCCTCCCCAGGCGGACACTTCGCCCCCTGTGCATGCACTCAAATGTGAGCATATGCATGCAAACAAGCGTGGACTGGCACACATTTGTGTGCTTTGCAGTTGGAGTGCAGAACTCCCTCAGCCGGAATGGGGTCGGCAACATACGTCTGCTAGGCAGATACGTGCCTAGCACCCCCAAGCTTTAAGCAGTAAGCATGTGACTCTTCTGCCTACCCCTTGTTCCAGCCCTGAGTTGAGTTTGACTTTAGTTTTTATATAAATGTGCAGTCAAAATATTTATTCCCTTATGTGTGTAGTAACATTTAAATCAGTATTTCAAAAGTGTAAGACCAGGCTCATTTTGGAGGCTTGCAAAATTTGAAAGATAAAAATGGACTGCTTGGGCAGCATCTAGTTGTCCATAGGGCAGTCTAATGTGAATTCTCTCTTCTACAATAAAATTTCTCACACCCTATATGTGACAAAACATGCTAATTTTTACTCCAACACAGTAACCCATAGTAACCATTAAGTTAAATGCTAAACCAGTAAATGCTACCTGCTGATTGGTTGCTACAGGCAATTAGACCTGTAGCAAATGTTGCACCTTGGTTACAGCTTCTCTGTACATGTGAAATACAAGAATATGTCTATATGCGATCTATAATTGTTATTATGGTAAGAAAGTTTCAAATCGCTGAGGCCTTGATAATGCTTGTGGTAAGCATGAGAAGACTTGATGAAACTAAAGGTTGATAGGGACTGATTTAAATAAAGGTGACCGCAGTACTCATTCCTTACTCCTTTCATTCTTGCATGGCACCAATTCTAATAGGACATTTGGGAGAAGTAGCTGCCATAACTATTCATTTGTTGAGCTGGTTTCTGCAGTTCCCAAGATACCATATGAGTGCACAAAGAACACTACTATGATTTTCTGCTCACCAGACGAGAGGATGGTTAAATGGAGAGATATACACACTGCCAGGAGTTTCAGTCAGCTGGTGAGCATGTGCATCAGCATCATCCCAGACCTGCAGTTGGCAGAGGGGAAGAAAGTTAATGATTAACACCTTGTAGTAGAGCAAGGTCTTGTAGTAGCTGGAACTCCTCATATAACCCTACCAGTAGGCATGTTGTCCCAGGCACCATACCCTGCAACTCCTCTTATCATGTCTGTGAAAACTGCACCTGCTTGGACTCATCTGACTGCTATAATATTAGTATCGTGTGTATCCTGTGCCCTGATGTGGAGTAGCTAGATAGGATATAAAATATCTCCTGTTAGTGGAGTGGTGGACATACATAAAAAAAAGCATGGATTTTTAAACCTGGCTGATTGACATCTGGTCAATTGATACTGATACAGATATTGATGGGGGAAGCCTGTCAGAGAGACCCATACACTTAGGGGGTAGAGCCAGTAAGGCTTTTGGGGGCAAAGCTCACACTTTTCAGTTCTTTTTTTTAAAACTCGAATTTTTAGGGATTTATTAAAGCCCGATGCTGCAAACATTCAGAATCTGAAATTCCGCCATCTCAGACCTGCTGGGGTTGTATATAAGTCAATGGGAGAGGTCACTATCATATTTGGAAGTTTCTGTGGTCTGTGCTAGAATTAGCCCGAAATTGGACTATTTGTGGGTTTTCGGGCAAAAATCCAAAAAATTCTGGCTTTTCTGGAAAAAGCCGGAAAAAACGTGCCTTTTGGGAAAAACTCCAGAAAAATCATATATTCGGATTTTCACTCAATTTTATCGAGTTTTCCTATGATCTGATTAAATCGAACTTTTTTTAATAATAAATAAGGCCAAATCATGGATTCTAGTTTCGTCAGAGTTTTTGGATTTAAAAATTTAAATTACATTTTGATAAATAATCCCCTAAATCTGTCAGCATTTTATATATCGGCCTGTGTACTGGAAGCTATAGGCAGGTTATACAGTATATAGACAGAAATGGTTTAGCTTGATGGACTTGTGTCTTTTTTCAACCTAACTTATTATGTTACATTTGTTGAATCCATTTACAGTATATATCCAGGGAAAGACTGGACTGCATTGTTGGTACTGTATTTCAGCAAATTTTACAGCTGGTTTATGCTGCAGTCTATTATGATTTTCCGTCCTATAGATCAGTATAATTGATGAAATATGGGTTGTGCCTCTCTTACTCTAATACTGTAATCAGTCATATATTTGGCTAATGATAATATTCAAGTAGTGTGTGTGAATGTGATAGGGACCTTAGTTTGTATGTTTTATCAGGGCAACATGTGCATTCCAGCATATAAGAAAATTGGACAAAAGCTTGTCAAACATGACGTTAAAATGATTAGGCAATCCTGCTACCTTCAACCTAACGAAAGAAATAGCAATTTAAGAGGTTTTGTTTGGGCAGGACCCATCCATAGCTGATATACTAGTTGGTAGATGTACTGTATCTTGATATTGGGATTGAGGTTCTCATCTTAGTAAAAGGCAGGATAGCAGACACCATGTGCCGCTCTGTAGTTGCTTCAAGGCTGAAGGTTTTTTATGGAAAATGCCACCAGGGCCCAGAGTACTGAAAACAGGTGAAGATCTCAGGCACATTTGGGTTAAATGGTTACCCATAAGCTGACATAGTAGAAGGCAGATGTATCTTGGTATTGGGACTGCACTTGTTTGAGACACAAAGCACTAAGCTGCTCCTATCAGCTAAGTATTATCTCCACGAATCATTTCACCTTAATTGCAGGCTCTTTGAGGTCTGTTTTCATACATTTTATGAGTCACTTTATACGCTAATGTTTTGCTAAATGACATGTATAAAATTCACCAAACTGTTTATATTCTAGGTTTTGATAAAATGTTTTATTTAATGTCTGTAATTACACTTGACACAATAAATGTTTTGTTGTAGGCTATATTTTAATCTGTGCATTAATCTGTTAATAGCTAAATCCCCTAGCTACTGTGACAACAAGGCATTTTTGTAATTAGTATAACTAAAACTTACCCAACAAAGAAATCTTTTTCGAGCTGGATGGTCTGTTTTATATGCATAAACTGAGGGGTGAAGTGCAAAAGACAAGGGCAAAACACCCTGTTTTATCTGTACTTTCAACCTTATGATTTGTGCTCATTTCTGTAGGAATCAATAGCAAAATGGACAAGTTACAGAGCAGAGCTTGCACCTGCCATGGATTCAGGCTCAAGTGTTCTGTGTACGGGTGCTAATAGGCCCTGGCATTTCAAGTATACAGAGGGCCAAATAGCCCCCCACCACCCTCACAAAATAGTCTATTGCATCTTACAGCAGCCCCTCTGGCACTGCCAGAACCCACAGATTGCCAGTCTGGGCCTGGGTGTAATTTTGCACCATTTAGTACCTTAGTGCTTGTAGCTATAGTAAATAAGCCCTATACACTTAAAATATGCATTGGTCATTATCTTGGCTCACTATTCTAGAGCCCATTGTCCCGCATCAGTTTCACGCCCTGGTTACATTACATTACATTGGCTACAACTGCTGTTAGGTTTTATATCCATACATTCCCTGTCACAGCAAAACCAACTGAAAAATGAGACACTGGGTATGGGCTGGGCCCCCTTCAGATGCAGATTTTGCACAACAGTCCCCATCTCACCTCTGTGATAAAAAATTATATTTGGGTTGTTTGATTATTTCATATAGTATGAAGGATCCGCACACACTCTATTATTCTGCAGTTGGGGAAGTGTCCCTTTCTTTATTTTTTAACACCACCAGTATCACTGGTGGTGTTATAAAATAAAGAAAGGGGCACTTCCCCAACTGCAGAATAATAGAGTGTGTGCGGATCCTTGAACAAGAATTGCTGTTGTTGTGGGACCTGCCCGGGTCTGCTGATGACCAGCACCACCATTGCAGTGAGTTTAAATACAGGAGTTGCGGTGGATTGTTAACATATAGGATGAAAAGACAGTTCTCCAGTAAATCCACTCAAATATATACCCATGCCCAGTTCACTGGTACAGGTCTTGGAGAATGTTGTAAAGAAATGTGTTATCAGCATTTTAGAAATCTTACCTTAATTCTGACCACACTCAGGAAGAGTTAGTTAAGGATATGGCTTATAATTCAGTGGGACAGTTAGATATAAGTACAATATGACTCCACAAACAGAGACCCAATTGCGCTAACCCAATGGATAGGTTCAAGGGCTGATCTGAAGGGTTACTTAGTAGAAGTGCATTGAGCACCTACTTGTGATGTAATAACTCACGATCAACCCATTACCAAGCCCCACTAGTAGTAAAGCTTCTGGAAAATATACATGTATGGATGAACCATACTTAACATAGTGGAGAATGTGTGGTTGTCATCCAGGAGTCGTACCTGTACTGTGGCCTTGGTACCAGCGGGGGCCATTGGTAAACCATAAGCCCACCTTTCAAAGCATAAGAATAATATACTGCAGACTATTTCGCAGGGGTTGAGAGGTATATAAGTGGGTGCAGGGGGAGGGATTTACAAACTGCTGTTGTTTGGGAGTGCACAGTAAAGGAATACAAAGGATAATCAAACAAATGTTTCAACAAAGTCTGAGGCCTCTTTTACACTTCTAGAGAGACTACATGAATGCATAAATGGATAGTGTTGAGGGGTTTTTACTTTTCCAATTATCACAACATCAGCTCCCAGATCCTGCAGCTTCTGTACAATATCTGCTCCAGTACTTTGTGGAACAACAATGGTTGCTGGGAGGTTCAGTCCCCTACAAGCATAAGCTGCTGCCAGCCCAGCATTACCCCCTGTGTGTGAGAGACAGAGGATGTATAAGGCAGAGATAGCAAAAGCACCAACACAAGAAAGCACGATAGATACTGTAAGTGAATATAGATACAAAAGAAAAACTATTGTATAAAAAAAGATGAAGATCAACAGACACCCAAATAAAGTAGCTTAATCAATACCTGAGGAACAGACAAACCTCGTGCAGCCTTTCTTCGCAAGCTACAAAACAGAGAAAAAAATATTTAGTTTGTCACTGCTTTCAATGCTTTCTCTGCTCCCTATCCAATGTGTAGCCATTGTTTCTGCTCTCACAGGTGAGTACCTCAGCTATGTTTTCTATATGATGTGTTGCTCTTGCTGCTGTACTCTATTGTGTATCACTGTGTATACTCTGTGTAAGCAAATCAAGCTGTCCATATCAATGGAACTATGTTGACTACATGAGCCCTCTTCTAGGGTACAGCAACTTAGACAAAGGATGAGGCAAGGTTATGATACTAAGGGCCAGACTTAATCTGATGAGATAATCTTATGTAACGCTAACATGGGCTAGGCAGACCAAAAAGTAGTTAATGTCCAGCTAGTGATAAGAGCATGGATTACATGTGACTCAAACACTTCAGGCTACGGCCTTTGCTAAGTGGAAGATTTCAGGAGTGGTGTATTATAACTACAACTCTCAGGCTACTGTGCAATAAAAATAGGAATAATGGACGCCAGAAGGTTCTTATGGTGAAACAAAGGAGTAACAAGTTTATTTCTTCAAGATAAATATCCCACAGGTTTACTTACAGTCAGAGGAGGTGTATGTAAGTAATGGTAGCAGGCTAAACAAGCAAAGGATGATACAGCTGAGGCATTTGACTCCTATAGGCATTGTAGTCAAGCAGTAAAAAGGAATCCCAGGCAGATGTACCTTTAAGTGGTCTGGATCCCACCCAGTGGAGTGGTCTGGGAGAAGGAGTCTAAGCCTGACACCCTATCCACTGTGGTCCCTTCACTAAAGGCAATCTAGGAGCCTAGGGAAGTTTCTTCCTGCTACACCTCCTTAATGGAGCACAAAGCTGATCTTGCTATCTGTACTCTCTATCTTATTCTCCTAGAGAGTCTATGCCAGATATAACCCTGTTTTAGCTAACCTCATTCACAGGGTTCCCTGCTCCGCGACTCAGACACTAGAGGTCCGGGTCCCTCTAGGGCAATAGCTTTACTGGGCCTTGGTGTACCCTGGCTCAATGGGAACAACCAGTTGATGAGTGTGGTAGGAAGTGGTCATTACACCTCTTGGCCAATAAATAAGGATATGTAAATTACACTAGATACATGGGCTTTTGCCCAGCAACTAGGAAAAAGGAGGAAGGGTAGGGAATTAAAGCCATAGGGGCATATTAACCCTATGGGTCCCTACACTTATCTCCTTATTCAATTCCAGCCTTAGTTGAAATAAAATTTAGAAAAAGGAAAATGCAAATTAAGCCCAAATTATTGTTTGTATAATACTTATAAGACACTGGTATTAGTGGTTTTTAATCTGACTGCAAGCTGATCCACACACAGTCTGTGCACTGACACTATTTTTAGAAAGTCCAGAAATTCCTTCTGATAAACATTTTTGTTTTCTGTGTCAATGACCTTAGAAGAAATAATGAACCAACCTTTATGCAGCACCGTCAGCCATGCACAATTCTATCTGGTTTATTCAATAGGTCCCTTCCTACACCTCTATTCCTTTAGGAAATATCTAACCCAACCTTTATATATATATAGCATCATGTCAGTATGTTAATCGGCTTTAGCTATCACAATATCCATACAAGCCAACACAGACCAGGGAAAACTGATTCCAGTTCCAGACTGGTTCATACTGCAATGGGTGGAACTGAGGTACAAGACTAAACAAGAGAGTATATAAAATGACATAATGCCATAGGCAACAGATCATTGAAAAATCTCTTATTCAGCAATACAATGCATATTTGGAATAAGATATAAAACTTCTCTTCACAAAGTCTCTGAACCATTAGGCCAAACTAATATTACTCAATGTGCCTTAAGGAGAATAGAAGTAACAAAGATTACTAAATATATACATTGATTGTAGTGATCGAATTAACTTTCAAGCCTGTCATTCAAACTACTACATAGTTACCAGGGTATAATTACTTCTCCAGCGCAACTGACAAACCATCTAAGTTAAGTTTCTACCAGAATTTATATAAATCACCGTTGGTAAACCATATCTGTTGCATAGTCATGTGAAGTTGGCTTGCAAGGTAAATATAAGGAAAATTCAATGCATATATTTTAACAACAGTGATGTATATTCATCATAGGAATGCAACATTGCTTTGTCAGTCGCTTCCAGTACCCAAAAGCTATTAAACCCAAATTTGCAGCTCTAGTTTTCCTTGTTCTGCTTGGCTAGTAAATTCCTTCCAAATTATCTGTAGAGTTGCAGAATGAATACATTCCCCATTTGTTTGTATGTATTTATGTATTTGTGTATGCTAAATACAGTGGGGCAGGTTTACTAAAGGGCAAAGTGGCTAACGCTAATGATATTTCACCAGAAATTCCATCCACAGGGACACCATCAATTTACTAACAGGTGTAGGTGACAATTCACTAGCGAACAGGACTGCTGCTAGTGCTCATTCGCACTCTATCGCCAGGCGACTTTTCGACTTCACCACCTCAGACAAGGCAACTGTTAAAATAAAGCTACATCTTCCTCAATCTTATGTCAGTGACATCATATCCTGTGTACTGGAAATGCATTAAAGTTGTAAAAATGCAGGTGACTTTTCCTTATTTTAAGCGGGATTGCCTGCAAAAGTCCTAAATATTGAACTTGGGTTAACATTTTTCCCCAGACATTTACATAGTTACATAGTTAAATTGGGTTGAAAAAAGACAAAGTCCATCAAGTTCAACCCCTTCAAATGAAAACCCAGCATCCATACACACACCCCTCCATACCTTTACATAAATTCTATATACCCATACCTATACTAACTATAGAGCTTAGTATCACAATAGCCTTTGATATTCTGTCTGTCCAAAAAATCATCCAAGCCATTCTTAAAGGCATTAACTGAATCAGCCACAGTGGCGGAACTACCGGGGGAGCAGGGGGTGCGAGCGGGCCATGGCCCACACCCCCTCAGGGCTCCCCGGCAGCCCGCGCGCCACTGAAAATGCGGGCGGTACGGAGGGGGCGGGGCCCGGCTGCGCGTCACGCACCAGGGCCCGCCCCCCTCTAGTTACGCTACTGATCAGCCATCACAACATCACCCGGCAGTGCATTCCACAACCTCGGTAATAAAGGATATCAAAGGTTTTAGTAGTTCGCTCCCTCTGCCGGTTCCCAAAGAGAAGATTCTGGGCTGGGAAGACGTTACTATAGCAACATGTAAACAAACAGGACAGAGAAGCGGAAGGGAGGAATACGCAACCGGATCCGCCGTCTCTTCATATGGCGACATGCGCACTGACAGCTTTGAAGCCCTTGAGGAAGTCAGAAGACGAAACGCGTCGGGCAGTGACGTCATCCACGAGCGCACTGGGATACACGAGGCAGCCGAGACGCCGGCCAAACCATCTACATTGGCTGCCTGGTGACTCCAACAGACGGCGAAGTGGTGACTTTGTTTTAATGCGAAAATTTTAACAGTAACATTGTTAGTGTGATTTTAATGTTATTTTGGGATTAAAAAAGTGATGATTTTACACTATGTCAGCACATTGTTTTAAAGCCACAGAGTCTGGAGAGAATTGAGAAGATGACTGTTAAACTATCTTTCTAAATGCCTAAACTTCGTTTAAACGTTCGTGAGTACCCTCACATAAGATTCACTTCACTGTGTGAATTCTAATAATTGACACGGCAAATAGCATAATTTGAAAAGGGCACCTTTTTAGAAGTACTCTAATCTCACAAAGTGGTGTACTATATTTATGTAAGAATACTACACTATATGAGAATCATTTTCTTGCCCCTTTGTTTGTCTATACCTCGTGCTGGATGAGCGCTGGTTTCCTTCCGTAACTCTGAATTGCATTCCACAACCTCACTGTCCTGACTGTGAAGAACCCCCTACGTTGCTTCAAATGAAAGTTCTTTTCTTCTAGTCTAAAGAGGTGGCCTCTGGTACGGTGATCCACTTTATGGGTAAAAAGGTCCCCTGCCATTTGTCTATGATGTCCTCTAATGTACTTGTAAAGTGTAATCATGTCCCCTCGCCTTGCAAAGGTGCACGAAGTGTGTGAAGCTGGTGACAATTCTCCCTTCAGTGAATCTGCCCCAGTGTCTCTTCTTGCATATAAACTGTGCAGTGTGTTTACATGTTCATCTTCCCTGCAGTGTGTATCCGTGTGTATGCTACAAGCTATGCGTAACTTTATGTAAGCTAATTGCAATCATGTATATGCTCTCTGCAAAGTAGATTCAGTGCAACTCATCCTTGGTATGTTTAAATATGTCATAGGAAAGAGCAGCAACAACAGGAATGCAATTTTCAACATGTATTTAAAGCTGTATGCATAACTGTGATTCTGTGCCATTTTACTAGATGTGGCAGCTGTTCATATTTCTGGCCACTCACCTTCTGACAATAGTGTCCAATCCCACGTATCTTGAAAGACCCTGCAGGCTGAACATTTTCCAGTTTCATGAGAACTTCAGTCCCAGCCAATTTGGATAAAGCACGACTCTCTTTCAGAGGAGTGACAATATGAAAAGGAGCTTGCTCTGCAAAATCCATCTCTTAAAGAAGCACAACCTGTTTATATACAGAATAGGGTAAAAGCAGCTTTGAGTCATTCGGCTGATATGTCAGTAGAGCTAGAGACACTGCTCCCCCAGTTAACATGGACAGATTACTTCAGACATAAGGCACCATTATGTATTTTGTTTACTGCACTCCACTGCACTAAACAAGAGGAAGCCCTCCAGTAAAAAGGACTGCGATACACAGTCACAAAGAACACAGTACACACCTGATCTCAGCAGAGAACTTTGTCACATTTGTACAGCTCAGTACTAAGGCCTTGACAGCATGCAGCCTGACATCCACACTGACCGCTTTGCCTCAAACAATCTTTAAACACTTTACAGATAACAGATCAAGGTCCTGAGGGAGTGCCTGCTGGGAGGAGAAAGAATTTTACGGAATGTTATAACCACTCCACTGCTGACAGGGCAAGTTTATAATGGATTGTCGCTGCATTATACATAATGTATTTAATTGTTTATTAGAAACTGTTCTGCCAGTGTTTCCATCTTAAATACAAAAAGAAATCGTCAGCGCTCAGTCTAACTCACACTGTGGCGTTGACCAGCTGCTGTAGAATGAGGAGCCTTGACGTGGCACGTGAGCTTACATATTTTGGCCAAAGTGTGGTACTAACACCTCATTTTTTGTAATCATTTTTTAAAGGCAAACCGAGTGCTGGCAATTTTTCTCTTACCAACTTAAATACTTAAGTTATGATGTTTTTCAATTTCATTCTAGAAAATTATCTGCCCACAAGCCTCTGCCAACTGTCAACTAGGATCATAATAATTCACTCTGAACATTTTATTTTTATGTTACCATTTTAGTAACAAGAACTGGACCATTATCATCATCTCTGCACTGGTCTTTTCTTCCCATCTGGACTACTGTAACCTTTTACTACCTGACTTACCTACTTCATATCTTTCCCCTCCATATTTCTCCCTATATTTGGCAGCAAGACATTGGCACCAAGGTTGTTGCTATAATTTAGAATATAGCTTAGGCTAATAAAAACATTTCAACAATACAGAAAAAAGAGCATCAGAGCAAAGAGCAGATCAGCATAGTTAGGACTGGAAATTGAGATTTCTCAGTAAAAGATCCCTTAACTGAAACTTCTACCTGCTTCACACTAATCATTTTTACAATTCAAGCACTATACTCAACTGAATCAGCCTACAAATGAATGCTTACCTCTACATGTACAGTATCCTTGGACTCCCCCACCTATGCCACACAAACCATCCTCGATTCGTACGATGAGATCTTTGCGTCTTTGACCAGCTTTACTCGAAATCTCAAAGATGACTTCAGGAAAAAAAATATTCAGTTTGTAAAACTGTTACCAAGATTATACCAAGATGTTATCAAGATTATAAGAACTTTGAATAAGGAATATTCATTCATTCAAGTTATGAGCTAAAAAAAAAATAAAAAAATATACCATCTGATTAAAATAAGAGACATGCATCTTTGGAGATGCTCACATGCTGGTTGGCCCTAGGAAAATGCCTATTTTGCCCTTTTGTTAATGCAACAGTCATGTCCCTATGCAATCTGTGAACTAAAGTGCCTGTTTGTGACTGTTGGACATTTTTGCTTGCAGTGTACAGTATTTATTGATATGCTGAAAATTGGATTACTTCTCAAATCCAGTAAATATATAAGGAACACGATCAAACTATTTATTTTACTATATATTTATTTTTTAATTCGATACTTTTAGCTTTTGGTATAAGACTGTTCAGCTTCAAACATAGGTTTGGTAGTAGAGCCTAGCTGTTAATTCATTTGTACACCCGATGTCTAGGGTTGCCACTTGGCCAATATTTCACCAGCTGACCAGTAAAAATGATGCTTGATGCCAATGTCATGAATAGGGAAAACTTGTTAAAATATAAGATGGCAGTATTTTTTGTTCCAGAGAAGGTGGTCCTACAGATGCCCTCCTGGTATGCCTCATACTAGACGTAACTGTTAGTAGCTCTAGCTTTATATGTTTATTTGTCATGTCACAATGTTAATGGATTCTATATCTGTGAAACAATTAATTTGGACTACATTTCCTAATACTCTAATACTGACAAAATTCTGTCCTCTCCCCAATGTCACTATTGACATTTATAATAAACCTTCTTAGAAGTTCATGGTTCTCACTGTACAGAACATACTATGTAAGTTTCCCCAATGCCCTTCCATGCAAGAAAGTGAAGTGTTAAATTACATTTTGCTAAGTCGGCATCTGTAACACTGTTCACATTGCATAACACATTGGAGAGCGGCACCCTGGATGTCTGCCTGAGCTTGCACAGGATGTGTAACTAAATCAGCATGAGTCCGCACTATTTGTGCATGTATGTGTGACAATCTCCAGCTTGGAGACACATTCAGCCAGCAAGCACTCATCAGGTGACCTAGCACACTATTAATGGAACAGAACAGATACAAGTTGTTCAGGTATGCAAGACATTCCCTATTACTGCTCTTTTCTTATAAACCAAGTATAATACTGTATGTAGAGTGCAGTACAGTGAGGGAAATACAGACATATTAACATGAGTGATTCAAAGGTCATGCTCAAACCGGTGCTGTGAATCTGGCAGCTTGTACTGGCATAAACTTTAACATTTGTAATCTTTCTACCACATAATAATCACAAAATATTTTCCAGGTTTGCAAAAGTTATATTAAATTTGTCTGTGCAAAAATATTAATTTTTACATTGTGAATTTATTTCCATTTACAGACTTTTATCACAGCCCCCATAAATCTGTAGTGCATTTAATATCATGTCCCCAGCAAACAGTGTGACTGAGTTGGAAGACCATTTTGCACTCAAGGCCTCTAGTGAGAATTAAGCTTCTAAGCCTCGGCCAATTAACATACACCTGTAAGGAATTCTTCTTTCATTTTTAATTTTTTTTGTAGTAATTCATTATACAAGCTGAACTGCGGGCTGGCAATCATTCTCTTTTTTATATAACAGGGGGAGTAGGAGAGAGAATAGGTAAAGGAGGAGGGGCTGTCAGGCGGTTTAGCAAAAGAAAAAAAGACAGGGAGCAAAAAAGTAGGGAGCAGCAGAAGAAATGGAAAATGAGAATAGTAGGGGACATGCGGATACAGGCAGTGGTGTAACAATAGAGCAGTGATCCTCAATCAATGGCTCGTGACCAATATGTTGCTCACCAACCCCTTGGATGTTGCTCCCAGTGGCCTCAAAGACACAGTATAAAGGTATCAATATAAATCAAACAGGCCGACTAGCCACAAATATATATCTCTAAATCTCTAAATATAAACGTATATAAACAGGGGCCACCATAGAGAAAGCATACTCTGCAGTCTTGGGGGGCCCTAGGGAACAGGCCGGTTCAGATTGCAAGGTCCACTACCTCTATAGATACACTACTGAAAATATTCCCGTCCACTGCATCCATTCGCCAGACCCCCCAGGTGGGGTCAGGTGGACTTATGCTCTGTAGTTACTCCACTGGAGAGAGCGGGTAAGCAAAAAGAGAAGGGAATTTGAAACAGGAGAGAACAGAATCTGAACAGAAAAGTTGAATACCTTAGAGGAAAATGATGTGGGTATGGGTATCTGAACAGAAAAGTTGAATACCTTAGAGGAAAATGATGTGGGTATGGGTAATAAGATAAATAAGTGTAGACTGACTACAGGAAAATTAAAATGGGGAAAGAGGAGACATATAGCAGTCTAACAAGCAAATTGAAGGACCTCTCGCGTTTCGGTGCCAAAATCCGCTGCATCTGCCTGCACCTGAGTGGAAGCAATGCATCTGGGTGCATCTGGGCCTGAAGGCTCTGTTGGGATTTTGCAGACCAAGGAGGAAGCTACTAGTACAATACAGTTTGTGGTATCAAAAGGGGTAGGCAAAAGAGTAAACAAAGTCCAGGCAAAGGGTCAATCAAGGCAGCAAGGTTCGTAATCCAAATAACAGGCCGAGGTCAGTAACAAAAATCAGTAATAGAAATAAATCACACCCTTACATAAGATGAAAGTCTGTAATGTTCTGGCATCTTAAATAGGCAAGTTTTGGCGCCAAACTGACGCGCTAGCGTCATGACGCTGCGTGCTGACGTTGCACACCTTGACGCGCTGGCGTCCTGATGCTGCGTCCATTGTGGCGCCAAACTGACACGCTGGCGTCATGACACTGGCGTCAAGATGTTGTTCACGTTTAACGCACTGGCATCAGAACGTGCCACGAGGGAGTCCCGGAGGCCGCCATCTTGACGAGGAGGTCGGGACCCACCATCTTGCTGAAGAGGACCGAAGCCGTGAGTATTCCTTACACAGACACAAGGTACAGTGGAAGAGCAGCTGAAGTCTTAGACAAAGTAGAAAGGGTAGAGAGCAGGAAAGACATATAAGGGGAGGAGAAGATATATGTATAAAGAGAGTGACAACTGGAAAACAGACTATAAGATCTAGGATAAGTTACATTAGAGCCTGTTATTACAGTCATGCAATCAGAATAAATACCAGTTCTTGAAACCTGCCTTGTAAAAATTAACAAACGGCAAGGCCTTTATATTAACTTCCTGTGAATTGTAAGCAAGCAGTGAGTAGCAGTGAGTAGTCTCTCCCAGGTGGACATGGCACAGGCACACAAACTGGCTTTGCTATTTTGGACACTAGATGGTAGCACATAGCTGTAGTTATATCTTTTATAAATGAGCTTGGATTATTATGATAATATTTGTTAATAACAAATAAATGTGTAATTTATAAAGGCGTTATAAATGTATTATATTTATATACATAACTATGTATGCATTATTAAAATATTATTTAGTATTATTTATGTATTTATTACAAATACATTTGTAGTTAACACGCTAAAAAAAAAAATTAAGATCATTTAAAATACTGATAATAACATGAAAGTGATGATATTGCCTGGCAGCTATCACCCTGTATGCACATGCAAATACATGGCAACTGAATCCTTGGTCAAGTAAGATTGAAATACGGGAAGCAGTAAGACTTTTATTAGAATCTACATAATCTATATATTACCTCACATATAAACCAACCATTTAGCATTATTCAAAGGAGAACTAAAGCCTAACTAAAGTATAAGGCTAGAAATGTTGTACATTATGTTTTGAGCTTCTGTACCAGCCCAAGGCAATCACAGCCCTTTAGCAGGGAAGATCTGTGCCTCCAAAGATGCCCTAGTAGCTCCCCATCTTCTTTTCTGCTGATTCACTGCACATGCTCTGTGCTGCTGTCGCTTACTGATACTGATATGTTTCTATAAAAATCCTAGAAATACACCTGTATCAATTAAGAGATGCTCAACGCCAAATATTTGCAGCCAAAAGCCCCCTGCAGCGAGATCCTGCCATAGGCTAATTACAATGAAAACAAATGGAAGGACTGCAACGCCCCCATCCCAGCGTGACTGAAACAGCCGCGGATGATCCCTTAGCTGTTTTGGAGGGTCGGGGGTGGCTTTGAGGGGGTCTTGGCTGCAAATATTTGGCGTGCAGAATCTCTTCATTGATACAAACACGTTCCTATGATTTTTATAGAAATGTGTCAGTATCACTTTAAGCCAGCAGCAGGTAAATAGTTAAATATGCCATCATGGTACCTTTGTTGTAGGAGCAGTAAAATGAGTAAGAAATGAATAAGAAAACTAATGGCAACAGTAATAAGCAATACTTGTCTTTAACTTGCTTAAATATGAGAGCACAACTTCTCTGGTGAAAAGGACCTTGCATAGTTGTGTGTGTATTTATATGTGTGTGAACTGCTCTACTGGGTGCCTTCCCAAATATTTTCTAAAAGTCTCCTTCAGGATCTGCTAATGTGCAATGGGACAATTCTGCTTGTATTGCATTAGCTGACAAATAAAAAAGAGGGCCTTCCAATCACCTGCATGAAATGCATAGATGAGGAATGCAGAGAAGGAATAGTTTTTGTATTTCAGTTATACTCATGGCTGGGAAGATACCCAAACCTATTTATTAAAGGGTACATTTGAAATCCAGTAGTTTGTGTCTGGTTATTTGCTCTTACCATATGGGAGAAATAAGACACTTTCAGGAGTATTAGTGCTGGTGATGCACAGATGGCAAACCGATGACCACGGTCTCTTGAATTTGAGATGCCTCCATTTCCCAAAGATGATAAAGATTGGACCTTTCAACCACAGGAAAAGAAAATTTTAGTGCAAAGGAGCAAATGTCTGATCTCAAAAGCAGGGTTTGCAAGATTTCGGTAAAATGTAAAAATGTGTTGATGTAAGGTGTAAAGTGTGTGGTCAGCAGTGCCAAAAGGCTTTTGACTATTCCACCATGGGCAGCAGTTTTGGGCGGCTATGATTAAGTGTATATACAATGAGGGTTATTTTGGCAAGAGGATTTCAGAGATGGGGAATATTATTAATGGGTCATTTCCACAAAGACTGTACTCAGAAGTTTTAGCCTTGCAGCACTGTACCTCCAGCCAGGAACTGGGCAAATGGCAGATTCAAATTAACATTCAGTTGTCAAATATCTATGACAAATTTATGCCTTCAAACCAAACAGGGCACAAAACACACTAAGTGGCCTTTATACTGGCCTGTACGTGGTCACCATTAAATTAATCAGGATGCCAGCGTTTTAAATTGTCGTAGAGCTGTCAATGTTTGAGTAATAATAAGAAAAAAGCAATGTGGATATTCAAGTCATAAACTGCCATGTAGAACAACAACTGGTGATTACTCCTGTAGCCTAGACCTCATGCAGTGCTTTGCTGTGATAGACAGAAGGGAACAATTAAAACACTACAGCATGATGCCCCCAACCCCAATTCATGATCTGCACACAGGCCACTTGTATTACAGCCCTCCTACGTCCTACCATTATCTGTAGTCTGGGGATTCCATTTGTGTTTCTGCATCCTTCTTTCCTATGGGTATTAAAGTGAGGTAGGTAAACCAGCCTTACCAAACCTTCAGCCAAGACTTACCCTAAACATCTGCCCTTGTCTGTTCATTAATGTGCATAACTTCTATGAACCATTAAAAGAACTACTATATACCCTAGACTAGAAGTGAACATGTGCTAAGAAAAAGTATGAAGAGCAGCGAGTAATACCATAATCAACCATATTAGATAAACCTGATTAAATCAATATTTTTCTATGATAATTAATACATTTGAGCACATAAATCTACTATAATTTCTGAACATATGAAAAATGGCACATTACAATCTCTGTTATGTAGATCAAGATAATATTTACATAATACTAGTGTCTGATTTCCCAGGGTTTCAGGAAGGGGCTGCATAAGCACAGCAAAAGTTGAGGCAGCATCTTCAACAAATTAAAATAAGTGTATTATTAATTATAACATTCCAATTGAATAAAAGACCTACTAGTGTACCAGAAAGGTAATGGCCAGGTAAGAAGGAAAAGGGGTGGGGGAAAAAGAGAGTTAAAAGACAAGTTAGAGAAAGCAGAGTAAGAGTATGTGGTGAGCATAGCAATACAGAAGAAAGGAGAAAACAGGAAAGTTGAAAAGGGAGGCAAAGGGGAGAGCATTGCAAGAAGTAAAAGGAGCAAAGTTGGTGGAAACTGATGAGATAGAGTGAAAAGAATTGAATGAAAATTGAGGTAACAAGGAATAAATAAAGAAGAAGAGGAATGCAGGCTGAAAAAGAGTAGGGGCGAGAAAAGCACAGAGCAGATGAGAACATGACGGTGAGATGGAGAGGAAAGAGTGTTGTTTTAGGGAGCAAGAAAGAGAAAAGTCAGGCTAAAATACAGGAATCACATAAAAGAAAAGGGAAAGTAAGGCAAAACAAAAAGTAATTTGTCGCTTGAATGGGGAGAGAGAAAAAAGCATCACAAAAGAGTGACTATGAAGATTTTCATTCATCCAGGTCATGGTATATCTAGTATAGGTAAATCTAAAAACAACTGGACTTGCTGAGTAATCAATGAAGACGTTTCACTACTCATCCGAGCAGCTTCTTCAGATCAACTGACTGGTGTGGGAAGTTTTCGTCATATAAACTCTTCCACTAATCCAAACACAATGGCACATTGTAACTCTTCAAAGAGGTGACATCTGAAGAAATTCACAGAGGTGTTGATTCTGCGTAGTTACTGTGATAGGATTATCCAATGTGTCATGCAACTCATAGAAACAGGTGTTACTTGTGAGAGTTGCATGAATGAATGTGTGAACTGTTCTGAAACCACCGGGGTACAGATGTTAGAACAGCATTGTATGTATCAGAAAGGTGGTGTCGAAGGCCCCCGCCTCTGTTAAGGGATGGTTTCTCCACTTTGACATGAATCGCCTCCTTCACACCTCATTCAAACCAGTGGTCTTCTTTATCCAAGATTTGGACCTTGCTATCTTCAAAGGAGTGCCCCTTGTCTTTTAGGTGTAGAAAGACAGCAATGTTTTGACACATTGGACAATCCTATCACAGTAACTACACAGAATCAACACCTCTGTGAATTTCTTCAGATTTGGATTAGTGGAAGAGTTTATATGCCAAGAACTTCCCACACCAGTCAGTTGAACTGAAGAAGCTGCTCGGATGAGTAGTGAAATGTCTTCATTGATTACTCAGCAAGTCCAATTGTTTTTAGATTTACCTATACTAGATATCACAAAAGAAAAGTATTTAATGGAGTAGTGGAAAAGAGTGAGACAACAAATATATTGCAGAAAAAAAAAGAGAGATAAGGGAGTGATGGGGGAATACAGAAAATCAAATAACAAAGGAATGGAAGAAAAGGGCAGAATAGAAAAGAAAGGACTGTTAGAGAGCCTTTGTATAAAAGGGAAAGAGAGAAGATATAGGGAGTGACATAGGGAGCATAGGGCAGGCAGAGTATGGCACACATATTAAGCATAACACAAGCAGAGTATCGTACACAAGGAGCATAGGGCAGCCAGAGTATGGCACACACAGGGAGCATAGGGTAGGCATAGTATGGCTCACACAGGGCATAGGGCAGGCAGAGTATGACACACACAGGGAGCATGGGGCAGGCAAAGTATGGCACACACAGGTAGCATAGGGTAGGCAGAGAATGACACACACAGGGAGCATAGGGCCAGCATAGTATGGCGCACACAGGGGGAATAGGGCAGGCAGAGTATGGCACACACAGGGAGCATAAGGCAGGCAAAATATGACACACATAGGGAGTATAGGGCAGGCAGAGTATGGCATACATAGGGAGCATAAGACAGGCAGATATTGGCACACACAAGGAGCATAGCGCTGGCAGAGTATGGCACACAAGAAGCATAGGGCAGGCAGTGTATGGCACACAAGGAGCATAAGGCAGGCAGAGTCTGATCATTTGTACTTCTGTGCTTGTGTGTGTTGCTTGTGTGCTTCTGGGTATGTCTTTGAGTCCAATTTATCAAAGTTAATGGTCATGACTGTAGCATGCTACTGAAATAACATTAGCCTAGCCCTAGAAGAAGAATAAAAAGTGGGTGTATTGCTCTTAAAAAAAAAAGTTTTCTTTGGCTAATAATCTATATATCCATGAACTTGTTTTCTCCTGGGGTGGTGAACTTGATATTTACACTGCATTCATTTTGTGTGTTCTTAGGGTATACTATGTGTCATTTTAACTGTATTTAATCTGTCGTGTATTACATGATTCTTATACAATAAATCTGCACTGAATTTAACCAATGATATGTTCTATATGTTCTAGGATTATAAAATCACTCTGTCATATGCTCTTGTTGTATTATACATTCTGTTGTAATTGCTTTTATCCTACCATGAGTTTTTAGGCTATTATACAGGTATTAGTGTATTATACATTAGATTGTTACTGCATGTATCCTGCCCTTCATTCTGGAGTATTATATTTGAATTAAGGGGTTGAACTTGATGGACATGTGTCTTTTTTTAACCTAATTTACTATGTTACTATCTTGTCATGCAGTGTGGGAATTATAAATCAAGTTTGCATTGTATTCTGCCCATTGTCTGGGGGTGGAATATGTATCATGTTTTAGATACTGTATGTTTATTCATAGGTTTTTAATGTCTAGCAAACTGGGAGAGAATTTTTGTATAATATTCTAATTAGCCTCCCCAAAGACAGAAATCATCCTCCGCCTATCCCGTCATTGTAATCCCTTTGTTTGACCCTAAACCCAGATGATCAGCTTAGCCTGATACAGCCTGCCTTAGGTGGGCATATTGATGGAAAGTCATTTTATAATGTATGACCACCTGTGTTATGGAATTTTTCTTCCTGTTGTGCATTGCAGCAATTACTCCAGCAGCTACTTCTGTATGTGTTTCTCTACATTCCATGGATGCAACAATTTAATTTTTGGAATACAGATATTCATTATGAGTCACTGTTAATGTTTATGCATATTTTGTGAATTCTGTATTTTCTTTGATTTTGATTAAAGGTTGTGTTTACAATCTCCCCTAAAACATTGAGTGTCTTTGTACTAAGAATGCTTCAAGAAAAGAGCAAAGAAAAAAGAAAAGAACATATAGCGCACAGTGTGGATATTATTCATTTTACAGAAGTCTCAAGATAATCCACATCCCCACTATACAATTATTACCGGAACAGAACAATCCTTGTATCTGTGGAATTTTGGCAGATGTCAGGAGTGTTGCTGTAAGATGCCATAGACAGTGACTATTTATTGGGCGTTTGGGGGGGGGGGTTGTTTGGGCCTCTGTGTACTTGAAATTCCAGAGCCTATTTGGAATCTCACTATGGACCTACTTGTAATTCAGTACCAGCAGGGGTTGCTAAGGACATACAATTTAGCTAATAAAAGGGTTGGACAAAAGAATGTGCAAAACAAGTCTGATATCTGAGAGCCTTCTCATCCACTAGTGCTCTCTGGTATTTATATTTTGGTTTGTCATACCCAGTGTTTCTGTTATTGCAGCTAAAACTTATGCTAATGATATGTTTTATCTTACCTCACTACAACAACAAAAATAGATAACAGCAATTAATGGAGGGCACTTCCTTTATACAAAGGGCACAAGAGCCAAATAGAGCCAGAAAATACTCCAAACTGCAGAAAGTTGCTCTGCGCACCACATATCATTGCAACAGTGTATCATTACAAAGACATTAAAACATTATTACATTGGTGTGTGGAAGAATACCCCAACATTTCAGACACTTAGTCCTTTGTCAAGGGGCTTCAACAACAAAAATATCCACAAGTATAAGGCTTTTTAAAAGGTTATCTGAACATTATGTTCCCTGCAAGGCTACTAAGCAAATACATAAAATCTATGAATTTCCCTCAGGTTACAATGTCAAGAATGTGCCCACCGACAGCTACTTTAGTGAAAGGAAAAACACAGAAAGATCATCTTTCACCTTCTTCGTGTCTCTGCTAAATAACATGACAAATAAAAGCATCACCTTCCACAGTATAGTCTTTAATAATACAGAAAGGCTATGAAAGAACTGTTAAATATATCCTTATAAGGAGGATCACTTTTAATAGGTACCTTGTAATATTACAAGATTCACTAATTATATATATTTTAAAAATAATGTTCCCCCTACTTTAAAATACAGTATTTTAAACAGGAGTCTGCTGTATTCTCTTTGGTATATATAGTTAATATTGAACCCCAGTAGTAAAACAGAAGCACTAGAAGTCACCTTGAAGCTCCACAATCTGTATAAAAGAACACAGCCTATGGACACACCATTCTGAAACTCCTCTGAGCCTTCTTGTATCATTTTGTCTTAAAGATTGTTTTGCACATTGTTGTCTTCATAAACAAAATTAAAATTACTTGTCTCCTGTTCATCAAAATGGGTTTGTTGTGCCTGAAGACAATATGCTATGTTTAGTGAATGAAATCACTGCTCACAAAAAGAGAAATTGCTCTATCTGCCTTATCCCCCCATTCTACAGTAGTGTATAATATTGCTGGGGCTTATGAATTACATTCCAGTCCACATAGGGTCTATTAGACCAACTGCAGCATTTATTTTGCACTAGCCAGGAACATTTTTTATGCTTGTGTTGCTACCCAACTCTTTTTACATCTGAATGTTATAAAAAGGGTTGAGAACCCCTATAGTAAGACTTTACATTTCAGTGGGTGTCTCCTAAAACTGCACACCCAGATTTGTTGTTATCTAATAACTCTTCAAACTCTGTCAAGCTGCTTAAGAAACCTAATGGACAGTAGCCCCCAGGGCCTCTGACTAAATTGACATTAGCTATACTGTAGGTCATGAATGTGACTGAGCCACTTTTTGGACTGCTGCTTGTCCCAAACACCCAAAAGTCTGAGAATGTAAAGGTGATTCTTATGTACATTAGTACACTCCTAATGCAGCCCAAAATTAGTCAGCAATAAAACCAAACAAAGGACTGACTTCTAATGATAGTCCAGCACAGTCTGAGAATCTGAAAATGAGAGGTCTAGAGCTGGTAAGTACAATATTTTCCAAACAATGGTCAAAGGTCCAATGAGATAAGCTTCCACTGTAATAAATATATATATATATAGTATAAAGTATACTGCAGGGAATGTGATAGAGTTCCTAGAGCCCTAAATAGACCAAACACCATAGCTGAAGTACCTGGTATTAAGGGCTTGTAGGTAGAGACTATCTAGCTCCTGCCATAGCACACTCATAGTCAATGAAATAGTCAACTTCAGCTTAAAAGGGCAGTTCTTTGCTCCATTGACAAGAGAAAGACTGTGGGGTTTGTAATCCCAAGTGTAGAGAAGCAAGGTAAAACAAACTCAGGAAAGTTCCACAACTACTTGGAATGCAATCACTTCATTAAACCAGTACACTGTGCATGGAACCACCGATAGGACTGACCTGAAACATGTTTCACAAATAATAATGTATAATCTGTCTTGTATAGATAAAGGCTAACTGATATACTCTGACTACCATTGTAATATATGAAATAACCCTGGCCCAGCTGAGGGTGAGAGTTGCATGTAGCAACCACCGGCAGCATTTGTTTGATTTCACGTGATCAGTGGCTGAACTACTGGGGGAGCAGGGGTGCAATTGTACCAGGGCCTGCACCCCCTGCGAGCGAGTCAGCAGTTCACGCGAGTGAAAAAAACGCTTCCAGACGGGGGTGGGCGGTTCCAGCTACAGCACGGTCTGCACCCGGGCCTGCCACCCCATAGTTACATTTCTGAACATGATCCCTATATTACCCCTTACCTCAGACCTTGAAGGGGCCCAGCCTAAAGGCTTAGTTCTTGTTTTAGAATATTTACTGTTTTGGATATTCCTGGAACAATAATTCAATGACCCTTGTTAACAATAGGATTTTATGAAAACTGGGGGCTTCAAACAAAAGTGTCTGAAAAAATATCCTACCTACACGATAAAATATGTGGACTAAAAATATTCTATCTATTCATAACTTTATCCATTGCAAATATGTGCTTCCTCAATTCAACTGCTTGATTTTACCTTAATGAACACTTTGCATTCTTCTCTTTTGTATATGACACTAGAAGGTCATTCCTTGCACAATTTATCTAATCAGGGTCATTGTGTCTTTTCATAAATTACGTTTTCCAGCTGCATACCTACTTTCAGTATATAGAAAAGCAGTGAGATTTGAAAGGAACCTCAGTGTCCCTTAAAATACTTCACTCCTTAAGGCAACCGGCCTTTTGCTCTTTGCAAGAATCCAGGCATTGTCACACACATTGATATTCTCTTCAATTCTACTTCTTCGTGTTTTACCATTCTCCTTCCCCAGCATATGAGCCTGTCACATTGTTTTCATTTCCATCTGGTTATAATATCTGAAAAAAACAGCCTCAAATCAAAATGATATAGAGCCAGAAAGCTGCAGTTTTATAGTTTAAGCATAAAACGGAGAGAATGAAAATGATATCTGTTTCTATAAATCTTTTACAGACTAAACCCCACCTCCAATCTCACCTCTTTTAAATACCCGTTAAAATAAAAATGCCTTATAATGGATATATTTAAGCTAATATTCCATTTAAGCTAAGGGTGTCTTTTTCTGCTGGAATAAAAACACCCATGGAGAAAACACCAATACGCTGGCATCAGCCTTGAAGAGTTAATAGTGAAATCAGAGGACAAGATGTTTAGTTGCATAGTTCTAATATAACAAGACTATTCCATAAGAAAAAGTTAGTTAGGGCTCTAAGAAACATCTAAAAACAAACAGTGGTTTAGGTCAGATTCTAATGCAGCACAACTGAATCAGAAATTCTAATTTGTGCCAAAGCATAGAAACCTTTCAATAAACATTTTCAGCATTGCAGAATACTGTTTTACAAACAAACAACATGTACTGTACTTTATTAGTTGTTTTCCTCAATCTCCGAGTTCTGACATGACAGTATATACGTCTCACCAAAACCATGGGACATCTCTTTACTGCCTCCCTGCAAAGCCACCACTGCATAAACACCCCTTCCCCACTCAGTACCTCTTAGTCCCATTGGTTGGCATTGTTGTCAAGGATGAGGCTCCAGTTAGCTGGCATTCTCTTTCTCTGCTCAGCCATGTTCATCAATGTGCCCGAGCTTCCAGTTGATGCTACAAATATTTTGGAAAATAAATCCATAGAAAATGAATTAGATTCCCTTATTCAGCTAAGACAAAGATCAGACTTGATTGATGTATTCGAACCTTTCATGTTGCAACATATTCATTTATAAAGGAATGGCTTACAGAAGAGTGAAATACACGCCTAAGTGATTTATGACCCAACTGAAATGTTGGAGATTGCATTTCTGTCATGCAAAAAGTATGATTATAGATTACACAATATTTGAAGGTGATTAAATATTTAGGGAGATTCAGACTGGAACAAACTTGTTAGAGACATTTCTTTCTAAAGCATAAAGCGAACCTTTCTGACCTAAATGCCTGGGTCCTCACATAGAGAAAATGAGGCTTCAACTAGACTAGACATTATTTCTAATATTCATGTTAAACCTTAAAGGGATACTGTCATGGGAAAAATAACCTAAAAATTTCCTTCTCAATGTAACTCCTTCAGTTACATTGAGAAGGAAAAACAGCAGCCTGCCAGAACGCATTTCTCTCCTAAAGTGCAGGCACAAGTCAAATGACCAGCGGCAGCTGGGAAATTGACAAAATGTCTAGCCCCATGTCAGATTTCAAAATTGAATATAAAAAAATCTGTTTGCTCTTTTGAGAAATGGATTTCAGTGCAGAATTCTGCTGGAGTAGCACTATTAACTTATGCGTTTTGAAAAAAACATGTTTTCTGATGACAGTATCCCTTTAAAGGAACTTACTTTGTTCTTAGGCCTAGTTATTTGCTGACATTGTGGCTTCCAGCATGAATATTGTACTCAGGCACTTAAAGGGTAGAATACTTCTTGATCAACATGATTTAATTGAATGGCACGTGTGATGAACATCACATTGCTTCTTGTTTTAATAACAAAAAATCTATGGTTTTTGTTATTTCTTGGGCTAAATAAGATACAAAGGGAAATAGAGGCTACTCCATGCTTGGACCTTAAAAAGTAGATAATTACACTTTGGGGCAAATTCACTAAAGCGCAAAGCGGCTAACAGTAGCGCAATTTCGCCAGCGTGACGTCATTTCGTTACTTCGCCGATTTACTAATGGGCGCTGGCGTAAATTCGCTAGCGAAGTGGACCTACTCTAGCGCTACTTCGCACCCTTACGCCAGTCGAAGTTGCGCTATGACGAATGGGACGTAACTACGCTAATTCACTAACTTGCGCATTTTACTGAACGTTACCTCCTGCGCCAGACTTCGTCACCTGAGATCAGGCGAAGTGCAATAGAGAACTAAGTCCCAAAAAACGCTGGCGTATTTTCCTTTTTTAAGGGTGATAGGCTGAAAAAGATCGTAAATTTTTTTGGGGGTACCCTCTTTCCCCCCCCTACATTTCCTAACATATGGCACCTAAACTATACAGTGAGCACATGTATAGGGCAAAATAACAACTCTATTTTATTTTATGAAGCTTTCCCAGCTTGTGCAGTGTAATGTATTTGCTGCTACATATACATCCATTGTACTTTAACTTGGCGTCGTATGCAAATTAGGCATTGGTATCGTAACTTCGTTTGCTTGCCGAATTTCCGGTAGCGCAACTTCGCTACCGTTCGCCTCCCTGAGCGCAACTTCGCATTTTAGTGAATTTGTGTAGCGCTGGCGAAACTACGCCTGGCGAAGTGTGGTGGAATGTTGCGAAGCTGTCGCCGGCGCAACTTTGGATCTTAGTGAATTTGCCCCTTTGTTGTGACAGTTTTGTTAGTAGAATTCCATTATAAAGGGAGATTATCTGTGCACTTGGAATTTAATTATCGATCTTACAAGGATGCATCAGGGGCACAGGGAGGGGGCAGTGCCATATTTCAGAATATATATTTAATGCAGTATATTCTTCATCAATATGGTCTAATAACTTTAAAAAGGGACATTATTTGCCTAGGCTGAACAGCATATACTGTACTCAGCTCAGTTTTCATTCAGATGGATAGGATGATCTGAATTTTTGTGGGATATGTAACATACTGGAAATCCTGTTGATGAGTTGACAATGGTGGGTGTTCTTGTTAAGATGCTGTAGATGGAATACGTATGAACTATAATGACATTCTTTAACATAAAATGCAATAAATTTATAAAGTATGATACTATTCATTGACTTGCTAGGGAGAAATTTTCCTTTGCATGAGCAAATATAAACTTTTGTGCCGTTATTTAAAACTGTAAACATAGTAAGCAATAACTGCAGGCTGGGCCACGATAATACATCCACAATCCTGAAAAATGCAAATTTTTGTTATTTGTATTTTTAAGGGGAATTTACTTATTTATTAAGGATTTATTCTCCTTAATGTCATAAGTAGAAAGCTCCATTATTTTCCTCCGACAACATGTATAATGGTGCCTTAAAAGCAAAAATCAGAAAATACTTGTAATGTCTCTTTATTTTTACATAAATAATTCAATTAAAAGAAAAAGGGTCAATTTGGAAAGCCGGGGAAAGCAAAACCCTTACTACGGTTTAGCTAATATACTTTATAAAGGTAGCCAATAAGAGTAATGCACTGCAGTGCACTGCAAGTGGAAAAAAAGTACAATATTTATTTGCTCAACAATTCGCTCCCCAACTTTATCAAGAATGTGTTTTTTCCCAAGTGATACTATGTAAAGATGAAGAAGTATCCACACTCAAAACATAAGAAACACAAGTGCATTTTATTGTTGCGACGAAGGTTTGTATTTAAAATCTAGCCATTGAATTGTTAATATAAAACGTTGACAGTCTATACAAACTGTGCATTGTAGAAAAGGTGAAGGGAGCTAGTGATGTTAGTAGACATCAGAATAGTGAGGCCACACAACATCACCATCCATGTTCAGTGTCGGACTGGCCCGGCAGGACACCAGGAAAAACCCGGTGGGCTCGACCCTTAATGAGCCTCCGTCGTGCCAGTCCCCTCTCCCGATCAGATTCGGGGAAAAAAAAAGTTCTTTCAGGCGCCGTGCAGCGCCATCTGTGCATGTGCGCAGATGGCGCACATGCAGTTCATATCAGCTCTCTGCTAATATGTATAACATCAATGTAATGTAATGTGCATTTAAATGCTCTATATTATCGCAAATGTATGATCTATTTCCCATTGGGTCACTTCATTGTGATAATTATTAATGCAAGTCGCCTTTGAGTTCCGTTATTGCATTACTCCTTGGTGACTTCTAATTTCTTTAAGGGGCATACATTATCCACCATATTATATACAAGAGTCATGAATACCATTTAAAACATAGCCATATAAACAGTGCTTGGAGATATATCAGTTAAAAAAAGGGACATTATTCACATGACTTAATGAAAGACAAAGGCAAAGAGGTTAGTCAGCTATTGCTGTGTTTGTTTACTCTTTATAAAGCCCACTATCTGGACCACCCTCTTTTCTACATACACTGTCAAGGGAGGAGCCAATTGAATGCAAATTACTGCCACCATGCCCTCTTACTACATAGTCATGGTGGTCCTTATATTTTTATAAAAAGGGGTACATCATTCCCTATTAGTGCCAAGGTTAGGTCTGAAAATGCAAAGCCCCTAAAGCAATGATTAAGTAAGAAAACACTTTCCCTGATATAAAACACTAAGTGGTATTTCTTATATACCTAGTAAACATAGACCTACTTGCCTGGGATAGTAGGGCAAAATCAGTCCAAGAAGACAAAATCTATTATTTAATCTACATTTACCTAGTGAATCTACTAGAAAGGCTTTGAGGTAGAGCAGGGGTCTAGGGATGTAGCGAACTAGTTCGCGCGAACTTCGACCGTTCGCGTCCGCCGAACGTTCGCGAACGTTTGGGAACGTTCGCATTTTGAGTTCGCGTTCGATTCGAATACAAGTTGTTCGACCATTCGAATTCCTTCGACCGCTAAAATCGAACGATTTCCATTCGTTCGAACGATTGTAAGCATTCGATTCAATGAAAAGCATTCGATCGAATGGCTTCGATCGTTCGATTCGAATGAAAATCCTTCGATCGAATGATTAAAATCCTTCGATCGTTCGAATCGAACGATTTTAGCGGGTGTTCGAAGTTCACGAACTGTCCGCGAACGTTCGCATTTTTTGCCGGTGTTCGCGAACGGCGTTCGCGAACACCAAATCGGCAGTTCGCTACATCCCTACAGGGGTCCCCAAACTTTTAGTTTAACTATGAGCCACATTCAAATGTAAAAAAACTTTGGTAGACCCTATGTGGACTGACAGCCTATGGAGGCTCTACTTGACAGTACACCTAGTTTTTATGCTATCAAAACTTGCCTGGAATTTAAAAATAAGCACCGGCATTGATGCCACTAAGAGAAACATCTAAGCGGTTGGAGAGCAACATGTTGCTTGTGAGCCACTGGTTGGGGACCACTGGGGTAGAGTTAAATATGAATACTGTCTAGTATCCTCCTAAGCTTCTCTGTGGCCCTTTTTGAGCACAAATGATAGATCTACACTCACTTGAAAATCAATGACTCAATGAAATACGTTGCAGGTTAGAAACAGGCTGTCTGGAAGTTTGGAAATATATATTTGAATATATGGCCATATCTGTGCAGGTAAAGGACAAGGACAATTTGGGTCAAAGGGGAGTAGCAATAAGTTAGTCACCCCAAAGTGTCTCTAATTACTTACCCATTACTCCAGGGTAGTATTCTGCAGGGTGGACTGTGGCCAGCTTCCCAGGCACCCCATGCACCTCTTCAGATGTGGCTAATGAACAATATAGAACTCTATGGCAAAGTTCTGGACTACGCATTTCCAAGGTCTGGGGGTTCCTAATGAATTTTACTCTTAATGATTCAGGCTTTCCTTGTCCCTTAAAACAGCAGCTCTAAAGCTGGCCACAGACGCAAAGATCCGATCGTACGAATCAACGTAAGATCGGACTTTCCCATCTCCCGACCTGCCACTAACCATTTAGATCAAACAAAGTAGTTAAAGAACAGATCAGCCGATGTTCTCCCCTGACAGTAATCGTACGATAGTTATGTCCGACAAAAGCTAGTGACAGTCTCCCACTGAAAATCGTACGATCGGCAATACACGCAGAGATATTATGGGGAGCCGACATAAATTTTCTAACCTGTCCGATCGACCAAACGACCGATCTACGCCAGACGAAAAATGTCAGGACTCTCCACACACGGTCCGAAAATCGTATGAATCATCGATTCATACGATCGGATCTTTGCGTCTATGGCCAGCTTAAATGTATTGTTGGATCAAGGGTTATTTAAAGGAAAACTAAAGCTGAACTAAAGAAGTAGGCTTGAAATGTCATACATTATGTTTTGGGCTTCTGTACCACCCCAAGGCCATCACAGCCTTTTTGCAGGGAAGATCTGTGTCTCCAAGATGCCCCAGTATCTCCCCATCTTCTTTTCTGCTGATTCACTGCACATGCTCTGTGCTGATGTCCGTTACTAAACTTAGGGGCCAACTCAAAATATACAGTACACATAGTATATAATTGTCACAATAAAAAGATGATTAGTAATTAATACAGATTATTAACATATGGTAGCATAGAAACCAGTTCAATTAGCATTAACTAATATTCAGTAGCGTAACTAAAGGGGGTGGGCCCTAGTGCGTGACGCGCAGCTGGGCCCCGCCCCCCTCCGTACTGCCCGCATTTTCAGTGGCGCACGGGCTCACACCCCCTGCTCCCCCGGTAGTTCCGCCACTGCTAATTTTACAGGCCAACCTCGTTTTCTGCCTGATAATTTGCGACAACCCCTAAGTTTGAAGTTCTGGATCATTGCTGCTATTGAGAAGCTGAAACGTTAGTCTGGTGCAATAAATTCAGAATACAAAATGTGACATTTTTAGCCAGATTCATTTTTAGGGTTTAGTACTCCTTTAAAGGGCACTGTTAAGTATGTGCCACAAGACATAGGAATACCTTCTGTTTTCAGAAGGTCAGTAGCATCTGGCTAAGAGAATACCTTAAGCCACACATGACTGAAAATAATACCCCTACACAAATCTGTGACAACAAGAATAATATCAAAAAAACACTAGCACTGGCAAGGTTAAATTGACATTTTAATGACCCAACATCACCCTACAAGTAGCTAGCTTCCTATTTCTCAATCCAATATTGAATTAACTCTTGAGGGGGTGTAATTTGACAGCCCTAAAATCCCCAAGCAAAACCACCACATTTCCCCCACATATATGCATATAGGGGAAAGCCAGTGGAAGAACTCCTATGTGTGTTTATTTCTGCCTCCTTGTGGCCTCCTGCAGGATCTGCATGACAGATGGTAAGGTGAGCATAAGTTCTGCATCCAGTCAAGAAGAGATTTGCAACTGTCCAACTTTCCCATAGCGGACACAGTGGCAGAGCATGTTTTCTGCATAGGCTTGTATTTTATGCATGATACCCATAAATGCAGGTGTTCAGCCAGTATCTACATTTAATACTATTAATGCTGCAAACCCCACTAACTGCTGATCGGTAGCTATGGGCTAACTGCACTGGGGCAAATGTTTCTGGTGTTAGTTAATAAGCAAAATTTAGTTGAGTGTCTTTTAATAAATTATTTGTATAACATTAAAACAGAATAAAAAGATACATTTTTAATCAAAGCATTCAAACTGCTGGTTGCCTGTCCTAAAGCTAATTGGAACCTAACAATAAATGAGTGTTCCTATGATACAGAGTATGTCATTCTTACTTTATACATCATAATGTTATTGCTAGCTTAGTTTGCTTGTGTTGTTAACAATTGTACTGTACAGTAAAAGGAACTCATAAAAAAAGTCTGAAAGACAAAAGAAACATCTTGTGCTTTGAGTCAGCTTTTATGAGTCTGTGAATGGAAAGGACAAACACATGTGCCCTTCAAGTGGAAAATGAGAGTTGGTGGGGGGCTTGTTGACTTGGAGTGGATCTGTCTTTCTGCAGTTTTACTAGGGACAAAAAGCAGCACCTTCATAGGTCTTGAAGATAAAAGAAATATTTAGTACTTTTCAGTGTGTTATTATGAGTCTTTGAAGGAAGAATGAATATGCCCTAGAGCCCTTCAAGTGTGAAATAGATATTAGGGGGCCTGTATTTCTGCTGTGTTACTAGGGACAACTAAAAGCACAATAGTATGCTGTAGCAATCCACACCTGAGAGAAGCAACCCTTCCCTTAACATGTACCCTCCAAGGCCCGGATTTGTGGAGAGGCCACCAAGGCCCAGGCGGCAGGATTTAAGGGGGCGGCAAGCTGCCCAACCACATTGGTATAGAAACACTGGAGATGCAAAGGAGATAAAAACATTTTTTTAAATTTCCCTTGCACCAATTCCCAATGCTCCGCTCCAGATGATGAAAATTTGTGTGAATAAAAGGGGGATAATAGAAATAAATGTGTGTGTAATACAAGCAACAAAACATCATTGGTCTCATTTAAAGCAACCAACGTGCATAGTGCAAATGGGTTTTTCCCCAGAGCATTTCTACATCTTTTCTTTGCACTCACAGAATATACAGTAGTTTTCAATGTAATAATACAGGCCTAAGTCTTGTCCCCATTTGCTTTTACTAGCCTTTATTTTTTTCCATTTCAGTTATATCATTACATAAATCTAGAAGACTACTATCTGGAAGACTTCTGGAAAATAAGGGAGCTCTGTATTTGGAACATGATTAAATTGGCACAAAAAGTGCATGTGGGTACAACTTAAGGCCCCCATATATGGACCGATAAAAGCTGCCGACCAGGGCCGGATATAGGGGTAGGCAGAGTAGGCACGTGTCTAGGGCGCAAAGCTGGGAGGGCGCCAGGCACGTACCTTCTCTGTCGCCTACCCCAAGTCCGGTTCCCTTCTCTTCCCGACTCTGCATTATTTATCGCTTCTTTACGCTTCTGTGCATGCGCGCCAGCTTGAATTTGCGCATGCGCACCCGAGCTTGAATTCGCACATGCGCATGCGAGCACAAATTTACGCATGCGCAAACAAACGCAAATTCGTTTAGGCGCCGCGACTGCCGGGCCTGCCTAGGGTGCCTGACCGAGTCGGCAGCTTATTGGGCCATGTGTGAGGCCACCCGACAGGCTTCCTCGATTGATATCTGGCCCAAAATCGGCCAGTTCTCGATCGGGCAGGTTAAAAAATTCGCGGACGCATCTATGTGTGTATGAGGTCCCGCAATCCGACTGCCGGTTCAGATGCATTGTGATCCGATCACTTCAATGTGGGCATATTGGGTAAGGATCCGCTTGTTTGGCAACATTGCCAAACAAGCGGATCTCTACGTCTATTACCACCTTTACAAAGGGAACTTGTATTTAACAAGTAGCCAAAAGAAGGCGCACTGGAAGTTGCAGTAGCACCTGCTCTTTATGCACATTTTGTTTTGTACCCTGCCCTGCTGAGTAGGTATGTATGTATGTATGTATGTATATTTTTATCTGTATAGCGCTATTTGAGGGCAAAAGCACAGTACAGCAATACAATTAGTAGTAACAAACAAGGGGTCACTGCAATAATAAGTAACAATAAGTGCATTATTAGAAATTAGGGATGCACCGAATCCAGCAGGATTCGGCCAAATCCTTCTGTCCGGCCGAACCGAATCCGAATCCTAATTTGCATATGCAAATTAGGGGCGGGGAGGGAAATCGCAAGACTTTTTGTCAGAAAACAAGGAAGTAAAAAATGTTTTTCCCTTCCCATCCCTAATTTGCAAATGCAAATTAGGGTTCGGATTCGGCCGAATCTTTCGCAAAGGATTCGGGGGGTTCTGCCCAATCCAAAATAGTGGATTCGGTGCATCCCTATTAGAAATACAATTCACATAAATATAAAATATAATTACAATACAGATTAAGTGCTCAGTGTCAAGGAGACAAAAGGATGGAGAACCCTACCCTGTGTTATAGTCTCATAACTAAACCAACAAAAAGGGATAAACACTTCAATATTTAAGTAGTGTGGGTCTGAGTTTTATATTATTATGCTTCATTTATATAGTCCTGACATATTCTGCAGCCCTTATTATATGAATTATACATCATTTGCTGTCCCAATGAAGTTTGCAATCCTATCACATTAATTTTACCAGGAATCAAGTTAACTGGCTGTATGTTTTAGGAGGCAAAATGAAGAGAACACAGATAGTGCCCTGAATGGAATCAAACCCAGGACCCAGAGCAGCAACAGGCACAACTATTGCATCGCCATGCTATTAGTTTTCCTACGAGCCTACAGTAGTGTTAAAATGAATTAGCAGCTACAGTAGATGTACAATACATTATACAGTAGTAGGTGAATTGCATGAAACACATTCTTATAAACTAAAATGTGCATTATATATTAGGCTGTTTAGATAAATATGGCTATGATACATTACATTGAAATGGGTGAACTATAACACTAAACCCTCTTAAGTAAATTCTGAAAGAAGAATTATAATTCAGTATACTGCAGCAGCCAAACTGAACACCCAGCTTCTCACTGTTTGTCTATAACGCATAACATTGTAGTAGTAGAACTATAAGACTCAATATTAACTTAAAATTTTAGATTCTGATTCGGTGTACGATTTGCTAATTTTGTGACTTCTGAACCCAGGTGTCGAAATTAGTGTACAAGTTATTCTTAACCAGCTACGAATTTTCCATTTGCAACAATCTATCATTTATTATATTAATATTTATTGCAGTGTGCAAAGCTTGTCTTCTAGGGACCAAAATTAAACTGAAGCATTGGCTTCTTGACCAAAAAATTAGTTGTATCTTGTTTTTATTACCATACTTTTTTATTGTAAGAGGAAATTCACTGTATTTCGGTGTAATCAAGGTGACTCGACCCTAAACAGCATTCATTTCTGTGATTTATTATGCCTATTAATTGCAGTACAACTGTGGAAGAAAATAAATGGATATGGGCAGGTAAGTGGATTTGGTAATCCAAATGTTTTCCCAGTTCTGACTTGTGTTATAGCACAATATAACCTTTTTCTTGGAAAAAGACCATTCCAACATAAAAAAATTATATATTGAGCATAAAGTGTTGCCAGGAGGAACCTCCCAAATGCATGGGGTTTGTTTTCAGGATACCTGACGCAGTTCTTGGGACATTCCTGTGTGTTTGTCTCTTAGCCAAGAAAGCACCTGGCTAGGTTTTTGTGCACTGACTAATACACTTTATCATTTTCAACTTTTTAATGTAGTTTCTCAACTCCCCTCCCCACTTAGAAGATCCCTGATTCAGCCTTTACTGTCTTGATTCTAATTAGAAGTATGACTCCCTTCCACCCCCTACAACATGTTTACCAGACAGCTATTTTTCCCCAGTAACCAGTCTGACCAGCTTCAGCCGGTCTTTGAAGAATCCTAACATACAACATGGGGAGGGTCTCCTCCAGGAGGGGGGTTCTTTGTCCTATATATAGCCCCTATTTCCTTTAGCTGCCTATACCCTCCCACCGCTTCCCGAGACTGGATGGACCCTTTTGGTATTGTCTCCAGCTCCATCGTTGTCAGATGTAGGTTTGGCTGGGGGGTGTGTGGGGGGTGTGCAGGGGTGTGTATGACATCCTCCTGTCTGATTGGCTAATGAACCTGCTCCTGATCCTATAAGACTTGAGGATTTGACAGCAGAGAAGCATCCCTTTAACTAGCAGGAACAGAAGAGGCAAATTGAAATTATCCTATCCCGGTCATACATCAGACTCTGAACCCAGATTAAAAAAAGGTGAGTACCCTCTGTACAGAACTGGCTTCTTGTATTTAGAACTCTAACATTATATGCTTGCTTTCTAAGGGGGTTAATGTAATAAATGGGGGAAAAATATTACTGGTTTGGTAATTTTTCCACGGCTACAGTAAAAATCACATTAGCCAGTGGTTATTATGCCCTAATGTGCACACAGCAAGTTACTGACTGCATAAAGATCATCATTTGGGTGTAAGCAGAGTATTTTTGGCATTCCTTGGACAGCTCCCACCATTCTCGGCTAATGTCATTTTACAATGTAATGTACTTTTTAAAGATAAGAATCTCACGAACCATACTAGGGATAATCTGTTTAGGTAAGAAACAAAATCACTGTGAACTGTAAAGCCTTCCATCTCACCCCATGTAACCTTCTCTGGCTTTCCCTTTTCCATGTACCAGAATTCCCTTGGGCCATGTTTTGGGATCTGTAGCCCTGAATATCTGACAAGCAATAGCTGCCTGAAGGGGATTATATTGGTAGAGAAGGGAATGGTGACAATGTGGGAAAAAGCATTTCAGGCACAATAATTGATTTTTTTTTTTTTTTTTTAAACTCTGTTAAATTAAAAAAATATAATTCCATTTACATTGTATATGAGGTCACCGACCAACCTAAGCCGCGTGCTCTTGCACCTCAGCTGAACAACGAATGCAGTTTGGGTAAACAAATATACATAGTACTCTATTAAATAGATACATGGTCTGAGTTTTCTAAGACTAATGGCGGACTGTGTGTATTTTCCACCAGTGTTTTTAGCTGGCAAGGAATCACACAGATGCACTACTGCCACCTGTTATGCCAAGGACAGACAGCATGGGTGAATTTAGCCACTTCTCCAGCTCATGATACCAGGGGAGAATATGTGCTATCAGCCTTACGGTTGCTGCTGATTTTTGGGTAATATGCTGGGAGTTCCTTGTGTTGTAATCATGACTTTGTTTACAATATCCCAAATTATCTATGAGAGCTCTGCCCTTGAACTGAACCCTAAAGTCCTTAGCTCTGTAAGGACAATTACACACGGGCCGATAAGTCGCCACTATCTTGGCAACTTATCACCACAGAGGTAAGTTATGGCATTTTGCACTGGTGATAATTACCAGCCACTATATACCTCTTGTTATAGTCATGGCTAATCATTAAAAAAAGGTCCAGTGGCGGCTTAGAGCTCCAGTTGCTCCAGAGTAGTATTGTGTATCTTACACCCGGTGATTTGTATGCCTGTTTATCAAAAGGGAACTGTGATTATTAATCACCATGATCAGAGTTTTTAAAAATCACAGCAATTAATTGTCCCAGGTGTCATTGCCATAAAAAGCAATTTCATTTTTAGTTGTTTTTTTTTATTCTTACATTCCCCTTTGTGTTCCATAGGTCAAGATGCCAGAGAACAAATGTCTGCATCTCAACACACCTCTCAGAGATAGTGTACCTTTGTCCAAAATGGCTGGAATGACAGTTTACTTGAAGCTTGATAACGCACAGCCAACAGGGTCCTTCAAAATTCGGGGCATTGGTCATCTGTGCAAGACGGTGAGAGTGGCCATAGTATACAAATCATGACATTTAATACTAAAAATACTAGGACTTTACTTATGTCAACAATCAGATCATGAGCAAATGAATCACCTAGGGGGCCTGTGCATGAGTCATTGGCTACAGACCACATCCTTGGCTGACCATATTTACTCCACAGCTCAATCAATATCTTAGTGCCAATTAGATATCAGTTGGGCAGATAATCATTTTTGGGTCCACATATGGTCAAACAGGCTACACACACTAGAGTGAGAGATAGCTTTAGCTTCCTGAATTGTAATAATCATAGGACAGGATAATGATAGACAATAATCATATCAAATTAGACAGTTTCTTAAATTAGAGAAGGGCTTCATAGGACATGGTCTCATGTTCCCTAATGCCAGCCAGTTCCTCCACCAGTGTAAGTCAGCAAAGAAACTACTGATAAGAGCTTTATGCAAGTTCTATAAGAAACATCTTGTGTGTGTCGCTTGGACAGGTTTGATTTTCCAATTGGATCATGGACCAACGGGCTAGTTGATGCAATCCTCACTCTGGCATTTTATATTCCAGCTGTTGTAAAGCGATAGTTTGTCCTCAGGGCCAACGTTCAGATTAGCCAGATCTCGCCCATATCAAGTGGGCATTTCAGGGGAAAGATGTGCTTGTTTGGTGACCTTGCCAAACAAGGGGATCATAAAGTATATTGCCTTTAGGGACCATGACACCGGTCAGAAGAACTCTGTATCCTATGCAGTCTTTACCTGATGCGATTTTCCATTATTTCCAAATGATATCTGAATAAACACTGATCAGATAATGGCTGGATTCAATTTAACTCCTAATTCGGTTCTCTAGTTAACCAGAGAAGTACACAGAAGTATATTATTCTTATCATTAAGAAAATCATTATCAGAGGTCATGATGAATTTTGTCTCTCAACAATTTATAGCTCTCATCTGAATACAATGGGCAAAAGTAGACACATTCTAATCATGTTTATGTTTCTCCTGCAGTGGGCAGAACGGGGCTGTAAACATTTTGTCTGCTCATCAGGTGAGTTCAGAATAAATGTCTAATTTCTTCTCACTATTAAGTAGTCTTAGGTTTCCAGATTAAACAAGACCAAAGTGAAAAAAGGTGAGTGACAGGGCTTTCCAATAGAGCTCTGCCTTTAGGGCTATGGTAGATGGCACATTTTGTTTGCCACTACTTAAAGTTACACTGAAAAATCATATATAGAAACCAGGAATGGCCACAACTACTGCTCTTCAGCTGCTGCAGAACTCTGTTTGTCTAAAAGCAGTCAGGGTACCATTCACCTTAATAGGCTAAATCTGTCACTAGAAATGTTATTCTCCACCTTTTCATTCAGTTATCTTCAGTTCTTCTGTGCCATGTGCACTTATTGGATCATGTTCCTAAACAACAGGCTAATAGTAATTAACTATTCCTGAAGATCACCTTTATAGGCCTTTAAGATGAGCCATCTTTCCAGCACATTGAGTTCCCCTTGGGCAGATAGATAGATAGATAGATAGATAGATAGATAGATAGATAGATAGATAAAGCATGGATATTTTCCTGTGTTGCTACAATGCAGTATAATATTAAGTAGTACCTAGCATGCCAGTACAAACATAGCATCTGAGAACAACCCCCTACCATTCAATTTGTCCTTCTGCCTTATATGTATTATATGTTCAAAACAGCTGATGCCACATTTATCTTTCCAGGAGGAAATGCTGGTCTGGCAGCTGCTTACAGTGCCCGGATGCTCTCCATACCCGCTACTATTCTTGTGCCCAACACTACACCCGCATTTACAATTCAGAGAATGAAAGATGAAGGAGCCACAGTCTGTGTTGTGGGAGAGGTTTGTACTAAATACAGAAGTTTCACTTGAATCTGCGCTGACCCATATGATATTATATTTGAGAATAATGCCTGAAACTTGCTTACCAAATGAATGCTTTTTGGAATATATATATATATATATATATATATATATATATATATATATATATATATATATATATATATATATATATATATATATATAAAAATCACATCCAAAATCGGCACTACCCATTTTGGAGCAAATCCCATATATCAAAAATAGTTAAACACACTGGAGGCACTCACGGAGATAAATATAAGTGATTTTATTCAATCCTCACATTTAATTATCTCTGTGCCTCCAGTGCATTTAACTATATATATATATATATATATATATATATATATATATATATATATAGTTACCTCATTTGGTTATGGCCATCTTACATAGCAGGCAGATAGGAGGAGGTCAAGGCTCCTTTATCTCTCTTGACACCATATGTCATATCTCCATAGATGCTGGATGAGACCATAGAGCATGGCAAAGAGCTGGTGAGGAATAACCCAGGATGGGTGTACATCCCCCCATTTGATGACCCACTGATATGGTAAGAAGGCAGAAATGTTAAGAAGAGAACATTTGAAGAGATTGGAGCATAAGAAATAATATAATACATATAAATTATATAATACATATAAATTATATCTTAGTCTGGATTTACAGTACAATGTACTGTTTTATTATTACAGAGAAAAAAGAAATCATTTTAAAAAAAATTGGATTATTTGATTATAATGGAGTCTATGGGAGGCAGCCTTTCCGTAATCTCGGAGCTTTCTTGATAATGGTTTTCCGTATAAAGAATCCCATACCTGTACTGAAATATCTTATTATCTGGACACATTTTATTATCTTATATCCTTTACATCGATTGCCTTTACATCACAGTGACATCTAGTGCCTTTAAAGGGTAACTGGCCAGTGCCATTATGCAATATGCTACACAAAATAACATTTGTTTAACCTATTACCAGGTGTAATCAGTTTTAAAAATATATTGGGTGTTTTGTCAAACTAACTTTCCACCTTTAGTGAAAGTTTACCATCTTAAAATCAGCAAACACTTTCTAGTCTAAATTAACTTTTCTTTTCCTCGGATGATAAAGCGCCTTAGGGTCCCTGTGTCAGAACATTGCTTTTAAAATATTAAGTACATATAAGGAGTGCAAGTTGCCCTGCTACCTGGATTTTCTAGGGTTTCTAGAATAACTAAAGGAGTTATCTGTGCCCAATAGGTACCAGTTAACTGCATTATAATGGGGTGCTTTAATTACACTTACCTTTTCGTAACTCTCACTATCTGCAGGGAGGGTCACACCTCACTGGTAAAAGAAATTAAAGCCAGTCTACCTTCCAAACCTGGCGCAATTGCCTTGTCCGTGGGAGGTGGAGGCATGCTTTGTGGAGTGGTCCAGGGGCTCAGAGAAGAAGGATGGGATGATGTTCCTATCATTGCTATGGAAACCAAGGGAGCTCACAGTCTCAATGCTGCCCTTCAAGCTGGAAAATTGGTCACCTTACCAGAAATAACCAGGTAACCAGGTTGATTTTATCATTCAAAGAAAAAACTTTTTTTAAGCTTTTCTTTATACCTAAAAAATGTATAAAGAACCTTCTATAACCTTTAAAATATGCTAGTAAGTGATATGTTCTTTGATTCTTAGAAATTTGTTAGCCCTGTCCCTTACATCCAGTTCAATGAGTTCAAGATGTACCATTAAGCTTGTGCCACACTTTTTTTCCACAGTGTAGCTAAAACGCTGGGAGCCAAAACTGTAGGAGCTCAGACCCTAAAAGTTGCTCAAGAACATTCAGTGTTTTCAGAGGTCATTTCTGACCAAGAGGCCGTGATGGCTATTGAGAAGTTTGCAGGTAAGAGTCAAAGCAAAATGTCAGTCTATTAAGTAAAGCCTTGAAAACCATTTTCAGAAAGCATGACATTTTTCATTTAACGATATATGTAAATTTTGTTTTGGCGGGCTTGTGGGGCAGTTCATGAATTTAAGTATTAAGCAATGTCACACTTGCCCACCAGAGGAGAAACATCTAAAACCACTTATGCCACTTCCCACTGACATACGCAAAATGTAATTGGAAAAAAAATCAGGGTTTCTGCTTAAAAAAAAAAAATATATGCATTTTAATGAACTGACTATTGAAGCATGTATACAATTGCATAAAACCATTTAAACAAGAAAAAAAAGTGTAAAGATGTGTTAAATGCTTAAACACATCTATAAATTATTTAACTCCAGCAATCTCCATTGCAGAAACCATCCATTACAAATAGTTAATTGTAGAATTGTGAGGGTATTTGCTTATATTAACCAAAATGTTTTTGGAGCAGGCACTCAATAAAGGCAATCTTCCACCAGGATGTTGAATCGAAGTGAAAAAGTTTATTGTGTCCACAACCCTAAATGTTTTGTGTTACAAACACTATGGGGCAGATTTATCAAGGGTCGAATTTTGAAGTTGAAAATACTTCGAAATTCGACCATTGAATTTAAAAACTTCGAATATTGAATTCAAAGTTTTTCAGCAAATTTGGCAATCATTCGATTAAATTAAAATGAAATCCTTTGAATCGAACGATTCGAAGGATTTCAAAGATCTATCGAAGGATTTTAATTAGATGTGTAAAGACTTGGATAAAGTTTGTAGAACGTCCCCATAGGCTAACATAGCAATTCGGCAGGTTTAATTTGGCGAAGTATCGAAGTCGAAGTTTTTTTTAAAGAGACAGTACTTCGATTATCGAATGGTCGAATATTCAAACTATTTTTACTTTGAATCGAATTTGAAGTACATTTCGAAGTCGTAGTATCCAAAAAATTACTTTGAATTTCAAATTTTTTTACTTCGAATACTCCCTCGAATTCAATTCGACCCTTGATAAATCTGCCCCTTAGTCATAGGCTCATTTGTTAATATTAATTTCACACAAATGCCATCATTTACACCATTATTTGAAGTCACCTGAGACCTGGCATAACACATTCAAGACAACAAATTGCTCGTGTTCCATCGTATACAAACATTACTGTTCATGGTCATAAAGTAACTCCAATATCATTTTGTCCCCATAACTAGATGATGAGAAGATGTTAGTGGAGCCTGCCTGTGGTGCTGCTTTAGCTGCAGTTTACAGCAATGTTGCAGAAAGACTGAAAAAAGAAGGAAAATTGAGCCCAGATCTCTCCTCTCTGGTCATCATTGTTTGTGGAGGAAACAATATTACCCTAGCGCAGCTCTTCCAGCTAAAGAAACAACTGGGGATGCTGTCCGATAGCTCTGCTTAGATCTACTACATTCTTCATAGTGGTATTTCGTATATACAAGGATTCCTAGGTTATTTGTCTTCTCTTGTAGTAGGCAGGGGGAGATCAATGACAGCCCACTCTTACATTGTTTCTGTCATATGAAAACATTTCCATTTGTTGTGTGCCTTGAAGCAGGTCTGGCCTGGGATTCAAAATAGGCCCTGGCATTCCTAGTATACAGAGGCCCAAACAGCCCACCGCTAATGCTTAATAGTCTTTCTATGGCATCTTATAGCAGCCCCTCTGGCATTTGCCAGAACCCACAGATTGCCAATCCGGGCCTGCCTTGAAGCCATCATTGAATGTAAGATGAACAGAATACTGTTGGTTACATGGCTGGACCAGTGGTCCACATTATTTGTAGAAGACAAATAGCTCAGAACTGTAAATATGCTCATTTATTTATATCAGCAGATGAAATCCATGCACAGGAAAACTGTGGTGAGGAAATTTAGACCTTTATGTAGTGAAACAATATATAAAGCACTGTAATACATCGGATAATTTACTAGGGACTAATTTGTTTTCATGCCCTAATCAATGGGTAGCTAGTGGCCCTTCTGGTTACAAAGGCCATTGCATCATATGTGAATCTTCTATTCCCGATGCACACAGAATGTATATTAGCCGCACATAATTCCTTAGCATTGGGCACAAAAATATTTCCACTATCTTAATACAGCCAAAACATATCAGTGGTATTTCTGTTTATCAATGATTATTCAGTTAAAGGTGAACTATCTCAAAAATGAAAAGTTAAATACGAGTCTTCATCTCATAAAAACAAAAGCATTTCTGAATATTTTTCATAGTCAAAAAAATTTTTCATCATCAAAACCGGACTCCTGCATGAAAAGGGAGAGATTGTGGAAAGGGATATAATGGAGAATAACTTGATTCTTTCAAGTACAGTAGGGAATTTTTAATTGATTATATTTAGAAAGTGCATTATGTCAAAGAGATGGAGCTCATAAAAATTTTTAATTTTTTTTTTAGTTAATTTGCCATTTTTTTCACTGGCATGAGCAGGGATCGAATATAAAAACAAAGACCAAGAAAATCAGCTGCAGATTTAAAAGACTTGCCACTCGGATAATATCTCCATTTTTTTTTTATAATATGTCTTTTTGTGTTCAATTTTTGTAAAAAAAAAAAAAGAAAAAGAAAAGTTTGTTGTGATGATTTTAAATACAACTGTGGTTTTAATACATCTATTTAAGTAAAAATGCAGAATAGTGTTTATTTTCAACAAAGGTATGTGATGCTGCTCTTCAATTCTCACTAGTGATGAGCAAAATGTTTTACCAGGTTTCACTGCAAAAAACACACCCATAGACTCCAATGGGTGAAAAAGTTTGTTGTGTGTCAAAAAAAAATAAAAATAAAAATTGTCATGCATAGACTTTTCCCAGTTTCCCAAATTTTCAGTGAAGCAAAACGGGTCAGATTCAACCCATCACTAATTCTCACTGAAAATTCTTGGCACAGCTGGGGCTCTAGCATATATATCCACAGGGACAAAGTCCGAGGACCCATGGCAGAGGGGCCGCCCTCCAACATGGGAAGGCAAGTGACCAGTGGGATAATTAAAAGCATGAAAAATTGTCTGGTTATTTTTATGACCAAAAAACCAATTGAACCTGCCTGTGATGTTACAGAGGGATCCGTAAAACAATGGGGCAAATTTACTAACCTCTGAAAATTCACCAGCGACAGCTTCTATCACATCGCAACACTTCGCCAGCCGTAGATTCGCCAGGACAACGCTAATTCACTAAAATCCAAAATTGCGTCCAGGTCCCCGAACGCTGGCGAAGTTGCACTAGCATTACTGCAACAAGCAAAGCGAAGTTGCGCTAGCGTTGGCTAATTTGCATACGGCAGGAAGTTAAAGTTGAATGGACGTATATGTTGCAGCCAATACATTACAATACACAAGCCTGGGAAATCTTAATAAAATAAAATACAGTTGTTATATTGCCCTACACATGTGCCCAGTGTATAGTTTATGTGCCATATGTTAGGAAATGTAGGGGGGGAAGCTGGTTACCACAAAAAAAATTACGCTCTTTTTCAGCCTATCACCCTGAAAAATTAAAAGACGCCAGCGTCTTTTAATCTACTCTATTGCACTTCACCTGGTCTGAGGTGGCGAAGGCAAGTCTGTCGCAAGAGGTAACGTTCAGTAAAATCCACAAGTTAGTGAATTAGCGTAGTTACGCCCATTCACCAGAACGCAAATTCGCCAGGCGTTAGGGAGCGAAGTACCACCAGAGTCTATCTCCTTCGCTAGCTAAGTTACGCCAACCAACGTTAGTAAATCGGTGAAGTACCGAAATGACAAATTTACACCCGCGTTAGTCACTTTGCCCTTTAGTAAATTTGCCCCAAAGAATCAGTTATGCTGCAATGTTTGTTTATTGGAGCATGAGCATTACCAATAAATGGCATAGTTCTGCTTCTCTATATTACTTTATTTCTGATGCCACAGAGTGGGCAGAGTTAAACATCTTCCTATGCTGAAATACCCACCGTACCTCAAACTGGTGCCATCAAGGGTCAGGCAATTCTAGCTTGAAAATGCTCATCTTTACAGTGAAGAATGCCAGATCTGTCAATGCACCAGCAGGGTCGACACGGTTACTATTTAGATCAAAGGAGAGGCAATAGCGACCCATTTGCAGCCCTTCCTCACAGCCTGGCAACTGTGCAAGCAACACACCCGAGATTAGTTGTATGTATACAGTATTACACCTCTAATGGTTAGTTTCAGTCTGAGCTCAACCCTATGTAAAAAGTGCAATACCACATGAAAATCCCACAAAATGGGCACCATATGTTTCAATGCATCTGTAACTTTGCCTCAGCTATTCATCCTTATGCTTCATTCTCACCACAAGCTCTACAAAGCAGTACAGTAGTTTGTGTGCCTTTCAATTAAATCACTTTGATCCTCTTTTTCTAGTAGGGCACAGGCTATATTCCTGAGAGTGTATCTAAAGTATCTAAGTATCTAAAGTTTGCTGTAAAAAATGTAAAGAGTTGCAAATACCTGGAGCTATAAATGGATTTCTGCATTCAGGTAAAATATGCCTATAACGTTTCAGCAAGTAAAATTGAACCACTTCACACAATATTTAAGAGAAGGTACAGAATTCTGCACCCTCCTTTCTAATATCTATTAGGTTAGTGTACTGTCTTTAAAGGGACAAATGAACAAATGACCATTTGAGAGCAAGAAAGACAGTAGTTACTGTGCCATATCAAACTGTTACAATCAGATTTTAATAATACAATCACATTATATATATATATATATATATATATATATATATATATATATATATATATATATATATATATATATATATATATATATATATATATATATATATATATAGAGCAAATTTTCATAAAAACTGGTACATAATAAAATAATGAACTTTTCATTGAAAAGAACTTATTGATCTGTAATCATCTTTACAAAGACCACAATTGCATATGAAGAGAGCTTGCTGCAGATGTGAATGCTTACATCTCTTTGGTTAAGTGCTGTTTGTTCATTTTGTACAAATATTCTCACTGCATTCATCACAAGAGGCTTCAATAGTACGAAATGTGATAAAGATCAGAGCACTTAACAAGTAAACCTGCAAGGCTCCACTATCTAGTACCTACTTCAGGGTTTTTCAGCCTCTGCTTCTTCAGCAGTTTAAAGAACAACCCCAATCAGTCCAAGCAAAAAGGTTGAGGATTCTGAGCGAGATAGTACTTAAGTGCTGAAAGGCCAGAAATATGCATTTACATGCCAAGTGCAGCAAAACTGAAGTGTGTGCAGCTTGAAGCCTTTCATTCAAAGCAAGTAAAGTCAGACTTATATGAACACAGAAAGACAGAAAAATACAGAATCACCCTAAAAGCAGTAAACCAAAGAGGAGATCCATTTATTCCAGAAATATGAAATACTGGACACATGGACAAGTAGGCATGACAACCCCTGAACTCCAAAGCCACTCTAGGAAGTACCCATGGGACGAACTAGTCTGCCGAATTACCACAATTGCCTGCAAATTTCAATATTAGGAAGAAGCCTAATTGTCTACACTACACTATAGTATAGCATTTTACCTACATGCACTGTATTGCTTGAACAGATAACATGATTTTAAATTTATAACGTGGTTGTCTCTCTCTATCAGATAAGATCAGATTAGTTTGCTAGAAGAAAGGGTAAAATTAATGTTTTTAAAGACATTAAACCCTGTCCCTAAAGCATCACAAGGGCTAACAATGAGTTAATGTGCCTTGTTCCACAAAGCTAACATTCGGTAGCCTTGTAAATAATTAGATACACTGCCCACAGCTCAGCAAAAAGAGTCATACTTCTAAATGTTGCGGGGGAGAGCAGATCCTTTACAAATAAAATGTTTTTCAGTCATAAACCTCGGAAACGTTGCATCTCTGGCACCTAAACAAAATGTTATGATCATGTTTTGGATGAATATCCTGTGAAAAGACAGCAGTTTCTGCTTGTATACAGTGCTGAGGAAGGCAAAATGACCTGTGGATGGGGACTTTGCTTCAGTTCCAGCTGATTGTTATTGGAGAGAACTGCCAGAGATCGGGGTGTCCTTTAAGAATGGCTTGGATGATTTTTTGGACAGACATAATATCAAAGGCTATTGTGATACTTAAGCTCTATAGTTAGCATAGGTATGGGTATATAGAATTTAATTAAAAGTAGAGAGGGGTGTATGTATGGATGCTGGGTTTTCATTTGGAGGGGTTGAACTTGATGGACTTTGTCTTTTTTCAACCCAATTTAACTATGTAACTACTATATGCATAAGGCTTCTGAAAGGAGAAGTGCTCCACTGAAAGGGTGGAACCTGATCCCATGTGGGCTCATTCACTGCCACCATCTGATACTTCTTGGCCATTTCATATGATGTAAGCTGTAATTTAAGGAAAATATTGAATCCAGTGCAACTGAAAAGAAAAGTTTTAGGGAAAAATATATTTTATCTAGCTTTTTACTTAAGAGTATATTATGTGTAATGTCTAGTTTCAGCACATTTGCCACTGTGCTAGGATTTCTTACATGTAATATATACTACCCTCCCACACTTCTTATTTACTGGAAGATATCTGGCCATGTGTAAAACTAACAAGCTGTGCATTTAGCCCTCATCTTGGACTTCACAAACCTTCATATTCATGCCACCCTGCTGCCGCTGGGACATAGCTCCAAATGGGTAACTGCCATTGACTAAATTAAGATCAAAACGGGCAGAGATAGCATTCTCTCCATTTTGTGGGGGATTACAACTACTACTTTTCAATATGCTTATTATTTTTTTTTGTAGTGATTTTGAAATCCAAGTAGTCATGCTCTGCTACTGGGTTAAAACATGAAAATTGCTGGGAACCATTTTGCTAGAGAGCCAGCACCACTCCTGTCTCCTAAGCAAAGCATCAGAAAAAAGGCAAATAAGCAGAAGTTTCTGACAAAAACACCTGCTTATTTCCCGTTGGCTGCCATTCCTGTTGCAGTCCTTTTTATTTTAATATCTTTCTTGTTTTCACCCAATGGCAAAGAATTATTTATAAATAATTACAGAAATTTAAATAGAACCTATATTACAAAGTAGCATAAGCTACATCAATAAATTAAGTGCCCTTTGTTTTGGACTTCGGGTGCCCTTTGCCGTTTGCTGCATGAATCTTATATACTGTCAAACATAGTATAGAACACGTTTTGAAAGTAGAATGTCTTAAGCAAACAAATTACTATCTATACAATAATATGGTAGTCAGGTAGGACATATGGAGAGTTGAAAGTGGTTTATTTAAAGAGAATCTGTGATGCCATCAGCAAAACTACCTGCTCTACTCCAAGACAAAACAGATCCATTACCATTAGAGCTGCATTGAATATCTACATTAAAAGCATGCAGTTTTCCCGTTTTTTTTCTGCAGAGATGAGTATTCACAATTCATTGAATGTGCGAACACTTTGCTCATGTCTAGCTTGCCTTTAGTTAAATAACCAATACAAAAATATCTCTACCTCATTAGCTTCACCATTGATTCCATATCTTTCAGAATGGTCTCTCTGGAATATCAGGGCCCGTGGCGTTTTGTCATAGTAAAACCAGTCCCAAAACTTCTCCACCAGGGCAGGCAAACCACTGGCATTAAACACCTCTGGAAAATAACTAAAAAAAAAAAAAAGTAAGAGTAAGATCTAGCTTTGACATTTCAAAGAGACTGCACAGTCAGAGATAACTGAGAAAGTCCACACTAATAATTTTGTCCTTACGAAATACAGATTACAAATGCAAGGAGTTCAAAACCTACGGGACATTGTAGCTGGCCCAGTAACCAGTTTTGTAGAGTACATCCGATTTATCAGCTACAGCCACCATACCACTGACAAGGAAACAGAAAGAATGTTAGAAGCCACATTACAACTGCCGGATACCTCCTAAACTCCATTAAAACAAAACAAAATCGTCATACAAGCACCTCTGAATCCCAAAAACAAATTGCATATTTTTTCTATATTAAAATAGACACTCTAGATTTTTCCCCAATAAAAATGCCAGCTTTTATTCATATGTATAGCTTCAAGGAAATAATAAAGCTAGCAGAGTTTAAAAGTACTGTTGTGGGCACTTGCTCCTTTTTTGAAAAAGAAGATATAAGTCAGGTAAACGATGAAAACCCCAGATAATCTATACGAAGGATCAGTAAACATTTGTTGTGATCTTGGTGACTCTGCTATAAATATACAGTAGCTCACATGACTACAAATGTATTGAAAACATGGAAAAAAAAAAAAGTTTTTGTAGTATAAATGTTGTAATTTTTTCTTTGTCAATTGACTTATTACATAACTTCATGATAACATTAGTAAGACTGAAATCTTTCCAAGCAGAAAATTCAGCACACTTATTCATTTGCTAAGTGCATATATCTACCAAAGGAGTGGCCCAGCTCTTGAACCTAGTTCAACTGTGGCAACTTCTGTAACTTTCAAATTTAGAAGAAAGGTCACTGAAATTAGAACTGATGGAGAAGGTGCCATACGTGACACAGGCTTGTATTTTTGGAAACCTAAAGCACCTATCATTTTGTTCAATTTGATCACATTGGATGACAGAGCCGGCATTCATGGTCCTATGAAACATGAAGCAGAAAGTCTTGCTTTCACCAATTTAAATTCCCAAAATATTCACAGGCTTCAATTTAGTATTTACAACAAAAAAGCTTACACATGTGCAGATCCTTGAGACAGCCTCAGAAGAATTAACTGAGGTAACCTGCTGATATATACATGCACGAGGAACTAATTTGCCCACAGTGCCAAAACTGGTGGCTGTTATCACAAATCCCATGTTATGGATGCCCTCACAACGCCAGAAAGTTTCATATCTGGCCTGTCCTAAAAACATAGCATCATCAAGGAATTGTATTATTTTTGTAATCTTGTTTCATTGTTAAATGCTCTTAAAAGGACCACTAATATATCCTATGTATTCTGTATTCCCACTAAATGTTTGTACTCATTGTCCTTTGTATTCCCTTGGGATGTAAGACTTTTATTCACACTGACCAGTGTGCTTATACATTATATATTGTGAAGAGTTCCTTAGCTGCATTGCTAAAGACTAAAGTCTTATATGACTAAAGGTGGCCATACACCTAGAGAACCGCTCGTTTGACAAACTCCCCGATATGCCCACCTTTAGGTGGGCGATATCGGACTGGTCCGATCGTGGGCCCTAGGGCTCAATGATCGGATCATAATGCAAGCAATATGGGTGGGAGGAGCGAAGGACTGCATCAACGAACAGATGTGGTCTCGTTCCGACAGAATTTTTGGTCCTGCCTGAATGACATTGACAACATTTTGAATAAGGCATCTCCAAGAAATGGAAAAGCTTTTATATTAAACTGAAAGGGCTTTTAGATGTTATTTTCCTAAAATATAGGTTATCCAACATGAAGATTACAGTTCATTACTAACTATAGAGTAGATAATTACTGACAACTCAAGTAACTGTTAGAGTTGTGGTGACTCTACTCACGTTCCACTATTAAACTTTTTAAAAATGGAGGCCCATTCCTGACCTCCTGTTGCCAGTCTGTTAGCAACAATATTACGCATGCCACTCTAGTACAGAGTCCTGTGGCTTGATATACTTCCAGAGAGCATCATTACGGTTTCTAATAGTAGTTTCCAGGGTCACCTGCAGAAGTGGAAACACAAACAAGCAAACACCCCATAATTTCACTTTTGTAATTATGATTTTTAATGCACATTTTAAGAGTTATTTCCATTTTCTGTCCCTTAAAAAGAGGCTGTTATTTAACTTTATTTACTACATTTATATTTAGTAAATTGTCAACTTAAAATGTCATATCCTATACCATTTGTCCTCTGGTCAACTTCAGTTCAGATTGCATTTATTTTTTCTTGCTATTTCTGAAATATCATTGCACATAATACCTATCTTCAAAGTTATAAAATGTGGGCGAACAAAAACTTACCAGGCCACTGCTCAGCAGGTAGAAATCATCTCCAGAGACTATGGTACCAGGTTAAGAAGAAAACGTCTGAACCCAGCCAGGCACAGTTGGTCCCCCTGTGAAGAGATACAGCTATGGTTATGTATCTCATACAAAAAAAACATTTTATCTGTAGACTTTAGGAAACAACTTTACTGAAATTTGACTAGTTTTTATGGAGTACCTCTCAATGCCACTGAACCCGGATTTAGACATGAAAATGAGAGGGTGGGTGATAAATTAATTTAATCTCTGGTTCTTCAAGGCAGACGGTTGCATCAGAGCTCCAGATATACAGTATGTTAGTTGAAGTTGCACTCCTCTGTTATAAGGCTAAGACACATTTAGAACAGGGTCCTTGCTCTTGAAAATGTAATACTGGGGAATACTGAAAATAAAAAAAAAAGATGCAGAACATCAACCATAATAACAATCTGAAAACTACTGAACTGAAAGGTGCCAGTATTCCTGGTCCTGCCCTTCTCCATCTCATCCTGCATCCAGGCAAGGTTAGCTTCTAAATAACTCCGCAGTTTCTCACAGAATGTGGCCTGATATTTATATGGACCACAATACCCCATCATTGTGTTCATTCAATGCATAAAAATTAACTTCAGGGTCAAAATATACATACAGCATCAATAAAAGGATTCATCCAAAAATCAACATTTTGCATTTTGCTCCAAAATCTGCCACACCTGCAGTGCAGCAGAACAAAAGAAGAGTAGCAGTGGATTCATTGTGTCGTGTGGCCCTAGTCTAACACTCACTTTCACATCCATTAGCAAGCCTGATAAATACATATGATTGTATACAGTGTTGCAAGGAATGGTGCTGTGTGGTGTATTCTAACTCCAATTTTTTAAACACACAGTTTGATAAATATGCTCTTTAGAGATACCAGTTTGGGAATACAAAAAGTTGAGCATATCTATGCTGACCACATGTTGTTACTTAGGTAAGTTCACATAAATGGAAGATTGACCCAAATTTTTTAAAGAAAACTCTTACTTTGAAACTTCCACAACAGTGCCAGAAAACAGAAGAGGTGAATATGCACCAGAAACGTTGTTATCGCAACTGTAGCGGTGCTAACAACTCCAGTTACAAAGCCAAAAATGCTGCCTCAAAACTGCAAAAGAAATTAGTGTAAACATTTTCTGGCTTTTACAAGTATTTAACTGTATCTTAAAAAAGTGACATCAAATCTAAACATCCCAGGGATATCAACTCTGACCCTTATTGAGCAGTATAACGTAAATGAGTTTTTTCAACTAGGATTACAATAGTGATGGACTCGCTAATCCACAATGCAGCAACCAAACCCTTTGATTTACAGCTACCTCTAGCTACACTTCGGGCTACTTATATTATATAAACAAAAAAAGTTTACAAGTGGAGACCTCTGACCGATTTCCTTTTTTTCTCTGTAATAATAAAACAGTACCTTGTACTTGATCCAAACTAAAACGTAATTAATCCTTATTGGAAGCAGAACCAGCCTATTGGGTTCATTTAATGTTTACATGATTTTCTAGTAGACTTTAGGTACGAAGATCCATATTACAGAAAGATCCGTTGATCTGGAAAGACGCATTCCAGATAACAGGTCCCATACCTGTAACTAACTTTTTTTTTTTTTTTTTTAAAGTCCTACAGTTAAACTCCAATTTTAAGTTTTTCAGGGGACCAGAAAAAAATGGTGTAAAACCCAGGAAAATGTAAAATATATTAAGCATAATATTTGGGTGGGACCACAAAACAACAATGTAAAATGAGGGAAAACTTACAATCAGGGGATGTAAAATGAGGGCTCTACTGTATAATCTCCCCTCCTGTGCAACATAATCCACAGCCCTTTCTCTTGCTAATTCAGCATCTCTCCTATCCATGGAAACATAAGCCCTGCCCCCCATGGTACAGCCAATAATACTGCTCCTGAAACTCACTGGTCAATGTGAATATACAAGTTGCGGTGAGAAAGGTAGAATTTATCTGTTCAACCTGTTGCTGCTGCGCCGCTCCCAACGAAAACAGAAGGAGTAGAAGCAGCTGCCAAGGAGCCATCATTCATTCCAGGAGACTGGCAGGGACAAGCACAAGGCAAAAGACCCAGCACTGATCACATGACCGCCGCAGTCAGCTGACCAGTTAGGGGTGGAACCCAAATGTTAACTCCTTTGTTGCTGAGTATTCTTTTGCTAGAAAATAAATCGCGTTTCTACAAAAATAATCAATTCGGAACAAAACGGCGTAGAACGTAAGACCCAGCTGACTGACAACTGTCGTATATATGCCGTGTACAGTGCCACAGCTACGACACGGTATAAACTAGTTGCGTACAATAAAGAGCTCCCGTTCCCTCAATGCATGTGGCTGTGGTTGGTCCTTTAATGGGCGGGGCGTAGGAGTTTCATGTAGTAAGCATCAGCTGATCTAGAACACGGGTTAGTGGGAAGATAAACAGAGACTAGAAAGTTCGGTTTCCCGCTTGTCTTCCGTAACTCTGGTAAGTGAGAGGCTTCTGCCCGACGTATCGCTGATCCGTACAGTTCAATTATCGTTTAGCTGCTGCTGGGGCTCAAAGAGCAGGGTGTGAACATTTCATTGCCTTATAATACACTATACACCAGGAGCAACAAGTAGTCTCTGGGCTGCCTGAGATATTGGAAAGTGGGGTGAGTTTACTTCTCAGAGAATGCCCTACTGAGAGAGAGACACACACACACACACACACACACACACACACACACACACACACACACACACACACACACACACACACACACACACACACACACACACACACACACACACACACACACACACACACACACACACACACACACACACACACACACACACACACACACACACACACACACACACACACACACACACACACACACACACACACACACACACACACACACACACACACACACACACACACACACACACACACACACACACACACACACTTTGCCTGTCCTGAAGGGTAGACAGAACAGAAAACAATACAAATAACTTTAATACCATTTCAAACATTTTTTTAGCAGTTATGCCTGACTAACAGGTGTATATAATAGACAAAAGCCATGAATATCCTGTAAATTATATAGTGAATAAAGTACCCCCTCTTGTAAAATATAAGGATATTATTAGTTACCGAGGAGTTTCATGACCATATAAAAACACGAGGCCGAAGGCCGAGTGTTTTTATACAGGTCATGGAACTCCGAGGTAACTTCTAATATCCTCATATTTTACAACTGGGGGTACTTTATTTATTATAATACACAAATTTTAGTGAGTCATGTGACAGAAATGACATCACTACTCACCGTTTATAACTGATGACATCACTACTCACCATTTATAAGGATATAATTTACAGGATATTCATGGCTTTTGTGTATTATATCCTTATAAATTATAGATGATGTCATCAGTTATAAACGGTGAGTTCTGATGTCATTTCTGTCACATGACTCACTGAAACTTGTGTATTATAATAAACTAGACATTAAGCCCATTAAATTAACGGGCACTAGAACATATGTAGTCTGTTGCGCGTCTATCTACGTCGCTAGGAGACGGTCCGTGGGGCATATGCGCATAGCGCAATCCCACGGACACAGGGACTGGACGCAGAGACACTTGAACTTTATTATATAGGATAAAGTACCCCCAGTTGTAAAATATGAGGATATTAGAAGTTACCTCGGAGTTCCATGACCTGTACTCCTCAGTAACTTATAATATTCGTATATTTTACAAGAGGGGGTACTTTATTCACTTTATACACTGTAAATTCAATGCACCCCCCAAACTTGACTTCATTGCAAAAAAAAAATCCCCATAGTCCTGACATCTCCTTTACAGGCGGTGGAGTCTGCCCACTCCTCTTTTCCCTTCTATTTACCCTGGTTGAAAAGCACAGAATGCTCTGTGCCCCAGTCAGTGGCGGAACTACCGGGGGAGCAGGTGGTGCGAGCGAGCCAGGGCCCGCACCCCCTCAGGGTCCCCCGGCAGCCCGTGCGCCGCTGAAAATGCGGCCGTACGGAGGGGGCGGGCCCGGCTGCGTGTCACGCACCAGGCCCCGCCCCCTCTAGTGACGCTACTGGCCCCGGTCTTTCACATGTGCTGTCCGTCACACTTTTTTCTTTGGTTTCAGTCATGACAGTTAAGGAAGTGACACAAATATGGCAACTGCAATGGTTATGAAACCAGGAGTACTATAATGTCTCAGTACTGTATTTAATGTTTGTGTACTTATACCCTCTTGAACAACTTATTGTAAATTTGCTGTGTGTGCTTTTTTGTGCACTTTAAAGCGATACTGACACGTGCCTATAAAAATCATAGGAACTTGTCAGTATCAAGTGCACCCAGAAAATTTAATCCGCAAAGCTACCCCCGCAAACCTGCTTTCACCCGACCCTCTGACACTGCTAATGATCTTCTGAACAGTTTCAGTGACGCTGGACTGGGGGCGGCGCAATCCTTCCATTGGCTGATTACGATCGATCCACCTCCAGCCCTGCGCCACTGAAGCAACACGGAAGATCTGTTAGTGGTGTCAGCCGGTCTGCTGCTCACAGGTTTGCAGGGAACTATTCCGTGTGCAGCATTTACTTCATACTGACATGTTCCTTTAATTTTCACATGTCAATATCGCTTTAATATAAGCTTCAGCATACTGAAATAAGAAACTTTGTAAATACAATCCATTAAATATTCTGCATATTGGATCTAACTGTTAATGAATATCTGACACCCAACTCCTTAATGAAGAGAAATGGATGCTGAGAGAGGAATAGCGAAGATGAACTTGATTATTTAGGAAACAGAACAGAATTTTTAATTGATTGTATTTAGAAAGTTTATCATTTCAGAATGCTGAAGCTTATATTACATTTTCATTTTCGATATTTCCCCTTTAGCATGAATTATTATAAATGAGTAATTTGTTTCCATCACATTAAGCAGTTGTATTGAGAAAATGTTGTATTGGAAGACATAAAGCAGCACTTGCTCTGATCTTTTCTGTGTTGTAATAAGAATAAAATGGAAAAAAAAAAACTGAAAATTGTAAAGGGGGTGAGAGAACAGCTCACTAGCAGTTGGCTGACCTGTGAAGCATACCCAGGTCGCAGTGGGAGTTAATCAACCGAGGGCTTTACTTTGTACCATTGGACCAGTTCCTCCTTCCACTTCCAACATGTTGCTCACCAACCCCTTGGATGTTGCTCTCAGTGGCCTCAAAGCAGCTGCTTATTTTTCAATTTCTGGCTTAGAGGCAAGTAGGCTGCCAGTCTTCATCGAGGCTACTAAATGGCCAATCACAGACCTTATTTGGCAACTCCAGGAACATTTTTTATGCTTGTGCTTGTACTTTTATGCTTGTATTGCATTAAACACGCATGGCAATCTTGCTTGCATCAATCCTGTGTGCCTTTGGATTACTTTCTATGGTTTAATCAGCCAGTTACATGTAGCGTTATTACATGTTTACACAGACATACCATATTTGAGGGACTTCTGAATCAATCCAGTGAAGCAAGATCTTTATTTTCAAATAATGCTACATTTTTTTTTATCTTCATACAGTTTTTTTTCTTGTTTAACAGGAACACTGTAAATGTTTGGTGTATAGCAATGAAGCATCCCAGAAGCAGCCCAGTCCCATAAATTAATAATGTGCATGTAAGTTAGTACTGGGAATTTCCAAATCTGTTATATATAGTAATTTCTTTTTAAAAAAGTTGATAATTGCAAATGCTGTTTAGCAATAGGGATGCACCAAATCCAGGATTCAGTTTGGTATTCGGTCGTTTTCAGTAGGATTTGGATTCGGGCAAATCAAAAAAATCACGTGACTACTCGCCACACAAACTCAGAGCACAGTTCTTTTCCCACCTCATTTTCTGAATTTGCGTATGCAAATTAGCGTTCAGATTTGGTTTGGTATTCAGCCAGCTCTTTCGCCAAGGACTGGGGTTTGGCCACATCCTAATATAGTGGATTCGGTGCATACCTATTTTAGCAGACAAACATTTAGCACCTTTTTTAAGAAATAAAGCCTCTGAAATGTTACATAACATTGTAGAAACTTGCATTTATTGTTTCCTTTAATCTGTTTAAAAAGGGAACAAAGGGGAAAGTGTAAATGTTTCCCTGTGTGAAAAGTGCAGTGGGTGTTTACAAGGTATAGGGCACCTCTCTGTAAATACTAATATCAAAATATCACCTGCTGCCCCCAATATGGTGTCCTGTGTAGCAGAGCACCAACTATAATGGCTGGCCCTATACAGAACAACCAAGTACTTCTAATATTTTACATACATTTCACAATGGTTTATTTATAACTTAAATCTTGCTAAATATTTTTTTTTTACACTCATATAGAACAACCAAGTATTTACAATATTTTACATAAATGTGTCAATGGTTTATGTATAACTTAAATTTTGCTAAACTTTTTTGTGTTTTGTTTTTTTTACACCTCATTATTTCATGTGATGCATGGGTGGGACACTGAGTGTCATTTAAATACTTTTATGCTTCCTGGTGATGCTACTTCCCCTTGTTTTAAAAGACAGTAACTGCACCAGCACGGGAGAACATTCACAGAGGCAGACACAGCAGAATGGAAGAAGGATTCCAATGAACAGAGAACAGTGCAAGATATTTAAGGTATGAAGCTGTAATATCTACCAACACCAGCAGATATTCAGCATGTTTCTAAATATTGAACAGTGATCAGTAACTTCCACATCAAATAGTCAAGGGTCAGTTACATTTCTTACAGGTATGGAGCCTCTGAGCTTTGAAACGTACAGCAATTATACTGTCTGGAATAAAGCTGATGTGAGTATGAACACTTTTAATCTTATTTTGTTAATTACACAAATACTTGGTGAGTTAATCTATTCTCTTTTGATATTAACAAAAGTAAAAAAGAAAATACTCCGATTCTAGTAAACTGATCCAGTAAACTGATTGCTGGATGATTTTTTAAAAATGCAAATAATTCCCATACTCTTTTGAAAAGTATAAGCACTGGGATTTCATAACTGTAAATATAAAATGGCCCATGTCCTGATCATGCGACAAGTACTGTACTGTTTTTGGCTTATGTTGTTGGTAAAGCACATGGTGGAATCATTAAAAGGAAGTGAACAGTACAATAGAAATTGTTTCTAGTTTCCTGCTGTAAAGTAACTGTTATGAAATATTGGTGACAGGTATTCATAACGCTTGTGGTAGGAGACCAGTGGTTAATTTATCATTTACTTGCATGGTTTAACCTAGCCACCTAGGCAATAAAAAAATATCATGGTACATATATAGTACATATCTTGCTGAAAAATCACACATTGTAGTTGTAATAGTTTGTAGTTAGAGCCACAGAAGAGTGGTAACCTAACACCTGTTCTGGAATGGGTATGCTGGTAAGTCTAGTTTTGCTGCAGATTGATTACCCATACCAACAACAGACTTTTTCTGCCAGAAAATGTATATGTCGAGTAATGTGTAAGCTCAACTGACACCTGGCCACATTTTAAGAAGACTTGTCCTGCTGTATATTAGTTTGTCTCAACCAGCATTTTTTTCAGCAGTGCCAGGAGGTAGGCAAGTTGAATGCTTCACTTCGGTGCAACTTCACCAGAACAACACCAGACTGCAGTGACAGTGATGGATATATTCATTATCTTGATGGAGCTTTCTGCCGCTTCCCTCCAAGCTTGTTCCCTCTTGCTATCTTTTTGTATGTGAGTATTTGCTGGGTAAGGCTGGTATAATAAAGCCCACCATGCATGGGTAATTCCTCAGTAATAGCCTTGCCTGGCCCACAGGTTAACTAGACTTCACTAATGTTCAAATTCCACTGATACAGTCACTTTTATCACAGGTCCAGGGGCAACTGAAATGTGACTGTTGATGTAATAACTGAAATATTATTTATTATTATCTAATGCATTATCACAATCTGGATAGCACTTAAATCAATAAATGTTCTAAGTAGAATTCCCTAAAAATACTGGGAGGTCTGGTTAACTTAATAAAGTATGGATTTTTTTACTTTGTGTTTTTTAAAGTCTCCTCTTGTCTCTCCTCACAGGTGCTTTGGTTGCTCTACCTTTTCATTATCCTCGCAGTAACTGCAGAAAAGTTGTAAGTACCATGTTCAGAAACAAAGATATATCTGTTTGTTGGGGTTCACCCAGCAGAATGCATGTGTGTTTATTAATAGATCACTTTTTATTTCTTCTGTGTACAAATACTGTATATAATCTAGTGCAAGTCCCTTCTTTTAATGCATATATGACCCTTTGACTCTAAAATCACAGAAAGCAAATATAAGCTCTTTTTTCCTTATCTGGGTATGCCCCATGCACTTGCTTAAAAAAAATGTGCATTGGCAGATAACATTTTCAGTTTGGAGTGATGAACTGCTGGATGGTCTGTCAGAACCAAATACTGAGCTGACATACATGACCAAGTGGTTGGACAGTGAATCTAATAATGCAGAAATGTGCTGTTTGTCTTTCATTCAGTTCACCTATTTGTAAGGGTCAGTGGGATCTAGATAACAGCATAAATTCATAAATGGTGAGTTACAGAATAAGATATTAAAAACATAAACCATTGAAATTGTCTTGGAATGCTTTTATTTAATTTTATGGTAAATAGTCTAATATTTCTAAGAATGTATTATAAAAGGTTGATTATTTTAAATGTCATTATATAGCATTCTTGCTGTTTACTGTACTACTTTTTTTCTTGCAGTTTCTGTCCTAATCTGTCAGCGATATCCCGCATTCTTAGACTTTCTCACAATGTCGCTGTATCCTTTTCCAGAACTTTGCTGGTTTTGGCTGTATGGAGAAAAGACATGATCCCTAATACATCCTATGTTTACAGTGGTGCAGTAAACCATAACAAGCAATCACTGGTGGTGTTAACTGTTTGATTTAGGTTACTGTCCCTGTGCACATTTAGTGCTTTTTTTTTTTTACATACAGGTTTGGTGTCAAAGCCAAGAATTTGAAATTGCATTATACAGCTCTAAGTATAGAATGATTGTGCCTTTAAATTAGATTTCATTTTCCGTCAATAGAAATTTACATAAAAACCCCTACTAGAATCCACTAGAATAGGAAGCCCTTTTAAGGAATAAAAGCACAAATTTAAATCAGGTACAGGTATGTGACCTGTTCTCCAGAATGCTCAGGACCGGGGGCTTTTCTGTATAAGGATCTTTCCATAAATTAGATCTCTCATGTCTTAAGTGTACAAAAAAGCATATAAACATTAAACTCAATATGATTGTTTTGCCTCCAATAAGGATTCATTATATCTTAGTTGGGATCAAGTGAAAGGTACTGTTTTATTATTGCAACAAAGACAAAAGCAGGTCTCCGTGTTTTCCTTTACTCACCAAGTATTGGTGGTGGTTTCGGGTGCACAGCCCTGAACTTGAGCTAAGGGACAGGATTCAAACCCTATTTATAGTATAAGCAGGCACTCAAGGACCAATCTTCCATACAGACATGTATAAGAAAGTAGTATTATTTGTTACTTACAAGCGATGCTGTAAAAACCAAATAAATACTACTTTAGGATTGGTACTTGAGTGCCTGCTCATACTACAAATATTTTTATTATTACAGAGAAAAAGGACATTGTTTTTAAAAATGTGAATTATTTGATGAAGTCTACTGGAGACAGCCATCCCATAATTCTGAGCATTCTGGATAATGGGTTTCCAGATAACAGAACCCATAGCTGTGCCATATGTGTTTATCACTGTCTTCATGTGAACCAGAATATAAGCATCTAATTGTCCTTGACATTCTTTCTACATGGCGTTACTTTCTTGGCATTTGGGAATGGTGCCCCAGATGTATTTAGTGCTCTGGCTGCTTTTTCTGACTCAAGGACAGCAGGACTTGCAATCGGAGCCCTTTTTGGTATGTTGGAAGGTCTTAAGAGTATGCTTTTTCAACTTGTACACAATGAGTGGGCGAGGCTTAGAATATTGTGTAGTTAAAATGTGTGGTGGGCTGTGTTGTAAATAAATTAAGGCTATGGCACACACAGTGTTATGGCCACCACAGTGCTCTTTGGAGAACTGAAGAGATCAGTGTGCCTTTAATTGCCTGACACTGCTTATATTCATAACAATGGAAAACACTGTGCCTTTGACTGACACAAGAGGTGAGATACTACTAGTTGCACCCATGTGTTTCCTGCTTTTCACTGGGTAGCAGCGATACAATAGGACTGCTGAATATAGTTTTTTTTATATGTTGTTTAAATCACAGAAAAATGATTGGTTATTGCTTGAGCTAAACAGTGCAGCCAGGGAAACTGTAGCTACTTCATGTTTGGTTCTTGCAAAGTACATGCTTACCAATAAACAAACCTCTCTCTCCACACTGTAATTGTTTTAGTGTACAAATAAGCAGGAGCCCATTATGCAGTCAAATTCCATGTGTGCCTTAGTCCTTAGGACGGAACACCTACATTTAAAAATGTTCTGCCTTCTTCTTATGTCCAAGGCAAATGCCACACAGTGGCTGAAAATGACCTGCTGAAATACACAGGCAAATAATCAGCCCCTAAGTGGGCATTCGCTTCCTCTCCTGCCTGCACCCAGAACCATTGTGTTGACTCAGGTACAGGCTGATGTGGTGGATTTTTGCAAAGAAAGGCTAGTGTTTGCATTCATGTGCCAAAATTTGCGGTTTGTGCCTGCACCCAAACCAACACAGTGGTTATGGGTGCAGGCAGGAGAGGAGGCTAATTCCTTTTTTTTTACATGCCTTTCAGCCTTCCAAATTATTTCATAAATTGCACCACCCCTAGTAGTATATTATAGAATGGCTAATTCTAAGCAACTTTTCATTTGGCCTTCATTTTTTGGTTTCATTGTTGAATTATTTGCCTTCTTCTGACTTCACTGACCCCATCTAAATACACAGCCTACAAATTTATAGTTATTGCTACTTTTTATTACTCCTCTTTCTATTTAGGCCCACTCCTATTAGTATTCCAGTGTCTTATTGAAATCAATGTATGGTTGCTAGGGTATTTTGGACCCTAGTAAACAGATTGCTGAAATTGCAAACTGGAGAGCTGCTAAATAAAATAGCTAAAAATTTTAAAAAAAATTGTCTGAGAATATCACTCTCTACATCATACTAAAAGTTAATTTAAAGGAGATCAACCCTTTATTCATCAGTAGAGAGATGTGCACCATGCTTAATGAGGAAAATATGAGAACACCTTATATTCTGTACGATTAAGAATATTTAATTTTTTAATTGTTAGGTGCAGGGGTCTTTGTCACCACTGTAGTGGCAGGCGGGATCAGTATAGTGAAGCCATTCACAGCTGCATCTCGTCCTTTCCTGAGAGACATTGTGTTTTACATATCTGCCATCTTCCTCACATTCTTCGTTCTGTACCAAGGTTATGTGACCCTAGCTGAAGCTCTAGGTGAGTATAAAGCCTCTTTTATTTTTTATCTCCTTTACTGGGTTTTGTGTCACGTGAAAGAACAGGACATATAACTGCTGGTTAGTGGTGTGCAGGTTGAGAAATTCCTGGCCCGTGCTCCCAACCCACAACTGGCCTGGCCTGACGTCCCCCCCCCTATATTTATAGATCTGCACCTGCCCCGCAGTGACATTACAGAAGGGGTGGGCACGAGCCTAAAAATTTAGGCATCGGAGCTGGCAGTGCTTAACGTATTGGCTTTTTGTATGAACTGTATGAGACCTTCTGGAGAAAATATACCGTACTAGTGCAGTTTCCAGGCATTAATATAGTAATTTTTTTTGGTGTTCATGGCTCTTTTTACTAGGGGGTACCTGCTTCTGCTTTTATTTAACTGTTCCTGTTTTCCCTGTACATTATTGTTAATTACTCCCTGCTTACACAATGGGTTATACTGTATCTGTTGCAGATGGCATCTGCTTTGTGGACACTGCTTTATTGTTCATAGTTTTTCCTTTTAGTGTATTTGCTGTTGTACCTGGTTTATGTCTTTGTGGTTGTTCTCTCTACCTGGATCTACCGGAGGATGCGCCAACAGCAGTTATCTGTTCCAGTAACAGAAGAACCAGGTGAGGACTTCAATGAACAGATTCCATGTTAGTTATGCAGTTAATATATGTCTCATTCACTGCAATGGGCAGTACCCCATATATACTAATCAATGAACAATAAAAACTAACTTTTCCTATGGGTTACTGCCTATGTGCATTTTTGCCCAGGTTAATATGAAAGGCCCCAGATGCTAACACTATTGTCAGTCAGTTTAAAGTATTCTAAAATGACTGCTTTTTTTCTTCATTGTATTTTTTTAATGTTACCAGACCTTTTGGGCGAGTCAGAAGATGATTGCATTACCACTCCACATGGCTCAGAATATGGTAGGTTGTTTTGATTTCTACAGTGACCAACTGGGAAATTTCTATTTTCTTTTTAAAATGACCTCATTTACGTGACATAATTATATTAAGTGAAAATGCCCAAATTACTGTTTGGGTCTTCTCATAGTTATATGGTTTATTTTTTTTTCCCAGGAGATGAGTATCAACCCCTCTTTCCCATGCAAAGGAGCACCTGGCAGATTCTTACCAGTGAACTGAATCCAGTTGATGCCAGGAAATGGAAACAGAAATCTTGGAAGTGGAGAACTTTCAAAATGATAAAGGTTAGAAAGAGGCAATATATAATTTATCACATAAGGATGGGGTCAGACTGGCCTTCTGTTAGCTGTTTATTATTACCACCCAAGGTCTATATGATGCCTGTTTACTGCTGTCTATATATAATTGTTGTGAGAGTGATCACTCAATGTTAGGTTCTCTTGTGAGCCCTAGGAGGCCCAGTCTGATACTGGATATGCTTCTGTATTTAACTCCACATGAAATAAGGTGAGAGAATATTTAACTCCATGACTGTTGCTTTGTAATTTCTTCTGGCTTTGTTGTTAAAAATGTAATTGAATTAGAACCAGAAATCTTCAGCTATAAAAGTTTAAAATATGTTTTCTAATAGTAGACATGCAATAAACTACCTTGCAGTAAAGCAGACATAACATCACAATGGGTGTCCTGTACTCCTAATGGTATTGTGCCAAAATTGCGAATAAGAATCCATACAACCGTTATTTTTTTTAAAAAAATTGTGATAAACAATTCTTTGCCTAAACATCAAGTGAAGTAGGTGTACACGATATTATTAGCCATATTTGCTTTTGCAGGTACCTGTAGAATTCCTCCTTCTCCTTACTGTTCCAGTGGTAGATCCTGATAAAGAGGAGAGAAACTGGCAAAGGCCTCTGAACTGTTTACACCTAATCACCACCCCATTGCTTTGTGTGTTCACTATGAATGCAGGAACATGTGAGTTCTCTCTCCATCTAACTACTTCTCACCAATCAAATTTAAATCAAAATGTCTATCTAAGAAACTATTGGAACGGGCACTCTTATAACACAGATATTGGTCTTTAGCTGATTGAGCTGGTTTCAGTTGGTTTGATTCGAATTAACCAAAATATATTTTCCTGCAGTCAATGCATGCACCTAGTCAACAGAGCTTTCTTACATACAGTTTCAAATTCAAAATGGATGCTAAAATGTATTGTCTGTACTTATTGATCTTACAGCTATTTGACTTTTAAAAGCTATTTAGTCCCATATTTGCATTTAATAAATATAAATTTGCATTTCAAACATCTGGAAAGATCTCTCAAGCAGATTACAGAACAACCATTTTCTTTAAATAATGGGGGCAATAAACTTGTTAGGGTTACAAGACAAAACAGCCTGCCTTCTGTCGTTTCAGATGGACTCTACATAATTAAAGGTGTGATGCCAGTTTGGGCTGTTTTGCTGATTATTGGAACTTTCTCAGCTGCGGTTGTTTTTCTTACAACCACAAATGGAGAGCCTCCAAAATATCATTGTGTAAGACTTTAAAGCACTCCTTTGAGTTGTTTGAGATACCTAAGTTATTGTAATTTACATTTTATAATACCTCCCAAATATCTTTTCTTAACAGCTCTTCTCCTTTCTGGGATTTGTTGCCAGTGCTCTTTGGATCAGTGCTACAGCCACAGAAGTAGTTAATTTGTTACGCACATTTGGAGTCATCTTTCGCCTCAGTAACACAGTTCTTGGGCTGACGCTGCTTGCCTGGGGGAACAGCATAGGCGGTGAGTAAAAATTATATAGATTTACCTGGTTCTGCTTGAGTTCTACAACACTGAGTGACTGCATGATAGAGACCAATAATAGGTTTAATGCTTACAATAGTTCTCTTTGGGAGGTGCTGCCTTGTGCAATATTTATTAACCTGATTTTTTTTTTCCAACACAGATTTTGTCTCTGACATCACACTAGCTCGACAAGGATACCCCCGCATGGCTTTCTCTGCCTGCTTTGGTGGCATTATCTTCAGTATCCTTTCTTACTGTTTTTTTGCAATGACTGGAAAAAAACGGAGTGGTTAAGAAGCTCCTTATAATCATGAAGGAGCACCATAAAGACAGCAAGCATTTATGATAGCAATTAAAATTGATTGATTGATAGGCTTGATAATGTATAATAAAGTATGAAATCCTCCAAAGAATTCTAGAACTGACTTCTATGTTTTTGGAATGCCTATAAAACCATGTCTAGAATATAAAATTCCTAGCCTAAAGAAAGCATTGGCCATGATTATAAAATTATCAGATTCCAGATTTTATTTGTTTGTATCTTAACTTGTTGCCAGATGTGCTGATCGGAGTGGGGCTTGGATGCCTGATGCAAATGGGGCCAAGCAAAACATCTTTTCAGGTTTGTTACTTTGGATATACCCCAGGCTAAAATCTTAAGCTGGATGTAGATGCAAAGGTACAGTTGTATGAAATTAAGATTTCCGGATCCCGACATATTTTTGTACCATGGCAATCAGTTATTTAGTTGATTTAACAGATTAAAAGATTTATATTGGCTACTGATCACATCTTTGCATGTACTGCAATGTATATCTGATGATATCAATGGGTGACTGTCACTACTATTTGTCGGGCATGACTTTTGTACGATTGCCTGTCTGTCAATTAATGGCCAAAACATTGTCTGATTTGTTATTTTTCCTACTTATTTTAATGAATGGTTAATGGAGGATCATTAGACTGAAAATATATGATTGTTCGCCAAACAAAGAGTAAAATCTGCATGCCTATGGCCAGCTTTAGATGGTATTTTAGGAGGAAATACTGGTTTATAAATTCACAGCTGTTTCAGTATACATGTTCTGTTTTGCTACATCGATTACTATGCTGTTCAGTGGCAGCATCATGGCTTATACATTCTAGCAATTCAAATGTTGTTTACCATTTCATTTTATCCTGAATTATACTTGCCTTGTTTTCCAGGCTTCTGTTTTCCTTTTCTCTACCATCCATGCTTTTTTTCTCCTGTTCATAATACATTATCAAATGTTACATTATATGATGGGTAACACATGTACTCCCCCAAGTTTATGATACCCTTTATACCTGATATACTCAATTTGTATTGTCTCCTCCTACAGCTTGAGCACCAGGGTCTTCTGGTGTGGATCCTGGCAGGGGGCCTTGGCATCAGCTTGGTATTTTCTCTTATATCTGTGCCCGCTCAGAGTTTCCACCTGCGACGTGGTTATGGTGTGGCTTTGCTCTTCATCTATGTCCTCTTCCTCACTGTGGCCTTATTAACTGAATTTGGGGTCATCAGATTGGAAATGTTTTAACTCTGCACTTAAGTCCTACCAGGCCTCCATCTCATGAATCCATGCATTTTTCTTTGCTATTAAACAAAAGTCACAGCAAACCTTTCAACTGAAAAAACTGTCTCTTGAGGTTGGCTTTGAGATTTTATCCCATCGTGACTTCGTTATTGACTCAGGATTACAGATTTATTTACAGTATATTTTATACCTCGGATTTTTAAAAAGTTTAAACGGACAATCAATCTAAATTATATTCTGTATTATGTTGCTGATCCTAAAAAAAATTATCTTAAGTTTTTAAACAATTTCTTTCAAAAGCTGTATTGTAGAGAACTACTTTTGTAAACTATTATTATATTTTTTTAAGTTAAAGCCTAATGTGTAGTATATTGTTTGTACTGAGGGAAAAAGAAGAAAAGGGAAACCCGTTCTGTGATCAAGCTGCACTTTTAAATCAACAATAGCTAGTTATTTAGAACATGATAATAAAGAGTTTTATATTTGCATTAAGATGTATTACCTCTGAGCATCTGAAACCAAGAATGACCGGCATTGGTCTCAAATGTGAATCTGCTTGGATAATAGTTTTCAATCACCCTAAAATTTATTTTAAGGAGAAGTCATTGTAAAAATCACTGGGGTTCCAAATTGTTTGGCACACCTTCCCTTCGATTTTTCTAATCACTGACCCACTACCCTAGGCTGGTGTTGCTCTTGATGGACTTTGAGTATTTCCAAGTGCCAAACTCTATCTTAAAGGAGAAGGAAAGGTTAAAATTAAGTAAGCCTTATCAGAAAGGTCCACATAAATACTCCATTAAACCCTCAAAGTAATGCTGCTCTGAGTCCTCTGCCAAAAGAATCACTGCATTTCCTTCCTTCTATTGTGTCCACATGGGCTTCCGTATCAGACTTCCTGCCTTCATCTTAAACCTCCTTGCCCCAGGTGTGAGCATGGTCAGTTTGCTCCTTTCCCCCCCTCCCCCTCCCTTCTCTGCTGTAATCTGAGTCCAGAGCTATGAGTGAGCAGGGAGAGACTCTGGCAGGAAGTGATGTCACACTAAGCTAATACTACAGCTGCTATACTTAACAAACAGAGAGCTTCTAGAGCTTTTTATTCATGTATGGTAAAACATTCTACAGAATAAATATAGCATGCTAACTTGCACTATTGCAGCTAATCTATTGGCAATAAAATGCCTCTGTAGCTTTTCTTCTCCTTTAATCAATTTGTGTACTGCATGTTAGTGATGTGTGGGCCGGCCTGAAGGCTGTAAGACCGCTGGTTTAACTGGCTACAGGCAGGTTTGAGCTGTACTTTAGCCTGTGCTCTCCCCATCCGTGGCCTTCTTCTGCATCATTTCCGCCTCTGCACGTGACTTTTTATGTACTCGCACAGGCCCTGTCCCATCCCTTTTGTGATGTCACAGCAGGGTGGGCGCTGGTATATAAAGAGGGGATCGTGCTGCGTTAGGGTTGGGTGTGGGTGGAGGAGCAGCAGATTAGGGTCGGTGTGGGTCATGTTTTTCTCGCCCTGCACATCACTACTGTAGGCGTTCAGATTCATGAGGCATAGTGTTTGCCTGGGAAAGAGGAAATATATTGTGGTGTAGCACTCACATGGGTCAGAGCATTGTTTTGAAGAAAAGGAGCAATGAACTGGGGGAGGCAGGTTATTGACTAGAAACACTGGGTGGGGGGGTACCTACAAATCAGCACCCCCCCCCCATGATTTTAATTTACCTCTCCTTTAAATGACATGACAGTGTTGTATGTATTACCTACTCCATCACACAGTCCTTTTATCCCAATTAGTAATGTGCTGCCCAACTCCCTCCATCAGGAGCCGTTTGGCTGCCTTTACTGTAGAATTTCAGGCTGTGCCAGTAGCATTACCCTTCAATAGCAACATATTAGCACAGTTCTTTATATACCCTTGCATTTTCAAGATATATTGAGTTAAACATCTATTTGTGCATGTATTTTTTTGGTTGGTTTATTTGTTCTTTGCACTACAAATACATGAAATGACAAAAAGCTGGTTTGATCATGCTGTATATGTTATGTTATGTTCCTTTAGTTACACAGCTGATACATGTGAAGGGCTGCCTGTTCCACATGTGAATTATACCCCCCAACAAGGATAATGTTGTCTACTACCCCATTTGCGTATGCAATGTCTTTTAACCTTTAGTTGCTTCTGTACAGCAGGGCATAATCACCCACTATGTGGAAAATGTTACTAGAGTGTTGCTCTATATTAAGGCAGAAATTCTCATGTATAAGGCAGAAATTCTCATGTAAATGGCAATTTTGTATTTTGGTGTATACTGATCAATTTTTAATGTATTAAACTGTTAAAAATATTTTATACATTTGTTTTTGTATTGTAAATGATTTACTTCAATCTATGTTATTAAAGCAAACCATAATCTAATTATGTATGTACATATATATTATAATATAATCAAGCTGAACTGTAGCCTTTGGGGCAGCCATTCAAAGGAGAAATGGTTAGAAATCAGCTCGTAGAATATAATGGTGTTCTACAGATCTTAACTGTCATCCGCTAAACCTGTGCCATTTAGCTCTTTTTCATTTGCCTCCATTGCTACACAGCAGCTTGTTTTTTTAAACTATAGTATTGTTTCTGAAGCAAACACGGCAGTTTTACAAGTGCAGGGCGATACTACATTGTGTTTTATTTACTTTTTTACTCAAATTTTTTGGTGTTACAATTCCTGTATGTATCATATACTGCGTCAGCCACTGAATTGTTTGAGTTGGGCCATCTATGCCACTACAGAATGGGTTCAGTATAGCAGGGCTGTCCAGCTGGAGGCCTGTTGGCTGGATATGGCCCCCAGTCTACTTCAAGGCCCCAAAGACTTCACTGTTCAACATCATCATTTTAATTCAGTCTGGCCCTCTGACTTGCTCTATGACATATAATTGACTACATGTAATAAGTTGTACAGCACTGCAGTATAGCACAGTCACTGGTGGGGGCCTCAATATTTATTACCTAAAATTTTCATGAAATGCCATTGCCTGTCCTAATACGGTAGTTGTACTGCTGTACCAGTCACTATCTGTATAATTCAAATCTCCCAGATTTGGCCTTTTCTATTTGTAATAAAAGCTGAGCTGTTTCGCTTACATGTGGTCTATAGAATATGTCCACAATTAACTAAATTGTCAGTTGTCTAAGTATTTTTTTTTTCTTTTTATTTATTGTGTTTTTCCAACATATACATACATTGTTGCAGGCCCGGACTGGCAATCTGGGGGTTCTGGCAAATGCCAGACAGGCACTATTTATTGGGCTGGTGAGGTGCTGTTTGGGCCTCTGTGTAGCTGAAATGCCAGAGCCTATTTTGAATCTCCGTCCAGATCTGCATTGTTGTCTGTAAATATTTTAACCCATAATGCTTTAGCCCTCTCATTCTCCACTATGACATCTTCCTTTATATTGGGTTTAGGGACATACTTTGTTTGTCTATCTTTCCTCTGTTATGCCCAGATCCTTATCCTACCACAGAACTTCTCATTCTGTACATTGATTTCCTTAAATTCCTGTCACCTTCTTAATGTAGCATGTTCCACAGTTAGAGGCAGATTTATCAAGGGTTGAGTTTTTTTTATGGCCAAAACTGTCAAATTTGACTAGGGTTTTATCCAAATTTTTCAAAAAAATTCTAATTAGATTTTCGAGATGAATCCTTCTCTGGCCCTTTAAGAACTCAAATTTGACTAATTGCTGTATAAGTCAATGGTAGAGATCCAGGGATCAATTTGGTGATGTTTGCAGCCTTCCTAACATTGTAAGAGAAAAACCCCAATCGAGTTTTTAAAAGGTGAATTGAATTTGATTCCAATTCTATTAAAACATTTGGGTCGATCCTATTCAACCGAGTTTAAAAAATTCGGTTTTTACAATAAATTCTGATTGGTCTAATTTCGAGTTCATGGGAGTTTTAAAAAAAACTCACATGAATTCTAAATTCGACCCTTGATAAATGTGCCTCGTAGGGGCACATTTAATAAGCTCGAGTAAAGGATTTGAAGTAAAAAAACTTTGAATTTCGAAATTTTTTTTGGGTACTTTGACCATCGAATAGGCTGCTACGACCTTCAACTTCGATCCAAACGATTCGAACTAAAAAACGTTCGCCTATTCGACCATTCGATAGTCGAAGTACTGTCTCTTTTAAAAAAAAAAACTAATTTAAACCTACCGAGCTACAATGTTAGCTTATGGGGACCTTCCCCATAAGTTTTTTAAGCTTTTTTTGATCGAAGGGAAATCCTTCGATCGATGGATTAAAATCCTTCGAATCCTTTATCTTGAAAAAGTACGTTTTTTCCTTTGATCGTTCGATCGAAGTATTTGCGGTAAATCCTTCGACTTTGATATTCTAAGTATTTGACTTTGAGGGTCGAATATCGAGGGTTAATTAACCCTCGATATTCGACCCTTAGTAAATGTGCCCCTTAGTGTCTTTGAAATAGATACTGGAGAAGTCCTCAATTTAGCTATTCATCTAGTTTTCTAAAATCATAATTGATGACCCCCCCTCTAACTTTGTCATGGGTTCCATTGTGTGCTTAAACTGCTTAGCACCCTGAACACAGACTATTTATATACTCGAGTATAAGCCGAGTTTCTCAACATCCAAAATGTGCTGAAAAAGTCTACCTCGGCTTATACTCGAGTCAATGGGCGCTAGCTGAGATTGCAGTCACTGCTAATCATTCCTATACCAACAGAGGACACTTGGGGAGAGACTGCAATATCACACAGCACCCTCTGTTGGTTATATGAAAGATTAACTGACTGCAATATCACACAGTGCCCTCTGTTGGTTATATGAAAGAATAACAGTGACTGCAATATCACACAGCGCCCTCTGTTGGTTGTATGAAAGAATAACTGACTGCAATATCACACAGCGCCCTCTGTTGGTTATATGAAAGAATAACAGTGACTGCAATATCACACAGCGTCCTCTGTTGGTTATATGAAAGAATAACAGTGACTGCAATATCACACAGCGTCCTCTGTTGGTTATATGAAAGAATAACAGTGATGGCAATATCACACAGCGCCCTCTGCACATGGTAGTGGGACAGTGGGACAATGCACACAGTAATCCGTTTGGCAATTCTCTGTCACCATCAACTTTGCAAAGAAGTCTGGTTGATCGCTGGGGGGGTCGCTTTGGCGGAATGTGCGCTGCTGGGAGACAGGGCTGTAGTGTCTAGGCTTATACTCGAGTCAATACGTTTTCCCAGTTTTCTTAGGTAAAGTTAGGTACCTCAGGGATACCTAGGGAAGGTGCACAGGCTCTCCCACATAAATATAGCAGAGGACCCCGTGTTAAGTCTAATTAAACAGGGCCCATCGAAATGTAAGATTTCAACCTTATATAAGCTCATCACTACTACTCAGGCGAACTCCACTAGTTTGAAAAGCAAACTCCTATGGGAAAGAGATGTAGGGGACTTGACTGACACCCAATGGAAATTAGCACTCAAAACCCCCAGATTGGTCTCAAAGGACTGTAGGCATGAACTCCTCCAGCTTTATCTGATACATAGGGCCTACTATACTAAAGACAAACTGCACAGAATGTTCCCAGACCAATCCCCTCTGTGCAGCAGATGTAAGACGGAGGTTGGATCCCTCATACACACTTTCTGGCAATGCTCAGCACTGCAACAGTTCTGGCAACAAGTCTTGGGGCATACGAGCAAAGCCATAGATACATTGATACCTGCAGACCCGGTACTATGCATACTAGGGGTGACCACAGATCAAAGCATGCTGACAGAAAAGAAACAGCTGTTAACTAAAGCACTATTCCATGCCAGAAGGCTCATAACTGCAAATTGGAAATCAGAAATCCCCCCAAGTGTTGCGGCGTGGGTGGGGGCTATGCAGGATGCATGTAAGTTAGAACTGCATATATATAGGAGAAGAGGCACACCCCAGCACTTTACAAGGATATGGTCGGGGTGGATGGCTAACAATGCGGACTTGGAGGACCCAAATAGGGGTGACCCAGAGTAAAGTGCTCCTGGTGTGTTAGGGACTACCAATTTAATACTAAACTGAAATATTGTGGATGGGCATGAATGATGTTGATATGTTATCTGCATAAATAATACAATGTACACTGCTGAGAACTGTTCGGTAATAAAGGTGAACTGTTATCTTTGAGGATTGTGCCAATCTGCGCATTGGCCTGTATTGTGAATGCACTGTTGAGTACTCTGTCATGTTTAAATTGTTCAATAAACCTATTTTGAACCAAAAAAAAAAAAGTTAGGTACCTCGGCTTATACTCGGGTCCGCTTATACTCGAGTATATATGGTAACAGACAATTTCGTTTAATATCCTTGTGAAATTTAACTCTATACAATTTTTCACTGTCTCATTTCTGATAATTTCTGAAAAGTAGGGTATACTATTACAATATCTACCGAAGTTTTTGACATTGATAAATTTGCAGGATGTAACAATGACCCAACTGCACAGAAGTGGTGCTCTATATCCAGACAGCAACTTTTATTTTCATTTTTCTTTTTATTGTCCAAAAAATAAAAACAGTACAGATATAGGATCTTTTATATCATCATCATCATTTATTTATATAGCGCCAACAAGATACGCAGTGCTTTAAATGCTGGTTTTTTTTCAAGATAATGGGTCTTTCTGTAATGTGGATCATTATACCCCTGAGATTAAAAATCATTTAAACCTTAAATAAATCCAATTGATTAATGCAGTTTAGTTGCCATTTAAGTACAAGTTACTGTTTTCCCAAAAAAAAGGAAATCCCTTTTAAAAATTAGAATCATTATCTTAAAATGGAGTGTATGGGAGATGGCCTTCCCTTAATTTGGAGCTTTCTGGATAACTGATCCCATACCTGTACAACAAATTTAGTAACAAAAATAAACATTAAAGAATAATACAGTCGTGTTCAGAAGAATAGTTTTATTTGTGTTATTCCTTTACAAAAGTTGAAGAAAGGGGAATATTAGGCTGTTCAAAAAAAAATTCTGCAAAAACTCAAACATTCACTGTATAAACTGAAAAATGTTTTGATTTTGATTTCTTTTGAATCACTGAACTAATATTTAGTTGTATAATCAGTGTTTCTGAGAACTGCTGCACATCTGTGTTATATGGAGTCGACCAACTTCTGGCACCTGTTACATTCCACAATTCTTCTGCATTTCTTGGTTTTGCCTCAGAAACAGCATTTTTATGTCACCGCACAAGTTTCTATTGGATTAAGGTCCGGGGATTGGGCTGGTCACTCCATAACGTCAATCTAGTTTGTCTGGAACCAAGATGTTGCTCGTTACTGGTGTGTTTGGGGTCGTTGTCTTGTTGAAACTCCCATTTCAAGGGCATTTCCTCTTCGGCATAAGGCAACACGACCTCTTCAACTATTTTGATGTATTGAAACTTGGCTTCACATGTAACGGGTAACTTTAGTCCTTCTTTGATCTTCCTGGAGCTGATCATTGGCCAATTCGAAGTTTTTTTCATTCTAATCATTCACTTGAGCTTAGTAAATGTCCCCCCTAATAATGTTCCTGCCGGTTCAAACTTTCCAAATCACGTGACCCAACGTGAGCGTTATGCAAGACCAAAAAGAAAAAAAGTTGCACTCAACACCTCCAATTATTTATTCATCTGGAGTACAAAAAAACAAACGTTTCAAGGGCCGTCTGCAGTACATCACTGATGAAGGGGGCAGACGGCTCTTGCAAAACAAATCATGTAACTTTTTTTTGACGCCCGAAAAACTCAACTCGACCCAGGAAAACTGCGTCTTTTTCGGATTATGAAACGGATGCCAGTCTGAAACCTTCGAAGATCATGAAGACAAGAAACATCTTCAAATCTGCCATTCACTTTTACAAGTATTTTTTCTTCTGACTCTACCCAGCTGTCAAGTTAATGCATGGTTGCTAGGGTAATTTGGACCCTAGCAACCCGATTGCTGAAATTGCAAACTGGAAAGCTGCTGAATAAAAAGTTAAATAACTCAAAAACCACAAATAGTAAAAAATGAAAACCAATTGCAAATTGTTTCAGAATATCTTAAGTTAATTAAAGGTGAACAACCCCTTTAATCTCTGTAAAGATAGATCCCTTATTATATACTAAATACCCATACATAAAAGGGCACCTGTCACCCAAAATTTGAGGTGCAGGCTAATACAGCCCACACTCTGGTTGGGGGAAACAACAGAGTTTTTTTTTTGTTTTAATACTCCTCCCTGAGCACTAGGCCAGCTGAACCACGAGGAATCTTCTTTGGTGGGTGGCTATGTTGTGGCACTGAGAATAGTTTCACAACTTTATGCACATGCGTGTGACATCACACCTGTACACGTCATAATGTCACGTATAAAGTTAATAAAAGAGAGAGTTCACAAGAAATTCGTCCCCCTCTACCTGCCAAGTAGTCATTGCACCTATTCTTTTGTATAGATTTTATAGGGTACATGATATTTCATTATAAAGATCTTCCTTAATTAAGGATGGGATGCAGGATGAAAGACAATTGTATTGTGTATCCCTAATTAACTCAGTAGAATATAATTACTTGAGATAACGCTATGAACTAAAAAAGAGCTTGTGTAACAGCTCAGGAATCAAACATGTAGTAAGAATTCTCTCAATTTGAGAAAGGTTTAAGGGATCCCAAACATTTTCCTATGCGTCATACTCCTAAATGGCAATTCTCTCTCGTTATACTGTATATCTGCTGCATTTGTGAGGAGTTTGTGGTTAGCAATGCAGTTTGCAGACCATGTGTTTAGCAATGCTGTGCATGTGGTTGTTAGTTGTGTGTAGTTTCCTAGTCATTTCCTGAAAAACACCATGATTAATAGAAACAGTATACACTGGAACTAAAAATGTCATCTATATATACAACCTCAAATTATTTACAGAGGTCTGTGTATTTGGCATCACTGCTGACATACCATAAAACATGGCTAAATGATTGTACAGAGCTCTATTCTAGGCTTAAATGCCACTATCTTGACCTATCCACCCACTACAACTCATCAAACCTAAAAATGAAGCAGGGGATCTACTACTAAATTTCAAAGGATTTGGGGACGTTGGATTGATGTTTATCAGAACTAAGGATAATGCCATATGGATCATACCTGTGCTCATGATAAGGCTGTATTTAAGACATTCAGATCTTAGTATGACACAACATACAGTATTTAAATTGGAAACACCCAAACTTTTCCAGTATGCATACAGTGGTAGATAGAGGTGTAACACAACTGACAGCAATGTTCAGCATAGTGTAAGTCGTGTTTGAGTTCTAGCTGACACACAATGTAATTGAATAGATTTTTTCCAGCTTTGGGGGCTTTTGCAGAAGGGTCCACCAACTTCTTATTACACCATAAAAGAGACAGTCACGCATTCCAGGTTTTAAAGGACAAGAAAGTGGTACTAAACAGTGCAGGTGTGAGGAGCCAGCCTCTGAAAGGAACTTATGATATATAATAGCTCCAAAACCAGTACAATTGGCATTGGATTTTAATAATCTGCCCTGTAGAATCCATTTATATTATAGACAAACCTTTATTTCTTCTTGATAATTTGAAATTACCCCTAAATTTAGCTTCAAAACAGCTGCCCAAATTTTGCACACTGAGTACGTGCACTGAACAAGGCCAAAATCATTCCTGTTATAGTGATGCTGAAGCTGGTGCACTAAGTTCAGTATCAGGGCGTAACTACATAGTTCTAGTAAAGGAATCCTCCAGAATCATATGGAGTTTAATAGTCCAAGGTTATTTGTGTGAGACACTTGGGGGTGGTTATTTACTAAGGTTGGAGTTTTTTGAGTTAATTTATTGATAAATAACTACCACTTGACACAAGTAGAGAAAATTCACAGCCTAGTCGAATGTTTTCTACCACAGTTCTCAGCAATTATATCAACATTTTATGTGCATGCAATTAATTGCAGCTCTACGATTTTGCCTAACAAGCGTGTGCATTTGCAAGTATTAAGCAAGTGTCCTAGTAATTCTTCTTTAATAGAAGGACCTGTAGAAGTAGGGTTGCCACTTTTGCTGATGGCTAAACCCGAACACGGAGGGCGGGCAGATTGCATTAGGGGTGGGGCAGTGATGTAGGAACAGACATGATGACATCAGAGGTGGGCACAATGATGTTGGTTGAGTTCTGACACCGGGGTGAGGCTATTGCATTACTTAGAGCAACTGGCTGGATTCTATCCAGTTTTTGAAATTTTTTAATGTGTTGATGCCCAGTTAAAAACCACACAGGTGGCAACCCTATCTCTAGCTATACTCTGCTTGATGAGTAAGCCCAATACTTTACTGTATTTACAGATATGAGTTCTATTATACTGAAATTATCCTGAAAGCTCTGAAATACAGCAATGCTAATTTAAAAAAAACCACTTGTTTTTGATTGATTTGCTTTTTTTTTGTAATAATAAGAAATGAACTGCACTTGATTAACTAAGCCATGTTGAGGTGAGTATCTTAGTATTTAAATGTTTTTCATGTATTGGCCAGATTATTGTTCGGGTTTCATAAGGCTGAAAAACGAACAGAAAGTTCATACCCAAACAGGCCTTAGAAAAACCGAACTGTTCGGATCAAAACCAAACAGGTGGCAACCCTATGTATAAGGTATTTGTTTACACCTGTAACAGTATCATAACTTGACAGCACTGCGCCTCCTCCCAAAAAAAATCTAAGGCTAGTACTACACGGCCGACATTGATGCGATCCGATGCTGGGCGACTAAACGCACGTGTCAAGTCGGATGCGATAGGAACAAGGTAAGTAAATATAACGGATAGTGTCGCAACGGTGATCCGACGCGACACGACTGACAGATGCAGACGCAGCTTTGCAACACGATCCGACTTTACATTACTTACCTTGTTCCTGTCACATCCGACTTGGCGCGTGCATTTTGTCGCCCAGCGTTGGATCGCATGAATGTCGGCCATGTAGTCCTGGCCTTAGTGAGAGCAGTGCACATAGCCCCTCCTGACAGCAACTCTTAACCCTAATCCTTCCCCACGGGCGACTACTTTGCAGCAGGCAGTGACACTGAGGTATTAAAGAGCTGGGGGACTTACATATGACAGAGCCCACAGTATCTGCCAACCACACAACCTTAAGGTGGCCATACACGGGCCGATAAAAGCTGCCGACAGACCGAGTCGGCAGCTTATTGGCCCGTGTATGGGGGCCCCCGACGGGCTTCCCCGATCGAGATCTGGCCGAAAGTCGGCCAGATCTCGATCGGATGGGGTTAAAAATCCCGTCGGATCGCGGCCGCATCTGTTCGTTGATGCGGTCCCGCGATCCGACCGCCCATTTGCGAACGTGAAGGATCCGATCGTTGGGCCCTAGGGCCCACGATCGGATCAGCCCGATATTGCCCACCTCAAGGTGGGCATATCGGAGGGAGATCCGCTCGTTTGGCGACATCGCCAAACGAGCGGATCTATCCGTGTATGGCCACCTTTAGGGTCTGCTGCATTATAGGTTATTACAATCAAGTGAGGTTCAATGCTGAATAAGGAATGTACTGATGCAGTACAGTTTATCTCCATGATTTTTTATGCTTTTTTGAACTGTTTACAGCTATTGGTGTTTGTTCCCTCATTGCCCTTATTTTGTTTTTACTAGTAGGTTAAGAACGGCTCTGGACTAGAAGTCAAAATAGGCTCTGGCAGTTCAAGTACAAAGAGGCCTGAACAGCCCTCCAGTGTTCAGCCTATGACTAAGTGTCCCTAGTAGACACGAAAGGCATCAGGCCCTTGTTTTTAATTATGAAAAATAAAATGCAAATGTTTAACTTTTAACATCTGGCTTCTGCTTCTCTACTTGGTGTGGTTCGGCTTGTGTCAGCCTTTTTTGATGTCTCTAAAAAGCCCCCCCCCGCGATGGGTTAAACCCGAACAATAGGGGCGTGGCAGATAGCATTGGGGGTGGAGCAGTGATCTTGGGGTGGGCATGATGACATCAGAGGCAGGCACAATGATGTCGTGTAGCTATGATGCCGGGTCAGGGTTATTACATCACTTATATGCAAATGGCTGGATTCCTGTCCAGTTTTCGCAATGTTTTTAAATGGACAGAAAGTTTTGAACAGACAAACTGAGATGTCCAGTTGAACCCTACACAGCTAGAAACCCTACCTCTATTCTGCCTGATGAGTAAGACCAATCGTTAACTACAGGTATGGGATCTATTATACAGAAATCAGTTATCCAGAAAGCTCTGAAATACAGCAATGCTCATTTAGAGAAAAATCACACACACACACACACACACGCGCGCGCCACCAAAAAAATGTAATAATCTTACAGCAAGCCCCTCTGGCATTAACTAGAACTACAGTCTGGGCTCGGTTAAGAAGCACCAGCAAACAGTTTTAAATTCCAGATGGGAAAGACACTGAAAAATATTTCATAAACCTAAAACCACCTGAGGTAATTGTGTTATGAAATGCTGCAGCCATTGTATTATAGGAAAGCTGTGGTTACTGTGGCAACTACTTGGATGAGTGACGTTTGATGTTCCTTTTCAGCCTATCCAATCATTGTACGGGTGACAGAATGACAAATGAGCAAGCCCTGTAGGGTAAAGGACATACAAGTAGGGTAGCGACTAGTTCCTATCCTCAGAAAAGTAGGCACCCGAACTTCCATGCGAAGTCTGCTTCTCACTGACAGAAGGGGGGCTCGGCTAAAGTTCAGCACGCCTCTTCCCATTCAGACACAGAAAACACACCGGCCCGTGTCAACTGCCCCCCCTCCACAGTGGTGGCCCTGACCGTAATATTTGCTGAGGGACTGCGAGGCATCGTTTACAACATTATGACAATACAATGCGAAGATCGCACTTAATTGACGTTTTCTTCTACCAATCATCTGGCACCACGCTCAGTGTCCCACGTATCAGCATTTAGAACAGGTGGCTAGTGGGTAAGGCTCTGAGAGGCTAATATCTATCGCTTCTAAATGTTTGACGCTGGAGTCAGCCAATAGTGAGGTAAAACTATACGTGTGGGCGGGAATTCTGCTAGGAAGAGACTTTTCTGAAAAGCAAGGCGGAAGCATTGGCGCTGACTATCTAGTAATGGATATTTACGGGCACTGGGACCATTCTGAGGTGTTAGAGCTACAGGTGGCTACGGCAGTCGTTACCTGGATCAATCAAAGAGGTAATAGTCTGGGAACCTATGTAATGAGAGGGTGGAGAATAGCTGCTGGCTTACTGGTAGCGGTTATACCATAACATGAAGGGCATATAATTGGAATGTCAGGAATTGTAATTACCTAAGAAGGTAAACTTCCGTTTTTCGTTCTTTGAATGTCTAGTTGCTAAATATTCTTGTACTACACCTCCCAGCATCCCCTGACAGCAGAAGGAGGTGTTTGTCGTGAGGCCACTGCTGTGGGCATTGTACTATATAGAGGCTAGAGCTATGTCTTCCTGAACATCTACAGCTTTGTCTTATCTATTGCTCCTTTGTATGTTTTCAGATCCATGCGGACATTGAAGACAATGACTCTGCTTGAAGCATTTGGCGCTGGTTGAGCATCACATCAATGGCAGTGACAGTGTGTCAATGGGCATCTTTGGGCTCTAGTATAGGGCTGGTGCTACTGTCGGGTTCGATTCTGGTGGTTCTGTTTCCTCTGAGTGGGCTGGAGCATCAGTACAGAACAGCCGTGAACATATTGCTGCAGTATAACCTGTGGGGAGGTGTTGATCGGGGGCACACATTCACTGGCCAAACACGGGGTCTAGCTGTCGCCTCAACAGCAATTGAACTTCTTGTGCTGAAACAGAAGCCTACATCAGGTACTGACTTTCAGTTAGAGCTGGTATCTCAGAGGATTCTATGTATTGTACTACTTTAGAATATGGAGCCGTTATTTTATTAAAATATAAAAGTAAAGTCACCTTTCCTGTTAAGGGATGCAGTTATGATATACCAAATATATAGCCTGTTATTGCAAAAAGACAAGTAATAGTAATATTGTAGTGACAGACTGTTTTTTTTTAAGCATTGCCTCTATAACCATGATTCGCCATAAACAACAGAGCTATATCACCGTATGCAAACATTATCCTGATGTGGCAAACTGTAGATTGCAAATATGGCCAGTAACATCACAGCTATATGTATTTAGTGATTTTATTTTTAAATCTATCAATAGACTTTGACTGATGTTGCTTGTCCCATACGCAATCATGCCATTCAAATGGCTTGTATATACAGTGTTTTATAATGTAATTTTTTTGGGGATTAAGGACAAGGAAAGTGCCCCTTTCTTTAGTCCCTCGTGAGTGAATACTATTGCTTACACATCACACCCCTATTTTAACTACTTTCCCAGGGATCCCTTGCATCATTTTAGAACCGGCCCATGTACAAATACAATGCTAACTGTTTTTACATTTTTAGATGTCAAGTTCGAAGCCAAGGCAGCTCTAAACCAAGCTTTAGAAATGAAGCGCATGGGGAAGAAGGAAAAAGCACATAAGCTTCTACATCATGCCTTAAAGTTGGATCCCGATCATGTGGATGCCTTAAATGAGCTTGGCATCCTTCTGGAAGAAGAAAAGGACATCATTCAGGCTGACTATTTATATTCGAAAGCTCTGACAATATCACCAAATAATGAGAAGGCTTTAATAAATCGAGATCGGACACTGCCACTTGTTGAAGAAATTGACCAGAGGTATTTCAGTCTAATCGACAGCAAAGTGAAGAAACTGATGTCCATTCCAAAAGGCAATCCTGCTCTCCGCAGGGTAATGGAAGAGTCTTACTACCACCACATCTATCACACAGTAGCTATAGAAGGAAACACCCTCTCGCTTTCAGAGATCCGGCACATCATTGAAACACGTTATGCTGTGCCAGGAAAAAGCCTTGAAGAGCAAAATGAGGTCATAGGTATGCATGCTGCGATGAAATACGTCAACGCAACTCTGGTCTCCAGAATAGGATCGGTGACCATTGACAATGTTTTGGAAATACATCGGCGGGTTTTGGGATATGTGGATCCTGTAGAAGCTGGTCGATTTCGGCGTAGCCAAGTTTTTGTTGGCCACTATATCCCACCCTATCCTAGAGATGTAGAGAAACTCATGCTGGAGTTTTTGCAGTGGCTAAACTCTGAAGAAGCAATGAGCTTACATCCTGTGGAGTTTGCTGCTCTAGCCCATTATAAACTAGTTTATATCCATCCCTTTGTAGATGGCAATGGCAGGACGTCTCGCTTGCTTATGAATCTTATTTTGATGCAAGCAGGATACCCACCAATTACTATAAGGAAAGAACAGCGGTCAGAGTATTATAATGTTCTAGAAATAGCCAATGAAGGGGACGTGAGGCCTTTCATAAGGTTTATTGCTAAATGTACTGAGAGCACCTTAGATATTTTATTGATTGCTACAGCAGAACATCCTGTAGGACTTCCAGAGCCAAATCATGGTTCCTCAGAGTGCAAACAAACTATTACAATTAAGACTTGACCTTCACAATACTCCAATGCCTTTCATGCCTTAAGTTCCCCATACACAGACTAAGTCAGCAGTTATTGATCAGTTTATGGGGCTCTCCAACATGCTCCCCCCCCCCAATCGATATCTGTCAGATGTCAATTGCCCAGGTTTAAAAATCCTGTTGGATCGAGGACCACATCAACAAGGTCTGACCACCTGGATTTTCATTGTTGTGATCCGATTGTTGGGCCCTAGGGCCCCCTTTACATGTTAAAATGTTACATATCCTATTTATTAGTGGAATTTACATTCCATTTAGTTATCTGAAAATACATTTAACTTTGTTTAGACTTTGATTTTATCCAAGACGTGTTTGTGTGAGTGTCTACATAAATGTGTACATATATGTAATGTATATATGCTTTAAAGGTGAACTAGGAAAGGAAAACTATACCCCCCCCCAACATAAATACTTAAAAGAGAAGGAAAGGTTAAAATTAAGTAAGCCTTATCAGAAAGGTCCATCTAAATATACCAGTAAACCCCCAAAGTAGTGCTTCTCTGAGTCCCCTGTCAAAAGAAACACTGCATTTCTTTCCTTCTATTGTGTACACATGGGCTTCTGTATCAGACTTTGGCTTAAACCTCATTGCCCTGGGCAAGAGCATGCTCAGTTTGCTCCTCTTCCCCCCCCCCTCCCTTCTCTGCTGTAATCTGAGCCCAGAGCAGGGATAGACTAAGGCAGGAAGTGATGTCACACCATGTTAAAGGAAAACTATACCCCCAAAATGAATACTTAAGCAACAGATAGTTTATATCAAATTGAATGACATATTAAAGAATCTTACCAAACTGGAATATATATTTACATAAATATTGCCCTTTTACATCTCTTGCCTTGAACCACCATTTCGTGACTCTATCTGTGCTGCCTCAGAGATCACCTGACCAGAAATACTACAACTCTAACTGTAACAGGAAGAAGTGAGGAAGCAAAAGGTATAACTCTGTCTGTTAATTGGCTCATGTGACCTTACATGTGGTTTGTATGTGTGCACAGTGAATCTTACGATCTCAGGGGGCGGCCCTTATTTTTTAAAATGGCAATTTTCTATTTATGATTACCCAATGGCACATACTACTAATAAAGTATATTATTATGATAATGGTTCATTTACATGAAGCAGGGTTTTACACATGAGCTGTTTTACTCAGTATCTTTTAATAGAGACCTACATTGTTTGGGGGGTATAGTTTTCCTTTAATACTGCAGCTCCTATCCTAAACAAACAGAGAGTTTCTAGAGCTTTTTACTCAGGTATGGTAAAACATTTTACAGAATAAATATAGCATTCTAGCTTGCACTATTGCAGCTAATCTATTGGCAATAAAATGCCTCCGTAGCTTTCCTTCTCCTTTAAGCAACAGATATATTTATTTATATCATATTAAGTGGCCTATTAAAGAATCTTACCAACTGGAATATATCTTTAAGGGGGTGGTTCACCTTGAAGTTATTTAATATGTTAAAGAATGAACAGTTTGTAGCAACTTTTCAATTGTTCTTCTTTATTTATTTTTTTTATAATTTTTGAATTTATTTATTCTTTTGACTCTTTCTAGTTTTTAAATGGGGGTTACTGAACCCATCAAAAAACAAATGCTCTGTAAGGCTACAAATGTGTTGTTATTGCTACCTTTTATTACTCACCTTTCTATTCAAGCCTCTCCTAATCATATTCCTGTCTCCTTTTCAAATCAATGCATGGTTGCTAGGGTAATTTGGACCCTAGCTACCCGACTGCTGAAATTGCAAACTGGAGAGCTGCTAAAAAACTTAAAAACCACAAATAATAAAAACCAATTGCAAATTTTCTCTGATGCATCTAATCTATCCTGCTAATTATCTCTTTACAGATCTCTCCTCAGTGAACCAACATTTCTCAAATGTAATGGTTCCCATTTTAAAGGTCCAATCCTGAAATTTTGCTTTTTAGCAAGGTAAGGGGCACGGAGTATTGAGCTGTATACTAGTAATTAAGGTAACACTAGCACTGGTATGCATTCATTTATAAATAGATTCTAGGGCATATCAAAGTTCTAGTGAGTACACTGAAAACTAATCAGTATTATTAATCATACAAGATTAAAGCGACACATACTGTATTTAAGAGACTAGCAATTAAAAAGTTCTTCTCTCCATTTAATCATAACACTTGTTTCTTTGCACTATGTTTGAGCCACAGAAGCAAATATAATTATTATGTTCTCTTTGTATAGCATCAGTGTACAGGTATAGGATCTATTATTTCAAAAAGCTTTATCCAGACAGCTCAGATATATGGAAATGCCATTTTCTGTAGAGTCCTATTTAAACAATAGTTTTATTTTTTTAACAATATCCTTTGTCTCTGTAATAAACAATAGCTTTTAAATGATGATTTAAAAGCTATTGTTTTAAAATGATGATTTTAAATGTAACTAAGGAGCATATTGGGTGGCAAAAAATGCTCCTGGTTGTTTATAAGCCTACGTGGTAGTATGGTGATCCAAGCACTCCATATAATATAGTCCCTTACAGAATCAATGCAGCTTGGTGATTGAATCGCTAAATGTACATCAAATATTTATCATTTTTCAAGCCTTCAGGATTAATTATCCCAAAGAAACAATTCTGGTATATCTAATCTTATAGAACAGGGGTGTCCAAACTGCGGCCCGAGGGCCACATGCGGCCCAGGATTTATATGAATCTGGCCCAGCTTGAAACGCTTGGTTCCCGAGGAAATAGGAGGAGAGGGGACTCTACCCATTGCCCAGTTAGTAATAATAATATAATAATACGTCTATTTAATATCCAGGTGTCCCATATTCCAGTGTATAGCTCCATCTGGTTATCCAATTGCCATTGTAGTGTAAGAAAGTGCCATCTTGATTTTGTTATTTAATATGAAAGCGGTTGTTCAGGGAACTAACATGAAGCCCTGATTATCATAACAAAGGTTTTCCTGTGATTACTAAGGCCTATGTCTGCTGTGGGGACCATAAAACTGATTGTGTATGCGAGAGAACTTGCTCAACAGGATGTAGGCAAATTGGGGGTTTATCACAGCATCTTGGCAGTTGGGAGGGTTTCTGTGGGGGCAGGTGAGAACCCAGGATAAAAGAACATGAGCAGACATGTGAAGCTGGGCAGCAGAGAGGGAGCTGGGCAGCTGAGAGGAGGCAGCTAGAGAGCTGGAGAAGCCGGAGGAGCCTGGGACAAGACATGTGAGGAATGAAGACCAGAGGGGAAGGCAGAGATGAAGCCGAACTCTATTCCCCTGCCTTTTTGGTAACAACTATGTAGACTTGTGTAATGTGTAACTGTAAATATTGTAATTTTTGTTTAGTCTAAGTGTAATCATTAATGTAGAACAATCAATTCATTTATTTTACAATACATCACTTTACTATACGCTCATTAGTGTGGATTCATTGTCTGCTTGCTCAAAAGAACCAGAAACCCTAGTAAGTGGGTTGAGGTATATTATTAATATTGATATAATTTATGTTAATATTGATATAATATATATAGAAACTTACAAATGGCGAGCCAGCCAGGAGTTCAATGCATGGCATTTAATCCATATTTATGAGTGTGTAATATTGTGTAGTAAATTAATTGATTGTTTTGTGTTGTTTTAATTGTTGTTAAAATAATCATGGAGGTTTTAACTAAAAAGATGGCCATGGTCAAATGCACAGGACAGATTGTTAAATGTATGCAAGGATCTCCAGATCCATGGGCTAAGGCTCAAGATTATGTTACCAGGGCAATTCATGACAAATCTCTGTCTAAATCAAAGGGTAAAGGTGCACTGGTTTATGCTGCCTGTTGGATAGCAGAACAGTATAAAATTGTATCTGTGCAAAAAGGGAATCTTGAAGAAAAGGTTCAATGTTTAAATGTGTTAGTAGATTCTCTAAAATTTTCTGTAGAAAATGCTGCTGCTATTAATGTTAGCAACCAGCAAACAACTGTTGCATAGAGAATGAGCAGCTCAAACAAAGGCTGAGGGATGCAGAAAGTTTGGTTGCAACCTTCAGAAAAGCAGGGGCTGATCATTCAAATTGCAAATCTGAGCTTAAACAGTTAAATGCTCAGTTGGGAGCAAGAGATTGTGTAGTTTCTGCAGTTAAAGTAGAGAACACTGCTAAAAATGATAGAAATGTAACTGCTGTGAAATACATAAAAGACAGCAATATGAATTGTGAATTAGCAGTCAAAAGTAAAATGCTAAATGTGGGTTGTTGTAGACAGGCCAAGCCTCCTATAGTGACATTGAAATGTACAGAAAATAGGACTGCAGTACAAAAACAGGATGTTCCGAAAGTACAGATTTACAAACCTTTTCAACCCAGGAAGCAGCCTGGCAGTGAAAGGGTGTTTGCCATAAAGGCAAACCACCCTGAGAAACAAAGTGTGTACAGTACAGATAAAAAATGTACACAAAAGAAAGTGTTTAGATGCTATGCGTGTTCCAAAGTTGGGCACATAGCAAGAAATTGTACCATGAATTTTAACAACACGTACAATCATAACAATATGTACAATGGAAATGGAAGTTGGAAGTCCTCTAGGTGGGGATTCCAAAATAAAAGCAAGAGTTGGAATACATGGATTGCCTACCATGTTCTTAAAACTCAAAATGAAAGGCTGAGTGAAGAGAACTCAAGTCTGAAAAATGTATGGGGAAAATTTAACAATGAATTGGAGAGTCTCAAGATAGAGATTGCTCAAATGAAAAGAACAAAAGATGATGTAAATCGGTGCTAATGTCTTCGATGAGTTTGTTTTCCAGGTAACAGGATGGCAGTTCACAAAAAGAAGAATTTCCAAATAATTCCCTTCCCCCTTTTATCTCAGGAAAAAAAAGAGTTATAGAGGACCTTACCTATTTGATTTTTTCTGTTACTTTTTGTACTTAAGGAAAAGCCTCTAAATTGATATGGTACAGTCAGGTTTAACAAATTATAAAATATTTTTGTTTTTAATAGTTAGAATTGCCTGCACTGTGTAGTTTTGAAAATGGTTGCTGCTTTAGTCTACAGAAGAGTAAAAAGCACTGAGGCATATTTTGAATTTTATTTTTGGGGTATTTTTGCCTGAGTGACATTTTTGGTTTACTCTTGTTTCAGCAGCAACAGGTTATGAACATTTTTTTACATAGACTGCTTGATAACATCAGTATGTGTTTCCCAATCAAAGCAGTATTCACTCTATATATTTTTTTCTTTTGACTTTTTTCCCAAAAGTTTGTCTGTCATTGTTTGTATTAGTAGTTTATAATTATTTGCAGTTCTCAAGGTGGGGTGTTTTAAAAAAAAAAAACAAAACACTCCAATATACAGTCTACATGTTAAAAGTTACCAGAGCCTTCAGCAAATTCAAATGTACCAGTGTCTTATATTGATATGCATGGGGTTATTTACATAACAGATCTGCGAGAGACAGCAGTTTACTTCTTGTGTTGTTCTTTTGTTGTTAATTAACTCTTGTGTGGGGTCTGTCCCAAATGATCTCTCTTCTGATAATAATGCTAATTTCTGTTTTGTTGGGTTGTGATAATCAGGTATGAAACTGATATAGTGATACTGAGACAAAGGCGAGAAACATCTCACTAGTGATTTGGCTAAGATAGTGCTGCACACTTTAGTGTAGTGTATCTTCTGAATTTCCTGAGGCCGGTATTGACATTACATACACACCTATTGCTGAATTGAGGTGCTCTTTCCAGCTATGCTGATTAATAAAATGTGCCACAAACATTTACACCCTACCCTAAAATAAAATGTTTTCCCTGTGTGGTCTCTTTAATATGAAAACTGTGGAAAGCAGAAATGTGTTGGGTGTTGCAAACACCAAAGTGCAAAGACCATGGTTTGCTAAAAGTAGAGGCCTAAGATGGGATCCAGCCCAGACCTGGGTGGAGCAGGGTCAGGTGGTAAGTGGGGCACAGACAGACACAGCGCAATAATCTGGATATTAAACCTCTAAAAGTTGGGGTGTGGGCTCATAACTGGCTTAAGGGTTATACATTATGTGTATGAACAACTGTGAGTGTTTGTGTAATTAGTTTAAAATTCAACTCACAGTATCCCAAATTTAAAATATTTGTGAGTGTTACATCATTTGGGTCTCAGTAATCCTATCACTTTCAGCTCCAATACATACAGTAACAGTGTATTAATGGATGTCCCTGCATTGGCAATGTTATGATTTTTGTTAATTTAGAGGGCTCTTTCCTTGTGAAGTCCTTCGCCCTCTAGGTGGGGATTTGTAAGAAAGTGCCATCTTGATTTTGTTATTTAATATGAAAGCGGTTGTTCAGGGAACTAACATGAAGCCCTGATTATCATAACAAAGGTTTTCCTGTGATTACTAAGGCCTATGTCTGCTGTGGGGACCATAAAACTGATTGTGTATGCGAGAGAACTTGCTCAACAGGATGTAGGCAAGTTGGGGGTTTATCACAGCATCTTGGCAGTTGGGAGGGTTTCTGTGGGGGCAGGTGAGAACCCAGGATAAAAGAACATGAGCAGACATGTGAAGCTGGGCAGCAGAGAGGGAGCTGGGCAGCTGAGAGGAGGCAGCTAGAGAGCTGGAGAAGCCGGAGGAGCCTGGGACAAGACATGTGAGGAATGAAGACCAGAGGGGAAGGCAGAGATGAAGCCGAACTCTATTCCCCTGCCTTTTTGGTAACAACTATGTAGAGATGTGTAATGTGTAACTGTAAATATTGTAATTTTTGTTTAGTCTAAGTGTAATCATTAATGTAGAACAATCAATTCATTTATTTTACAATACATCACTTTACTATACGCTCATTAGTGTGGATTCATTGTCTGCTTGCTCAAAAAGAACCAGAAACCCTAGTAAGTGGGTTGAGGTATATTATTAATATTGATATAATTTATGTTAATATTGATATAATATATATAGAAACTTACAGTAGCTCTTTTCTGTGTATTTCCTTTACTTTTACAAATCAAACGTGCTTGTGTATTTCATGTGTGGCCCCAGACAATTTTTATTTTTCCAATGTGGCCCGGCGAGCCAAATTTTGGACACCCTGTTATAAAAGGTAATGAGCAAAGTTGTGATACATTTCAGATCCACTGGAAGTGTAAAAAGCACTTTTCAGGCTGACTGTCAAAATTCTATCTAACAGATTATTTTGATAATTATTCTTGTGATTGGTATAAATGAATCATTCCATACTGATTATTAGAAAATATGAGGTGAAAGTGAAAATAGACTGGCGGAAAACTTAAGGAAAGTTGCTTTCATCACTTCCATCTGCAGCATACTAAAGGTTAGTGATGTGCGGGCCGGCCCAATACCTACGGGACTCGTGGGTCAGGGCCGACCTCGCTGCTCCTCTTGCGGCTTGTGGGTGGGTTTGGGTTGAGCTCTTCTGCCTGCTCTCCCCACCTGCGACCTTAGACTGCTGGCTTCCGACTTCCGGTTTTATAGACTTGTGCCTGCCCCTTTTGTGATGTCACCGGCGGGGCGGGTCTATAAAAAATCGACCCAAACATCACTACTAAAGGTTATTTTATGGTGGACTCCACCTTTAAACAAAGTGTCTGGCAAGCTTAAATGACAACTTTATTTTTGTATTCCCCTTGTCTTTGCCTAACTGAAATAGCAGGCAAAATATATTATTCCATGCTTTGTATCTCTAGCTTGTATGAAAATGCTAGCCTCACAGCTTACAGGTTTAGTAAGATGTGATTGTATCATGCTGGGTAGTTATAGTCCCCTTTACTGTGTTGATAAGCCTTAAACTGCTGGTGGGACTTACCATATTGGGAAGTGTATTCAACCATATTGAGTAAAAACTCCACAGTAGGCTCAGCTGTTTCTGTGTTCCTATTTACAACACAGGTCTGTAGGGAAAATCTTTGAATCTAGTGGTCTTTTAAGGTTTCCATGGCCATATTATAGATTGAAGTCTTTAATTTGCTGCTTGCATTGCTGGTAATCATTTATTCAAATTAATAGGAGGAAGTGACCAGTCTATTTATCATATACTGTACCATCGATCCTATTAAGATGGTAAAGTATTTTAAAAGGGTTTTTGTGCCTTCCATTTCTTGTTAAAACAAGTAAACCCTTAAAGCACTTTGAGTTATTTGGTAGGGTAGCCCAACAAATGTATTTGTCGGGCCACACTGGGCAACCAATCTGTTTATGCACATTCAAATTTAATGCCAGCATGTTAGCTTACACTCATCTTGAAGATCCTTTAACTTCATCATGACATTTCCAGTGCCATGATTTCACTGGTTTCAAAATGATTTCTCCTTAGAGTGTTGCTGGTGTTTTAACTACTATATTTTATATGTTCTGCCACCTGGAACCTTGCAGGATCTGATATGTTATCCTTGAAGTTCTCATCTAAAGAAAGTATAATAACATCTATCGTCTTCTACTGATACAAGGGGATTGCGGACACATCATTATTGCCTTACATTGATAAATACAGACTCTATAACTGAATTATCTGTTATTGATCCAGTTTATTGCCGTTCCAGTTGACGTGCCAATAATTCTGGAATTCCTGCAGAGCTCTGTGAAATCTCAGATTGGTCCTGCTTTTTACTGGCGTCTATGACAACCTCAAAATGACTGACAGAAGTTATACAAGTTCAGTTATATAACTGAAGATTCCCTGTGAACCCATCAGTGTGATTTGTTACAAGCGGTTGGCACTTTAGTTGTGTGCAATATTTAAACAATAAATTATTTTGACGTTAAAGTGTCTGTGTGATTTGTGAAGCACTTACACATTTTAAAGGGGACCCGCCACCCAGACATAAAAAGCTGTATAAAAAAAAGTCCTTCTCAAATTAAACATGAAACCCTAATTATTTTTTTAATTGAAACATCCATATCTGTTATAAACGTGTTTGAAAATCTCAGCTGTCAATCATTTATTGCCTGCTCTACCTCTATGTTTTAGGCATAGAGGCAGACATGTCTCTGCCATTCTCACATTCCCCTTCCCTCATCAGTGCATGGGTGCATAAACAAGATTTTGGGATTATGCCAAGCTTGCCTTAATTAGTGTTTACAAAAAGTCACCTGCCTGCTTGCTGTGATTGTAAATTCCCAGGCTGAAGAGAACAAGATTTAAATAATTTATATAGTGTAAGTAAAGTTTATTTTGCTTGACTAACATGATAAAAAAGATATGGCATTATTTCTTAGGGTGACAGGTCCCCTTTAATAAAATGCCACTAGGCAGTGATTTGAAAGTGTGTTATGATCCTTAACTTTTCTTTCCTTTATTTTCTAACACATGCAAAATATATAATAGCTGCTTGTCTAAAAACAGGATGTTCTTTTGTTAGAATCATTTCATACGTGGATGACTGGGATTATCAGTGAAAGAAATCTGTTATGTCTTTTTCCATTAACAAGCTGGAAGCCAATGGGGTTTCTTTGCATTGGAAATCTAGAAACAAATGCACATCTACTGTGTATAGTTCTTCTTACAGTGGCACCCAGGAAGTTATGTGGGGTTTTGTGCAGTGCATTCTGTTTAGATGACCAGCACTCCATATATGATAAAGTGCACAGTGAACATATCACTAGGAATCAGACATTTCAGTCCCCTCTTATAAAGGTTTGTACTGTCCTACACATATACTGAGTTTGAGGATAAATTTGGGTGTGCAAAAAACAACTATATCCACATTATTGGGAAATGGCAGTTTAAAACAGAAATGAAATCAGAAAACCCACACCATTTAAATGAACACAGAGAAATTCTATAGAAAATATCCACAGTAAAATACAGCAATTCCTCTCCTATAAGTGTTGAGCTGTCAGTTCACACATCTCTCATGCAATTCCATCGTCTCTGCAAACACTATGGGGCATATTTATCAAGGGTCGAATTCGAATTGAAAAAACTTCAAAATTCGAATTCAAAAAGACGAACCGAAATTAAGTCAAAGTTTTTTTTGGTCGAATAGGCCTGTTTTTGATCGTATATGTCCGTATTCGGCCAAATGTGAATGAGGAGTTAATGTGTATATACTGCAGCTAATAACATTCTATTACAGAGAAAGCTCTATCTCATATCTCTACCTGCTTAGAAGATAAGGAAGTGAACTGTTTTCTTCCACTGACATCACATCCCTGTCTTTCTCCGCCCCCAGCCTGGCTTTCGCTGCCTTAACTCATTCCTTCTCACCCAATCACAACTACATCTGATTCTGCCAATATTTAAATATAATCCATAACTATTTCTTATGTAACCTTAATGTAATAAATATCTGAATGAAAAGCATGAGACAGGAGGGTGATTTAGAAAAGCCGTTTGTTGGCAGTGTCTTGAGATCTACTGATCACCAGCTAAATGTCTACTGGTAGACCTCGATCTATTGGGCACCCGTCTTTAAGATAGGGTTTAATTAGGCTTTAACAAGTTAAAAAGCAGACTCCAGCAGAGGCTCATACTCAGGAAAAGTCTCCAGTAGAGAAATGCCACTAAGACTCTTAAGGTGGCCATGCACGGGCAGATTAAAGCTGCTGATATTGGTCCTTCAGACCGATTCAGCAGCTTATCTGCCCATGTATGTGGGCTCCCGACGGGTCCAACCGATCGATATCAGGCCAGAAATCGGGCAGATATCGATCGGTCAAGTTTGATTGTACGTATGATCCAGGACCGCATTGGCTAGTTGATGCGGTCCTGCGACCTGACGCATGGATATGAATGGAAAATGTCATAATAATATAATAAGTCTATCTAATACCCAAGTGTCCCATATTCCCGTGTATAGCTCCAACTGGTTATGCAACTGGTATTGTAGTTATTTGATGTGTATTTTCTTTATTTTTACAAATCAAAAGTGTTTGTGTATCTCATGTGTGGCCCCAGACAGTTTTTGTTTTTAAAATGTGGCCCACCCTTGCCAAAAGGTTGGACACCCCTGCTCTGCGTTTCAATTTGTTAAAACCTAATTACGTTATGGCCCAACTAGCGAGAAACTTTGGCATCATATTACTCGAAGTGCCACAGCTCCACGCCTACAGCGTTACACAACGTTCATTGTGTAACACAGCCACTAAACCGTGTAACGCAACCAGCAGCAAACATGATGACTCTTGTTAGATACGCCCACTTTGAGCATGTGACCTGCACGTTGTATTGCGTTTGGCACGCAGAGTCCCTATTTACTAGCTACGCGAGTGGAGGACGCTATGGCTGGTGTGAGTCGGGTGTTTTGCTCGTTATGGAGAAGATGCGGGGTGCAGGAGCTTCGGGTACCTTGCGCTTCTTATCATAAGAAGGTACGTCGCGCAGTGTGTGTGTCTCCTGCAAGCTGGAAACGTAACAGTCTAGTTTGAGGGCACGAGAAGGAGTGTTACATAAGGATGAGCTACACAGCAGGTGTCAGTGACAGTGCGTATTACGGAACGCATTTTAGGACATCCTGCAGCGAAATACTTCTTCTCCTTCATGCGATGTCCTATGTCTTTGGAATGGCGCATCGGTTGCTTTTACCGTCACTCATCGTTCAAATCTGCAATCGCACCTCCGTCCTCTACCCTCCCTTCTCAACCTTCAGTCTTACCAACTCCGCCCTCAGCCCTCCACCCTCAATCCTCTGCCTTCCGCCCTCAATCCTCTGCCTTCCGCCCTCAGTCCTCTTCCTTTTAGTCCTCTCCCCTCCTTGCTCAGCACTCCCCCCCTTGCTCAGCACTCCCCCCTCAGATCTCTCTTTTCAGCTGACAGTCTTATTCATAACTTTCTAAAGTGGTGAGCGAGGGCGGAAGGCAGATGACTGAAGGAGGAGGATGGAGGGCTGAGGGGGAAAGACTGAGGGCGCAGTTCGTATGATGGCTGAGAATGAAGGATAGAGGACGGAGGTGTGACTGCAGATTTGGACGATGACTGACGGTAAAAGCAACAGATGCACCATTCCGAATACATAGGACATCGCATGAAGGAGATGTATTTCGCAGCAGGATGTCCTAAAATGCGTCCGTAGTGCGAGCCTCGCACTCCTTACTATAAAGTTACTTTTTAGCCAGAGCAGCCCGACACCTTTGTCTTTGAAAAACATTACCGTGTCTACGGAGGGGTTCCTCCAAAGGCGTTGTTTAGTTGCTAATGCAAGTCTAGCAGTTTTGCGTGTGGTGACTTACTAACCAATTTAGTAATGTAATAGCAGCCAGTGGGGCTAGGGTCTCACTCCTTTAAAACCGAACACATATGGAACCCACAGTCTGCATGGCTAATTAGCAATTCGTTTAGATGCATGTTGCAGACTGAACTGATTTATGTGCAGCCATGCATCTAAACGAATTGCGCATTAGCCATGCAGACTGTGGGTTCCATATGTGTTCGGTTTTAAAGGTGTGTGATGACAACCCTAAGTGGGGCTGTCACTTGCACACTACTTCTCTAAGTGTCTCAACTGAAGAACATGCTTGATAAAGAGTCCTGTGAGGCTCGAAACGTTGCATTTTTTGTCTACTGATAATGAGCCAATAAATCACAAAAAACTTCACAGAAACAACGTGTCAGGGTGCTGCGGTCTGTTGGATATTTCAACTGAAGAACAAGGCTGAGTTACTCCTACATGTATGACCTTGGGTATCTGTCTCAAGTGCCAGGGTGAGGGTATAGGGGAGACACGCCAACAACTAATGCCAGGTCAGACATATCTGGGCACCTACTGTACACTCTTATGTTATGTACTCATGTAAATGCCATTCTATTTAGCAAGTTCTTGAGGGGACACGTGGGGAATTCACAAAATGGATTGCAGCAGCAAACTCACAAATTTTCTGATATGTTTCTGCCCCTACTGTCAGTTTTGCAAAAAAAAAAAAAAATAGCTTAAAGGGATACTGTCATGGGAAAATGTTTTTTTTTCCAAAATATATCAGTTAATAGTGCTGCTCCATCATAATTCTGCACTGAAATCTGTTTCTCAAAAGAGCAAACAGATTTTTATATTTAATTTTGAAATCTGACATGGGACTAGACATATTGTCAGTTTCCCAGATGCCCCCAGTCATGTGACTTGTGCTCTGATAAACTTCAGTCACACTTTACTGCTGTACTGCAAGTTAGAGTGATATCACCCCCCTCTTCATCCCCCCTCAGCAGCCTAACAACAGAACAATCGAAAGCTCCCTAACACAAGATAACCACTCCCTGGTAGATCTAGCAACATCACTCAATAGTAAAATCCGGGTCCCACTGCGACTCATTCAGTTACATTGGGTAGGAGAAAAAACAGCCTGCCAGAAAGCAGTTCCATCCTAAAGTGCTGGCTTTTTCTGAAAGCACATGACCAGGCAAAATGACCCGAGATGGCTGCCTACACACCAATATTACAACGAAAAAAAAATACATTTGCTGGTTCAGGAACGAAATTTTATATTGTAGAGTGAATTATTTGCAGTGTAAACAGTGTTATTTAGAAATAAAAACGACATAAAAAAATCATGACAGAATCCCTTTAATAAATGGGGATGACTATTTTTCTGTCAATACCTGTTGTGAAAGTGTTGTACATAATACGCCTCTAAATTTCATTTTGCCTTAAAGTGATACTGACACTAAAAAACTACTTTTTTAAAAAATATGAATGTACATTAAAAGTTACCTACAGGTCATATTGATCGTTTTTTGCTGATAGGTTTATTTTTATAAGTTATTATTAGTTGAAGTTCCTAAACCTGACTGTTTTGCCAACATGACTGTCCCATCTCAGCCTGTCAGTTAGAGTTTCTAATGCTAACGGACTCCTGCTGCACAAATATGGCAGCCCCCGCATACAGGAACATGGGGCATTAGACCGGTAATGCAAAAGCATTGTGCAAATACTTTATGGTAAAGTTATAAGTAGCTTTCAAAGGCAATATTATGATAGATGTAAAAAAGAGTTTAATTTCTGGTGTCAGTATCTCTTAAATGATTTTTTTTTCCCCTTTGATTTCCTTTGGCGGCTTTCTGGAATTTGGACAGCAGAATGACTCTTGTGAGTCACACTTTTGCACCAAGTTTAGGTATTACAGCTTTATCCTGAGTAGAACTCCTGCAATAGCGCTAATCAAAAATGCACTGTTATTTTGATAGAATAAGAAGTCAGTGGGAAAGAGTCCTTTATGCCTCTGCAAGAACTTTCGTTCAATTATAGGCGCGTGAAACTGATACAATATTTGTGTCAGGATAATCATAGTTGTCATTTGGTACACACAGATTCCCAGAAGCTTTGACTCTCTTTTTCATTGTGGTTTTTACAAAGTCTTCGTTTTTGTTTCATCTGCTGTTTAGTTTGTTTAGATCACACAGTATTCAGAGCTTGCTTTCATTAACTACATAGTGCAGGTATTCAAAATAATTGCTTAGTGCTGGCACAGATTTGCTATAAAACCTCTACTTTATTCCTGCATTGTACGCATTCTTCCATACACCTTTACATTTAATTACAAAATGCTCATTTCACTTCTTTGAATTTATATTTTATTACATTAATGTGGCTCCATGAGAAATGAAAAACCAAGGTTATGCTTTATTTAAATATTCAAACTAAGTGATAATACACTTTCATTTAATAAGAAGCCTTACTAAGAGGACTAAAGTGTTACTGTGTGCTTTTACTTAGTAGTTTGTCGGAGCAAGCAAGTGTAATTTAAAAAAAAAAAGCATATTGTATAATTGTTAAAAATGTAAAATTGCATTTTTATATAATCTAAATCTGATTAATAATTAGGGATTTTTTTTAATATTTTGGGGCCATTGATATGGTCACTCAAGATGCTTACATATGTATAGGTTGCATTGTTCTCTATGGGGATGTTCACTGGCATCTTGGAAAGATAAACTACGATCTGTAATTTATTTATTATTATTATTTTTTTTTTTTAGAAGCCGCATTTGTAACAGTAAACGTCCACAACGTGTGGAGTAAACGTCCACAAGTGCTTTTTAATTTGTCACTAGTTACATAATCGTAGACCAATTTAGGATGGCAGAACTTGTGACCTTGACCATATTAATACAGTATGCTGTGTTTCTGCCACTGGATAATTGCAGGCCTCAGAATTATTTGCATTACACTCGAGAGCATATATTTAAACTGTTTAACTTAACCTGTTACCTTTAAGGACATGGGAACAATAGTCTTGGATTTTGTTTTACAGTACAATTTTAGTGGTCCATAAAAATAAGGGAGAAACCTAAAGCCAGAATTAAACTGAAATGAACTAAAAATGTTGCTTCGTTAGATATGAAATGGGCTAAAGTATGTCTGCAGCTGAAGTGTCAGCTGATGCTTTAAACGTGTATTCGTCTAATTATCAATCTTCATGCAAAATGATTTGTGCAGCATTAACAAGAAATCTTACTGCAGGTATTGGATTTTTTCATGGGGAATGATTGGTACCTGGCACTTGTCTGCCAATTGCTGGCATGAGAATGCTCAAATGCATGATTTCAGGATACAATCTAAAAATCTCCAGTGCTGCCTTTTTCAGATAATTTGAGGCATTTAGCTCAGGGAGAGGAGGAAAAGTTGACGTTTACCACAATTAGTGGTATTGTATGCATGCCCAGACTGGGACTTTTCTGTGTATACAGGGATACGGTTTTAATGCTTATGGTCACAAAACCAGGAGAACAGTGGTCCCATTTCCAATATAGTTAGTTAGCCAAAAATGTAATGTATAAGTGTTTGAGTGACTGGATGTCTAACATAACACAACTTTCTGCTTTTCAGTTCTCTGAGTTAGTCAGAGACTTGAAGGGGGCCACATGGGACAGAACTGTTCAGTGAGTTTGCAATTTCATCCTCAGCATTCAGCTCAGATTCAAAAGCAAACCGTAATGACCCATGTGGCCCCCCTCAAGTCACTGATTGGTTACTTCCTGGTATCCAATTGTTGTAAACAAAGACGGCTACAAAGCAGGAAGTAGTGTTCTGGCTATTATGTTAGACATCCTGTCACTCCAGCCTTTATACATTGTATTTTTGGCTAAGTAACTATATCAGAAACATTTTTTATTTTCACTGACTATTTAACCACTTTTTATTTTTATACTGAACTGTTCCTTTAAATGGCAACTAGAGCCCCTGTACATAAATGTTCATCATAAATGTTCATAGTGAATGTGCATGTTTGTGCCCAAAGCTACAGTAGCCATATGACAACCTAGGTTCTAAAATTAGACTAGTGGCTAGCAGGTGTTCAGTGTTACAAGATAATTATGCCATTATTGGATTTCTTTTCTGGAGACCTGATATCCAGAAAGCATTAAGTCTACATTATTTTATTTTTTAACAGAAAAGCTACATTATTTTAAGCAAATAATACATTTTTTTATAGATGAATTTCTTTTTCTCTGTAATAAAACAGTACCTTGTACTTAATGAAAACAAAACTGCATAAATCCATTTTGAGGGAAAAATAATCCTGTTGGTCATATTTAACGTTTCATTTTTTAAATGTTTTTATAGTGGGCTTAAAGTATTATGGTGACCTAAATTTTAGAAAAGTGCTTGTCCGGAAAACATAGGCCCCATTCGTTTTTGATAATTGGCCAGGCTTCCTTCCCATTGATAAAAAATGTACTTAGACTTTTTCAAAAAATATCTTTAAAAATTAACTGTAACTTCATATTATGTAATTAAAATCATACACTTGCTTTTCCTCACAGGTAGTTGATCATTATGAAAATCCAAGAAATGTTGGATCCCTTGACAAGAACGCAAAGAATGTTGGGACAGGTTTGGTGGGCGCACCAGCATGCGGTGATGTCATGAAACTACAGGTAAATGACTGAAGTTAATGTGGAATGGCTTTTACAGAACTAGATTTGAATCTAAGATTTGTATTTCTCTGTGTGTTCAAAACTTTTTCTAAGAATTGCTAAGGATAAAAAAAAATATCTTAAAACACAGTAGAAATGTAATAATATAGCTGATTTGGCTTGTGACCTTTAGTTCAGTGTGCTTTTGGAGCACTGATTTGTGGGTAACAAAGAGTTCATTTAGGTCTTACCAGATCTGCATGTGAACATTTTTAGGGGCATATTTATTCACATTGGAGACAAACTCCCGTGATGTTGCCCATAGCAACTAATCAGCAATTAGATTTTGACAGTCGCCTACAAATTAGATAACAGCAAAGATGTAAATGGTTGCTATGGGCAACATCACTGCTGATGTTTGTCCTTAAAGGGGAAGGAAACCTAGTTGGTGCAAAAACCCTCCCCCCCCCCCCTCCCGTATGTTGCCCATCCTCCCTCCTCCCCCCTGGCCTACCCGTCCCGCTGGGCAAATGCCCCTAACTTGTTACTTACCCTTCTGCGCAGGTCCAGTCCAGGGAGTTCACAGACGACATCTTCTTCCACGCGATCTTCTTCCTGCTTTGAACGGCGTTTTGGAGCATGCGCATTTGGAGCATTCCGCGGTACTGGTCTACTGCTCATGCGCCAAAAGTCACGATGTACTTTTGGCGCATGCACAGTAGATCGTACCGGCGAAATGCTCCTACTGCGCATGTTCCGGTCAAAGCAGGAAGAAGATCGCGTGGAAGAAGATGTCATCTGTGAACTCCCTGGACTGGACCTGCGCAGAAGGATAAGTAACAAGTTAGGGGCATTTGCCCAGTGGGATGGGTAGGCCAGGAGGGAGGGGGGAGGGTTTTTGCGCCAACTAGGTTTCCTTCCCCTTTAATGTTAAGGTTCACCTTTAAACACTTTTTTTCAGTTCAGTTGGTTTCAGATTGCTCACCAGAAATAAAGCTTTTTTTTCCCCATTACTTTGTATTTTCCATTTGTGACCATATTTCTAATATTGAAATGTAGTTTCATTTTTTCACCTGCTAAAGTAGCTCTGGGAAGGGGGTGGCCGACTTTTTTTACTGTTTTAAATTGATAAATTTGTTATCATACAATAGTTGCAAATATTTCACTGACACTGCTGAGAAATGTATCAACTCAATGTATCCAATTGTAACAGTTCAGAATCTGCACCTGAATCACTGAGCTGCCAGACTGAGACACTAGAGACAGGAACATTACATCTTAAACTTAAATTTCGGTTAAACAGTAATAAATAAAAGATGGAAAGCAATTGAAAAAAGTCTTCATGAATACAAAAAGGATTGTTCAGCATAAACAAAGATTTATTTTTTTTCTGTTGCTTTCCAGGTGAAAAATGAAACTTTATACTTTAATAGTAGAAAAATAATCACAAATCGAAAGTAATTGGGAAAAGTCTTTAATGCTGGGGAACTGTCTGAAACCAACTGAACTGAAAAAAGTGTTTGAAGGTGAACAACCCCTTTAAATAAATAGTGTTTTCCCATACACAATACTGACCAACTTTCTAATGAGCTTTATCACAGCTAGTGTGTTAATTCTTTATGGAAGATATACTGTATGTTTAACGAGTATGTATTTTCACACAGATGCAGTTAGCAGAACTGGCAACACCACACTGTTTACTTTTTATACTTGCTGTAGAGCCCATTTTTCAATGTCTTAAGGTGGCCATACACGGATAGATCCGCTCGTTTGGCGATGTCGCCAAACGAGCGGATCTCCCTCCGATATGCCCACCTTGAGGTGGGCAATATCGGGCTGATCTGATCGTGGGCCCTAGGGCCCAACGATCGGATCCTTCACGTTCGCAAACGGGCGGTCGGATCGCGGGACCGCATCAACGAACAGATGCGGCCGCGATCCGACGGGATTTTTAACCCCATCCGATCGAGATCTGGCCGACTTTCGGCCAGATCTCGATCGGGGAAGCCCGTCGGGGGCCCCCACACGCAGGCCAATAAGCTGCCGACTCGGTCTGTCGGCAGCTTTTATCGGCCCGTGTATGGCCACCTTTACTCGCATGGCAGTTCTAATGAGACTGATGTTTGCATGCTTTTTCACTTTGCAGATTGAAGTGGATGACAATGGAAAAATTATTGAAGCCAAGTTCAAAACGTTTGGTTGTGGGTCTGCCATTGCCTCCAGTTCTCTGGCCACAGAATGGGTTAAGGGAAAAACGGTAATATGACAATTGCTTTTGTAGATTTTTTTTTTTTTTTTTTAACATCCCTTTTGTGAATTATGATATTCAGAGACGCGTGTCTTAGACGTTAAATGCATTTCTTTAACACTTTCTAATTGATATATTGAGATAATCATATAGGTCAGTCAAACACTACATCACCAGTGATGTTGCTCATAGCAACCAATAAGAAATTAGATTAGATCAGTTACCTTCAAATTAGAAAACAAAAGCAAATATCTTATTGGTTGCTTTGGGCAGCATCACCAGTGATGTTTGTTTCCAGTGTTAATACATATGCTTCTTAGGGTAAACCAATGGTTAGTTAATTTTCCCTTGTTTCTTTGTTAAACACAGGTTGATGAAGCTATGACTATCAGGAATACAGACATAGCCAAAGAACTGTGCCTTCCACCTGTGAAGCTTCACTGTTCCAGTAAGGATGTCTGATTTTACCAGACTTCTAAATGTTTATCAGCATCTGTCTAATTTAATTGCTTGTGAACATATTGTCTAAATCAGCTGTGAACGGATGAATGGGCTGGTATTAATTTTAATGTAAAAATACTTTTTTTTAATTTTTTTTTTTTATAGATTGAACAGAAATTTCTTTGCCGCACCAGCTTTTTAGATCTGGTGCATTTCACTCTGAATCCCTCAATATTAACCAAATATATATTTTCATGTACTGTGAGACGAACAGCATGCAGCTAAAGGTTCCATAACTCAGGTCAAAGAGCTTTCTTAGCATCCCATATACCCACTGTGTCATGCAGGCAGTTAATTTTTCACTTGGTTAAAGGGCACATGTTAAAAATGTTATCCCCAACCAAAGGTGTTGGCTAATAGAGCCCGCATTCCAGTTGGGGATAACCATAGTTTGTTTTTTTTTTGCCCCCGGCTAGCGCTACGCTACCTGCACTGGGAGGGATCAGCCATGTCCAGTCATTCAAAAGCGCATAATGAAAAGCTGCCCCGAATTGATCATTATGCGCATGACGTCACATATACATTATGCGCATGCGAGTGACTGGACATGGCTGCTCGTACCGGCAGCTCCCTCCCAGCGCAGGTAACGTAGTGCTGGCAGGGGGCATTTTTAAAAAAAAAAAAAAACGAATGTTATCCCCAAACGGAATGCGGGCTCTATTAGCCCACACCTTTGGTTGGGGATAACATTTTTAACAGGTGGCCTTTAATGGCAGTCGAGGTGAAAACACATGAAAGAGAACTTTCCCTTAGGAGAAGTTTGTAGGGATGAACAAATCTTTTGCCTTGTTCCTCTGAGAAAAAAATGCTGTAATGGATAGTAAAAAATGTTGCGCAGTTTGACAAATTGTCACATGATTTGATGGCCATTCAATGCAACATTTTGCTGTTTCACAAATTTTTGTGAACTGGTCAGATTCACCCATCACTAGAGCTCTGTCATCTTTTAAATGTATATTGGGAGGTTTCTATCCTACTTCTCATGATTTATTATCTACTGCAGCTATAATGCTAAAAGCAACCGAAGATGAGATGCAGGGAATGTGTCCGAGGCTTTTTAAATGCTTTAACTATCCTTAGCTCAGTTAACATGATTGAAAATATTTTATTTGTACATCATGGATTAGTTTAAACCCGTTAATATTTTTAACTGACACACTTGTCTGCACATAATTTCTGCTTTGACTAGTTGATTTGTCACTTTTAACCAATTGTGCCTGTGTTGTCCACCATTGTTTTTCAGTGTTAGCTGAAGATGCCATTAGAGCAGCCCTGGCAGATTACAGACTGAAGCAGGATAAAGAAGAAGCTGCAGCAAGTGGCTAACTGAGCCGAGTATGAGCTGTACCATCATGGCGACATTCAGTCACTTTATGCCGTTCCTTTGGGCATTAAAGCATGTCTTTACCATTTGAACAGCAGATTTTGATACGCACAATTATATAGCAGCTTGTCAAACTGTGTGTGAATCTCCTACTAATAATGCGATTACTTTCAATTTGCAAGCTGAGTATATTTAGATATTGAAAAGAAAGTAACTTTGTTCTTTATTCCCTAATATTCAAGACTGTCACCTGTCCTCTCTTCACATGTCATTTTAACAATGTCTGGTGTACACACATGACTTTCCACTACATTAAATTGCTAGGTTTCACATACCACCCCTATAAAGTGATATAGAAATTTAATCTAGTCAGTTTAAGTATTGCTGTAAAATGGATTTTGGAAAATACTACAACACGCGTCTTCACTTGCGCTAACATTGTGAAGATGTGGGGGTTTTTTTTAATCTATTTTTTTTTTTTTTGCACCATTCTACTTGAGTGCTTGGTAAATATGGTACGGTTTTGTACATAAATGGCTATGCAGTCATAATAGAATATAAAATCCATGCTGAATTACAAGAATTAAACAACATAGCCACAGTGCACTGTTCATATGTACTTCATACAATTTTTTCTTTTTTCTGGAAGCAATTTTTTGTGACTGTACATTATAGAACTGAAATGTAATTGTTCTCAGAAGGGTTCATTTTTGAAAATTGGATGACTGACTGGAAACCTCCTATCCTGTACTTCTGTTAACACAACTGGGTCTCCTAAGCGATTCAGCCCTTTACAATAGGCTTAAAAAAAGCAAGTTACATATTCCACCCTTACTACCAGCATCCCTGAAAATTCCCTATTTTGAGGTCTGAGGAATGATAATAGAATCGAAAGCAGGGATTGTATGATGCTTCGTAGTTCTGTATGCAGTGCATTTGAACAGCTGCCTTTTGCGTTTGTGTATATAATTGCTATAAGATAAATAAAAAAAGAAAATGGAGTTGTCTTTCTATAATTTAGATAATTTAGACAAGGCTGTTGGTTGTATGTATGATATGATATATTTTTGTTAACCGTAAAGATGGAGACTCAGTAACTCTGACAATAGATGACAAAGTAAATATTATCACTAACATTAGATCCCGGGCCAGCTCTTCTGTCTGCTTAAAAATGTGTTGGACACTCCACCATCTTCCACAATACCCCAGGGTCTTTCTATGGCCTCTTACAACAGCCTCTCTGGCAGTTGCCAGTCGAGGCCTGATTGGTGGCAGTTTGCTGCTGGAATACTACCCTTGCCAGACTAAGGTTAGCAGTGATGTTTACTAGGGTGTTCATAACCCATTGGAACCCACAGTAAATTTCCCTTTCTTTTTTCTTTACGGAGAAACGGCTATAGTTTATTTTTTTGGTTAACTATATTGGGCTGTGTATACCCCTTTTATCAACACATTTTTAAATTTTGACAGTTTTAACCTATTGAATATACACTCCGTAAGATGTTAAAAATGCTCATATCAGAATATTTGTAATGCAAACTGGAAATAAACTATTCCACCAGCAGAGGTCGTTATGACTTAAAGAATATGAGGGGATTTCTAATCATTTTGTTATTACAGAGCAGAGGATTTTAGATTGTTTGTTTCAAGCACCCATTTGAGCTCTACTGTTTGATCATGGCCCATTTGGTAATAGCAAATAATGCTTAATAAACCATTCAGTCATAAATATATTATTCAGGGCAGCAATTGCATGTTTTTCATCTTAAAATTCCAGATGGTTTTACAGGGGTATCCCAAAGACCAAATCTTACCCTGTCTTTCGGGTTGCTATAGATGCAGCATATTATCCTTTTTTCATATTGTCATCAATTATACATTAGGTTATCTCTCCAGCTGTTTCCAAACCAAAATTAAATGTACTTCATAACAAACTGATAGATGAACTGTTAACGTTTCTTTCTTTGTTTTTCCTGCCCCTCAGGGTCAGAACTAGGGTTAGGCAGAACCTCTTCTTTCAGCCTACCCCTGGTCCGAACTCTTTCTCTCCACCTGCACTCTGCAGCTTATGTGCGTGCTCTCTTCCCTCTCCACAAATTAAAATATCGGGCGCAAATGCACAGTTCCCGAGTTCTGTACCTGCACGCATGCACACTCGAGGCCGTGCCGGCAAGGGGGTAAAGCCGGGGTTGCCTTTGGCGCCCGGCTGGTTTGGCTGAGCCTTTTCCTTGACCATATAAAGAATTACCCCCTGCCCCAATCCAGCTTCACTGTAACTAGTTTAAACATGAAGATATTCTGAAGCTTGTTGTCTAATAATGTAATGTTTGGTGTCACTAGGGTTGCCACCTTTTCTGGAAAAAAATAATCCAGAATCTATGTAATGGGGTGTAATTGGCAAATACGTAGTGAAAGGCTGGCACAAACTCAAACACACCATTAGTTGATGTAGTTAAAAAGTGTTTAAGCAAAAAACATCTCAAAAGAGCCTATGACTAAGTGCCCACAAGGCACAAAACGCGTAAGGCTTGTTTGAGATGTTTTTTGTTTAAAAAATGTACAGTAACTGGCTCTCAATAGATAGAATGTCCCTTGATGTCCATACACTTTCACTAAATATGTGATAGTACCCACTGTCTTTTAACATATAATGTATTTTTGGTGCCCGTTTCCACTACTTCTCACTGTGTATAATATGCTGTGGGTGGCATTAAAGGAAAACGATACCCCCCATGTATGTCTCTATAAATAGGTATTGCATAAAAGAACTCATATGTAAAACCCTGCTTTATATAAATAAACCATTTTCATAATAATATACTTTTCTAGTAGTGTGTGCCATTGGGTAATCATAAATAGAAAATTGCCATTATTAGAAAATAAGGGATCGTACGATTCACGGTGCACACAAACATACCAACTACTTGTTAGGTCACATGAGCCAATTAACAGACAGAGTTCTGTCTTTTGCTTCCTACACTTCTTCCTGTTACAGTAAAGGTGGCCATAGACTCCAAGATCCGCTCGTTTGGCGACATCGCCAAACGAGCGGATCTTTCCCTGATATGCCACTAAACTGCATGGCTATATCGGGGGTAATTCGAACGTTCGGCCGTATGGCCGAACGATCGAATTACGATGCGCCAAGCGGCTCCGACGGGTCGGTCGGGTAAAAATCCAACCTTCCCGATCGATATCGTGGCCAGATATCGATCGGGAAGACCCGTTGGAAGCCCCATACACGGGCAGATAAGCTGTCAAATCGGTCCAAACGACTGATATCAGCAGCTTTATCTGCCCGTGTATGGCCACCTTTAGAGTTGTAGTATTTCTAGTCAGGTGATCTCTGAGGCAGCACACAGACCATCACAAAATGGTGGCTCAAGGCAAGAGATGTAAAAGGGCAAGATTTACTTAACTATATATACCAGCTGTCACCATAGAATTAACATTTCTGGGTTAATCTTTATTCTATGCAATAACCGTGCCAAGATCAAAGGGGTTTTGGCAGAAAAGTGGTTATTGTATGTGTTGGCCATTTTTCTTTAGATATAAATATTTGATTGCCATGTATATTATTAGATCATGTAGGTACCTACCTGGTCTCTCACCTCACTACACCACTATGGATAGTTTGGATGAATTGTTGTACAGAGTATTACAGTGTAAGAAATGGAGTAGTAAAACATTGTGAGCATACATGTCTTTCTGTGGGCTCATTTTATTACTTCCTAGGGAGAAAAAAGGAACTGGATTTCAATGCATTTCGTCACTGCTTGAGCATGTTGGCCCAGGCAGCTGTTTACTTTGGCCTGTGTTCTTGAGTGGGAGAAATGCATCTCAAGGTTTTAAGAGTCTTGTATAGAAAGCAAGGGGGAAACACGACCAAGGTTTTCAAATGGACTGTGTCACCTACCCAGTTATCTGATTATTTAAATGCATGTAACTGCTCAATACTGATTACTGGCAACACCAAATTAGTTGGATTAGCTCGTTAAGCCTTGAACTTCATAGGCAGGTGTGTCCAATCATGAGAAAAGGTATTTAAGGTGACCAATTGCAAGTTGTGCTTCTGTTTGACTCTCCTCTGAACAGCGAGAGCATGGCATCCTCAAAGCAACTCTCAAAGATCTGAAAACAAAGATTGTTCAGTATCATGGTTTCGGGGAAGGTTACAAAAAGCTATCTCTGAGGTTTAAACGGTCAGTTTCATCTGTAAGGAATGTAATCAGGAAATGGAAGGCCACAGGCACAGTTGCTGTAAAACCCAGGTCTGGCAGGTCAAGAAAAATACAGGAGCGGCATATGGGGAGGATTGTGAGAATGGTTACAGACAACCCAAAGGTCACCTCCAAGAACAACTTGCTGCAGATGGTGTATCTGTACATCGTTCTACAATTCAGTGCAATTTTTCTGCTGTTTTTCTACAAGACAGCTTCTTTTTCTGCTGTTCGTTTTTGTTATTTGTGATCATGTCCCACTAAAGAAAACATCCTACAGTTACAATGGAGACATCCTGGTTTTATTTGAAGTAATAGTTTTTTCAGGAATACATAAAATAAATAATAGGTCATTGCAAAAATCGAATCTAACAGTTTAGTAAAAAGATATTTTTATAAGGCACTTCACATACTGTGTGTATTTTTTTAATATATATATATATATATATATATATATATAGAGAGATATATCTGATGGACTTGGATGGGTCTATCTAGACTTAGGGGACCGAGGTCAATAAAAAAATGCTAAAACCCCAGATTTAGAAAAATTAAATATTTAATCAGGGGTGCTCTAGCTGTGGCCCTCAAAATGTTAAAAGTCGCAGGTTGACTATCACTGCCAAATATTAAAAATTCAATTCATTACACAAATCAAACTTTTCCTCTAATCAGTGGCACCAGGACAAATGTCCTGTTTACCCCATGCTAAAGTAGCCCTGAACTCATTGGGAAAAAACAAAAAGCTAAAACACTATGAAATGTTAGCCCTACACTATAGGCTCCCCATTCTGCTGCCAAGCTCCCCGAGATCACACTCCCTGCTGTCTTATCTGTGAAAAAATAGATCTTATGCAAATCTAAAACAATATCACTTATATCACTATTTGCAGGCTTATCTTTACCATTTCTTTTTATGTTCTCTGTAACACAAATTACAATAATGAAAACGAATAAGGAATCAACGCAAGTAAGCAAATAACAACAAACTTAAAAAAAACTTGCATAACTGTTCTGAAGGTGAAGCCTTCCATCCTGTGAAATATACAAAAACACTAGGTTTTACTATTTGTCCTCTGAACATGGAAATAAGCTTTTGTACACAGTCTGTTTTTGGGGACAATCACAAGTCATTTAATTACAGTCCTTTTTAACTGCTGTACATTTGACCCCTTTGGCATCACTTTTTGCCCTGATGGGTTTCAATTCCTCACATTCACTGTCAATCTTTAGCTGTTGAGAAGTGTAGTTTGGCAACAGGCTGAGGTTAGATATGATTGCGCTGACTCTGGTTCTGCAGGGCTAACAGGTTTATTTTACCCCATGGTATTTTTTTTTCAAGGTGGATTACTTCATTCTTTCGAATACCACATTTGCTTTTATATTGTAAGTTGTAATGAGCAAGGTCTTCTTTACCCGTATCAGCCAGTATGTGTACATCCTTCTACACTTATATGTTAACAATAATTCAGGAGAAAAACGTTAAACTGCCATGTAATCTTCATGAATGCTTTTGACATTGACAAATTCATACAATAACTATTTTATTGGTAATGTCAATGATAATTTTGTCCCAGAGGTAAGTGAGTTCAATTTGCCTTAGCCTACTATCATTTTTAGGATAAAGAATATTGCTGCTGGGTGGGTAATGAGCAGTAATGATGTTTGGGAAAACATTTTGTCTTCCTAAAACATTGCCAAAGCTTTAGCTCTAGTTTTGTGTTTGAGGTTTTTACAGGTTTGTATAAAATATCTATCTGGATGAGTGTGTGGTTCTTCTGATGTTATGACCAGCTGAACAAGGTGAACATATTTGCCCTACAGGTCCTTGTTTTTTGCATGAATAAAATAGTTAATTTCTTAGATGTAACCCTTTGTTTAAACTCTACATGTATCTGAAGGCTGCTGATGAGATTCCTGTGCTTCTTGTTCATTGCATGGGCTGTTTTCTGCTAGAGGAGGAACACATGGGTGTGGGTTGGTCTCATCCACAACTTCAATTACCTCCTCTTGATTCTTCTGCTCGCCTAAGTTAGCAGCAGGTTCCTCAGGGCAGTTAGTAGGGTTTGGTTCGTTTGCACGCTCACTTTGATTTTCTTCCGCTTCTCCAGAGGGAGATTCTACATGAGTGTTATCATTAGTAGCCCCATTTTTGTCTTCAGTTGTAGTCTCCACTTTGGGATCATTGGTTTCCTCTTGTATTTTGTGTTCCTCTTTGTTGCTACCACCTTTAGCTGGGGATTTTAAGTTCTGAGCAACATTAAGGATGTCCGCCTGGAGCTGTTTACTACTGTCTTGAACTTCTTCAGCCTTGGCATCCTGAGCTTTCTCTGGAATTTCATTAAAGGCCTTTGTCCCACCAGATCTATCTTTGTGATTGACATACTCCTTCTGTGTGAATGAAGAAGGGTAGTAGGCAGATGCCTTGTGTTTGTGGCTCATAATTATAGCACCACACACTACAAATATCAACATTATAATTAAGGTACCAACTACAATGGCAAGCAACATGTATTCTTTAAGGAATTTTGTTATTTTGTCAAATATATTAACATGGTTCGCTGTTCCATTAGAAAATGACCCTGGACCTTCTGTTGTAAGGTTGATAAGATCGTGGCTCTGATTAGGAGACATCGCTGTCACAAGTTCTCCATCTCCGCTGCCTGCTGGTAAGTCTGAATAAGAAGTTGTATATCTTGCTAGGCACAAGGGGAAAGTTATTATAAGGAACACGCAGACGATCTTAAGGCATGCCATACTTATTCAGCAGATCTCCTTTTCTTATCTTTGATTCTGTGAAAGAAAAAAGCAGCACGTCAGTTGGGGATATAGCTCTGAGCTAACTGGAAAATCTTTGGAGAGGAACACATAATTTTAAAACCCTATTTGTATGGCAAAAAGGAACCTTCATTTATTTATGGACATATAATTATATGGAATGACTCATTAACCATGACATTGAGGTCTTAGTCCAGAAGATTCCATTACGAACACTTACGAGTATCCTGGATACTTCAGTGAAACTCTCTTTTAAAGTTTAAGAATTGCATCTTAATCTCCAATGTTTATATATAAGGTGTAATATGTATAATATATGTAAAAATAAATGTTATTTTGGAAGACACGGGCTGCTTGGCTGAAAAAAATATTGATAATCAAACAAAGGACAGATTCTACTGCAAAGAAGCAACAGGTATATATTTGTAATTACTGTAGTTTAACTTCTACTCCCTGCATGGTGGTGATGGGATCTAAATCTGGGGGGGGGGGGTCTTACAGGCTGCATGTCCTAAGTTGCATTTATTGTTTTCCATTTGGATTCAGGCTCAAGTTCCACAGCCCCCCACGACCTATTGCCCTTCTCCTACTTCACTTACATCTATTCTGTGTATTTCAGATGAAACACAGATCTACATATGCTGGAAAAAAAATGCTAAAAATTAAAATATACCAGATTACTAAACAGCATTGTTTTTGTGTACTTCAACCCCCAGCATCCTTAGCTAACTTAACAACTTGGCATGAATAGCCTGGAATTCACAACAGCTGGAGGTCCACCACTGTGACATCCCAAGGACTCGCAAGAAAAAGGAATTTCTATCAGTCATTACTATGTCATGCTAGTAAAGTCACATAGATATTGTTAGAATGTAACAAGACTTCTCCCATTAGTGGCCTCTAGTTACCTATGAGAACAGTTTATGGCAGACATAATAAGATGAAAACAGAGTTGAACAGTGCATTGATTTTTTCCAGAAACCCCACTGGCTTTCCCTGCAAACATACAGAATCAAATCCTGCCTCTGTATCCGCCCCAACCCCCCCCCCCCCAACCCCTCTTAAAACTTTAGCAAGCACATCTGGCCTATGTCTGCCTTTTTGTTGCACATTTCTGTCCCTGGGGACCTCTCTACCCAGTCACACTGGTCTGCTTGGAGAAAATGTTTTACATCTGGAGGCTAAATTGGCATGGGAGTTCATTTTCTAGATGATCCTTTTATACCTCGTACGTTACTATAATTAAGTCAAAATGTCTTAAAGCCACAGTATTTTGACAGTCATTTGGTGTTTTTTCCATAAATATGAATTATTTCTAAAAATGTGTCTTGATACTCAAATAGTTCCAGTTCATTTCTGATTTATCTCAGTGCCAGAATGAGTTGCTTTATTAAGCCATGCAACACATTTCTCATCATTCTTATACCAAGATATAAATAAAAGTCACTGGTAACATCATGCAGCATCATGCTTCATACATGGTCATTTCAGTAATAATATGACAGCAGCTTACGACTATGACTTGTTCATAGGTACTATAGTTAATAACACAATATGTTTATATAGACCTGTGCCCAGGTACATATAAACACAATATATTTATGTATATACCGCTGCCCAATTCCTGTAAGGATTGAGATGTTAGTTAGCTAGAGGAGGGGGTGATTTAAGAACTTACTGTATTTTCCAGCCTTGCAATTTCCTGCTGCCTGTCTGCCTTGATAGCCAGACTCCAACTCTGCCTTATGCAGACTGTTTTCATTAAAAGAGAGGGAAAAAGGGGGGTGGCTCAACCCTTAAAATAAGATCCCTCCTGCCTTTTCTGTGCATCCTTCTGGATCCATGGGCGGAATATTAACCCTTTTGGTGTCTGGGAGGCACACATAAATTTCCACACACCCCCTTAATAAACCAGGCTGCCGCAGAGTGCTTTGCGGTGTTATGTCTTTTTTGATCTAAAATTAAGCAGTAATATTAAAATGCCGTCAAAAAGACTTAAATGATGTAGACAACTTTATTACATTTTGCAAAGTGAGCTGTTTTTCATTTTTGGCCATATATTTAATGGCAAAAAGGCTTGTTACAAATCAAAGTGACTGGAAGATTACTGCTGTGCCATGTAAAGCAGAGATCCCTGACCAGTGGCTAGCTTGAAGGCAAGCTTTAGTTGCATAAAACCATGCCAAATAAAGCCTCACGTAGGCTGCCAGATCACATCAATAACCTCTCCAACTTTTTTTTACATTTGAATCTGTCGCATGGATAAAAAAAATGTTGACTACCCCTGATGTAAAGCCTTGTCTCCTGCACCAAGGATCACGTTTTGTGGTTCAACTTCAGGTTACCTTTTAAGTAGTTATAGAATGACCGATTCTAAGCAACCTTTCAAATGGCCTTCATTTTTTCTGTTTTATAGTTTTTTAATGAATTGCCTTCTTCTTCTGACTCGTTCCCGCTTTCAAATGGGGGTCACTGACCCATCTAAAATAATGCTTTATAAGGCTACAGATTTATCGTCATTGCTAAATTTTATTGCTTATCTTTTCTATTCGGGTCCTCTCCTATTCATATTCTGGTCTCTTATTCTGATCAGTGAACGATTGTTTGGACCCTAGCAACCAGGGTGCTTACAAACTGGAGAGCTGCTGAATATAAAGCTAAATAATGCAAAAAAAATAATGAAATCCAATTGCAACATCATACTACATCAAACCTAAACTTAATTCAAATCCTTAAAGGGATACTGTCATGGGAAAAATGTTTTTTTTCAGAATGAGTCAGTTAATAGTGCTGCTCCAGCAGAATTCTGCACTGAAATCCATTTCTCAAAAGAGCAAACAGATTTTTTTATATTAAATTTTGAAATCTGACATGGGGCTAGACATATTGTCAATTTCCGTGCTGCCCCAAGTCATGTGACTTGTGCTCTGATAAACTTCAATCACTCTTTACTGCTGTACTGCAAGTTGGAGTGATATCACCTCCCTACCTTCCCCCCCCAGCAGCCAAACAAAAGAACAATGGGAAGGTAACCAGATAACAGCTCTCTAACACAAGATAACAACTGTCTGGTAGATCTAAGAACAACACTCAATAGTAAAAACTCATGTCCCACTGAGACACATTCAGTTACATTGAGAAGGAAAAACAGCAGCCTGCCACAAAGCATTTCTCTCCTAAAGTGCAGGCACAAGTCACATGACCAGGGGCAGCTGGGAAATTGACAAAATGTCTAGCCCCATGTCAGATTTCAAAATTGAATATAAAAAAATCTGTTTGGTCTTTTGAGAAATGGATTTCAGTGCAGAAGGCTGCTGGAGTAGCACTATTAACTGATGCCTTTTGAAAAAAACATGTTTTCTGATGACAGGATCCCTTTAAATATGAAAATTCTTACCAGTGGTATAACAGAAACAAGTTTGGTGCAGTGTAATTTTCAATTGAAATTCCATGGGTAAATGTGGCAAAAGTGTTATTGTTGCTGCATAATAAATTGCCAAAATACACGTCTGCATGAAATGAAAGTATTACGTTTGTGTTTTGATGAAGGGCAGAATGTTTATTATTAACTACAAGCTCTGTTTCTTTGTCAGCTGGTAATTGGCATGAAAAATGGTAGATTGCTTGCTTGGCATTACCCCGCAATAACGAGGAAGGATTTTGTTTTACTCAGCAAAAAAAACAAGGCATCTAAAATGTCCTTTCTACATAACAAACTTATAAGGTCTCATGTACAAATGGAGCGCAAAGCACCCTGTCTATATTCTTGTATTTCCCAGCATGCTGTGCAGAAAATTGAATGGCTCTCCTTTAAAATCACAAAAAAGAAATAAATGTTATGTTGTTTTCAATATTGTCCTCTAACATTTAAAAGAGAACTAAAGCTTACCTAAAGAAGTGGGCTAGAAATATTGTACATTATGTTTTGGGCTTCTGTACCAGCCTAAGGCAACCACAACCCTTTAGCAGGGAAGATCTGTGCTTCCAATGATGCCCCAGTAGCTCCCCATCTTCTTTTCTGCTGATTCACTGCACATGCTCTGTGCTGATGTCACTTACTGAGCTTAGGGAGCCACTCACAATATACAGTACACATAGAATATAAATGTCACACTATAAGACTGATAAGTAATTTATACAGATAATTACTACATGGCAGCACAGAAACCAGTGCAATAAGCATCAGAATTTAATAATCAGCCCTGTAGCATCAGCTTATATTACAGACCAACCTCATTTTCTGCTTGATAATTTGCGACGACCCCTAAGCTTAGCTTCTCAACCGCTGCTCAGAGCCCACTGAGCATTACAGTGAGTGTCACAGACACTTTCCAAGATGGTGACCCCCTGTGACAAGTTTGAAATCCTGGATCATTGCTGTTTTTGAGAAGCTGAAAGTTCAGGCTGGTGCAATAAGTTCATTATATAAAGTAAGGCATTTTTAGCCATATTAATTTTTAGGGTTTAGTTCTCCTTTAAAATAAATTAGTTTGACAATTCTTTTTCTGAAGGAAATCACACTGCTGTCTGTTGTGGGCTTGTGGCAGTGTCTCATAAAGCTGAAATCATGCTTTCCACAGACCCAAAACACATTTTCTGTTCAATGCCCAGAAAATAAAAGCACACACAGCATTTCTTACATTAAAAGTTCTTGGTCAGTGACTTTTCAGCAGATTGCTCTTAACCAGTTAAATCCCTTGCAGGCAGAGCCGGTGGTAGGAGTGGACAAAAAAAGGCAATTGTTATAGGCTTCCTGACCTTAGGGGCTGTCAGCATGGAGTCTTGCCAGTTACGCTGCTATAAAATGCTTGGGTTCGTTTTAATAAAGGGAAACTGTATCCAGAAGTTGATTCAGTATTATGCAGCATTTTGTAACACATTTGACATAACTTTACAGAACAGAAATGTGCAATACTGCTTAACTAACAGCAATTTAGAATTTATGAACTAGAACTTTGTAATATTCATTCTTCTGTATTCAGAACTTTCCATACGTTGATAAAGAGGGGATATTGCATATTAGTGTAACAACAAGGCACCAGTGACAGGAAGTGGAGTGTGCATAAAAATCTTCATCCCACTGCAATAATGTTTAGTTTTTAAATATTTTTCAAATAACACACGTGTATGTTACCTTTGGATTTCTTTTTAAAACATCAAAATGTGCACCAAAAAAATAAAACACACTTCTTTCCATTCTTTCACTGCAGTTTTATTATTTTAAAAAAGGAAATAAAACAACCCAACAACCACTTGGGCCATAACAGGACATCTTACCTCCCATGGTCTTCACAATAACTTAACAGTAGTACTTTTATCCAGTTGCCAAAATGGAAATTTGGATTTGAAACCAGAGGTGAGAGTAGCGGGGGAGGGAGGGGGTGACAATGAGGCACAAATTATGTATTTAGGAAATTATAAAGGCAAGAGTCCAAAGGCCCTGTGATTTTATATCCTCATATTTTACCAAAGGGTATACATTATTATTTATAATACAGAAGTTACAAATTACGTCACTGAGCACTTATTTTAAATGATGACATCACTAAGCACCATTTACAACAATATAAATTGCAGGATATTCATCGCTCTTGTGTGTCAGATGGATCTATGGCATAGTATGTCTCCCATCATTCATCCATCCAGGATAATTCAATAACGGGGCAAAACCATAATATATAAATAAAAGAAAGTACCTAATGCTATGTTGTATCTCGAACACATGTTTGACAGATGTCTACCAAATGTTTTTTACAGTTTAACCTAGATTAGATTACATTGGTGATTTAGTTAACACTGAATTAGCCAGTCTTTTGTAGAAACCTAGAAAAAATAGTTGGCTAAAACTGCATCTCAATCTTATCTAGATCTGTTTCTGATGTTTTGCAGTCTATTGTAGATTCCTTAATTAGTCTCTAGAGATCAGAAACGATCTTTTTGGGGATCTTCTTGTCTCAGTAAATTCAATTATCATAGATAGGAATACTTTATTATAAAACTGTAATTAAAAAGCATGTTGTGAGCTGTGAGTTACCCCATAAGGAGAGATACCTAGAAAGTTTAGAAGCATGATTGCCACACTTTTCATGTGTTTGTAATTAATGAGAACCTGGTATGTGCCATTGTTTCTAAAGTTTGTAAGTGAAGGATCTAGAAGAGATCTTTTCAAAATCAGGGTACAGATACATATTTCAGATGAGAGGTAGAAGAAATACACTTGAGTTGACCTTTGCCAATCTCCCCACACACAGTTGTTATTTCTAGTGATGAGCTAAATGGTTTGCCAGGTTTCACCATGTTTCACTGTGAAAAAGATGGCCATTGACTCCAATGCGTGAAAAAAAATGGTCACACATCAAAAAATAGTCGCACCTCAAAAAAAAAACCTTTGCCACCCATAGACTTCAATGCATGTGAAGAATTTTTCACCATTTTGTGAAGTTACAGCGAAGGGAAAAGGGTCAGATTCACCCATCACTACTTCTTTCATGAACATCTAGAGATAAAAATAATATAATTGCAGAGAAAGAGTATTACAGTTTTTTCTAGCAAAGAGCACCTTGGGCATATAAATTGGGGATTGCTGCAGAACATATACAATTCTGACAAATAATAATACAATTTCTGTTGCCACAAATTGCCGACGCCCAAATGAAACAGCGTCGCCATGCGTGCGCACACCGTTTCGCCGCGTCGCATCATGCAAGTGCCGATAATCTTTAATTTAGGGGACAGCAAATCTGAGGAGTGGGCCTGGGTCAGCGGGGGCCCATGAGGGCCAACCCTGGTTGTAAGGGAGCTTGGTTACTCACTCTTGCAGGTAAAACTGGATTTTTCTTAGGAACTCTTCGTTTGCTTCAATGGTGCCAACCTGTGTATGCACGGAAGCCATGCAGAAGTTGCTGTAAAATACACTATACTGGGCTGAACTTGCCATTTAAACGGGTTGCTCTGCTTTAAAAATTAACTTTTAGTATGATGTAGACGAGAGTGTTATACTGAGAAAATTTGCATTTCATTTTTTATTATTTGGGGTTTTTGAGTTATTTAGCTTTTTATTCAGCAGCTCTCCAGTTTGCAATTCTAGCAATGTGGTTTATAGGGTTCTAATTACCCTAGCAACCATGCATTGATTCAAATAAGACTGGAATAGGAATAGCAGAGGGCCTGAATAGAAAGATGACTAGTAAATAATACATTTGTAGAATTAAATAGCATTTGTTTGTTTTTTTAGAAGAAAATTGTTTTTCTTTAGTCAATAACCCCCATTTCAAAGCTGGAAAGAGTCAGACGAAGAAGGCAAATGTTTCAAAAACTTAAAAAGAAAAAATGTAGACCAATTAAAAAAGTGCTTAGAATTGGCCATTCTATGTCATGCTAAAAGTTAACTTAAAGTTGAACTACCCCTTTAACAGAGCTTTAATTAAGATCGTACCAAACTGGACATGCTGACTGGTTTAAAGTAGAAGGAAAGGCGAATTCAATGGGGGATGGCAAAAGTTAGGCACCCCCTAGTGATTATATATACTTATCTCAAATCCCTGGCTGATGTTCCTATCAGGAGAAAACTGCACTGGCCCGGGGGTTCTTCCAGCGAGCACCACAGAGCAATCAACTTTCTTTCTTCAAATTTCACGGGGCAGACGCATGCGAAGTAGAACGAAATAGCTAACTTCTTAAAGTTCGGCTTTTCACAAGAAGAAGCCGAAAGCCAATCGCTCCCTTGTGCTAGCTAGAAGAACCTGGTGCAGTTTTCTGCTGGTAGGAGCACTGGCCCTGGGTGTGAGGTAAGTATATACTATCACTTGGGGGTGCTTCATTTTGGCAACCCCAAGTAAAGAGCGCCTTCCCTTCTCCTTTAAATGAAAAAACACTATAATCAGGGTTTACTTTGCCTTTGGCTTTCTAAAAATCTTTAGAAAAATCTCTTCAGGGGTGGAAATGCTTTTATCTGCATATTATTGTACATCAGGGCTACATAACTGGAGGACCCGGTCTGCTCCAAAAATTTCATGATCATCTGGCCTTTTAATATGCAGTAAATTAACTTTAGTTAACTGTAAAATTAACTGTTTGGGTGACCACTTCTCATATCTTGGCCCAGACAGTTTGCATGTAAGTCTATAGACATGTTCTAAGCATTAATGTGAGACCTATGAATGTGACATTTTTGATGTAGTTGGCCAGCTTCAGTATATTGCAATATATGGACAAACAATTCACAGCGATAAAATTGCAAAACCAAACACAATTTGTAAGATTTAAAGGAAAAGTAAACCCTCAGAATTTTTTCCTTTGCCAATCTTTTTCACAGTTCCTCCACTGGATCATTAAATCAAGACACAGTTGTAGATCAGCGCCATAGGCTATGGAAAAAACAAATAACAGAACCTAGTGCAGTATTGTTAGTATTCAGTGCAGTCACCAAAGTGTTAAAACACTAATCTGTGTCTTGAACCATACAGAGTCTAGGCACAGATTTTTCGTGTGTGTTCTAAAGTGCTATAGTGATTTCAACAAGGTGCTATCTCCAAAATAAGATTATAATTAAGTCAAACAAGGTCAGGGGCGGAACTACCGGGGGAGCAGGGGATACGAGCGGGCCAGGGCCAGCATCCCCTCAGGGCCCCCCGGCAGTCCGCGCGTCGCGCATATCCCGGCCAGTTCCGGGTTTACGAAGGGGGCCGGGGGCCTGGCTGGGCGTCCTTTGCCAGTGCCCGCCCCCCTCTAGTTCCTTTTCTGAACAAGGTGCTTGTAGTGCTTGCTTCAAAAGGTAAAATGATTTAAAATAAGGTGCAATGGTGTTTTCTTCAATCCGTAAAACTCAGCATGTGGCACTTTGTAGAAATCACTATAGCACTTTAGAACACAAACAAACAATATGTGCATAGGCTTTTTATGGTTTAAGACACACACAGATTTGTGTTGTAACACTGACTGCACTGAATATGAACAATATTGTACTAGGTTCTGTAATTTGTTTTTTTTTTCCATAGCCTGTGGTGCTAATCTATAATTGTATCTTGATATGGACTAACAATCCCTGTTTTGTTTAAAAGGTAAGGGTCTGGCCACAGGGGCAGATTCGGGGTCGATTAGTCGCCAGGCGACAAATCTCCTTTCCTTCACGGCGAATAATCTGCCCGATTTGCCTTCTTCTGCCTTCCACCAGCTAAAATGAAATGGCCTGGGGGCAGGCATTTGGAGCGCTTAATTTTCCGAAGTCGCCCGTAATTGCCTCACGAGGAAACTTTGAGTGACTTTGGAAAACGAAGTGCTCCGTGTGCCTGCCCCTAGGCCATTTACATTTTAGCTGGCGGAAGGCAGGGGAAGGCAGATCGGGGAGATTAGTCGCCGCGAAGAAGAGGAGATTTGTCCCCTGGCGACTTATCTCTCTGAATCTGCCCGTGTGGCCAGACCCTAAGGCATTTTTAGTCGCTTAAGGCACAAAATGTCTCAATGTCCTAAATATATTGATAATGCGTTGAGTGCAGAGGACCTCTTGTATTTGTCTATATGAATGTAACATGTTGTTGTTGTCATTGCAAGTGTAATATTAAAGGGTGCCATGTTGCAGAAGACTTTTATGCTCTCATGACACCAGAACAATTTTTTAAGTGAAGGTTCTTTCAGTATCTGTGACTTTGCAGACAAGGGGATCAAATATGAGATAAAGTGGGATTTATTTTCTCTGGGAAAAGAGGGAGGAATGGTGCAGAATCTTTTTTTACTATTTTCCCAGGGGCATGATTCCAAATAGATCTTTCAGATGATTAACTATGGTGCAATCTGACTTTGAAAAAAAATGGATCCACTCTACACAGGAAATCAGATTTTGTTATATTTGTCTTCCCATGAATAAATCAAGGTTCTAGCTAGAAGTGTAAAGGCCATTGGAGATAATAATTAAAGATACATTTTACAGTTTGCAGTGTTTGTTTATAAAATCGAATTTATTAAAAAGGGAAATATGTGTTCTGTTTAGAATAACCAGACAGATGAAGCTAGTTTTTAAATGACTGGTATCTTAATTGCAATGTGTAATGTAAATATATGTAAACATATACTTTGTAATACTCAGAATGCTTTTGACATGCATGCATTTGTAAACAGGAAACACTGAATTCAAGCAAGTGTTTATATACATGTATACAAAAGCAACTCTGGACAGATAATAATCCACATACAATCCAGAAAGCTCTGAATTAAGAAAAGGCAGTCTCCTATAGTTAGGAGCATAGGACAGACAGAGTATGGCGCACACAGGGAGCATAAGGCAGGCAGAGTATGGCACACACAGGGAGCATAGGGAAGGCAGGATACAGGGAAGCCTATCAGGACTCTAAGATGACCAGTTCATACTGTGCTATATACAGTGACACAGTGCTGGTTTCGCTCGAGCAGTTTGTATGAGTGTGAACATGTGAACATGTGAACAATGTGGGCACTTTCAGTCTAGGTCTGAGGTGTGAACAATAGAGATGTTACAAGTGTGAACAATGCAGGTGGGATTACAGGTGTGAAAAATACTGGAGTTTATAGTCTGAATCAGAGGTATAAACAATGTAGGGGCCAGTTAATCTCAGTACCGAGATTGTATTGAGATCGCCGGTGGGATGGCACTCAGAGTGCTTAGTTTTCCGAAGTTGCCTCACGAGGAAACTTCGGGCAACTTCGGAAAGCGAATCGATCCGACTGCCATTCTGCCGACGATTTACATTCTAGCCGGCGGGAAGGCTGTTCCAGGATATTGGTCGCCTAAAGAAGTTATTTGTCGCTGGGCAACTTATCTCTCAAAATAGCAGCATGTGCCCTTACCCTTAGTCCCTTGGCAGCAACCGTGAGATTTATCTCCCTCCCTGTTAGGTAGGACAAGTGGCCAATCACAATTTAAGTAACCATGCCTATAAATAGGAGTAAACTCCCCCTCATCACCAGTGCATAAAAAAAGCACACAAACAGAATGCAAGAATTGTATTAGGGTGGGACAATTTTTGCTGCTGAAGGGACTAAGGGAAAAGTAGATTTCGGTAAGTATAAAATTTACTCATTCCCTTACGGCAGCAGCCGTGAGAGTTAGCAAGATAAGGGCTGGATCCAGTTACATCATCTTCTGGAGAACTTTCCTACCAAAGGAATCTTCCTGAGATGCTGAGATGTCCTGTAGTGCTGTATTAATGTATTCGGGTTACTCCAAGTGGCTGATCTGCAGATATTGTCCATAGACACTCCTGCTGCTTCTGCCCACAATGTGGAGATGTTTCTGGTGGAATGGCTCCTGATCCTGAAGGGAGGAATGCGGCCATCTTTAAAATATGCCATCTGAATTGTTTCCTTAATCCATCTAGAAATGGAAGACTTGGCTGCCTTTATACCTTTGTTCTTTCCAGAAAATGAGACAAACAGATTTTCACACTTGCAAAACTCCTTGATAGCTCGACCAACATCTAGGAGGAGCAATAGCGTTTCTTGTTCTTCTCCTGCTTGGTTTATATATGTAAGCACAATCTCCTGATTGTTGTTGGAAAAGGAATTTACATTCGGCATGAACGAGGGAAGAGGTCTCAGGATTACTCAGTCTGGTAAAAACACCAGGTAAAGTTCTTTGACGGGGAAAGACTGCAATTCTCCAATTCTCTTAGCTGATGTAATAGCTACCAGGAATAAAGCCTTGAAAGAAAGACATTTTAGGGGGCATTCTTCCAAGGGCTCAAAGGGATTTCTAGACAACTTTTCCAACACCAACGATAAATCCCATGCATGAAAAGGTTAGAGCTGTCTGGGCCGAATCTTAGATATGGCCCTGAGAAACCCCTTAATGAGGGCCAACGAGGACAGTGGTTTATTGAAGAGAGCTGACAGAGCCGAAATCTGCACCGTGAGTGTATTTACTGCCAGCTCCTTGTCAAACCCCTACTGTAGAAACTTAAGGAGTGTATTGGTGGAAGATAACTCCTTCCCAATCACATGCTTGGCTCCCCACTTTTGAAAAATCTTCCAAATTCTTGAGTAAACTCTATTCGTAGATCTTTTTCTGGACTGAATATGGATGTCATTCACCTCAGTAGACAGCCCCTGGGCTTCTAGTATGGACCTGTCAGTCTCCAAGCAGTCATCTGAAGTAGTTGCAGATTCTGGCACCATAGGACCCCCTGCGTCAGAAGTGAGGGAATCTGGGGAAATATCCAGTAGTCATTCCTGGACATTCTCTTCAGAAGGGAAAACCAGCTCCTCCTGAGCCAAAATGGTGCTATAAAGATGGCATTCGCCTGTTCCTGTCTGATCTTCTGCAAGACTCTTGGGATCATCGGCAGAGTGGGAAAATGTATACTAAGGGAAAATCCCACCTAAATGACATAGCGTCAATGACAATCCTGTCTGTTCAGAGAGCACAATCCTGTCTGTTCAGTGAACAGACTCTATCTATCTTCTGATTTCCTCTGGTTGCCATCAGATCTATACAAGGGTGGCCCCAATGATGGTAAATTTTCTGGAAAATTTCCTGATCCAGCATCCACTCCCCCGGCCTCAGACATTTCCTGCTGTGTTGATCCGCGAGGATATTGTCTTCTCCTCTTATATGGACTGCTGAAATCCTGGGAACAATCATCTCTGCCCAAGAGAGGATCTTTGAAACTTCCCTGTTCAGCACTCCGGATCTGGTTCCCCCCTGTCTGTTGATATATGCCACAGTCATGATCTTTCCATCTCAACCACCATCTTGGTTCTGAAAAACTGAGATTGCATTGTAGACTGCCCTCAACTCCCTGAAATTCGAAGACATGGAGGCTTCCATGCGGTTCCAAAGACCTTGGACTGTCTGAAGGTAGTCTTCTTCCTCTGAGCTGAGTGTCCATCACTCCCTCTTTCATTCTTCCTGGAGAGGGAATTTCTGAATGGACGAAAAACACCCTGCACAGCTCTGCCTCTTGGTCTCTTGGTTTCTGAAAGCTAGATTCTCTTTAGGGAGAATAACTCCTTGAGCAGTTTCCTACGGAAGATGTTTGGCTCCCTTAGAGCCTGAAATGGACCATATAAGCTTGTCAAGTTCTGATCCGAACAAACGCCCAGGTTCAAATCCCATGAAACAGAAGCTGTTTTTAGATGTAACATCAGCCGACCACGTTATAATCATAGAGCTCTTCTGGCCATGGTGGAAAGTGCCATAGCTTTTGCAGACATCTTAGTACTCTCTATTGTGGAATCACACAAAAAATCTACCACTAATTCAATCCTAGATAGGGATTCCAATAAGTTAGTTAAATTGTGATTGGCCACTTGTCCTACCTAACAGGGAAGAAGATAAATCTCACGGTTGCTGCCGTATGGGGCGTAAGGGAACAAATAATTGTAAGACACTCCCATTATAGGAGAAAATGTCCCAGGTGCTTCCAAAAGAACTGACTATCCACATGAAAACGTGGATCACTCATGGGAGTGCGAAGTCTTGAGAAGGTCCTCTTAGCGGAACCAAAAGAACCATTAGTGCTCCATTTTTTCATGTCATGGGGATATGTTGTATTGATAGACTGTAAATATATACATGTACTTTAATAAAATCCGAACTCCATGGGTCACGTAACGTTTCAGTGGTGCTCTATCTGGGAACTTTGCTGCTCAACAGTTCCATATATACAGCAGTAACCAAGAAGATTCAGATGGCACACACATAGCAAAAGGTGCTTAAATATTGTGATTTATTTTGATCTCTTTCAGGGGAATATATACATATATATTTTAAATGATGATGTCCTAGTCTTATCAATAATATAAGCAGACCATTGCCTATGCACAAAGTTCCATATATTAGCATTTCTTTCTGTTTGTTAGTGCAGTATGGACTGCCAGTCTGCAGTACTCTCTGTTTGTCATTACTCTTGTCTCTTTGTGCCACCAAGAATTGCTTTTAAAATATCGCCTGTTTTTATGTAACTGAGAGCAACATCGATTGAGGTAGAACGTTGCTAGCAAGTCACTGGTTAGGGATCAGTGCACTAATATGATGCTTTTATCAGCTTGAAAAGGGTGTCCACAATGTTACTGTGAGCATCCAATTGCGTGCTTCAGTATTTTGTCTTGTGAATTCAATAGTCACATCTCCCAGCAGCAATGCCATCAGCCCTGCTGATAATCAATTTAATATGTTGTGAAAGCCACAGGTACAATACTGGGCCCATTACATTTGTTGGCGGCAATAATATACTAGTTAATCATACTGCACACAGACCAAATTTTACTTGTAAACCTGTTGCCGTTCTCCCCATATTAATAAGCAGTACATTTATTTAGTACATTTATTTTCAGGGTAACCAAATAAATCGTCCTTCACATGATCATTCCAGCTGGTTTCTGCCATTTAGCTTGCAGACCTTTCATTTTCTGTTGCAGCCAGACTTTAATCAAGGCAAGAGCAAATTAGTAGAATTTGGGTCTGGGCCGACTTTCAATGATAACCTGCAATAGCAGAGGTTATGATTTCAAAGTAAACTGTGTTATCCTTATTTTATCCAGGGCAAATTATAGAGGAGAGTGCAGGCAACACAGGCTGCTCAGTGTCAAAATAATGAATAGTGCAATACCACAAGTTATACTGGCACAGTAACATATACTGTAAGTAAATACAGTTTGTAACACAGTGCTATGTGCAGTTACAGAGAAGCAACACATCCAAGACATTTTTAGCCCCCTCACTGCCAAGGAGGTCAGCCATATATTGAGACAGTATGGACGGAGCGGCTCTAACTAATGCACATTACCATAGCATTGCATTAAGGTTATTTTCTGCCTTAACAGCAGGATTCCTTAAATCCTAACTACAGTGTGTGTTCTTTTTAAATACTGTTTCAGAATAGATATTTACAAATAGATCCTCTGAAAAATCCTCTGAGTACAAACAAAGAAGTGCTGTTGCTGAAAATACGAAGCCCTAGGAGTTGTTTTTAAAGGGGATGTTCACCTTTAAATTAACTGCAATTCAATTTCATGTTTTATTATTAGCAGTTATTAGTTATGTTACTAAGCATTTGTTTTTGAGATGCAGTCAGTGTCCCCCATTTGAAAGCTGGAAAGAGTCAAAAGAAGAAGGCAAATCAATTAAAAACTATAACAGAAAAATGAAGGTCATTTGAAAGGTTGTTTAGAATTAGCCATTCTTTGACATAGAAGAAGTTAAACCACCCTGTTAATGGTGATTTTTCATTAAACTAGAAGCGCTTGTGTAACGCAGAGTCTGACATATTATCTTAGATCTTTGCTGTCATCACAATGGAAATGGCCTGTTATTATTAGACTTCTATTTTAGCCCATATACCTTTGCTTCCCTTCCTGAGAGCTGATATCTCACCTGTAAACTGTACATCCTCTTTGTAGTTCTGTTAACTTCTTCACCCAATTCTTGGTTACTAGTCTAAGATTGTCTGCATGGAAATGAATGGACCTTCTGATGAAAGGGGTAAAAATGTTTATACTGTTCCCCGAAAAGGCTTTGTTCCTTGTTTGCTCTTCTCAATGTACTGCTTCTTTGTTTTTAATACTTATCATTTAGCAGTCTCGTCTATGAAGCTTAAAGTCACCCTAAAGTCAACTGTCAGCTCCTTCATTCAAGGTTCCAAACTCTCTTAGCAAAATCTGCGTAAGCTTTATTGTTTGAAGTGATCCATTAAAAAGGATGTAAACCCCCAAATAAACAGCATTCCATTATATATAAACTAAACCCTTTCAAGAGTTTTAAAGTTATTTGTAAAGGGAATTGTAACTGAAAGTAATATGTGTCCATCTCTTTGTAATCTTTGCACTGCTGGTTCTGACAAGTGGAACACTAAAGCCCAGTGTCGGACTCTTGCTTCTAACCATTTGGCCTATTTCATGGTCATTCCCTATTTGTTTATGGAATAAAAGAGGCTAAATAATGGTAGAATATAGTATAGTAAGTAGATATAAAAGAGTAGGAGAATAAAGAGGTTGAGTGAGTAGAGGCGGAATAATAGTTTGGAAAGTGGGCCCATGGTCTAAGTTTTTACAGTGGGCCACTGGCATCTCAGTACGACACTGCTAAAGCCAGACTTGTAAAACAGGCATTGTGGGAAATGCAGTCTTGCCTTGAGCAAAGGTATCAGAACCAGGGGTGCAGACGAGACATACATTTCTCTGTTTTATACACAAAAGCTGATAAGATACTGGTAAGATATTAGATTACACAAGACCAGGGAAATCTGTTTGTTGCATCAGAGCAAAAAATAAATACCTAAATAAATTTAAAAAAAACATATTTCCTGATGGAAGTAAAGTATAAGCAAGTTTCCAATATACATTTCTTTAAAATGTAAGTGTTTTTTTGCTAATGTTACTGCAGCTGAATTCAGAATAAACGTAACTATTTTCTAAGTCTTTTCTAAGCATATCCAGGTAGAATATACAAACCTACAATCTGGCAGTTGTGTCTGCTTCTTTATGAAATTCTGTTTTCTTCATGGATAAACTTAGATTTCTCAATGGATAATGTGCCTCCGTTAATGAGTGAGATTACAATTTGAGGAAGTTTTTCCTAGCTGATTTTAAATTCCAGAGGGATACAGAAATAATCCAGGGCTGCCTTTCAGCAATCAACCTCATAATATGTAATTCTTCTTTTCCAATAGGAGCATATTTTAAATCGATCCTCTTATATTTGTGTGATCATTTTTCCAGCTAGCAATAGTATTTATAATGCATCTGTGAAGTTGTTTTCATAGTGGAAATGCATCATCCATCTGTAGTAGAGGGTCCCGTGGGAGAAGAAAAAAAACAAGGGGAAGTCATTTTATTTGTTTGATTTGTGCTGAACACACTGAAATGCAATTACACCGACTCTTTTCTATCTCTGTAAGTCCCAGGGACAGGGCTACTACACTCTTCTTGACTCCTGAAAGTTTAAATAAGAGCAATTTCCTACCTAGCTTTGAATTGTAGATACTAGTAGCCTAGAAGCCTCACTGTGCCATTTCAAGACTGTTACTCACTCGGGAGACTTTTTTTCTTGCAAACATACTGTAAGTTAATTTTAGAAAATTGGCTTTATAAGGCAAATCAAATCTCCCGTTGCCAAAAAGGCAAATAAATCATTGTTCTGCCACAAACAATGTGAATAACAGAATTTCAGCTGTAGGGAGGAAATAGAAAATCAGTCAAGTCTGGAAATTTTGACCAAGACAGTGGAAAAATTCTTCAGCCAACCTTTCTTGTGCATATGCTGTAGGACAACCCATTGTAAGTTAATTTTACATTTGTGAAACCTTTTTTTCATTAAAAGCAAAACCTCATATAATAATATAATTGGGAAACTTCCTAGATATTTAAACTGACCAGCCCCACCAACTCTTCATACGTCTACCACTTTACACTTACCAGCCCTATGCAGGTGCACACTAAAAAAATGTTATTTGTTAGAAGAGTAATGTACTCCCTGCTGCTAAACATTTACAATCTTAACATATACATAATATCACCTTGGAGTGGTGTCTTCTAATTCCACGTGGCTTTGTGCCTTTATATGGTTATGGATACCTAGATACTAGATACCTAGAAGGAGTTGCAGTATCCCATATCTAGAGTACAGACATAGAACAGTATGAAATTTTTAACTAATAAAAGGAAACTTTTTTTATTAGCTTAAGTAAGTTTTATACTTACTCTAGAGCAGTGATCCCCAACCAGTAGCTTGTGAGTAACATGTTGCTCTCCAATCCCTTGGATGTTGCTCTCAGTGGCCTCAAAGCTGCAAACGTGCTTATTTTTGAATTCCAGGCTTGGAAGTGAGTTTTAATTGCATAAAAACTAAGCATAGTGCTAAGCAGAGCCTCCTCTAGGCTGCCAGTCCACATAGCGGCTACCAAATAGCCAATCACAGCCCTTATTTGGCACCCCAAGGCAATTTAGCATGCTTGTGTTGCTCCCCAACACTTTTGACATTTGAATGTGGCTCACGGGTGAAATCTGACAATCTCTGAATGTTCTGAGCAACTCAACCCACTGATTTAGGGAGGTAAGTTATAGAATGACTGGCTGATTTTACACCCCTGGGCTGAATAGTTGTCTTTCTATTTTATTCTGCAATTTTCTGCAACAGCATCCCCTATGCCCTGTTCCCCATCATTCTCTTTGTGCTTTTGGAGGTAGGATCCACCCTCCATTATAAAGTAATTATGTAATAGTTTTATATAAACTGAATATACATTTTAAATGGATTTAACCAGCTAAGCATAGTTTTCAGTTAATAACATAATATTGATTTATTAACATTAAAGTAACTTAGGCTATGGACATACAGGCTGTTGTCAGCCTGCACATTTTTCAGGCTGAGAGGAGCAGATCTGCTCAGTGTCCCTGCTCCATTGATTTGAATCCAATCAACAGGTTGACACAGGTTAAAGTCAACCCAAATACTGACCCCAGCTTCAGCTCCACTATATGTGACTGCAGACATGCTGATTGGATTCAAATCAATGGAGTTGCTGACAACAGTCTGTGTATCCATAGCCTTACTGGCTGTTTAGGATTAGGATGTTATTAGATGCTCATCTAAACTGCTGCAGGGCTATACATTTAAGTATGTGCTTTTATGCAAATCTTATTATCTTTTATCAGTTCTGGAGAATTTCAAGACTGACAACAAAATCATTTTTTTTTTTTTTTAAATGAGCGGAAGCTAGGAGCAGATATGGCTTTTTAATATCATCTGAAGTCAGACCTCAAAAGTCCTATCACAGTGGAGGGTTGTCATAAGTGAATAATATCAATATGAACATTCCCAGAAGCCATGCATTACTTATAAGTGCCTTAGACTATTTTCTATCTCGATTTGGCTCTTAAATTAAAATGATCACCACATCACCTGAATTCAGTGTACTAGATAGATTAAAGGAGATTTAAAAGAACAGTAACACCAAAAATGAAAGTTTATTGAAAAGAAATATAGAAGAAAATATAATGTAGTGTTGCCCTGCACTGGTACAACTGGTATGTTTGCTTTGATTTTGCGCAGCGCCTCGGATCGCGGCGGAATCGCCCGTGTAGTCCTGCCCTTTGTGTTTGGTACCATTCTGTTTGCCCACATATGGATCACAGCCTGCCCATGTTTTCATTATAATATTGGGTACTGGCAAGTACCAATATTATTTTGGGAAATCTTGCCTGAAAATAACAACCTCCTACAGGGGCACTCCTATCTCATGCATAAGGTAATGAGGGGAATGTCCCAGCAAGCAATAAAAAGGTGATAGACCCAGTACTCCATGTCATGCAAGGAGGCTCCATATCCGTGGATTGTATGCTCAATGTTTCCCAACTCATGCCTCACAGGAAATTCCTAAACTTGGCTAAGTACCTAGGGTTTTCTCAGTGTTTTATTCCCTTTTATTTTATGTAGTTTTTGCAGTTTTATGTCTTCTTTGTAATATATTTTTTATATACATGCACTGTTACTGCGGTAATATTAAAAACAACCTTTTAATAACTTTTGTCCTTGTGCTCTAGCAAACTCATTGGCCATATGAATGCTTGTGCTTAAGTGTATTAACTCTTTGTATGCGTGGAAAGGGAAAGTTATCTATTTGTATCTTGAATACCTAGTATGGCTAGCAGGAAAGTGTGTGAGTTTGAATGTAAATTAGTCCTTTGGCTGCTGGAGTGTTTGTTGAACTAGTTCGATCTTACTCTCTATTACTATCTAGCATAGGAGAGAGTGGTTGCTGCATTGTTGTAGTGTGAGTTATTACCTGTGATAGAGAGCAGGGGAATTATCACATTGGGTTTCTATCACTTGTTAATGATAGATGGTGGCAGCGAATTCATTTTGTGGGTGTTGGTATGTTTTGGGGTGTCTGACATTAGTCTAACTTGAGTGTAACCCTTTATAGCCAAAACCAAGAGTTATGTGCAGTTGAGAGTCCCGTTTTCATGACAGTGGGCAACAGTGCAATATATTGTCATTCCTTTAAACCACTTACATTTTTTTGGTGTTACTGTTTCTTTAACGTCTTAAAATGATTTGTTTAAATAATATTTATATATAAGTTGCTAATGAGAATGAAAAATCACTCAAGATGACGCAACAATCACTTTCTCAGTTTTTTTTTACTTTTCCCACTTATTTAAAAAAGCAAAACATTACATAATGTAAAATATTATAATACTGACAACTGCCATATCCACTCCCACCTTGTGCCATTGTTGACCCTATGGGCTGTGTCCTGCCATTTTTCTATTGTCATGGGCCCTATTGATAAACCATCAGAAATGCTACATGACCATAAACTAACATGTAAATAACGATGACAAGGAAAACAAGAACATAACTATATGCCCATGTGTATGTGAATATTATCAATATTCCTTGGCTAAGGCTCACTTTACAATTTTGACACATATATTCCCTGTGTAATAAGTACAATGTGCAGATTTCAGAGATGTTAAAGCTGGCATAAATATGTCAATAGCTGAACAAGCAGCTGACTGTTCACGACGGTACACTGGTAGCCAAAATCTCAAGTACAGGTATGGGATATGTTATGCGGAAACCCGTTATCCAGAAAGATCCGAATTATGGAAAGCCCATCTCCCATAGACTCCATTATAATCAAATAATCCAAATTTTTAAAAATGATTTCCTTTTTCTCTGTAATAATAAAACAGTACTTTGTACTTGATCCCAACTAAGATATTATTAATTCTTATTGGAAGCAAAACCAGCCTGTTGGGGTTATTTAATCTTTAAATTATTTTTTAGTAGACTTAAAGTATATAGATCCAAATTACGGAAAGACCCACTATCTGGAAAACCCCAGGTCCGGAGCATTCTGGATAACAGGTCCCACAGTCCTCTTAAAATAGTTTGATAGTTGCCCACTGAATTAATTGACCAACATATCTGATGCTCGCCGGTTCTGATTTGAAATTCAGTTGTTTGGAGTTGGACACATCACCATCTGTCAACCAGTTTGATCAAAAATTGGCAGCCTTTAGGCGCTTATGTGCACCCATCATAACACTCTCCTAATCCCAAAGAAGCAGACAATTTCCCTGGAACTGTTAACCATGCAGAAAACTGTAATTGTGCATTGACACCTTTCTTGTTTGTATTGTGTGATGCTTTAAAATGTATAAATCTAAGTTCACACTGTTGGAAATGTTTGTTAACTAAACAACAGAAGGGACTAAGCAAGTACAAAGGGACTTTTTCTCCCTCATCATCAGTATTGCAACCACAGGGGTTTGAAGCAGATATAAATAGCATCAGAGGAATGCATGTTGGTTAGGGGCTGAGACTGTGTAGTTGCTGCTCTCTGTAATTTTATGGGCTTTGAACTTTCTGCCTGTCATTTGTCTAAACCAAAAGCTGTATGTTACAGGGCCCCTCTGGGCAGGAAAGGGTTAGCAGTGACTTGTACAGTTGGTGAACAGTTGGTGAACGGGAGCCATCAGTCTCTTCATAAATAGAGTAAAATGTATTTTGAGTATATTCTGTATATAATTCAGATTTTGTTTGTTTTCCATGTGCTGGCTTGTGTTTTGCCCTTAGCTGGTTGACCCTTCCCTATTAGGATGGCCACCTATAATTTTCAACTTTGTACCTCACAACCATACATGGGTTCAGAAATAAAGTCTTATTTTTGACTTTATCCAAGACCAAGATTTGGTGGAATGAGCAATTGGGGAGAAGGGATTACACATCTTATTCCCACTAATCTCTTGCACTCGTTATTTCAATACAATACATTTTACTTTTCTATCTCTACAGAGGGTTCTATGCTTCTCACTGAAAAACAAAAATTGTCTTCCTCCATACAAAGAAATTGGGGCATTTGACAAAGTCAGACTCTCCTGTACCATGGGTATCTGCTCAGTAGGGATATTATACTTCTTAGGTCTCTACTGTTGTCTGTTTCCTTCTCTCAAATTGCCACTTCCTAAAAGGCAGAACGTCTCAGACGGCCCCATACAGGAAGCACTCCAAGGTTTTGCATTTAATCTTAAATAATGTAAGATGGTAATTACTTAAAGGCGACTTAAAGATTTGCCTCAAGGGGGTCACTTTAAGACACATCAACCCTGTCTACTTTTATTCTAAAATTTGAGATTAAACCATATACAATATACCAGACATTTTGTACCCCGCACTCCAATCACTAGACTAGAGTCTGCCCGCTACTATCCTAGTGCCAAGAAATTAGAATACAGTGTATCTGCAAAACTGAAATGGAAATCACTTTACCCACCAATGGAAGAGATAGACTAGGAGCAACTATGCAGCAACCTCTTATTAGTACAGTCTGTAGTGAGGCAGATTTTATATAGCCTTAAAAAGTTGAACTTGATTTGTGCAGGGCTGCCATCAGAAATCACAGGGTCGCAAGCAACAAAATGATCAGGGACCCCAGGGGGCTTAGTGGTTCAAAGCCAAAATATACATTGGTGGCCATTGGTCCTAATGTTCCTGACTGATTTCTAATACAAAAGGAATTAAAAAATCCATACAGTTTTCATATAAAATGCAATCCCTTGCCTGCAATTCTTCTCTTCACTCCGCGAGCTCCAATTACTGATCTTTAGATGCCCCTGGTTGAAATACTTCGAAATCATTATCGCTACCCAAGTTCTGGACAGCAGGAAAGCAGCTTGCAGGGTTGTTTCTGACAAAGGTTAGGCCCAGTCAGCGACCACTTATGATTTTGTGCAATCAGTCATCAGATCTAGTGAAGTGAACGGGGGAATTACAGGCAAGGGGTCATGTTTTTTTATAAAAATGGTATAGACTTTTTAATAAATGTAAATTAGAAATAGTTGGAGAACCTGGGACCATAAGGGCTCTTAGTTTTTTTTTTAAATTTACTTTCCCTTTGAAATATATTATATATTATACAATTTGGCAAGCACCTCCACTCCAAATAAAGTCAAAAATCAGAAGGTGTGCAAAATCAAATTAAACTGAATAGGGTAACTGAAGAATGCAGAGATGTAAAAAAAATAATTTATTGTATTAACTAAAGAGGAACCCAGCAGTGCTGTTCATACCTGGATAAGATGGGCCCCCTGCTGTGACCTGCAGACTTTGGTAGAGCGACCAAGAGCTTGGCTGCTGCACAATCTATCCCCTACGCAGGTTCTATACGATCGTAAGGCCTGGTAATGCTGCACAGAGATTGGATGAGTGAAGTTTGAACTTCCCCTCCAGCCCATCCAGTCACCATGCTGCTTTACCGAGACTAGTTCAGTGACCAATGAGCGCACAGGAAGCTGCAGAGGAAGGAAGAAGCCGGCACTGCCTAATGGTTTATGCCCAAAGGTTTGCCTGTTGCATATAGTTTATGACCTGCTGCCGCTTCCTGTACCCTAATGTTCTTCCTAATATTTTATGTAAAAAAATGAATAGCAACAGCAATACACATGTATGTGCTCTGCTCTACCAACTGTTGCTAGATGGAAAGCCTTGGTAAATAAGCAACTGGATCCATTTAAATGTGGGGCATAAAATGAGTTTGCTGTGTGGCCAAGTAACCTTTAGTTAGACCACTGATCATTATTATTTCTGCACACCAGGACAAAGGATAAAAATTATAATGAGCAAATTAACACAAACGAGGAGGAAGGCACCTGCAAACGTTAAGTGGTTCCAGACGTGTTCACCATTGGCCAACTATGTGGGATTTATGGGGCATCATAAACATTAGCCGTGACCTCCAGGATACTTTCATCCTCCTCTGCATGTTCAGTGTTTCCCAGAAAATCCTTGCCACACACTTCATTCTAAGAAGCATAAACATTTGCTTTTCCATCTAAACAAGAAAATATTTGAAGAAGAGCCCAGATGCGACATACAGTATCATTGGATAAACACCCTCAGTGGAAAGCCAAGTGGGATATGGGAAATGGATTAGCTGGTCTGTATATAAGGAACCGTTCCAAATCCCAGCATTAAAAACTAGCAAAAGTACAGCGATGCAAGTAGAACACAAGGTACAGACTGTTGGCTCACCAAGGGACTTTGATGAAAGTCTTTTTTTAATTAGAGAAATGAATTTAAATTAAATGATCCTACTTTTTCATGGTTGGACATACTTGGTATAAATAGAAAAACATAATTACACCATGATAAAAAGGTTGGTTTTTTAAAGAATGTTTTATTCCTGAGGGGCCCCTTTATGAGTTAGAAAAAACACCGTCTATGTCCTGCCCTAAACTATGACCTCCAGAACCTTAATCCAAAATGATTGGCTTCTACCTGTTCTGTATTGTAGCATGTTACTCGATTCAGATGCCATTGTCCTGTTTACTTGGGCAGCAACCACCAGTGAACTGACCATATGTGATGGAGCTTTAGCTGCTCTTTTTACAGAACTCAAGTGGCATTGTGCTTTTGCAAGACTTTCTTCTAGCCCAGCTAGAATTACCACTGGATAGACTAGTAAAAAAAAAGATGAGTAAGCACTCCAAAAATCCCAGGTAAAATAAAGTAAAAAAACATCTTTATTGAAGTTAACATTTCAATAAAAAAAGCCTTACGCGTTTCATGTTTAAAGGGATCCTGTCATTGGAAAACATGTTTTTTTCAAAACGCATCAGTTACTAGTGCTACTCCAGCAGAATTCTGCACTGAAATCCATTTCTCAAAAGAGCAAACAGATTTTTTATATTCAATTTTAAAATCTGACATGGGGCTAGACATATTGTCAATTTCAGAAAATGCTTTCTGGCAGGCTGCTGTTTTTCCTTCTCAATGTAACTGAATATGTCTCAGTGGGACATGGGTTTTTACTATTGAGTGTTGTTCTTAGATCTACCAGGCAGCTGTTATCTTGTGTTAGGGAGCTGCTATCTGGTTACCTTCCCATTGTTCTTTTGTTTGGCTGCTGGGGGGGGGAAAGGGAGGGGGTGATATCACTCCAACTTGCAGTACAGCAGTAAAGAGTGATTGAAGTTTATCAGAGCACAATTCACATGACTTTGGGCAGCTGGGAAACTGACAATATGTCTAGCCCCATGTCAGATTTCAAAATTGAATATAAAAAAATCTGTTTGCTCTTTTGAGAAATGGATTTCAGTGCAGAATTCTACTGGAGCAGGACTATTAACTGATTCATTTTGGAAAAAAAATGTTTTTCCCATGACAGTATCCCTTTAAAGGCACTTAATCACTAAATTTGACTATTTTAGTTTTAATGTATAAGTGAATTTAAGGAATTTTAAGGGCTCGTTTTCCTTAAAGATGCTGCACTAGAACTCAGATTAAAACAGAAGTTTCACAAATCGGAGGTTGACTCAGTTTATCGCCTGACAGGCTTCTCGATGCTTGTACTCTTGTGCAAGTCTGGCCCCTTGTGGATTCTGATGAATTTTGCAATAGATTGTGATTAATAGCGTGAGGCATTGAATAAAATAAATGCCTGTGCTACAATATGTGCTGACCTTTCTTATAATTGTAAAGCCATTTATCCAGCTTTACAGGATAACCCCCCCCCCATCCCAACTCCTAGAAAGTCAACATGTTCATAAAGGGAAAGGAAGGAAGGAAAATAAGTAAAGAAACACAACAAAGACAGTGTTGTTTGAGATACGATGCATAAAATTGCTTTGAAAAAGCAGAAAGCAGCCGGCCAAGACGTGTTCCTGACTCTCTGGTCAGTGTGGTTAAAACGGATTTGCCTGTTTCTATTTTTGTAAAAAAAAATTTAGGAGAAGAGGGGACTGAACAAAGGTTCATTGATTTATGGCATTTACAATACACTTGCTTTGTGTGCTTTGCTCCTCTTGGATATGGATACATTTACTTTAATTTATGGGAGCTTGTGTGTGTTGGGGTGAGGATATGCCGCCCCCTCTTGTGTTTACTGGATCTCTTAACTCTCCCTGCCCCCCAACTACAATGAGAGGAGCCGTTTCTGGAATGATGGAAGGGGTAAGATAAGGGGATGACTTTTGATCTGCCTTCGTTGTTATGGAAAATTGCACTTAAGGGTAAGGCCACACTGGGCCAGCTCGAGCTCTAAACTATTCAATAATACTTCCTGTGCCAATATACATTTAGAAATAGGCTGCGGGGAGACCTTTTTGCTGGTCAAATGTAAATATAGATACATGTACAGACATCAATTTACAGTATGATCACTAGGGGGTGATGTTGGCAATGCATGAAAACTGACCCTTACACAAGTGTATATTTGGATGGGGGGCACACAACTTGGAAGGTCACACCTGGAACTCCACTTAAAAATCCCTGGTATGTTTGTTGCATAACAATTGCTTAAACTAAACTATATTTTTATCTTTTTACACATATAGCTTGGCCTTCCAAAGCAGTTACCTAAACTCCAATATATGGTCTTGCAAATAATCCATTTAAGTCATTAATTGCCTCTAATGCTTTTTACAGCCATTGCCATACTCTGAGCATGAACAGAGTCATTTGTTCTTTACAAACAGAAGCAAGAACCGTGGTCTGATGTTGGCTAAATGGTTAAAGGTAGGGTAGATATTTAAAGCAGTGTTTTTTTGTTGTCTTTTTGGGGTTTTTTTTTTACTCTTTTGAGTTAAGACCTTGATTTGAGGCAACAGGAGTAACACTGCATCAAGGAGTGCTACCTTCTAGTGCAGTAGGTCTGGGCTTGACCTGAGCAGGATCTGCATGGAGTTTGCATCATCTTTCCATCTGTTTGGGTTTCCTCCAATATCATACTGACAAGTTAATTGCCATTGGGCAGTGCGTGCTAAACAATCTCTTCTAAAAATGTTGCTTCTATATATAAATTATTATGAATATGGTCAGGGATTCTTACCTTATAGGAAGCTTACAAGTAAATAAATCTATGGTTGTATCAGTCACTTGCTATTAAGCCCATATATATGGCCCTATGGTGACCATAATATAACAATTACGATCTTTCCTGGAATAGATCACACATGTGTAGAGCTGAATTGTCAGATATACAGGTAGAAACAATAGAATTCTACCTGTATCTGACGATTTAGCACTGTGGGCCATTTACGTGTACCTTCAAAGGTGCCCAATTAAAATTTTCCACCTGCCCTGCTCGATGAGCCGCCCGATATCCAAGTCATTTGCCGATATCGGTCGGCTAATCTTCCACCATACACGCACTGAATATTGTACGAAAATTTGCTTTGAATGATAATATCGGTGTGTCTATGGCCACCTTTATTGGCCCCCATCCCCAGGAGGACAAGCGTTACTGGACTAGCTAAATACACATCTTGGTCAGTTTTACTATCAATATAGTTTAGTGCTACATAATGCAAGCAGCCATATTTCTCTGTTATGAAATATTAAAGTGTTGCATGCAGAAAACATTTCTGCTGAGATTCACAAATGTGCATATGCCTTCTTATGTATCATTAATCTATGTAAAGGGCATGTAAAGGCAAAAAAATAAAATCCAATTTTTACTGTTCTTCAATGAAAAAGAAACCTATCTCCAATATATTTTAATTTAAAAATGTGTACCGTTTTGATAAGAAACCTGACTGTATGCAGTGAAATTCCCCCTTCATTTCCTGCTGTGGATAGGAATTGTCAGACGGTCCCTAACTGCTGGGCAGGGAAACAATCATACTTATGAACAGCAGGGGGAGCCCCCATCTTACATACCAGCCATGCAGAACTCAAGCAGCTTTGCTTTTTTTTCCTGTAGAGCAGTCGTCGACTGTGAAGAGATTTGTATTGGATTTTATTTTTGCCTTTACATCCCCTTTACTGTTTCCAACTCCAGCTGCAGGGACAAAGATCATGGAGCCAGATTTAAACAGATAAACTGGGATTCTATTTGGAGGATTATTTTGCTGCAGTTACTGGTTCTGCAGAGCTGGAGAAAGTTTGTATTAAAACTCTGAAATCAACATTAAATTACATGACAACACAGGACCCAGTGCAGTCTGCATATTCTGATTATTGATCAGTCTTGCTGTATCGGCTTCTGGCAGATATAATTTGGCTGTTTTGATAATTTATGACGATCCCTAAGCAGCCCAGACCACACTGAGCATGTGCACAGTCTTGGGGACAAATTCACTAAGCGCCAAAGCGCCTAACTCTAGCGTGAATTCACTAACGTTGGGCATTTTCGTTACTTCGCAAATTCACTAACGGACGCTGGCGTAACTTCGCTAGTGTTACTTAGCACCCTTACGCCTGGCGAAGTTGCACAACGGACGTAACTACGCAAATACACTAATGCTCGCATTGTACTGAATGCTACCGTTTACGCTAGACTTCCTTCGCCACCTCAGACCAGGTGAAGTGCAATAGAGTAGATAGGGATTGCTTCAAAAAAAGTTAAAAATGTTTCTAAGTCCCAAAAAACACTGGCGTTTTTTTTATTTATTATGGGTGATAGGCTGAAAAAGATCGAAAAAATTTTTGGGGCTCCCCTCCTTCCTCCCTACATTTCCTAACTCATGGCACCTTAACTATACAGTGGGCACATGTGTAGGGCAAAATAAAAATTTTATTTGATGTTTTGAAGGTTTCCCAGGCTTGTGTAGTGCTGCTTCATATACCTCCATTGTAACTTCAATTTGGCGCCGTATGCAAATTAAGCATCGCTAGCGTAACTTCGCTTTGCTTTGCGAATCAACGCTAGTGCAACTTCGCAACCTTACGCTACCCCTGAGCGCAACTACGGATTTTAGTGAATTTGCGGAGCGCTAGTGACAATACGCCTGGCGAAGTGCAGCGAAGCGGTCACCAACGCAACTACGATTCTTAGTGAATGTCCCACTTGGTCTTGCAAAGATGTTTAACAAAGGTATGGTGACCCCCTGTGGCCGACTTTGAAAGCATAAATAATTTGTTTGATTAGTCTTGTAGTGCAGTAAGTTCATGTTTATGTTTAGTATACAAAATACAGCATTTCTAGCCTTATTCTATTTTAGACTTAACTTCCCCTTTAAGTTTGAGTTGTTACTAATAGGGATGTAGCGAACGTCGGAAAAAAAGTTCGCGAACATATTCGCGAACTTGCGCAAAAATGCGAGCGGTTCGCGAACGGTTCGCGAACCCCATAGACTTCAATGGGAAGGCGAACTTTAACATCTAGAAAAGACATTTCTGGCCAGAAAAATGATTTTAAAGTTGTTTAAAGGGTGCAACGACCTGGACAGTGGCATGCCAGAGGGGGATCAAGGGCAAAAATGTATCTGAAAAATCTGCCTGTGTGTGCTTGGAAGAGATAGTGTAGGGGGAGAGCTGTTAGTGATTTCAGGGACAGATGATAGTAAGTTTGCTGGCTAGTAATCTGCTTGATACTGCTCTGTATTGGAGGGACAGAAGTCTGCAGGGATTTGAGGGACATTTTAGCTTAGGTAGCTTTGCTGGCTAGTAATCTACTGTTCTCTTTAAACAACTGCCATACGTTGACCTTGTAGGCATTGTTTGCCCAGTTTTTTTGGACGCAGCCACTGAAGCACAGTTGCCAGAAAAAATATGCCATATAAATGCTGAAAATAGTCATTTTTCGCCATACGTTGACCTTGTAGACATTGTTTGCCCAGTTTTTTTGGACGCAGCCACTGAAGCACAGTTGCCAGAAAAAATATGCCATATAAATGCTGAAAATAGTAATTTTTCGCCATACGTTGACCTTGTAGACATTGTTTGCCCAGTTTTTTTGGTTGCAGCCACTGAAGCACAGTTGCCAGAAAAAATATGCCACATAAATGCTGAAAATAGTCATTTTTTGCCATATACGTTGAGTCAACGTATGGCAAAAAATGACTATTTTCAGCATTTATATGGCATATTTTTTCTGGCCTCTGTGCTTCAGTGGCTGTGGCCAAAAAAACTGGGCAAACAATGCCTACAAGGTCAACGTCGTTGACCTTGTAGGCATTGTTTGCCCAGTTTTTTTGGCCACAGCCACTGAAGCACAGAGGCCAGAAAAAATATGCCATATAAATGCTGAAAATAGTCATTTTTTTGGTCGCAGCCACTGAAGCACAGTTGCCAGAAAAATTATGCCATATAAATGCTGAAAATATAAATTTTTTTGGTTGCAGCCACTGAAGCACAGAGGCCAGAAAAATTATGCCATATAAATGCAGAAAATATGCATTTTTTTGGTCGCAGCCACTGAAGCACAGTTGACAGAAAAATTATGCCATATAAATGCTGAAAATATAAATTTTTTTGGTTGCAGCCACTGAAGCACAGAGGCCAGAAAAATTATGCCATATAAATGCAGAAAATATGCATTTTTTTGGTCGCAGCCACTGAAGCACAGTTGCCAGAAAAATTATGCCATATAAATGCTGAAAATAGTAATTTTTTTGGTTGCAGCCACTGAAGCACAGAGGCCAGAAAAATTATGCCATATAAATGCAGAAAATATGCATTTTTTTGGTCGCAGCCACTGAAGCACAGTTGACAGAAAAATTATGCCATATAAATGCTGAAAATATAAATTTTTTTGGTTGCAGCCACTGAAGCACAGAGGCCAGAAAAATTATGTCATATAAATGCAGAAAATAGGCATTTTTTTGGTCGCAGCCACTGAAGCACAGAGGCCAGAAAAAATTAAACCAGTAGGGTTTGCACCCTAGTTTGTAACGGTGGCGGAGGGAGGAGGAGGACGCTAAAGGACAGCTGTGTGTGGAGTCATGAGGCTTGAAGAGAAGGACAGCTGCATAGAAGTCAGAACAAGTCTTCCGGCGTGCAGTAACCCTCCGAGATCCACCCCTCATTCATTTTAATAAAGGTCAGGTAATCGACACTTTTGTGACCTAGGCGAGTTCTCTTCTCAGTTACAATCCCTCCTGCTGCACTGAAGGTCCTTTCTGAGAGCACACTTGAGGCTGGGCAAGACAAGAGGTTCATGGCAAATTGTGACAGCTCTGGCCACAGATCAAGCCTGCGCACCCAGTAGTCCAGGGGTTCATCGCTCCTCAGAGTGTCGATATCTGCAGTTAATGCCAGGTAGTCCGCTACCTGCCGGTCGAGGCGTTCTTTGAGGGTGGATCCAGAAGGGTTGTGGCGCTGCCTTGGACAGAAAAACATTTGCATGTCTGACGTTACAGACTGGCCAAAGGGCTTTGTCCTTGCAGGTGTGCTCGTGGCAGGATTACTGGCACCTCTGCCCCTGGAATGTTGATGAGTTCCTGAAGTGACATCACCCTTAAAAGCATTGTACAACATGTTTTGCAGGCTGGTTTGTAAATGCCGCATCTTTTCGGACTTGTGGTATGTTGGTAACATTTCTGACACTTTATGCTTGTACCGAGGGTCTAGTAGCGTTGCGACCCAGTACAGGTCCTTCTCCTTAAGCCTCTTGATACGGGGGTCCTTCAACAGGCATGACAGCATGAAAGACCCCATTCTCACAAGGTTGGATGCAGAGCTATCCATCTCCGCTTCCTCATTATCAAGGACTGCATCATCCACGGTCTCCTCCCCCCAGCCACGTACAAGACCAGGGGTCCCCAAAAGGTCACCACTAGCCCCCTGGGAAGCCTGCTCCTGTTGGTCCTCCTCCTCCTCCTCCACAAAGCCACCTTCCTCCTCTGACTCCACTTCTGGCACCTCTCCCTGCGTTGCAGCATGTGCCTGGGTTCGTTCTGGTGATTCCGACCAGAAATCGTGCGCTTCCAGCTCCTCGTCACGCTGGTCTACAGCCTCATCTGTCACTCGTCGCACGGCACGCTCCAGGAATAAAGCGAAGGGTATTAGGTCGCTGATGGTGCCTTCGGTGCGACTGACCATATTTGTCACCTCTTCAAAAGGTCGCATGAGCCTGCAGGCATCGCGCATAAGCACCCAGTAACGGGGGAAAAAATCCCCAGCTGTGCAGATCCAGTCCTACCACCCAGTTCAAAAAGGTACTCGTTGACGGCCCTTTGTTGTTGCAGCAGACGTTCCAACATAAGGAGCGTTGAATTCCAGCGAGTCTGGCTGTCAGAAATCAAACGCCTGACTGGCATGTTGTAGCGCTGCTGAATGTCAGCAAGGCGTGCCATGGCTGTGTAGGAACGTCTGAAATGGGCCGACACCTTTCTGGACTGGGTGAGAACGTCCTGGAATCCTGGGTACTTGGAGACAAAACGTTGGACTATTAAATTTAACACATGTGCCATGCAGGGCACATGTGTTAAATTGCCTAGTCTCAACGCTGCCAACAGATTGCTTCCATTGTCACACACCACTTTTCCGATCTGCAGTTGGTGTGGGGTCAGCCACCGATCGGCCTGTGACTGCAGAGATGACAGGAGTACAGATCCGGTATGGTTTTTGCTTTCCAGGCACGTCATCCCCAAGACAGCGTGACAACGGCGTACCTGGCACGTCGAATAGCCTAGGGGGAGCTGGGGGTGCACAGGTGTGGAGGAGGAGAAGGAGGACCCAGCAGCAGAGTAAGAAGAAGAAGAAGACGAGGTAGAGAGCGATGGAGGAGTAGAGGTGGTGGCAGAACCGCGTGCAATCCGTGGCGGTGACACCAACTCCACTGTTGTTGTTGAGCTACCCATTCCCTGCTTCCCAGCCATTACCAAGTTCACCCAGTGGGCAGTGTAGGTGACATACCTGCCCTGACCATGCTTGGAGGACCATGCGTCAGTAGTCATATGGACCTTTGGCCCAACACTAAGTGACAGAGATGCGGTAACTTGGCTCTGCACATGTTGGTACAGGTGTGGTATTCCCTTTTTAGAAAAAAAATTGCGGCTGGGTACCTTCCACTGCGGTGTCCCAATTGCTACAAATTTGCGGAAGGCCTCAGAGTCCACCAGCTGGTATGGTAAAAGCTGGCGGGCTAAGAGTGCAGACAAGCCAGCTGTCAGACGCCGGGCAAGGGGGTGACAGTCAGACATTGGCTTCTTACGCTCAAACATGGCCTTCACAGAAACTTGGCTGGTGGCAGATGACTGGGAATGGGAACAGGTGGTCAAGGTGGAAGGCGGAGTGGAGGGTGGTTCAGACGGGTCAAGGAGAGCAGAGGTAGAGCAGTAAGATGCTGGACCAGAAGGAGTGTGGCTTTTAGTTTGCCTGTTGCCTTTGAGGTGTTGCTCCCAAAGTGCTTTGTGCTTGCCGCTCATGTGCCTTCGCATAGAAGTTGTACCTATGTGGCTGTTGGGCTTACCAAGGCTCAGTTTCTGACTGCACTCATTGCAAATTACAATGCTTTTGTCAGAGGCACACACATTAAAAAAATCCCACACTGCTGACTTTTTGGAAGTGTGCGATCTGGCGGTAACAGTAGAAGTTGGCGGAGTTGGCGGTATTGGCGGCAATGGCGGGTGCGTTGGCCGGCTGAACACAGGTGCCGATACATGTTGTTGCCCTACTGATCCCTGCGGGCTGTCCTCCCTGCTTCTTCTAAGTCTTATTCTCCTACTGCCTCTCTGACTCTCCGTCTCTCCATCTGAACTACCCTCCTCTTGCTCTCTTCTACTAGGCACCCACAAAACATCAATCTCCTCATCATCATTCTCCTCAGATGCATCAATTTCTTCTGACACATCACAGAAGGAAGCAGCAGCGGGGACCTCCTCCTCATCACTCATTATGTCCATCTCTATCGTGTTCTCTGCCAGAATTAAATCTGGTGTAAGGTCCTCATCTCCTTCATCTTCTTCTGGCAATAATGGTTGCGCATTACTCAGTTCAAGAAACTCATGGGAAAATAACTCCTCTGACCCCAGTGAAGAAGGGGCACCGGTGGTGGAGGAAGTGTTACGTGGGGTGGCCATAGCAGTGGAGGATGAGGAGGATGTTGTGGTAAAGTTAGAAACGGTAGAGGATGGGGTGTGCTGTGTAAGCCAGTCAACTACCTCTTCAGCATTTTGGGAGTTCAGGGTCATTGGCTTTTTAAAACTGGGCAATTTGCTAGGGCCACAGGATTGCATAGCAGCACGGCCCCTAGCACGGCCTCTGCGTGGCGGCCTGCCTTTGCCTGGCATTATTTTTAAAAAAACAACAACAACAACAAAAACTCAGTTGGTTTTTCTGGAAACGATAATACACACAGCTAGATGGCGGGTTGAAGAAAACACTGTGCAAATAATGCCTACAAAGTCAACGTATACACTACTACAGCGGTGGATACGGATTACGTAAAATATATGAATGCTGCTTGAAAAAAAGTAACTCAAGTGGTTTTTCTAGAGACGATAATATTATCAATATTTAGACAAAATGTGAACAAGCTCACACAGCTCGATGGCGGGTTGAAGAAAACACTGTGCAAATAATGCCTACAAGGCCAACGTATACACTACTACAGCGGTGGATACGGATTACGTAAAATATATGAATGCTGCTTGAAAAAAGTGACTCCGGTGTTTTTTCTGGAGACGGTAATATTATGGATATTTAGACAGAATGGGAACAAGGTCACACAGCTCGATGGCGGGTTGAAGAAAACAGTGTGCAAATAATGCCTACAAGGCCAACGTATACACTACTACAGCGGTGGATACGGATTACGTAAAATATATGAATGCTGCTTGAAAAAAGTGACTCCGGTGTTTTTTCTGGAGACGGTAATATTATGGATATTTAGACAGAATGGGAACAAGGTCACACAGCTCGATGGCGGGTTGAAGAAAACAGTGTGCAAATAATGCCTACAAGGCCAACGTATACACTACTACAGCGGTGGATACGGATTACGTAAAATATATTATGGCTGCTTGAAAAAAGTGACTCCGGTGTTTTTTCTGGAGACGGTAATATTATGGATATTTAGACAGAATGGGAACAAGGTCACACAGCTCGATGGCGGGTTGAAGAAAACAGTGTGCAAATAATGCCTACAAGGCCAACGTATACACTACTACAGCGGTGGATACGGATTACGTAAAATATATGAATGCTGCTTGAAAAAAGTGACTCCGGTGTTTTTTCTGGAGACGGTAATATTATGGATATTTAGACAGAATGGGAACAAGGTCACACAGCTCGATGGCGGGTTGAAGAAAACAGTGTGCAAATAATGCCTACAAGGCCAACGTATACACTACTACAGCGGTGGATACGGATTACGTAAAATATATTATGGCTGCTTGAAAAAAGTGACTCCGGTGTTTTTTCTGGAGACGGTAATATTATGGATATTTAGACAGAATGGGAACAAGGTCACACAGCTCGATGGCGGGTTGAAGAAAACAGTGTGCAAATAATGCCTACAAGGCCAACGTATACACTACTACAGCGGTGGATACGGATTACGTAAAATATATTATGGCTGCTTGAAAAAAGTGACTCCGGTGTTTTTTCTGGAGACGGTAATATTATGGATATTTAGACAGAATGGGAACAAGGTCACACAGCTCGATGGCGGGTTGAAGAAAACAGTGTGCAAATAATGCCTACAAGGCCAACGTATACACTACTACAGCGGTGGATACGGATTACGTAAAATATATTATGGCTGCTTGAAAAAAGTGACTCCGGTGTTTTTTCTGGAGACGGTAATATTATGGATATTTAGACAGAATGTGAACAAGGTCACACAGCTCGATGGCGGGTTGAAGAAAACACTGTGCAAATAATGCCTACAGGGCAAATAATGCCTAAAAGGTCAACTTATACACTACTACAGCGGTAGTAAAATAAAAAAAAGTAAAATAAAAAAAAAAATGAATATTAAAAAAAAAAATTAAAGTTGGTGCTGCTGAACTACTAGGAGCAGCAGATTAGCACACCAGTCCCACTCCCCAACACTGCTAGACTAATAGCACTGGGCTCTTATAGTAGTAGTAGTAGTAGTAGTAGTAGTAAAACAACAAAAAAATAAATAAAAGCAGTCCTTACAAGGACTACTGTTATTGCAGCAGTCAGCAGATGAGATCAGAAGCAGGACAGCTGCCCACTGCAGCTACATACAGAGCACTGCAGTAGAAGGTAGATTACTAGCCAGCAAAGCTACCTAAGCTTAAATGTCCCTCAAACCCCTGCAGACTTCTGTCCCTCCAATAACAGAGCAGTATCAAAACGATTACTAGCCAGCAAACTTTCAACTGTCCCTGAAATCACTAACAGGCAGCAGCTCTCTCCCTACACTATCTCTTCAGCACACACAGGCAGAGTGAAAAAACGCTGCAGGGCTTCGGTTTTTATAGGGAAGGGGAGTGGTCCAGGGGAGAGCTTCCTGATTGGCTGCCATGTACCTGCTGGTCTGGGGTGAGAGGGCAAAAAAAAGCGCCAACAATGGCGAACCCAAAATGGCGAACGTCGCGCGACGTTCGCGAACTTCCGGCGAGCGCGAACACCCGATGTTCGCGCGAACAAGTTCGCCGGCGAACAGTTCGCGACATCTCTAGTTACTAACACTAGATATTTCATATGTTTTTTCAAAGGCTACATAGACTTATGACGTAATCTTGCCCACAGACATGTGGTATGTTGCCTCACTACATGGAAAAGAAATAATCGAGCAGGACTGCTATAAATCATATGTTGCTCTTGATGGGTCTCTTTTGTCATGGCCTCATTGAAGTGCACCTAAAAACAAACAAACATGTGCTCCTCCTACATATGTGTGTGCCATGGATAGCTATTTATGCTCAGTACCATGAGGCATAAGAAGAAAAGCTTCCATACTGAAGCACTGCTTCTCTATTACTGACTGCCTAGTCATTGCACCATAATGTCTTTTGGACACATGCCTTGCAAGGCTTTGATGATATCACTCAAGTAGAAGAAAGGTGTTTTGACTTGTAGAAATATTTGCAAGGTTGCTAGTGACTTAATTGGAAGATTCCTGCAATACGCCTGGGGTATATATTTAACCTTTTGTAAGGCATAATTAACTGTAATCATGTGACAACTCTCCTGCTGCCTTTGCTCTTGTGCACAGATTTACTCTATTGCTTTCTCTAACCCTCACAATAAAAGAAGATTTCAGAAATATTTTCTTATCTTTTAAACTACTGAGATGCTGGCCTTGTTAATGTATGTATTACAGAGCTTCGAGATACCAAAGATCAAAGTAAGAGAACTCAGCCAGTGTATAATGTGGATGTAAAATGAACATCTAGCTGCTGTCCCACAGACAAACAGGATGCATAATCCTATTTCAAAAGACCACATGCACCGCCCAAAGGGGAACGGATGTGATCAGTTCTGGGTTAGAGGAGGAGAGAAAGGGAGGCCCTGGTTAATAAAGGAGGTTAAGATCTGTTGAAAGGTGGGGTGCAGGAAGCTGTAGATCAACAACACCCAGCAGTGGCAGGTTCAAATTTGTGTTAAGTGCATATGAATGCAAAAATGTAATTTGTACTATTACCTTCCAGTGCTGTAAACCTGTCTGATCCTCTGTAATAGTAATATTATTAATAATCATATCTCAGGGTATCATTACAAGCAGAACATTTTGGCAAGGTCTTGTTCTCCCAAAATACTTTTAATTTTATTCAAGTAAAGGACGACCTTGGGTTTTATACCTATATTGGCTAAAATTAGCAGGATAACAGAATAATAAAGTCTCTTTTTTGAAGAAGGATCTAGTTAATTCTACACCCTACAAGATTCTTTCATGGTTGGTCTTCAGGGGTATGTCTGACCCTACTGTTAATAAATTCATGCAATTAGTTTAAAAAAAATGTTATTAGTGAAGGATAGTGTTGATGGGTTTAATCATAATGGGAGGCAAGGCTGGGGGCTGCGGGTCAACTCTGTGATCATCCATGAAGGTTTTCCATGGCTGACAATAAAGTTTAATCCAGCTGTACTTTAGTTTAGCTGTACTTTTTATAAAGTGGTGAGTTGACTCACTTCCCAAAAATCACTGCTTACTGTTAAATACTGTTTGTGGGATCATGTAATATAAGTACTAGTACTTGCACCTGGTTTGGTAATCCATAGCTAATAAACAAATGTTTGCTTTCAAACAGGTAAATATTAAAGGTTATATTCTGGTTGCTATGTGTTACTACTAGACTTTATGCCTTATTACATTATATTACCCCTTAGAGTTGTATTTTTTATTAGGTGTGCTGGAATAACAGGTGCAAGGATTCCACTATGTCTACTAACTGGTTGCTCTAGGCCATTTGCACACAAGCAAACTTTGCTCCTGGTATTACAGATATTTGAACTCATAAATGCATAGCAGTTCTGTTTCTTGCTGCTGAACAGAATATATGTTGCTCATGTCTAATCATTTTTATTGAGACAGAAGTAGAAACTAACAGAATATTTAAAACAAATATTTAAAAAAACAAACATTATTTTCAAGTGTATGCTCCAGATATAAAAGTGTATACATCAGTTATCAGTCAAAAGAATAATCATATGGGTGGAGCAATCTGAAACTGCAAACATTTCCTTATAGTGCAAACTCAAGTATCAAAACATCTCTGCCCTGTGGCCTGGCTCTCATCAGCCCTTCTCACTCGCTTCCGTTTCTCTCCCTGACTTATTTCTGATTTAGTCAGCTCTAAATAACTAATTGAAATTTGATACAATGAAATCTTATGCTGTTTTTCCTTTCACCTCCTTGATAAATGTACCAGAATTGCTGCATTGTAGAACACAGTTTCCTCATTTGTATAAATCTAGGTGAACAATTCAGGGTCACAGTCCAACCTAATGCAAGAAGTGCAGCCCTGCAGTTTGCATTTATTAGAAGTGTCCCTGAATTTTCAAATAATCTGCTAAATGTAGTATAAATGTACCCATGAACAATCATTATAGATCTTAAAGGCTGAATGTAACGTTCATTTTCAGACCTGAATGTACTTTAGAAAATGTTTTAAAATATATATATATATATATATATATATATATATATATATATATATATATATATATATATATATATATATATATATATATAAATTTAAATTTAAATCTTGCCTGGCTTGTACTCTGTATAAGTAAACTTAGACACAATTGTTATGTTTTTTTATCCACAATACAGTGTTTTTTCCCAAAATTCCAGCATATTAGCAGTGTGATACAATTGTATCAAAAATAGAACAGCTGCGCTCACACTGGATGCATTAGATGAAAATCAGAATAAAATGGTGTCCGCTCTGAGATGGACTAAGGAATGCTGAGCACTGTGGAAACACTGTAGCAAAGTTGAGTTTCAGACAAACATTGCCATGTTTTTTGCCCAACATGCAGCATTTCCTATAATTCCAGTGTAACTGCATTCAAGAGTGGGAGATGTACTTGACACAATTGTTTCTGATGTGTCAACTGCACTTATAATGCTGCTGGCCACTATGGTAACCCTGGAGCTACTGCCACCATTCCTCAGCATCAGTTGGTGCACCTGTGCATTATTTGCAACATGAGGCAGGACAGATAGAGCACAATGGGTGCAGCGGCACTGAGCAAAACACAGAAGTGCAATGAGCGGCTTTGGACCAAAGTACCTTTAATGAATGGTGTCAAATCCTACAATAACTTCATCAATATGTGTGCAACTGTAGCTGTGGTCACAATTGAGTCTCTATATCTTATACTTTGTTGTTCAAGCATGGGTAAACCTATTACATAGCTTTCGTTTTTACAATAGAAAAAAGACAGTATCTTAACTGCCAGCTTTTGAACACAGGCCCTAACCTGTGTGCATACATGTATGGATACACACCCGCACAAAAAAAATGGAATGCAACCTCAACTATTCCACCTGTCATCTCTCAACACAGTTGGCAGTTTAGTTCATACTGACTGTTCATCTGTCTATCCAATAATGACCAGCCTGGGTATTCCACTATCTTTCAAAGCTCATGTTTTGACATTTGACAAGAAAGGAAGAATAAGAAAAGGTCATGCTTAGACATTCTGTAAGACAAAAGAGCAAGGAGAATTCATATTTAAGACTTGATGACTTGCTTCAGACTTAATTCAGACCTTAGTAAAGTCCAAAGAATATTGTCCTAGTGGTCAGGCAGGAAGCTGTTGAGCGTTGTATTATCTCCATCACTCTCCTCTACATTGGTAGCAAATGTCTTCAACTTTTTTGGCTTCACTTTACTTTGTTGGTCACTTTCTGGTAGCAGAGAAGTGATACAGGTCATCTCTGTAAAGTTTGACTGGCGCATCTTGTAGCGGCTTTTAACTCTGGAAAGTTTAGCAGCAAGCGCAATAGTAGATATAATAAAAATTGTGCATATAACAGCCAGAATCAAGATAGCCAACATGCATTGCCTCATGAGGGAATGTACAGGAGGTGAGTGCTCTGCGGAAGTTGTTATGAATGTCACAACCATAGGTTTGGAAGATGAAATGGAATCATCTGTTTTAGGTTTGGTGGTATCCTCGGAGTCTCTAGGATGAGGAGTTGATGTCACTATGGATTCAAATTGTGATTTTTTTGAAAACTGCAAAGGTGGACTTAATGTATTATCTTCATTCGCATGGCCTGTGTCGTTCTTTGACTGGGTAGTGGAATGAATGGTTTCTGTGTGGATGTGATCAGAGTTAGTGGTTTCCTCAATGTCTTCAGTGGTGCTAAAATTTACTTCTGGAGACTCTGTAGAATTTAGGAATGAAATACTATCTGGAGAACCTGTAGACTTGTGGATGAGTGTTGTCTGAGTTGTTTCTTGTTCAGGTGAAATGCTATTAGTTTCACTTAAATCTAGGCTTGATTCTGAGTGGGTCACCAGCATGGAAGCGTCAGTGGATTCCTCTAATAATGAAGTTGGTTTGATGGTCACGATCATAGGCTCAGATGTCCATGAAATTGGTGCACTGCTATTCTCCAGCCCAGCATCTACAGAATTATTAGCATTTTCCCTTTTCTTACGGAATAATCTAGAATACTGTAATTCCATTTTGCCCTCATATGCCCCCGTGGCCGGGTCTTGCAAGGTTTCATCTTTCTGCAAAGCCAAATGTCCATTGTCTTGAGCTGGAAGTTTGTAGGCAAAAGAAAGGAGAATAAAAATGCTCAATTCCAAGAAGGCGACCCATGGGGAAAGCATTTTACCTGTAACATCGAAACCAAGAATTAGTATGCAAAGACCCTGGGGGAGGGGGGCAACTCAAACAAGTCAGAAACCACTGCTATAGACTGTGTTGTTGCAACATTTGTCTCTAGCTTATCTATAGCCGATGGAAAGCAGTGTAGCAGCTCCCTCTCTATGTGGATAGGCTTTGAATGTCTCTGTGGCTGAAATAGAACTGAGGAGAAGAAAAAAAAGGATAGAAATAGGAGAAGAAGAAGAGAAGAGTGCACCAGAAAGCATTGGAACACAATGGTAGAGCAGGAGAGCAAAGGGAAGGGCAAGAAATTGGGAGAGCGAGAAACAAAGACAAAGTGGGTAGAGAAGAATGATGCTTTAATTGCCATAGACTACAGGAACTGATACAACCTTTATCAAAGGAACTGAACCCTGAGCATGTTAGACAGAATACTGTGAATTAACTAAGCCATTCTCTAAGCCAGGGATCCCCAACCTTTTGAACCCGTGAGCAACATTCAGAAGTAAAAGGAGTTGGGGAGCAACACAAGCATGAAAAATGTTCTTGGGGTGCCAAATAAGTGCTGTGATTGGCCATTTGGTAGCCCCTATGTGGATTTTCAACCTACATTGAGACTCTGTTTGGCAGTGTACCTGTTATTTTTTACAACCAAAACTTGCCTCCAAGCCTGGAATTCAAAAATAAGCTCCTGCTTTGAGGCCACTGGGAGCAACATCCAAGGGGTTGGAGAGCAACATGTTGCTCACGAGCTACTGGTTGGGGATCACTGAGTCTAAGCCATATTTTCAGCCACTTTATTGTTGCGGGGTTAAATAGGATAAAGGCTTGGGCAATGTTTTGTATGCTTCTTTTTAGAATAATGGGCTTTCTACAATACTGGAGACCCAACAGCAGCTGGACCTGCTGTCTCTAATGTTGCATCACTTGTTGAGATGAACACTACGTAACTGCTCAGGAACTAATGGAGTGTATAGAATGTGCACATTAACTGCATGAGGAATACAGGAATCCTCATATGTGCTAGAGGTGACATTAAACAACAAAGCTAGTTCCACAAAAACATGTGCTGCCTTTGTGGTAATAAACCTTCACCAAGTGAACACTTTTATTAAACTGAATTAGAAATACAGACATAAGATGTTACATACGGCGTATTTACTAGTCAGCTCTGACATTCTACCAAAACGAAAAATCCCATATTAAGCAGTGACTGTATTTTGGGAGGATCGCAGACACGCCATTAAGGTGGGGGTGTCAACACGTCAACTAAAACAGCATTCTGAGAACTTTGTGGTGCTACCATAGAAAAATATAACGCACAATTTTATTTCAGTGAATGTGTCTGTTAGATCATGTGTTTAACAGGAAGAACCAAGGCTTGTGATCTAATTAAACTGATTCAGAGAATTGATCTGCTGTTCTGATCAACTTGTCTCCGGGTACATGTCTAGCAGTAGGCGACAATCTACCTAATGTATCACGGATTACACAGAACTTGTATGCTGGATTGCAAGGGATATTTCCAAAATTAGTTATCTGGAACAAATTTCATTGTGAAAACCCTTAGAGCATTGATTAAAGACAGATGCATCAATCAGAACTCCCTGGATTTTAGGTTTCCTGATAAGAGATCCCATATATGTAGAATGCTTACTAGGCTTTAGCAAGCAATACATTTGGAACACAGTAGCTTTCAAACATAGCAAAACCATTAGTAAACACATGAAATACACAAATTGCTTTTAAAATCCATGATGGTTCAATATAAAGCTACACAACATACTATACTTTCCCTATTCAGTGTGTACAGGGGGTCTAATATGTAATATATTGTTTGCTTAGGTTACAAGGGTTTAAATAGAAGTTTCAGGCCTATCACTCACCCCAGATACTAGCCCTTTACTTTCAGTGTTATGATATGTTTTGCATATAACTTTGCATGTATTTATATTTATATAACAACTTACATTTTCTACACAACCCATATTTTGTTGTGCTCATGTTTTTTTTTTCATTGCCCAGATGATTTAATTTTTTCATAAAGTGCCTATGATGTTTCCCCATAGCTATTTCTCAATAGTTTTGGGTTGCGTAGAGAGCCAGCTATCTGGCATAGCAAGGGCTTTGTTACTTGGGCTTAATAATGCGAATAAAATCACTGATTTCACAAACCCACAAAATCTTATGACGCAATTTCCTAGGACAGCTTAAACATTTGTGGAATACCCCACAATGCGATCTTTAATGATGTAAGATAAAATCAGATGCATTTGTTTTTCCATGTGCACTTGCATTGTATATGAAGCCATGCCAGCTTCGGTGGCAGTAACGAATATGTAACGAATAAAAACAATGTTAAGGAAATGTGCGACTACCTCTGTTACGGGGGCATCTGAGAAAAATCCCTTGTGAAGTTAATTCCCGACTTTGTTTTTAATTGCTACTGCTACGCCAAGATACAATTTAGGAGTACTACATGCCCCTTAGGCACAATAGCAGAAGTTGCCATACTGGTTGGAACATTTTGTGTGGTCAGAGTGAGCATGGAATCACTTAACTGCATTGGCAATTGCAGAGATGAACATTCTTTTAACTGTTTGGGAGAATGTATAATGCACTTCCCTTGCAGTTTAACTGCTTCTCGCTACAACTCGCTACAACAGCTTGTTTTTCAGATGCCTAAACATTTTCTTAATATCTTTCTGCCTACCTACTTAGCGAATGTTACAAATAAACCCTTTCTCTAATGCTCAATAGCATTAAAAATCCCATATTTTACCTACATCACTGGCTATTACCCTAATGTGATCATATACAGTTGTTTGTAACATCCACATCTACTTACCCTACAAACCTGTACAGACTGCAGAATGGGCTCCGGGTGTGTGGCTCAGCATCCAAAGTGCTCAGGTTGACCGAGTCCTTCCCAGCACTGGGGCATGTCCCAGCTTCAGAGTTGTATACACAGTATACCTGCACAGGATATAGAGGAGGGTGTGGAAAGTTTAATAAATAAGGAAGGATACTGCCGTAGGCTGTGGTTTTGAGAGAGGCGGGGAAGTAGTAGAAGAGATGTGAGTGTGTTAAAAGCAAACGGCTGATAAACAATGACAAGGGAGGGACAGTGCAAATAAATGTTGGCAGGAGAAGGGTGAAAAGAATAAAAGAAACAGAGCGGGTTGATGGAGAAGAAGGAGTAATAGCAGGCAGCACTATACCTCAGACAGTCCTGAAGTGAGGAGTGGGGGGATTGGTCATTACAGAGGCAGATCCCATGTGTCTTGCTGGGAGCCAAACTTGCAGACATGACGGCACATGCTGAAAATCTACCGTTTGTGGGGCAGCTGATGACTGATTAGCACTGAAACCATCCTTATGCTCTTAACTGGGATTCACGTTATGAATAATCATAAAGCTTCAGGTCTGAATGAATGGGGCCAAAGGTAATAACATAATCCCGGTCTCAAAAAATATGAATGAGCAGAATGGCGGATTTAAGTCAGAGTGCATTCTTACAGGATTAATAATTGTGTTGTAGATTGATTTCAACTTAACACGGTTGTTCCATTTCCCTTTTCTTGAAAATGCCTAGTTTACAAAAAACAAAAAAAACAACCTTATCACATATAGCACTCCTGCTTAGCCGTTCCTGATAGGATGTAAATATGAAACTGAATAAGTGCTCCACGGGGGCATTATAGGTGGTGTTTTTACAAATGTACTATTACTTAGGATATCCCTGTACTTTGTACACCAGGACCATGACAAATGCTAAGCCCAGTTCAGCCTCAGAAATCACCCTCCCGAGTCCCAGTATTTCCCAGTTTTTCAAAGAAATTACAAGTTAGTAGCATTATAGTTTGGGTTGAAAAAAGACACGCATCCATTGAGTTCATCCTTTTTGTCCATATGAAACCTGACTACCTGCTAGGTGATCCAAAGGAAAAAATGTGCAACACAAGCCTTTAAAGGGATTCTGTCATGATTTTATGGTGTAGTTTTATTTCTGAAATAACAATGTTTAGACTGCAAATAAATCACTCTACCATATAAAATTTTATTTCTGAACCAAGTATTTTTTTTTTAGTTGTAATATTGGTGTGTAGGCAGCCATCTCAGGTCATTTTGCCTGGTCATGTGCTTTCAGAAAGAGCTAGCACTTCAGAATGGAACTGCTTTCTGGCAGTCTGTTGTTTCTCCTACTCAATGTAAACAAAGGAGTCGCAGTGGGACCTTGATTTTTTACTATTGAGTGATGTTCTTATATCTACCAGGAAGCTGTTATCTTGTGTCAGGGAGCTGTTATCTGGTTAACTTTCCATTATTCTGCTGATTGAGAGGAAAAGGAGGGGGTCATAGCACTCCAACTTGTAGCGCAGGACTAAAGAGTAACTGAAGTTTATCAGAGCACAAGTCACATGGCTAAGGGCACCTAGGAAACTAACACCATGCATAGTCACTTGTCACATTTCAAAATTAAATAAAACAAAATCAGTTTGCTCTTTTAAAAATAGATATGTGAAGAAATCTGCTGGAGCAGCACTATTAACTAATGTGTTTTGCAAAAACTATATTTTCCCATGACAGAACCCCTTTAATAAATAAAATATAGTTGCTAGCAGCAGCCCTCTTTGGTATAGGAGCCATGAATAATATCTGACTGCTGCTTATCACTAATTGAATGCTTATCTGTAGTGTGCTTTGTAAATCAGACTATATGGGAACCCAAACCACAGCCTTCATTAATACAGAAACAGCAAATCTATAGAAATGGTATTTAAGATTTTAAAAACAAACTTTTAAGGGCTAATTTATTACCGTATATGTAGCTGATGGAGCTAATGGATTTGAAATGTACACTATAAAAATGCACTGCACAGTTGTGCTTGTTGCACCTAACTTTGCACATCAGGGCCAAGATGCAGCACGTTTGGGTAGAAGGGTGACTTGTGCTTTAGTGTTCTTGAGTAGGCATTAAGTAGAAGCTCCTGCAAATGTCCTCTCCCTGTGCCTCTTATTACTTGGTAGATGCAACTTGCACCTAAGAGTGCACTATACACAACTTGTGCATTTAGCATCAGTTTGCTCCAGACAAGACAGTGCTGGAATTCTGTGAAGGAATGGAGCACTGTGTAAAACCTTTTGTGATTTCTGTATCATCTTTATAAATGAGCCTTCAAAATAAATCTGCACGCACTCCTGCAACCATGGCCATGGAGGTTAAAAATGTAACTTTATTCCATATTAGTTAAAAGATATGCGTCCTAACGCGTTTCGTATCAACAGATACGTAATCATAGGCACTTGTTAACAAAATGACCGTTACAACAATTTAAACCTAATTAGAGGAAATGACGTCCTGGATGACCCTACTTAGGGTACTCCCATCGGACTTAATACTTAAAAGCAATTAACTCTTAACAAATCGGAAAGTTACTACTACAAAAATTCATCATTTGAAAAAATACAATTAGAAGAAATTGCGATCTTGAAAAAATTCATTCTTACTTTATACAAAGCATGCAAATCTTAATAAAACATTCCTATGTACATTTCAATTTTAATATTTTAAATTAAATACTTCAAGCCCACCTTTATACTTTTTGGATTTCATATTTAAATATTTTTTAAATTTCATATTTAAAAATTGATTTCATGCTTTTAGATTCCACAGAAAAACTTCTAAAGCGAAAAAGCTGAAAACCTACATCCATCGCTTAAACACATGTATCATCACTTTTAAACTGAAACATTTTTGCTTCTTAACACAGACTCATATTGAAACCTTGTTACATGATCTCTGGTCATGTCTGTTAGCTGGAGTGTCGCAAATCCATACGGTTACGTCAAGTTCCTATTCCTACTTTCTACATTGTTTAATACTTAAACTACGGAACTGCTGACTATAAAGTTATAATTTGTTTAATTAATTTATTCCCAAACTCCAAATGAAAAAATGAACGTTTAAATAAATAATAAAATAAACTGTAGAGAGACAATGTACATACTTTAGCTTTATGAAAAATGCTGAATAAATTCATGTGCGGACTTATCTTCAGTGGCAAGCCAAAATATATTTTTAAAAATATCATATATATCTATTTTAAACGTGACACACCACGTCAAATCGAAAATTTAATCCTTTTGGCTGCCTCGTGTCTAATGTAAATATCCAATACGCTTCTCTATAACGAAGTTTCGCTGCTTTGTCACCACCCCTTGAGGACTGATAAATCTTTTCTACTCCTTGGATTTTAAGATTAGTTATGTCACCATTACTGCATTCCAAAAAATGCCTGGATACTGTTGTGCTGTTGCTGCGGGTTTCAATGCTATGTATATGTTCGCGCATTCTGCATTTTAAATTCCTAGTGGTACTTCCTACATATTGAATGCTGCATTTCTTGCAAGTCAACAGATACACTACAAAAGTGGTGTTACAATTTATGTAGCATTTATTATGGTAGGTATTGGTCGTACTACTGCTCACAAAAACTGGAGCCTTTTCTATGTATTTACAAGTCACGCAACGACCAGCTCCACATGGGTAAGTACCCCATACATTCAGCCATGTTCTCGGACTATTCTGCTTCCCACATACATCGCTCGGTGACAAGATGTTTCCAATTGTTCTGGCTCGACGTGACACAAACCTACATCCATTTTCCATAACCCTTCGCAATTTGTCATCACCATCTAAAACAGGTAAATATTTTTGAACTATTTTCTTAATCTTGTAAAACTGCCTACTATAAGTAGTGATAAACAGTGGTGAAGTACTTTCTGTGGAGCTTTTAAACTTTTTCTCTCTATTTAAGAGTGTATTCCTATCTTCTTTAAAAGCCTTCACAAAAGCTGTTTCTAAAAGGGGTAGAGAATATCCTCGAGCCAAAAAACGATCCCTCAGTTGCACTGATTGTGACAAAAACTCTACATCTGTACTGCAATTTCTACGCAATCGCTGAAATTGCCCAATTGGTACTGCTTTGAAAATATGTTTAGGATGGCAGGAGTCCGCCCGCAACAACGAATTTCCCGCTGTTTCTTTCCTATATACCGTGCTTACTATTTCACTTGATTTACTTTTTAATTTCAAATCCAAAAAATCTATAGTAGCATAATCAAAAGAAAAAGTGAATTTTAAATTACAGTCATTGTGATTAAGACTGTCTACAAAACTTGAAAACTGTGACTCTGAACCTCTCCAAACCAAGATCAGGTCATCCACATACCTTTTGTATAACTTAATAAAATTAACCCCTGTGACGTTACCCCCAAAAAGATGGACTTCCTCCCACCACCCCATGTACAAATTTGCATAGGTGGGCGCAAATTTCGCACCCATTGAGGTGCCGCATGTTTGGAGGTAAAAAGTCCGATCAAATGTGAAAAAATTGTGCGTTAGAAGATAGGCCAGATTTTTCTGCTTGGTAAGGATTGCCTAGCGGTTTACATCAACGTAAAAATTTGAGCAATTTGAGCATTACATGCATATATACATGCATATAAAAATAAGGGATTTGACCAGTTAAGTTTATAAGTGTTTTGCTCTATTGATAGATTATAATCAGTCCAAAGGAGATTGGAGCCGGCATCTTCTTTTTTGTTTATAAATGAGGCCTCTAGTTTTTAAATATGTAAGGTGTCAATAAATTGTACCTATTTTTTGAATGAGACAAAAATCAACTCGAAGTGGGACCATTAAGTTGAAATGGGACGGTCTGTGGGAATTAAATAGCTGTAGTTCTATATTTCCAACTGTATGCTGAATGGCAAAGGTTCACTTGGAAGTAAGTGCTGTATAGGCACATGCGCAGATAGAGTTAGGGGCATTTAACGAAGGTAACAGCTAGACTGGGGGGGAGCAGAGATGGGGGTCTATGTAGGGTAGGGTGATCGAGGTTTTTATAATTAAGGGTTTGGTTCTCCTTTAACACATTAAGAACCACTGGGCTTTTTTCAGGTGTCCCGTTGGCCCAATCCGACACTGCCTCCAGACCTAGCCCTTCCTCTTAAGCCCTGGCTAGCAGGATTCCTGGTAGGAACTCCTAGTTGGGGCTATAGCTGCCCATACTAATTACCTTGCTCTCTTACACTCCCTAGAGTATACTGTTTTACCACTAGGTCTCATACTACCTAGGCTAAGTACCTACTGCTGCAGAGCCCACTGCTCAGCTTTCTTCCCATGATGCATCTCAAAATATAAATTCCTGAAACCTTCCCTTATATAACCTACTATTCTCCACCCACTGGGGACTTTCCCTCTTAACTGTTATTCTTCAGCTCCCCTAGTGGCCAACCTAAACATATGTATTAGCCATTACTTAAACATTTATAGTAAACCATTAACATTTTATCCTATTACCCTTCACCCTCCTGAAAACCACACACGCCCTCATGTCTGCCAATTCAACTATTACTCTACATCTTCACAGGTGGGTGGAACCATATGCAAGACTACCCTATGGGCTCACTGACACTACTCATCACATCATCATTTTATGTCCTACTGTCTACAAAACCATGAGAAAAACCATAGTTAGGTATTGCCAATAGTCTGCATTCTTTATTTGCATGTATACGTGCCAGGGCTAGGCTAGGCCAGCTGCATTGTCACCTGCGTTTGCACGAACAGGAGCACATTAGTGGACAGGGAAAGTACATGCCTGGCATCCCCCAAGCTTTGGGCCATAGGCATGTGCCTCTTCTGCCTACCCTTAGTTCTGGTCCTGATACATGCAGGGTCACTTTAAGATACTGGTGGCACCAGGACAAATATGCGGTTGATGGTGCCCAACAGCTTATTTATGGCAACACTTCAGTAACCCTATTCAAAACATTTGTTTATATGAGGGCTGTCTGCTAGCAAATCATAGTACTTTTGTTTTAATTACCATTATGGACTCTCACCCACTATGTAGTGAGAATAGCAAACCCTAAGGATAAGCTAATTCATTGGGTGGTGTCCAGTGAAAAAAAACAATTTTTTTCCCTCGGAAAATAAAGAACAGTGCAGTTATGTGAACTTATAGAACATTGTACATTAATGCATAATGCCATCTCTCTATAGAAAAAGGACGATCAATATAAAGTGACTTTGTTGTTTGAGGGAACAACATCAGTAAAATTGTGGAGGTCGCACAGTCTGCAACTCAGAACACAAAGCAGAAACGGGAATGTGAAACCAAATCTTGTGTACTTCATAACAAATTAAAAATAAGATTCATTTAAATGGCGCTCCACTAGTGATTGATGTTGCAGGGAGGGATTAACTAATTGAATGGATAATGGGAATGGAAGTTTGTTATGGGGCCTTTCTTTAACCTTTTGTGTTCCAATCCAGTGTTTTCTGTAAGAGTCATCACTCAGCACGTAGCCGCACAACTCAAATATTTACTGCCGTATCCATAGCTAGGAGCTGGCAGGGGTGAGTCACTGGGTTAACCCCTTAGTCCTTACTTATTTGTCATGTGAAGCATATACTGTGCAATATTACTGGAAAAAGTAATTTTACATTCATTTTTTCAAATCAACATTTTATAGATTCCTATACAACAATAATAGATGTCAACACCATAGACAATAAAATGAATGACATACAGTTTTACAGGTTCCAGATAAAGAAACCCCCACTGCCCACAGGGCTGTAATTTTGGTCTGTGCTGCTCTAGACTTACCCTCCTTCTGCAGTCAGAGCATGTGCAGTAAAGTTCCATATTGTACACTCACTAATATCCAGTAGACATGGTAACCCTCTTCCCCCATTGAAGCTTTTGTTTTACTATGGATTATTTAAGCTATGCAGCACCCATGTCTCTGGTGGAGGGGCACTTCCAATATTTCTGCACAGATGCCTCTGACAGTGTTATAACTCAGCAGTAGGGATGCACTAAATCCACTATTTTAAGATAAGGCCGGATCCCGAATACTTTGTGAAAGATTCAGCCGAATACCGGAGCCAAATTTGCATATGTAAATTAGGGAAACGAGGGGGAAAGAGAACTGTGTTAAAATGTTTTACTTTCTTGTTTGCATGATCAAGTCATTCGATTTTTTTTTTGGATTCAGAGTGGGTTCAGCCAGGCGCTTGGATTTTGCTGAATACAAATTCTGCTGAAAAAGGTCGAATTTTGGTCAAATCCCAAACTGAAACCTGGATTTGGTGTATCCGTAGTCAACAGGTTTACTGCAATTGCTATCATCAGTAATAAAATAGAAATCCATAGGGGTCATTTACAAAGTGGAAAGCTGGTGCAAAATGAGCATATGCAGGGGGCAGAGGGCAGGCATTGTAGGGCACACACAGGGGGCATAAGGCAAGCAGAGTATGACACACACAGGGGCATAGGGCAGGCATATTATGGCGCACACAAGAAGAATAGGTCAGGCAGAGTATGGCACACACAGGGAGCATAGGGCAGGCATATTATGGCACACACAGGGAGCATAGGGCAGGCAGAGTATGGCACACACACAAGGAGCATAGGGCAGGCATATTATGGCACACACAGGGAGCATAGGGCAGGCAGAGTATGGCACACACAGGGAGCATAGGGCAGGCAGAGTATGGCACACAGGGAGCATAGGGCAGGCAGAGTATGGCACACACAGGGAGCATAGGGCAGGCAGAGTATGACACACACACACACAGGGGGCACAGGGCAGGCAGAGTATGGCACACACAGCGGGCATAGGGCGAGTTGGGCAGCCATGGTTTAGATAAAGCATTTGAATAAACACGAAATTCAGGGTTACAATAGTTTAAACAAACAAACACATATACTGTTTAGTGGTGTTGCTTTGTAAAGCTCTGATCCTAAATGACCAATGAAAATATGAAAGTATCAGGGCGCTCCTGTTGCTTCTATAATTAACACTATAGACAACTATTAATAGTATTTGTTTTGTTAATTGTGCCTTTGATAAAGAGTCCTGTTCTATTTACTAGGCGCAGTACTTTAATCACTTACTGGAGATATTGCTGCTGGCTAACAAGATAGTACTGGTAGAGTTCCTGTTGGTATCTTACCGCAGCATCAAGCTCCACCCCACTGGCCAACGTCTTGTCAGTTAGAGCTGTTATCTTTGTTCAGGCCATTATCGTGCTTCTCATTTCTCTTCCTTCTTCCTAAAATAGCTGCTCAGGGGTTTGGTGCAACTGCTTTGCAGCATTAAATCATGACTGCGCTCATACCTAGCAGATCAGTTAGCCCAGAGCTAAGCCGACATAATTTGTGACCACAGTTCTCAATAACTGGGAATGTTAAAAGATTTATTTTTCTGGAAATGTTATTTTAGAGTTCGACAAATCATTTCTACTTTTCTGAAGTGGCATGCTTTTTACTCCTCTGCAGTTACTGATAGCTGCAACATGGGATGAGGATATGAAAGGGGTAGTTCAGTCTTTAAATTAACTTTCAGTATTCTGTAGACAGATATTCTGAGACAATTTGCAATTGGTCTGCATTTATTAAAAAAAAAATGATTTAGCGATTAGGTTCTTAGGGGTCCAATTTAACCTAGCAACCACGCAGTGTTGTGAATGAGTGACTTGAAGATGAATAGGAGAGGGCCTAAATAGAAAGAGAAAAAGTATAACAATAGCTAAAATGATAGCCTCATTGAGCAATGTTTTTTTATCTTGTTTTAAATTTCTTAATTCTCAAGGGACATGCAAGTCAATTTGCACTGCACCAAAGCAAACTTACTGAGCACAGGAGAGGTATCCATCTTTAGGTTAGACTGGGGCTCAAAATAATAAGCAGAATCCAAAATCCAGTAACGTAAGTATACCCTGTGGGGTCCAGGTGCAGGGCGTGGATCAAGTAAAAGGTACTGTTTTATTGATACAGAGAAAAAGTAAAGAATTTTTAAAAATTCAGAGCTTTCTGGATAATGTGTTTTCGGATAACGGATCCCATACCTGTACCAAATAATGCATTCGTTCACACCAGCATGTTTATGCTATACAAACTTACAAAAGGCCTGTGAGAGGTGCTACAACTAAAAGTTAGTGTGCCACCCAAGTAAATCATTTCACAGGCTATCCTTGTCTGCAGTCACACATTACTTGTCTCCAACACAAAATGTTATGCAATAAGGGCTATACACCACTGATATACAGTATATATACTGCAACCTCTACAGAATTTCTCCTACACTTCTCTTTTTTTCTCCCAGTTGCAGGTTTAATGTCCCTCTACCCCGAATAATGCCACACGTACTCTCTGTCATAGGGCTTTCACATATACAATATGGACGGTCATACTTATCAAAGGGTGTCGTCAGAGAATGCATGACATGGGCCTTTCCTATAGTTGAGCCACAGGATTAAAGGGACATCTTGCCTTCTATGTTGGAAGCTTAACATCACTTATCAAGTGCCAACTTTTAAAACAGCAATTTGTGTTTGCTTTTTCATCTCATCATTTATACGAGTAAAAATGTTCTTCCAAATGACACCGAATAAATGCAGTTTTTTTCCAAAGTAATTCAATGTCAACACTTAAATGTTGGATAAAAGAATAGCCAAAATGGCAAAGACTCAGCCAATGATCAGCTCCAGGAAGATCAAGAAAGGACTAAAAGTCCCATTGTTGAAAAAAAATTGCCAAAGAACATTGACTGGCCTAAAGAGAAATGGAGCAACATTTTGTGGACTGATGAAAGCAAGATTGTTCTTTTTGGGTCTAGGAGCCAAAGACAGTTTGTCAGACGACCCCCAAACACTGAATTGAAGGCACAGTACACTGTGAAGACCGTGAAACATGGTGGCGCAAGTATCATGATATGGGGATGTTTCTCATACTGTGGTGTTGGGCCTATTTATCACATCCCAGGGATCATGGATCAGTTTCAATACATCAAAATACTTGAAGAGGTCATGTTGCCTTATGCTAAAGAGGAAATGCCCTTGAAATGGGAGTTTCAACAAGACAACGACCCCAAACACACCAGTAACGAGCAACATCTTGGTTCCAGACCAACAAGATTGACATTATGGAGTGACCAGCCCAATCCCCAGACCTTAATCCAATAGAAAAACTTTTGTGGTGACATAAAATGCTCTTTCTGAGGCAAAGCCAAGAAATGCAGAAGAAGTTGGTGGACATGTAACACAGATGTGCAGCAGCAAAATCTTTAAAATGTTTTCAGTTTATACAGTGAATGTTTGAGTTTGTAAATTCAGACACTGCTATTTATTTTTTTGAAACAACCTAATATTCCCTTTGCTTCACTTTCAGTAAAGGAATAACACAAATTTACAAATTTTTTTGATTTCAGATCTTGCATACTAGTCCATTACTGAAGGACCTCTCACAAATAATGTACTGAAAAAGAAAATTTTAAATGAGGGTGGTCTACACCTCACGAAACACCAGAGCAATGTCATAGGAAAAAAATATTAAGAAACTCTGTTTTTATATATACAGGGCGACTGTCTCCTGTTCTGAATTAAAAGAATGCTGCATTTAATTATAAATTTAGGGTTTCATCAAAAAGCCATTTATGGAACTTTCCAAGACAGACTGTCTCCCATGGAACTGCACTGTTGTCAGATACAAATGTAAAATCCAATCCAATCTGATAGGAGCATTATAATTTCGTTCAGCAGGAAAGGCAAGCATCTGAAAGCAGAGACATGTTCAAGAGACCGAAAAGCAGCCAATAAATTGCAAGGACAATAAATAGCAGTAACTATATCCTGGACTGCAATGCTGGGACTTGAAATCGGCAGTCTTACCTTGTGGTTCCCTCTTTTACAAAAGCGAAAAGTCTTGGGTTTGAGGCCTATACAAGACTGGGGTTAAAAACTATTTTCACTATATTCAAAATGGAGAAGTCAAAATGTCGTATTTTGGAGGCAACCACGTTCAAGGGCATGTAAAGTCTAAAATAGAATAAGGCTAGAAATGCAGTATTTTGTATACTAAATATAAACATGAACTTACTGCACCACAAGCCTAATCAAACAAATAATTTATACTTTCAAAGTTGGCTACAGGGGGTCACCATCTTATAACTTTGTTATACATCTTTGCAAGACTAAGTGCACATGCTCAGTGTGGTCTGGGCTGCTTAGGGATCGTTATAAACAAAGCTGCTTGAGTTCTGCATGGCTGGTAAGTAAGGCGGGGGCTCCCCCTGCTGTTCATAAGTATGAGTGTTTCCCTGCTCAGCAGTTAGGGACCATCTGACAATTCCTATCCACAGCAGTAAATGGAGGGAGAATTTCACTGCATACAGTCAGGTTTCTTATAAAAACGGTAAACATTTTTTAATTAAAATATAATGGAGATAGGTTTCTTTTTCATTAAAGAAAGTAAAAATGGGATTTTATTTTTGTTTGGCTTTACATGCCCTTTAAAAGTAGCATAGGCTTGTAACCTGATAAACTTTATTTTGTCCTGATTTGTGCCATCATTGGAACAGATACTAAACAGGTGGTTATACAAAGTGTGGCAGTTTGCACTTCAGATTACGGCTAACTTGCAGCCAGCCACATCTTCCTCAGGGTTAGACACTTCACCAAACAATCCGATATCTATTCGATTTGAACACCCATGTGCTAGCCCCAATCTGGCTGGTCCTACTATCAGATAGAGTGGGCCTACGGAAACATCAGATAAAAACCACATCAAGGTGCTGACAAGGCTGGGCTCCGCCTCAACATTTTCCTTTTTTGTCCCTTTCGCTCCTCCTTACATTGTTTTTGCATTATATGTACTTTTATCACCCTCTTTGTTCTTCCAGCCTTCCTTTCTGTGTTCAACTCTCGTCTTTTCTCCAAAGTACCTTTTTCCCAGCAATCCAGAGAGCCACACTTTTTAGCAAACCAGTAAAGGCATAACGTGGTTCCTGAATTTCAAAGCTCACTTTTCCCTAATACACAAGATGCACACTAATCAATTTTTTCCTAAGCTCATTTTAGGGGGAAAAACGTGTTTATGGTCCAAATCCACACATTTATTTAAGCCCAACTCCGCCTCATCCAATAAGCAGTATACCGGCATTTATTTATTCCTTTGAATAAGAAATTGGCATACATTCTTCTCACAAATACCCAGATATTGGTAGACAGTCAGTGTAAACCAGTCATACTATATAAAATATAAATCTTCTGTGAACAGTCATACTGAACATCAGTTTTTTGAAAGGATAGTCAAGTAATGGAGTTCTTATTGCAGAGCATGTATCAATATTTCTACTCTAAGCAACCTTTTTGCCATTACTCCCAAAATTCTGGTTCCATTTCAAGCTAAACCTATTTTTTTTGCCTTTTTTCTCTCAAATACAACTATGCATGCTTAATTCTGAATTGGTTCTGCCTAGGTCTGTGCAATATGACCTTGATGATATATAATAAGGAAAACCTCCTTCCCATAATATGTTCCCTAAAATCAAGAGCAATAAGCCTGAAGATAGAAGTAATGACAATTAAACATTAAAATGAAACGGTAAACATTTATCTTCACTATAATTTTGCTAGCCCCTTTCTGAAATGTACCGGTAGTTCTGTAATAATTTAAGATTTTTAGTGGATGCCCACTTACTTTACATCTACTTATTCACGTCAGCATATAGTTATCCCTATAGTGATACTAGTAAGAAATGTGGATTTAGGAACACCTTGTGTGAATTGCAGAAAGTGACCGGATACTACTTTTATCCTGGATGAATATCTTTAATCTAATACCAGACATACAGAAATAAGAAACAACTCATCCTCCTTTTTAGCAGTCATTATGCAAGAGAATCAGTTAGGATTACAAAATTAGCAATATCACTTGCTAATCAAGGAAATGCTTTTTTCCGCCCTTGAAATATGGTTGATCTTCATTCAACAGCAAATATATGCTCTCTAGTTTCTGTACAGAACATCAAATAATTCATGCAGCTGGAGGTCATCAGGCGGCTGCCCTGAGCCATTGAAAAGGAATTTCCTTGATCATTCAGAAGAATTATACAATAATACATCCTTTGATTTCTAGGAGGGCAATTATTCCTCCCTTCATGCTTGCCATACAAGTAAATCTTTCTGTGCATCAGTTTCAGTCTGAAATCAACATAAACCACTTATCAGGAGGTGAATGTCTGAGTACACATATAGCAGTAAAGCAGTAGCATATCTGGATTTGTCTACATTGGACCTACCATGCATAAAAATATGGGCAAAATTCTGCTACCAAAAGTGCAGCTGGAGATCCATTCAAGATCCATGGAAGCTACTGATTTATCAGTTGGTACTATGGCTTTCATGATTTTCTAAAAAGACCTGAAAGATAATCAGAATGTATGGGGGAAAAAACACCATAAATAAGCATGGTTATTTCTTAACGGGTAATTAGTCCCTCATGGCACAAATATGCACACAAGTCTAAACTGTGCGCAAAACTGATTGTCAACAGTTCGTTTTGACTGAAGCTCTGTCATAAGGAGGACACCAACCAAAAAGTGATGTGAAGTACGTCCCAGGTTATCAATCAATTAAAGGCATAGCGATACATAAAGTCTCAATCTGCTTAAAAGCAAGAAAAACCATGGAACTCCAAACGGAAATGTACACGCCTCCCTTGTTTTTAGTAAGTGAGGCTTATAGGGCTTTTTAATAACGTTCAGTTTTAATACATGTTGTTTAAAAAATGATCTCTCAACCCCCCCATCCAGACACGGAGTCCAAAAGAAACTCTTCTACACATTATTAGCAAAAAGATTTATATAAAACTCATAAAGCCGTTATGGGTAATTACTATTTTCGCAATCCAGACAGTGTAACACAGTGCTTTCTGCTTGACATTAAAAATAAAAAAAAATATAAGATGCATGGTCCCAATATAACAACCTCACAGAAAGGTCTTTTTGGCAAAAGAAAACATAAGTGTGGCATTGGTCCATCCTCTATATCACCTCCCCTGAAAATCAATTTTCAGAACCAAAATGATAAAAAAAAAACTATATATATTGTACTGATGTTGGAATTAGGAAATAATTTTCATGTAACACTTTATAGCTAAGGGTAAAAAAAACTTGGCTTTTAATGTAAGGGCTGGGGCAGATGTTGGTCTAAATGTCTTCCTTTGGAATATGGGTCTTGCCTAAGAAAGTACAAGCTGAAATGTAAATAATGAACCCTCAGTAGTTGGACTCTCAAGCAATACTTCTGAAGTGGCACTATTAGGGTCTTAAGAGAGGCACCTGGTAGAAGGAGTATTTGGAAAGTGTCAGTGAAATAAAGGGAATGGTGGGAAGTCTGTTTTTGGAATGGTGATCATTTGGGCCTGGAGGAATGTGAAGGGTGGAATCTGGCAGTGGGATCCTCCAGCTCAGTCAGGAGTATGGACTGCTCATTCTTCTGACTCATCATTGGTGGTGAGACTGGCAACTATATCTTCTAGCTTGGCGATTCGTTCCCCATGGCGCCGCATGGTCTCTTTCATTGACCGAAGCTCCATCATGATGTCATCCACCTTGTCATCATTAGGCTAGAAATTAGAGAAAGATTCAGTACAGAAATATTTCCCTTAAAGGAGAAGGAAAGCTCCAACAGATTAGCCACAATAGTGCAAGCTAGAATGCTATATTTATTCTGCAGAATGCTTTACCATACCCGAGTAAACTGCTCTAGACACTGTCTCTGTTTGTTTAGGATAGAAACTGCCATATAAGCTTGGTGTGACATCACTTCCTACCAGAGTCTCTCCCTGCTCACTTACAGCTCTGAGCTCAGATTACAGCAGGGATGGGAGGAGGGAGGGGGAGAGGAGCAAACTGAGCATGCTCAAGCCCTGCCCTGGAGGTTTATGCTGAAAACAGGAAGTCTGATAGAGAAGCCCATGTTTACACAATAAAAGGAAAGAAATGCTGTTTTCTTTTGACAGAGGACTCAGAGCAGCATTACTTTGAGGGTTTACTAGTGTATTTATATAGACCTTTCTGATAAACCTAACTTAATTTTAGCCTTTCCTTCTCCTTTAACGTATCTGCGATACTATAAATTTTCATACAAGTTTGCGTTTTCCACACTACAATAGATAATACATTTAAATGAAGAAAAAAATAAAATAAATTAATGAGAATTCTAAGAATTTGCAATAGGTTGTCATTTTTTTTATTTGTGATTTTTGAGTTATTTAGCTTTTTATTCAGCAACTCTCCAGTTTGCAATTTCAGCATTCTGGCTCCTACAGTCCAAATTACCCTAGCAACCATGAATATATCTGAATAAGAGACTGGAATATGAATAGGAGAGGCCTGAATAGAAAGAGCAATAAAAGTAGCAAAACAATAAATTTGTAGCTTTACACAGCATTTGTTTTTTTTAGATGGGATTGGTGTGCCCCTTTGAAAGCGGGAAAGAGGAAGAAGGCGACAAACTATAAAAAAAAAAAAAAAATCGCTTAGAAGAAGTCATTTTATAACATACTAAAAGTTAACTTAAAATTGAACCACCCTTTTAAGGAGTGCCTTTAAATGATCAGAGGAAAACATATCAAGTTTTATAACATTGATAAGTTTGTCTACAAGACACAATGTGGATGAAGGCAAATATTTAATTTCTATCTGTGATGAATCAAAACAACAATTTCTCAAGTTAAATCAGAAACTCTTTTACAGCAAAGCCCCCTCAGCCCAGATATCAACAAATACTGAACCATCTGTACATCAATGGTTCTTTATATCCCCACTCTTCAATCAAACTGAAAGAGAAGTTGGCATACACAAGACAACCTCTATATGGTGCATTAAGACAATACTAACTTATCAGTGAGGGGGGAGAGAGAGAGAGAGAGAGAGAGAGAGAGAGAGAGAGAGAGAGAGAGAGAGAGAGAGAGAGAGAGAGAGAGAGAGAGAGAGAGAGAGAGAGAGAGAGAGGAAGAGAGAGGGGGGGGGGAGAGAGAGAGAGAGAGAGAGAGAGAGAGAGAGAGAGAGAGAGAGAGAGAGAGAGAGAGAGAGAGAGAGAGAGAGAGACAGTGCACTAATTTGCAAGAACAAATACATTGAATGAATTATTTTGTGTTTTCAAGCATTTACTCACTGGATGGGAAGTCTCAGCCATCTTCTTGGGGGCACTGGCTGGCTCAGCCTTTTTATGGGCTGCTGGCTTGCTGCCAAGGATATTCTTCTTAACTACATTGAGGTCTCTGCCTTTGGTTGGCACATACCCCTGCTTTAGGGAAATCAAGACGGGGTCTGCATTTTTCCCATCAAACCAGTCCTCTGCCTCTATTGGAGCATCAGGTCCAGCAGTATCAGGGTATAGATCATCTTGGAATAGATCAGACTGAAAGACAAGTAGATCACAAACTGAAAAGCAATTCTAATGTAATTAATTAATATTTTCCAATAGGGAAATGATGTGCATAAAAATGTAAGACAAAACAGATCACAACCAATTTGTTATGAATGAGGCATCCTACTTCCTACAGTAAAACTAGAAATTGCCAGAGAAGGATTAGATGCTAGGGTTATGCTGAAGGTTCAGAAATGTACACTATTCTTTTGCCCTGTCAAGTGGTGACCCACATAAAACCCCAGATGTCTGTCTGCAATTACAAGGCAGATTCCTTTTATAAAATAAGAACAAGCTATACATCTGTGAAATAAATATGGTGGGAAAAGGCTGGTTCAAATTAGTCATAGTAAAATCCACAGGGTCCAATGATTACGCATAAAGGACTTACTGTTTCCATTAGTTATTTTCTGACTAGTGCTTAAATCCTTAAAAATATGATATAAAGTATACCTACACTGATGCAGAAATGAAAAACATTAATTTAATCATGTGAGTAATAACATGTGGAATTTGTGTGCATAAACCAAATTAATACAGAAAAAAATGGATTCCTAGTGGTTTAGATTGCAGAAAAAAAACCAATTCCCTGCATATAATAAAAGAGACAGGAAGTATTCCAGAGCAGGTATCCCAGTAAAGGCTAAAATCCTTATGCTCTTAAAAACATCTCTTTATTAAACAAATAATAAAATCATGAAGCGCACATACATGGTTTTATTATTTGTTTAATAAAGAGAAGTCCAAGTGCTCCGAGCATAAGAATTTTTCTCTGTTGGATTACGTATTCCGCAGGTAAACAAACTCGCAGCAGCACAGAGTGAGCACATGTGGACTTTGAGAGTGCTCCCATTTTGTAAACTGAATCTCCCTCCCTTATCACTCATCTTCTATTCAGTATTCTATTCATATTTCAGTCTCTTATTCAAATCAATGCATGGTTGCTAGGGTAATTTGGACCCTAGTTACCATATTGGTTAAGAATTAAAGAGCTGCTGAATAAATAGCGAAATAACTCAAAAACCTTAACTAATAAACTGCAAATTGTCTCAGACTACCAATCTCTACATCATACTAAAAGTTATGTCAAAGGCAGGGTCGGACTGGGGGGCCCAGGGCCCACCGGGACTAATGTCCAGGGCCCCCCACCGACCCTACTACGACGCATCAAGCGCGCATGGATGAAGGCGCTGCCGCGCACATGGCGCGGCGCCTTGAAAAACTTGTCGGGAGAGGGGACTGGCCCAACGGGGGCCGATTAAGGGTCGGGGACCACCGGGTTTTTTCGTGGTGTCCCTCCGGGCCAGTCCGACACTGGTCAAAGATGAACAACCCCTTTAATGTGGCTGGTGTTTCAGTCTGGCAGCTCAGTAATCCACAGGCAGATTCTCAATTGTTATATTTAATTGTAGCAAGTGTTACAATATGCTACATTTAGTTGATAGCATGGGTAAAAATAACAAATGTATCAGATTAATGTATCAGAACATATACAATATTAAAAAACAGTCGCAAATAGAAAGTGGGAAAAAAAGTCTAATTTTGGTGAACAATCTTAAACCAACTGAAGTGTTGGAATGTGAACAACCCCTTTAACACCAACTTCACTTGGAAACATAGTATGTCCTATCCCAATGGGTTGTATTGTAATGCAATTGTTGGCCCTTAGGCCAAATTATCCACAACTTGATTTGGGAAGCCAAATCAAATTTATGTATACGGTTAATTTAAGCTAGGACACAACTCAAACTTTTATGCAATACAGTAGTGTTAGGAAATATTTACCGATTTCCAGAGAAGCAAGCCTTAGTTCTTAGTTATGTTTTTACATGATGTTGCCCAATATAAAATGGAAAAACAATCTTCAATAGTTACTATTCTAAGCTCAATGTAGTTTATGTTCTAGTGCAGAATCAATTTCCACAATTAAGAGAATTCTGACGATTTCTATAATAATAGATGTAGGCCAAAAATGGTTAATTTTCAGCCACATATAAATAGGATATTTTAAGCCTATGAGGGAATGGTACATTAATAAATGTTGGACAGCAATAAATCAAAAGAATGAATTGAATAATTTCTAAATCTGCATCATTCAGTGGTTTTTTAAAAAGCCAAGCTGTAGGAGTCATAAACCACAAAGCACCTGGTTATGTAAAAAGAATTAATTGCTGTAATTGGAGTTGCTTATTTCGGCTGCTTGCTTGCAATTGAAATCCCTCGATTTGCTTACCTTCCTGGGAACAGTCATGATGATTGGTTCGCACTTCCTCTCATGCAGCTTGTAGAACCTTTTTGGAAGAGACACAGACAAATATTAAAGCTGTATACAGATAAAAATCGCCTCTCTTTTTTTATTCAGATACCAAAAAACGAACAAGCACACAGTAATTAATTCCCCTTATATGTATATGGAAGCTTTTTAGAGTCATGCTTAATCAAAGCTCATATTAAATGCAATACAAAATAATGTGGTTCTGAAACGTTCCTGTTATAACCACAATGTGATAAGTAAACAAATTATACCTCAAGTCTACTCACATAAAAAACGGCATACATCTATTTTGCAGGTCGTATTTTTTTAATAAAATGCTAACTAAACCCCCATTTTCACCAGGTACCACCTGTTTCTTAATCCCAGAGGCATCTCTTAATCCTTGTGTGTGTGTGACCGAGTGGTGGAGTCATCACACTGCAGTATTCTTCCTCTTAATGTGGAATGGCAATCATTAGGTGCAGGAAAAGACTGAAAACATGGGCCCAACTAAATATTACAGGAGAAGGAAAGGCTTATTTAATGGGGGGTGCCAAAACTTAGGCACCCCAAGTGATTATATATACACTTAACCTAACACCCCTGGCCAGTGCTCCTATCAGGAGAAAATTGCACCTGTCTGGGGTTCTTCCAATGAGCACCAGGTGGGATCGGCTTACTTCTTATTTCCTCAAATTTCCAGGGGCAGATGCACGTGCAGTAGAACAAAATATCCATCGTCTTCGGCTTTTCCCGCTACTGCACATGCGCACCTGCGTGACGAAAGAAGAAAAGGGAAGCCGATCGCTCTGTGGTGCTCGCTGGACGAACCCTAGCCCAGTTTTTGCCAAAAGTTAGGCACCCCCAAGTAAAGAGTGCCTTTCCTTCCACTTTAAGTCAAAGCCAGTATTCCTCATATAGGCACTAAAAGTTCCAAGGTACTGTGATCATTCAGTCCTTACCATAACTGGAATTATGCTGCTTAGACAACCATCCAAATATGTGTATTTATAACTGGCTGTACAGATATGGCTGATGGAAGAAATGTGCTTGTAATATTCTTGATTACTTTGGTTTAGTTTACCACTACCAGTGAATATTTTAACTCAAGCCTGGTTTTATCTGGTACAGAAGTGCTTTGCTGGAATTGAAAAATAAGTCTTTAAACACCAAATATGTTTTTCAGATTACAACTGTCATACTAGTAAGTCATACTGAATGGCCAAAAAGTTTTTTTGTTTTTTTTTATATAGGACAGTTATAAAGAAAAACCATAAAATGTTGGGCAGAAAGTTTTCACTGAACAGCAACAAAGAACAGATATGAAAACAAATGTTCATAAGAGACATTTAAAAAGAAAAAGTGGGACACTTTGGTATGAAAGTTAAATGGCAAAATGTTTAACGGTCAATTAGTCTCAACATTCTCATGAAGTATCACTACAATATACGACTTGAAAATTAACATCAGATGTAGTTTCCATCAGTGGGGAAAAAAAAGGAAAAGATGTGATTAGCTCAGGGGTGTCCAAACTGCGGCCCGAGGGCCACATGCGGCCCAGGATGCATATGAATGCGGCCCAGTTTGAAACTCTTGGTTCCCGAGGAAATAGGAGGAGGGGGGTCTCTGCCCATTGCCCAGTTAGTAATAATAATACGTCTATTTATTATCCAGGTGTCCCATATTCCAGTGTATAGCTCTATCTGGTTATCCAACTGGCATTGGATAACCAGATAGAGCTATATGTGTGGCCCCAGACAATTTTTCTTTTTCCAATGTGGCCCGGCAAGCCAAAAGTTTGGACACCCCTGGATTAGCTAAACCATGGCTACAAAACAATACCTGGCGATTTCACACTTGTTGACATCCAGCCCTCTCTTTGGCATATAGCCCATCCCTCGCTGTGGTTCCTTACTACTGAATGTATTGAGGTAGTGGACATATGGGGACTCATCTGTGATTTCAAAATACCGAATACTGCTATCACCCTGCAAGGAAGAAAAAGCGGTATCCACTCAAAAATTGTTGTGTAATTAAGGGGTCGAATTGAAAATTCAAATTCGAAAAATTTTTATAGTCAAAATTATCAAATTCGACTAGGGAGTTATTTTAATTCGAGTTTTTAAAAAAAAAAAAAAAAAAAATAGATTTTCGAGATTTATCATACTGTGGCCCTTTAAGAACTCAAATTAGACTATTCTCCACCTAAAACCTGCAGAATTGCTGTTTAAGTCAGTCAATGGAAGACGTCCAGGGATCAATTTGCAGTTGTTTGCAGCCTTCCTGACATTCAGGGTTTTTCTTCCGAAAAAAACCCACAAAAGTGTTTTAAAATTCAAATCTAATCTGAATCGAGTTTTCGGGTTGATTTAATTTGAAAAATCCGTTTTTTTGTTTTAAATTTGGATTCGTCAAATTTCGAATTTATGGGAGTTTTTAAAAACTCACATGAATTTGAAATTCGACCATTGATACAAGTATGTTCTTCCTTTATGGAAATTCATCAGAGTGGTGTAATCCAAATACAGACAAAGCAGCCCTGACGTGTTTCAACCACCAATAAACAAATGGTTGCCCGCATTTGACCACCATTTTTTGAGGGTCTCTGTGCTGCCTCAGAGATCAGCTGACCAGAAATACTACAACACTAAGGGGCAGATTTATCAAAGGACGAAGTTCAAAGTTAAAAAAACTTCGAATTCAAAAAGACCAATAACGGAGGTCGAAGTTTTTTGGGGTCAAAGTGGGGAGCATTTGGTCTACTTCGATCGAATTTTTTTTTTAACTTCGACCTTTGATAAATCTGCCCCTAACTGTAACAGAAAGAAGCGTGTAAGCAAAAGACAGGTCTCATGAGCCAATTAACAGACAGAGTTCTAACATCTATGGCTTGTTTATGTGCAATGTAAATCCTAGGATCCCAAGGGGCAGCCCTAAAATGGCGATTGCCCAATGGCATATACTACTAAAAAAGTATATTATTATGAAAATGGTATATTTACCTGAAGCAAGGTTTTACATGTGAGCTGTTTTATTCAATATATTTTTATAGAGACCTACATTGTTCGGTTCAGTTTAATTAGTTTTCCTTTAAAGGAAAACTATACCCCCAAAATGAATACTTAAGCAACACATAGTTTATATCAAATTGAATGACATATTAAAGAATCTTACCAAACTGGAATATATATTTACATAAATATTGCCCTTTTACACCTCTTGCCTTGAACCACCATTTCGTGACTCTATCTGTGCTGTCTCAGAGATCACCTGACCAGAAATACTACAACACTAACTGTAACAGGAAGAAGTGAGGAAGCAAAAGGCAGAACTCTGTCTGTTAATTGGCTCATGTGACCTTACATGTGGTTTGTATGTGTACACAGTGAATCTTACGATCTTAGGGGGCGGCCCTTATTTTTTAAAATGGCAATTTTCTATTTATGATTACCCAATGGCACATACTACTAAAAAAGTATATTATTATGATAATGGTTCATTTACATGAAGCAGGGTTTTACACATGAGCTTTTTTACTCAGTATCTTTTAATAGAGACCTACATTGTTTGGGGGGTATAGTTTTCCTTTAAGCAAAAATCACTTACTGAATCTTAAATCGGAGAGTAAAATTCTACACACGCATGGGCAAATAACTTGAGGAGCTACAAAAGTATACAACTGGGTATGTCAACAATACCTCATTGTGTTTCGACACCAGGTGAAAACACCCATCTGTCTCTATTTCTGGTTCTCAGAGGCATGGGATAAGTGCACCACCAAAGAGAAAGGCTTGCTTCGATGTTGTGCATCAGTCAAAATGCCCGTGTCCCATAATGTAAATCATTTTTATTCTATTACAGGTTAGTATAGCCCAAAGGTCATTTTCAAAGTACATTTATAGTGTATAGTAAAAGAGCTGCATGTACAGCCTGGTTTGTAATCCTCAAGGAAACACGATCATAGAAGCAGATTGATTAGCTTACCTTTCCACACAAGTAAATGATATTAGTGTCTGGATCATAAAACGGTAGCAAAACTCCATTGCTAGTGTCCATTTCATGTAGTGCAATTGGCTCGTCCATATTTTTCTGCAATAGCAAATGTGATTAGATTACAATAAAATAAAATTAACTTGACTTGTTCAAAGTTTTTGTCTCTCTTGTTTGGAATGTTCAGATTCCTGTTGGCACCCTCCCTGATCAGCTCGCCTGCTCGCAGTTTTCATATTCCTCCAGGCTCCCTCCCAAACTCCCCTCTCGGCACTCCTGCTTGCAGTGTTTAGATTCATTTTGGCTCTCTTACACCTATCCTGATAAGCTCTATCCTGCCTGCAGTGATCCACTACTAGAACTGCCCAATTGTATTACAAGCTGATCACATACCCAAGCCCCAGATCATAATCTGGACATAGATTGATTATAGTTTATGTTGTGTGCAATTGGCAAACATATGTGTTTCCTACATACACTAAACAGTGCAGCATAAAAAGATGCAAGGAGTTATACAGCAACAAAAATACATTTTCTTTGACTGGATAAAAATAAACAGTGTGCATTAACTGTATATCAATAATAATTGCAGGGAGTTATGACAGATATGGGCAAATTGGGAATGGGATGCCAGGGTGGAAGGTGGGAGGGGTTTTTCCCCTGCTAATGCAGAGTTCTGCCTATCAGTAAAAGAGACACTCGCGTTCCTCATTTCAGCCTAGCCTCTGAAGTAGAAGGTTCTTTTTCCTGCATCATTACCAATTGTAAGGAAGGGAGAATATCATACTAGAAAATTAGTATTTTTAATATCTACTTTAACACATGGTCAAGTCAACAAATATCAAACGAAAAAAACATCTTCAAGGTTTCTGGTTGAGGGTAAGAAAAGCCATCAGCTGCAGACTAGAGGAAAAGGATTAGTACATACTGGATTCCACAATGCTAGCTGACGTTCGCTCATCCGACTGAACCCTGTAGTAAAGACGTTTCCATCAGATAAAAAGATTGCTCTCATGGGCCGGGCACCTTCGTGAGCTTTTTCTTTCTCCTGGAAGAAAAAGGAAAACTGAGATGACAGCTCTTCCCATTATCACAAAAATTATGAGCATGAGAACCCTCAACACATGCAGTAAGGGTGATTTTTAGGGCCTACTCTCTCAGAATGCAATATGGCAAATAAGCTCGGTATAATGAATTTGACATCTAACCTTGGCTGCTATATTTCAACAAAAATATTTAAAAAAAAAAAAAGCATAACAAAGAAGCAGCATTAACTAATGTAGAAAATTGTAACAGTCATAGTGTACGCTTAGATAGCAACATTGAAATATTAATTTCACTTTGAGAAAAATGGTCCTGTGTAAAAAAAATAGAAAATAACAGGTCTGAAATAAGAGATTATGACTAAACAGTCCTTCAGGGATGTTCACCTTCCAAACACTATTTCTGGTGTACTATCTGAAAACTGCTGATCTGAAAATATAGTGTAAAGCGCTTGGGTCTTCTCTAACATTCCACAAACATACAGGCAGCTTAACTGGCTCTTGATAGTATACATGTGTTGTGTAGATGTGCTTAGCAGCTTGTAGGCTACACATATTACCGAGAAGCAAATGAGTGCAGGCAAACTCCACATACGGGGTAAGGCGAGAGCTCTATCCCTCCGTCCAGTCGTTCCACTCTGGTCAATGTGGTGCAAACAATTCAATTAAATTAATGGCGCGTTTACTGGCTCAATGGTAGGGGTAGAGATTACCATGTAGGTAAGGATAATAGTAAAAATCCAAATTTATTAGTTCATTTAAAAATCTCTATCCCTACCATTGAGCCAGTGAAAGGGCCATTCATTTAATTGAATTACACATATTACTGATATGTTCAACAACCACAACAAGAGCTATGCCTACTAAATAATGTTGATAAACAGGTCATATTATGAATATGGTCAGTAATATTATAGTAAAAACAATATAACATATTTACATTAACATCAATGACAAACTACCCCACACATACCTGGGTCAGTTAAATGTATTCCTTTAGAGATAAGTAATAAATACGAATAATAAATACCTATTTATATTGCAGAAGGCAGGCACTATTTTTATCCTAGGCCAATTCCATATTACAAAGACCTTATTACTATTAAATGATTATTCTTATAGGGTAACAATGACAGACACTAGGCACAATCAGAAGGGCACTGAGCAAGTGGCAGGCACTATCATGTGGGTAGTTTAGTTGTCTATTGTGGTCCAGTCTCCTTTTTGTTAACTTAGCATATAGAAATATAGAAGCAGGGTCATGAATAGTCCTCTGCATGACTACTACAGACAGGAAATATCAAATATAAAAACAAACTCCCACACCAAATTTCACAGCAGTCTCACACTCCCGCCACTACACTGGGCCTTCCCTTGAGGAGGCAATTGTTAGTACGGGAACAATTGTTTTTAACATTAAAAAAAATAAATATCTTGTAAGACTGAGTGATTTTATTCTCAATTCTACTTCCCTTGAACCGTGGTGGAGCCACAGAGTGCCTTTCCAATATACAATACATAGACTTATGCATATTCAGGGAGTCTAGAATTATTCAGCTCTTAGAGACCTACCGATACCACTTCCATCTTTCGTGGATCTATTACAAGAAGTTTCTTGTCTTTGCCGGCTGTGCAGATGAGGCTCCCATTACGGTTCCAGCAAACACTGTAGATCATATCATTGTGCATATCTTCCAAGTTTATCAAAGGCTCTCCAGTGCCCACATTCCAAATGATGATGGCATTGTCACATCCTATGAAATAAAATAGCAAATTAATATTTGTTTCTTTCTTCAAGCCAGGCCATGTTAACATTTGATTTTACTTGTGCATTGCATGAGAGCTATATACAATTACAGAATTAATATTGTTTTTAAAGGAAAACTATACCCGCCAAAATGGATACTTGAGCAACAGATAGTTTACCTGTATATCAAATTAAGTGGCATATTAAAGAATCTTATCAAACTGGTATATATGTTTAAGTAAATTTTTCTCTTTTACATCTCTTGCCTTGAACCACCATTTCGTGATGGTCTGTGTGCTGTCTCAGAGATCACCTGACCAGAAATACTGCAACTGTAACAGGAAGAAGCGTGGAAGCAAATGACAGAACTCGTCTGTCATTTGGCTCATGTGACCTAACATGAATAGTCTGTTTGTGTGCCGTGAATCATACAATCACAGGGGGTGGCCCTTATTTTTTAAATTACCCAATGCAACATACGAATAAAAAAGTATATTATTATGAAAATGGTTTATATACATGAAGCAGGGTTTAACATATGAGCTGTTGTATGCAATATCTTTTTATAGAGACCTACATTGTTTAAAGGGTATAGTTTTCCTTTAACAGGGATGCACAGAATCCAGGATTCAGCCTTTTTCAATAGGATGTGGATTTAGCTAAATCCAAGTGACTGGCCAAACCTGAATACTTAAAATCAAGTGACTTTTCATAACACAAACAAGGACGTTGAACATTTTTAACTGTGCAGATTTGCATATGCATATTAGGGTTCAGGATTTGGCTGAATCTTTCATGAAGGATCGGGGGTTCATTCAAATCCCAAAACAGTGGATTCAGTATATCCCTAGTTTTTAAACACTCATTCTTATTTTAGAAAATCCAATAGTTGCCATATCAAAGCATACACGTCATTGTCAGTTTGCTATGTTGCTGAATGCACATTATTTTCTTACCTGCACTAAGCAATACATTACGAGCAGTTGGATGCCACGTTACAATGCCAACTCGCTTGGAATGTCCTTCCAGCACAACCACAGGATCAGTGAGAGGGATAGTCAAACCATTCTCTGGGATCTGCCATACCTGAATAATTATATTAACAACAAAATTTGATTACTAGATAGAAGTAAAAAATTAAATTATTCATTTACACACACACACACACACACACACTATATAAAGGGCAGGTTAATTACCATAACTGTGCAATCTTCAGAGCCACTGGCAATAACATTGTCATTGTGTGGACACCAGTCAATGTCCAGCACTGGTCCTGTGTGGCCACAGACTGTTGGGTAGGCTTTATCGATTCTTCCAGACTGATAAAATAAAGAAGGACAGCGTGAGAACAGAATTCTTTAACTGGAGCATAAGATTACTTTGATTAGGCCTGACATCTGCTTTTAGAATTGCACCCATAAAAATGCCTAACCTGTGCTCATCTACTTGACTGCGGTTTGCCAATTTGGCAGTTGTTGTTCATGGCAAGGCACAGTGCATGCATACTGACATCACTACTTCCCCCAATAAGTATTAAGGATTCATTGCAAAAGCCTCAAATTTCTAGTATATCTGGCTAGGGAAGAGTTGGGTGTCCATGATATACATATTCCTCCCTCACAATTTTTTTTATATAAAAGCCATAAAACAGCAGCGGTGTTAATTATCAACATAACTATAAATGAAATGAAATAAGAGTTGTGAAACTATCAAGACATTGAAAAAAAAAACGAATGAGGGAAAACCAAAAAGATAATGCCTTCCACCCCATAATCAAATAAACAGGAAATGAGGCAGATGAAGGCATCACTGGCTAACTTTAGTTTTAGTGTTCCCAAGCAGCCCTGTTCCAAGATCTGCCACAAAAATGGTGTTTGCCATTCATTTTAATGGAAAGGGTTGTCCCTGGGAAAGGGAGGTGTGAATGCTGTTATTCTTTCTGGCAGCACACTGGTAATTAAAAATGTACCTTGTATTAGTACAGGTATGGGATCAGTTCTCCGGAAACCCGTTATACAGAAAGCTCTGAATTACAGTAAAGGCAGTCGTCTCAGATAAGACTCCAATTTTAAAAATGTGGATTATTTGGATAAAATGATTTCGTTTTTCTCTGCAATAGTAGAACAGTACCTTGTACTTGATCCGAACAAAGAGAAATCATTTTGAAAATTTTGCTTATGGTCATATCTATGGGAGATGGCGTTCTCCTACTTCAGTGCTTGCTATATAACGGGTTGCTGGATAAAGGATACCCATACCAGTATTGAAAAAGCAATTAAATGCAACCGGAGGGAAAGTTATACATTTGAGCACTTTTTATTCATACTTCTATATTTATGTCATGTATCTACACAATACTTTGCTAATTGCATCAAAGCTCACTTTTATTATCAAAAAAGACCATCAGGCAGTATACAAATATGGCATTATGTCTAAGGGGAAGTAGTATTTTGCAGAACACTTGTTAGTACAGGTATGGGATCCGTTATCCGGAAACCGGTTATCCAGAATGCTCCAAATTACAGAAAAGCAGACTCCATTTTATCCAAATAATCTCCTTTTTCTCAGTAATAATAAAACAATACCTTGTTCCTGATCTAAACCAAGATATAATTAACCCTTATTGAAAGCAAACCCAGCATATTGGGTTCATTTAACGTTTACATTATATTCTAGTAGACAAGGTATGAAGATCCAAATTATGGAAAGATCCATTATGCAGAAAACCCCAGGTCCCAAGCATTCTGGATAATAGGTCCCATACCTGTACTCTTACAACAATTCTTGTAGTTACCAACACTGAAAAAAATAAGTGTTTGTTTTATCCACTAGGGGGAGATCAAAGTACACAATTCATAATACATGTGCCACTGGAGTTTTATTTAATTCACACAATTATCAAGGCCTTGTGCACGATTCATCATTTGAAAAATTAGGGCCACCCGACATTTTTCTCTTTGTAATTATACAAAGGAAATACTAAGAGGTGAATACAAAAATGTTTCCGTGAGCTGAGCTACTACAGAAAGGTGCCTCAGCTGCCCTTTGATGTCCCATTCCCTGCTTCGGCCTGTGTGCACACATGGAGCAGATGTTGGTGCAAAATTCCATCATTTGCCTGTCAGTGCAGGCACATGAGAGATCAGATGGAGGGGCATTGGCTTGTTCCTGCCTGCAGAGAAAACAGATGCCATGGTTGCTCCTATTAGCCTAAAGATGGCAATAGATTTAACAATTACAATCTTTTTCAATGCATATCTTTAGAGCCGAAAAAAAAAGACCAACAGGCAGTACACAAATATGGCATTATGTCTAAGGGGAAGTAGCATTTTGCAGAACACTTGTTTCCCAGTGATAAGCACAACACTCCTATTTTAGAGACATCTAAATATAAACAATCCAGTACAAAAAAACAGATAAAAATATTGTGCACTACTGTTTAAACAAGTTGTACAAGAGCCATAGAAGCCAGTGTTCTACAGCACAATGGAGTCCTGTAATTAGTACCGGTATGGGATCCATTATCCGGAAACTTGTTTTACAGAAAGCTCAGAATTACAGAAAGGCAGTCTCCCACAAACTCCATTTTATCCAAATAATCTTTTTCTCTGTAATAAAACAGTAGCTTGTACTTGATCCCAACTAAGATATAATGAATCCTTATTGGAAGCAAAACCAGCCTATTGGGGTTATTTCGATTTTCAAATAGATTTAAGGGATTGATGATTCAAATTACGGAAACATCCGTTATCCGGAAAGCCCCAGATCCTGATCTTTCTGGATAACAGGTCCCATACCTTTACCATACTGTGTAGTGGAAGAACTGGGTGGTGGGGGCAATATGAAGGTAGCTAGGAAACATGCGTTTTTCTTAAACATATCCAAAAATGTAAGAATGGAGCAGTCTCCATGGCTATATGCTTATTTTTAAAAAAAAAAAAAAATTTATTTCAGTAAATACCCCTTAAAAATAAATTAAGTCACATCTATTTCCTCTTAGAGAGTCAGTTAAAATAGAATAGTTTGTGTACAAATATTCCTTTCCAAATAAAGCACAGAAGCACTCTAAGAAACAGCCCCATACAATTATGACCACATCAAGTGATAATTTAATAAAAGGTAAAAATGTACTACAGTTCTATTTATATATAGAAATGGATCCACAGGTATCATGAACTGTTAAGAGTCTGTTAGAAGCCTTATAAAACCGGAGAGTGTGCCCCAAAGGTTTGTTTATGCAAGCACAGGATTTAGCAGCATCATCACCTAATTGCAAAGTAATGTGGGATGAGTCAGATTTAAAAAGCATCAAAGAAATCTGCTAAGTATGTTTGCCTCAAAGCTTATTCAACACTACACGAAGCGCAAACCCCCAGTAGCTCACAGCCTTGTGTGCCAGTCCCTAAGCTCAGTAAGTGACAGCAGCACAGAGAATGTGCAGTGAATCAGCAGAAAAGAAGATGGGGAGCTACTGGGGCATCTTTGGAGACACAGATCTGCTGTGGTCGCCTTGGGATGGTACAGAAGCCCAAAACATAATTTACAACATTTCTGCCCTACTGCTTTAGTTCTTCTAAATAAACAAAAAAACAGTTGGAAAAAGAACAAAAACTGAATAGGGCTAAAAATGTTCATTTATATGGTGAAGTATCAGTCCTGTTCAGTCCCATTTTGGAGCTTGCATAATTTACAGTTGACAGCGCAACATTAATCAGTTTTAAAATGAAGCCCTCGTGGATGCAATAAGCCTAATATAATGATGGTGTCACAGGAGCAATGACAAACAGAGTTGTGTATTGGAGTCTAATGAAACAAATGACCATGCATTCACTGAATGGGCATAATCTCAATATATAAGGAAACAAGAAATGTAACACAACCCACAACTGGGTGCTTCATGAAGTTATTCTCTAGGTAGGAAAAGAACAATACTATGTCTTCCAAGCAGGGGATATGAAGAACTATTTTCTATCCCAAGCAGTGAGTGAGAGAGAGATGGTGGAAGATCACATGCACACCACTCCCCTCCCCAGCTCTGCCTGAGCTCTCAGTAAAATTGCCCATATAAGGCTATGGGAGATATGAGGACTGACAAGCTCACAAGCCCGGCTTCATATCCAGACTGCTCATTGGCTGCACAGTCTCACAATCCCAGCTTCCTATCCAGCCTGCTCATTGGCTGCACGGTCTCTCAGGCACAGTGACAAGGCCAGGCTGTGTGCTTAGCAAGAAAAGACACAGCAGGATCATCAGCTAAACCCTTCAGCTGCCAAATCAAAGAGCACGGGATCATGGGAAGGTTGTAACATGTAGCCTCACACATGGTTAAAAAGATCATCTGAATATCCACATTAGCAATACCCAGCCTGTAGAAATCCCTTAAAGGACAGGGTTCTCTGCGTAAAGAAAAAAAAATATTTTTCCCTGAATGAAAGTAAATAAAACCTTTCCAATATGCATACATTGAACAATTAACTCAGTGGTCTGTATCCCTGTCACAGTGATCGGAGGTGTGCAATATTCGCTTGAATCTCAATGTGGGTATATGAGCAGCAGAGCGCCTGCAATGAGGCAAAACCTTGCCTCGGGTAGGGTTGCCACATTTTTGGGAAAAAAATACCGACCTTCCTGTACATTTAGATTTTTTTCCCCTATTAATAACATTGGGGTCAATCTTCATTGACATTCAAGCCGGTAAAATACTGGCCAGGTGGCAACTCTACTCAGGAGGCATTTCCCTGCAAGCTACAAGGGGCAGCAAAAAGCCGAATTTCCACTTTAAAACCAAATTGCACTCTCTGCACTAGCCATATGGACCCACTCTGACGGAAGAGCGGCATCACAGGAGCCGCCTCAGGATGGCTTAGGGGCCGAATCACTCTTGCATACGGGAGAAAGATCCGCTTGTTCGGCGAACCTCGACAAATGAACTGATCTTTTCGCTTATGGCCAATGGGCAGGAATGGGGGGGGGGGGGAAAGCTACTGGGGCATCATCAGTGACACAGTGATACAGATCTTTACTGTTAAAGGGCTATGGCTGCCTGGACCTGCTAAAGGGGAACAATTGCGAAAATGAAAATTTAGTATTCGATAGATCATACGGAAATAAGAAGTTTACGAAATATAATCAATTAAACATTATGTAGAGTCATTGACTACCTGATACCTAACTGCTGCACAAAGACAGACTGAAGAGAAACAGATGCTGAGCGAGGAATAGTGAAGATGAGCTTTATTTCAGAATAATGCAGAATATTTAATTTACTGTATTAAAAACATTTCTTATTTCAGTATGATGAAGCTTATATTACATTTTAATTTTCACAACAGTTCCCCTATAAGCTTTGATTTTCCTGCAATTGCATGTACAAATAACGGTCATTAAAGCAATAAGAAATTGTCATTAAAGCAATTCCCCTTTTAAATATATTTTACTTTACTCTTTCATTCCCCTTTGCCGGGTATACTAAAAAGTTACATTTAAAGGTTCATTTAACAAGCAAATTAAGTTTTGAACGAGAACAACTGATCTAAACACTTTCCTTTGGGTCTTAAAGCAATTGCTTTGTGTAGAAAGGTTAACAGAATAGGCTGTGCGCTGTACTGCTATTTTTTCTAGCAACACAAGAACATGGGGGAGTAAGTGAAGCACAAGAAGGAACACTCCAAGCAATATTCATATGCTAAAACAGGGCACCATATGGCAAGGAATTTCATATCAGAACAAAGAGAAAGAACAGCTTCGGGACAGATTTGTCAGAGTTATAGTATCACAAAAAAGTGGAACAAGGGATTGATATTTTTGAAATACAGGTATGGGATCAGTTATGCGGAAACCAGTTATCTAGAAAGCTCCGAATTATGGAAAGGTTGTCTCCCACAGACTCCATAATAATCAAATAAGCCAGTTTTTTTTAAATTGATTTCCTTTATCTCTGGAATAATAAAACAGTACCTTGAACTTGATCCAAACTATGATATAAGTATTCCTTATTGGAGGTCAAAGCCAGCCTATTGGGCTTATATAATGTTTATATGCTTTTCTAGTAGAAGTAAGGTATGAAGATCCAAATTACAGAAAGATCAGTTATTCGGAAAACCACAGGTCCCGAGTATTCTGGATAACAGGTCCCATACCTGTACTATTGAAATACACTGTTAAAAGACAACATATCTCAAATCAGAATGAGCATTATAAATACATTTTTTAGAGATGGTATGTGTGTAGGTAAGCTCTAATCAATGCATTGTTTTTTTTGTTTTTTTTTTTTAAAGGTTTATTTCACTGCTTCTTTTATACCAGAGAACGAAACTAGTAATTCATATATTTAAATTAGGGTAAAATCAGTTAGCCATTGCTTTATAGTTAGGGTTTGGCTCTGGTTCAGCTATGCACTAAGATTCAATGCACTAAAGACAGGATTTGCTTCAGGATGTGGCACAGTTTTCATAATTCAGCTAAATCCAGGTATCCAATTTTTCATAGCAAAGTCAGACGACATTATAGCCCATGTTACAACAGGAAATATTCCCTATTTGTGTACGGATTTCATATGTGCAGAAGGGCACAGAATTTTTTATTGCTTTTTGCTTCTGCATTTATACATGTGCCCACTAAATGACACTTCATTCCGACATGTGCGACACTTTTGAATTAGTGTCGTTAAAAGTGGGCGTGGTTTTTTCGGCGCCACTTTTCCCGCCATTTTTATGAATTACTCGTAAACTCATTTTTTTTACCGACAATTTTTCAGACACTTTAGGCTCTCCTATAAGAAAATGTCAGACAAATTGTCGTTTAAAAAGTCTTGGTAAATGTCGTTTGTACGATGAAAAGATATACGACATTTTAGAAAATTGTCAGACTTACGAGACATTCAGAGATGGTAACATCTGCCTTTGTGAATTTGCCGTTCATACGACATTTTACAAATTTGTCGACCGCCACTTCTGGGTTACTTTTTTTACCGACACTTTTGTGAATTCCCCCCAATTTGACTGACATTTTCATTTTGGAGAGCCTAAAGTGTCTGAAAAATTGTTGGTAAAAAAAAAAAAAAGTTTACGAGTAATTCATAAAAATGTCTGGAAAAGTAGCGCCGAAAAAACCACGCCCACTTTTAACGACACTAATTCAAAAGTGTCGTACGTGTCGGAAAATTTGGCGGAGAAATGCTCTGGGAATTTGTTGGCTGTTGCGACGACACTTTCGACGACATTTTAAAGACATTTTTTTGTTCCCGACACTTTTGTGAATTCCCCCCTATTTGTTTTATACACATCCATACAAAAATAGCACGTTTTTTATCTTCCACTGTAATATCACAAGGTGCACAAGTCAACAGTGTCCGCTGAACAATGTCTGCTGAACAGTGAATGCCAGAGACAAAAAAAAAAAAAAAATGAAAACGAGGTAAAATAAACAAAACGTAGGCTGGGAGGAACCATTTGCCCTCCTGTTTGCACTCAGAGGTCATACAGCAAATAGCTGCCAAGGAATGCAGACGTTTCCAATAATGAAGAGCTGTAACACTTATTTCCCCTCTAATATTTACTCTATTATCAAACACTGATCACTATGCACCAGGGCCGGACTGCGAGTAAAAAGCAACCCCCGCAAAAAAAAACTAAGCAGCCCACACAAATGCGTGCCGGTGTTTTACTTATCTTTATATACATATATAAAATATGCGTGTGTGTATATCTTTATTTACACTAGGGGGTACATTATCCCTTATAATACATGAGTGAGCCTCCCACTCTTCTCCCCTTCTTTTGTCCTGACACTAATAGTCCCTTCTCACCTGTCTGCCCCACATTGATTAAGTTTATGATATCCCTGCTCTGTCAATGAATTATGTTTGGCAGCCTCTCCTTTTCTGTAAATATTATTCAAAAATCAGATGTTTTTAGTAAACTCCCCCTCATCATAAACTGCAGTTTACAGCAATTGAGCCAGCTCTTACAATAAGTTATAACTCCGCTTCAAAGCAGCATGGATGTTCAGTCAGTGGACAGCTTAAATTCTTCTGTCATCGCTGATCACTTCCTTCACCTAGGTTACGGGGTCAGACTTCGGCTGCGTGCCTGCTTGCTAGTGATGTGCGGGCCGACCAGATACCAACAGGTTCGGGCCGGCCTCGCATGCTCTTTTCTGGGTCTTTTGCTGGCTTCCGACTTGAGGTTTTTAAAGATGCGTGCCTCTCGCCCCTTATGTGAAGTCATCTGTGGGCTCGGGTTGGCGTAGTTGGTGGGAGGTTGGGTTGTGGGCGGGTGCGGGTCCGGAAAAGCCCAACCCGCACATCACTACTGCTTGCATCTCTCTCTTTCACAGGATAACAGACTTTGTTACACAAGCCAGAGCCATGAGCATGAATCGATACCTGGGAGTTCCGAAAAGGCATTGGCAGGACTGCAACGGGGAGCCAAAAGAAAAAGCTCCGGTATGCACAAACACCCTGATTCAAGCACCGTGTGCAAGGGAACTGTGGTACAGGGCCCCCATTGGACGGGGCATGATTGGGTGCAATAGGTTCAATCGGCCTAAGGCCAGCCATGAGTTGAAAGTTAAAAGCACCGCATCTAATTAGGCAGCGGGTGGCCCACTTGAAAGCAGGGTAGAGCGGCCCTTCAGGCATATGCCGGAAGGGACAGATTACCAGTCCGAGCCTGCTAGGCACTTCAGGTGGTGGAGGATTGGAAATTTCCCAACCTGGCTTAACATTTGTTTTGTGTGTTTGCACTGGAGTATGAAATTAATGTTATTGTTGTGCCTGGCTTCCTTTCAATCCTTACAAGTTTCACAGATTAACTGGGATCACTGGGATCAAAAAACACCTAAATATCAGTAACCAGAAGAGCCACAAGTCTTCAGAATGTGATAATATGCAGAAAATGTATGATGGACAGGAGTGTTATCAGGAGATGATCAGCCATTCAGGACAATTACAAATGCCTCCACCAATGCCTAAGGGAAGAAATTCTTGATAAGAAGGGGGGCATTTTTATCAAATGCCATGTAACAGCCCCAAGTCATACAAAGAGATTAAAAGCTGCTGTTTCTGGTTGACTAGTGAAAAGTTTTATTTCAAATAGGAAAAGTAAACAAACACTTTCTATCATAATGCAGGTATGGGACCTGTTATCCAGAATGCTCAGAATAATAATTAAACCCAATAGGACTGTTTTGCCTTCAATAAGGATTAATTATATCTTAGTTGGGATAAAGTACAATACACAGTTTTATTATTACAGAAAAAACATTCAAGCTTTTGGATAAAGGGTCTCTGGATAACAGATCCCATACCTGTACAATGTACATGATTGTTGTGTTTCATGACTTATAAAGTGACAATTACCTTTTGTAGAGGCAACACCAGGAAGGCCCCTCCTCCACTTGCTTCAATAATTATGGCAACAAAATTGGGGTTTACCGCACAGAAAGAGCTGTCCCAAGTAACACGGGAGACCCGTATGTCATCGTAGCATTGGTCGTTTTTTAGCGCTTGCCCAAAGACGTGACGGAACTTGCTTTGTCGCACCACACGCCTCATTGTATCTGTAAAAGTACATAAACACACAGTTAAACACAAGAATGCTACTACACATACTGTTGATTAAAACCATCTATACTAAAAGTATTGGGCCTATAAGTAGAATTTGATTTGAGAACCATGACAAAAAAAAAAAAAAAAAAAAGGCTTGAAAATGTAAAAAATAAAAAACTTGTGTCCTACAAAATAATAATAAAAAAAAATTATATATATATAAATATAAATGGGCAGATTTATCAAGGATCGAAGTGAATTTGAGGGAATTTTCGAAGTAAAAAAATTCGAAATTCAAAGTAATTTTTTGGATACTTCGGCCATCGAATAGGATACTACGACTTCGATTCAAAATAGAATCGTTCGATATTCGACCATTCGATAATCGAAGTACTGTCTCTTTAAAAAAAAAAAAACTTTTATTTCAATACTTCACCAAATTAAACCTGCCGAAGTGCTATGTTAGCCTATTTTGACCTTCTAGAGCATTTTTCTAACTCAAAGTAAAATCGTTCGATCGATCGCTGAAATCCTTCGATCAAAGGATTTAACTTCGATCGCAGAATACCCAAATTCAATGAAAAAAACTTTGACTTCGATATTCGAAGTTGAAGTATTTCAATTCGATGGTCGAGTTTTTAACTTCGAAATTCGACCCTTGATAAATTTTTTAAAACCTGGATTATTTGGATAAAATGGAGTCTATTGGAGATGGCCTTTCCATAATTCGGTACTAGAGTGTGTAGGCCTTTAAGGGATATTTATGTTGTAGCAACAGCAGTACTCTGCCATATATAACTTTCTATATCATGGGATTTGTAAAATTTTCAAAAAGAACACATTAACAAGCATTTTTACATACACAGTAACACCATGAAAGAAGTATCTTATGGCTGAAAGTGCAGGCACCTCATAAGTTATTTGCTTTTTACCCCAACAGCAACGTTAATTCAGAATGATAGAACCACCTTGCTTGACTCACAGGATATTGAAGCCTAATAGCTACTACAGACCTTCCCTTACCTGCTAAGTGCCGGCAGCACATTTCCAGTACAAAAAAGCACATGGAGCCCTATGGGTCAGTACCATTAGATAACTTTGCTGCTGAAAATGGGTCGTCAGTTAAACGTGTTTTCTCTCAGTGTAATTCAATTCAGCAACATCTTCTAAGCAAACATCTACTTTTCAGCAACAAGTCAAGTTAAAGCTAGATCACACTAGTGATTTCAGACCAATGCCATGAATGTCAGCAGAATATACTAAATATATGTAAACTAACTCAGAGAATGCAGAATGATGATGTTTTTATGGATTTTGCTCTAAGTGTACTAAGAATGCTGCCCCTATCCCAAGAAAAAAGAATTTTCATACATAAACCTGTAAATAAATCTAAAAGCCAAAAAATACACACGCTTAAAGCAGAAATTTCAGTTACTGATCTTAAGGTATTGTACATGAAAATTCAATAGAGAAGAACTCAGTTGCTCACAGTTAGCATTGTTTCCTACTGCACGTTCTAATAAAAAGCAAAATGAGCATGTTCAAATGAATAGAGCAGTACCTGTACCTTCAAGTCTTTGTGTGGTAATGGAGACCAGTCCTGGATTTGGTGCATCCTTCCTGAATACTATGAAGGTCAAAGAACCTATACTAATTAATACAGGCTTTATATCTACATTACATGGCTAAATAAGGAATACAGAAGGACGCTAGATTCACTTTAACACAGCATTCTAGTCCTTATAAGGCTAGGCTATTCTATAGAAACTAGGATACACGGAGCTTCCAGACATGGTGTTTCATATACAAAAGCCTTTCTACATATCTTTGCCTACTTGTTACAGCACAGTACAAAAATGTCAACTCTTTATGGCCTTGGGCAGCATTAAAGCAAGCACTAACACGAAGAAAAGAAAAAAAAAAAAAAAAAACATGGCAAGCAAAATACCTAAAATTTCCTTGCGCACCACTGCCCTAAATATCCCACGTTATCACTACAATACACAAATGACTCACAACTGTACAGCAATCAACTACTTTGGTGCAAACAGTTCTACAGTGAGATTGGTTTCAGGATAGAAGGAGGGCACAAAAAAACCAACAAAGCACCGACAGAAATGAAAAAGGATGTTCACCTTTTCAATATATAGTATGTCACAGATGCATCTTTCCAAGAAACTTTTCCATTGGTCTTCATATTATGATTTTAGCCATTAGGCTTATGGCATTCACATTGCTTGCATTAACCTTCTACCGCATTCAGTGGATATCAACATACTATGCTCTGTTTGCATAGTGACAAGCAAATAATTGCAAAGTGAATGCAGGAGGCAGAATCAGAAGGGCAGTGTACTATTAGCCTTAGCATTTCTATTTTGCCTTTTTCCAGACCAACTGCAACTTGTCTTAAAGAGTATGGCGTTTGTGCATAAATCATCTTTTTCAACTGCTCAGTTATACCCAGTCAACTTAGTTCCTTGTGTTACATATTAGATAGTTCCTTGTATTACATAGTTCAGGAGAGCTAGGATACAGCAGAACAAGTTAAAAAGCATGTTTTTTTTTGCACTTGCTACACACAAATTTGTTTCAGGGGCTGCCTACTGGATAGTCTGCCAAAAACATTGTCGTTTTACTAATCAGTACCATCTAGTGGGAAAAATAGCAGCATGTGTGCGTAGTTTTGCCAATTATTTTATTAACAAGTATTTATATGCACCATTGTTTCAGCAGCACTGTACAACAGAATAAACATATACCACATCACTCAGAGCTAAGCTATCCCTTGACATCAAATAATCCTTGGATGCGCTTAGCTAGAAAATATTTATACAAGGATTACGCTGTTGTGTTTCTGGAAGAGGCAACAATAAAACATCTTTACTATGAGAAGTAATGATGTACATACATATTCCTATAACTATATTTAAGTGTGTGCAACTAGAGCACGTATCTATCACAAGCCCATTGGTATAGATGCGGAAGGAACATAAACAAGTTTTTGGCCACATTGTTGCTTTAACAACAAATTGGGTTGTCTTCCTCATTTTGTCTTGTGGTTCCATACTAGCTGGCTAGATTCTCTTCTTCATTCTGAGGACTTCCTCTACTGTGTGGCACTGCTGGGTAGGTAGGATTTGGATCTATCAAAAGGAACAGTAACACCACAAATTGAAGGAGAAGGAAACCCTGTACAAAAAAAACTGAACCCGCCAAAGTAGTCCCCCCCCTCCGGGCTAACTGCCCCCCGGGGAAATGACCTATACTTTATACTTACCCTTCGTCGCAGACACGCGCCGAGATGCAGATTTCCCAGTCAGCTTAACTAGGACCCCGAAGATGGATGCCGTGAAGTCCGCTGCCAGAATCTGCGACAAGGGGTAAGTATGAAGTATGGGGCATTTCCCCGGGGGGCAGTTAGCCTGGGGGGGGGGGGGTTACGGGGTTTTTTTTTTTCTACAGGGTTTCCTTCTGCTTTAAGGGATTACAATATAATGTACTGTTCCCTGTGCTGGTAAAACTGGTGTATTTGCTTCAGATATACTACTATAGTTTATATAAACAAGCTGCTGTGTAGCCATGGGGCAGCCATTCAAGCACAGGATACACTGCAGATAACATAAGTTCAGAAGAACACCATTGTATACTTCAGAGCTTATCTGTTATGTACTATGTATCTTGAGTCTTTTCTCCTTTTCAGATTTGAACGTCTGCCCCAATGGCTACACATGCTTGTTTATATAACTATAGAAGTGTTTCTGAAGCAAACACACCAATTTTAACAGTGCAGGGCAAAAGTATATAACATGTTCAATAGTTTCATTTGTTGGTGTTACTGTTCCTTTAAGTAAAGAAACAGGAGCAGTAGAGCAATGTAGACCTTGCCTGTCATGAGACAGACACCTCAAAAGACCTCCTTGTGCAGTTTGCAAGCTACAATTTTTCCCTTAAGACATAGGATCAAAGAGCCTAGATTGTGCTGCTTTCATTGACTTTTAGGCAGGGGAAGAAAATCGGATCTGCGCTCTTCCACAGCTCTACGTATCTACACTGAAAAATACAGCTTCCACCTGAATGCAGGTACATGGAGCAGAGAAAATATTGGCCCAAAAAACTCGAGGCAGCTTTTCAGGTCATCTTCATTCCATGTACCTGAACTCAAGCAGAAGCTGCAATTGATACACATAGCTGCAGGAGAGAGTGAATCTGCTTCTCTCCGTCTGCCTAAAAATGCAGGTTAACAGCAACACAGGCAATGTTCTGTGTGCTCTTGCACTTAGGATACTGGATGAGATTTGTTTTCTTACAGTTTAATTCATGGTTAATTAAGGTGCTTCCTCTTGCTAACATTGTTTTACCTACTGCAAATAATTTAGCCGTGCTGGTTGACCATTAAAGGGGACCTGTCACCCCAATAACCAATTCCAATCCTATTTTACCATGTTAAGTCATGCAAAATAAACTATATAAATTATTTTAATCTTATTTCTTTCCTTCTGGGAATTCATAATTATAGCAAACAGACAGGCGCCCATTTGTGGACCCTGTTATTGAGGCAAGCCTAAATTTTTCTTGTGCACCAGAATATGGCACCTGATATCCATCCCCGTGCACTGGCTAAACAATTAAATTGTGATCAGAAAGGGGGAATGCGAGGAGTTCAGTGACATCTAGGAAAAGCTGAATGGAAAGTGAAATTGTCTGCCCTGCCTAAGACATAGAGGAAGGGCAGGCAATATTTGATTGGCAGCTGAGATTTTTAAATGCGTTTACAACAGCTATGGATGCTTTAATAAAAAAAATATACTGTATATAGATTTGGATTACATGTTTACATCCTCTACGATGCTGCTTGAGTCTAGGTGCTTATGTTAGGCCCCAGGTCAAAGCTCTTCTTCCAAAAAATGCACCAGCCTATTGCCTGAAATAAGCGACTTCAAAAATGCACATGGTGCCTACCTTGACTATAAAGGCGACCACTTCGGTCCTGTACACAGAGTAACAGGCTGTTGCCAAAAAACGGTTTCGTTTGCAACAAAGGCAAGGATATTGTTATCAGACCCTAGGTTTTTTACAATAAAGAAAAATGATTAAGATGCTCAACCGAATCCTTCAGTGTGTACGGCCGAAGACCAAGCTTTTCTACAATCATATCTGCAAGAGAGCAGTCTTCATGCTACAAACTCATTCTATTATATACCAAAAATCTATCATACAGCCATGCCTTTTATATGACAAAAAACTATAATTAAGTCATTAAGGCTGTATACATCAGCAACTATAAGGATACTGGCACATGTCCTCTACCGCAGGCGACTAATCTCCTAAAAATGCTTTCCCAATAATATAATCTCCAGTTGGAAAATAAGCAAGATTTTGGTTTTGAGGTAGCCAGAAGTTCCCATTGAGAAAACTGCAGGCCACGTCAGGAAACAAAAACGACGTGAGCAACGTAAAGGATTCCTTTCCATGCGTAAATGAATCACTGAGTCGGATCCCCTAAATGGACTTATGAATAGTTTTAAATCCAAGTATAGCGCTAGATATTTTAATAGTTTTGGTGTAATTCCACTTCTGTAAAAAAATAAGCTTCTAAGTGTGTCTGATAAAATTAAAAAAATATTTTTTTTTTTATTCTTATGTATGAGAACACAGCCGATTTCGAAAGGTCTATGTCTTCTGAACGTGGCAATACCAAATATATATAGTTTTATGGAGATTTCTCACTTGTATATATCAAAATCTCCAAGCAGAACACTACCAAATTTCCAAAGCATTGCTCCACAAAACGGTATACTTCCTATTTCAAGGCCAAACATTCCACGAACAGAAGGTTTACCCTAGAAAACTACCCATTATTAGAAAGAACAGATTCTGGCAAATCAAAATGGGTAAATATATCTATGTACGGCAAACTACCAAGTTGCAATTCTTTCCTAAAGTTATAATTTTTTATAGAAATTTGTTAATTTTTTCAAAAATGACCTCAAAGCTTCCAATCTACAGCATCATATATCCCACACATTATTAGGTACACCCCAAATATGCCTGGGGTCCACTGAACAGTTTGATGCCCAATATGTATAGGTTTACCTAAGCATGTGGCATATAGGGGCCCCAAAATGTAGACACCCCATTTGAGCCATTAGTTGTGTAATTATGTTCACCCCTGAAAACCATATATTTTCAGAAAGTACAAATTCCCCCGAATCCAAATTGGGTATGTATGTCTTTCTAATGTAAAGCACCAAGATGCAAACCTTTTCTTTTTCTTTGGCAATTTTGGTGATATTTCCAAAAATCAGCTCAAAATTTCCACCCTGCACATTCTATTAGATATCAAGATAAATCACCCCAAATATGAAAGCCTGGGGTTCTCTGAACAGTTTGATGCCTACATTCTACCCCAGAAAACCATATATTTTCGGAAAGCACATACTACCCCGAATCCAAATTGCGTATGCATGTCTTTCTACTCCAAAACACCAAGCCGCAAACCTTTCCTAACTTTGGCGATAAAGGCAGCCGTTTTTACATTTCTGAAAATCACCTAAAAATATTACAATTGGCCGCATTTATCTCACCCAATTTCTTAAATACAATTGTAAAATACCCTAAATACTGACACCAAGGGTTTACTGGGTTTGATGCCCAATTTGCATAGATATAACAAAGCAGCTGGCATGTGCGGGCACCAAATACAAATAAATTATATGAATTTTCTCGCTGCCGGTTCACTTTCTGTAAACAAAAACCACTGACTGTGTATTATTTGCCACAAGACCCTCCTAACGGCACAAAGACCCCCTAAAATATATTTTTGTACAGATTCTGACGAATCCAAAATAGGTAATTATGTTTTTCTACACCAGACTACCATACTGCAAAGCTACGCTAAAGGCCGCGTTTGATATTTCTGAAAATCACCTAAAAATATTGCAATTGGCCACATTTATCTCACCCAATTTCTTACATACAATTATAAAACAGCCTAAATGTTGATGCCAAAGGGCTACTGAACAGTTTGATGCCCAATATACCAAAGCAGCTGGCATCTGCGGACCCCAAATAAAAAGTGCATATGAATTTTCTCGCCTTCTGTGAATAAAGACCACTGACTGTGTATTATTTGCCACAATACCCACCTAACAGTACAAAGACCCCCCAGAAAGATATATTTTTGTAGAGTAAACATTCTGACGAATCCAAAATTGCTTAAAAAAAAAAAAAAAGTTGTATTTTCTCCGTCTTAGTAGTCACTATGGAACCTGAACTAAAACTTGTACCCTTACCCTTATTTCTTCTTTCCTCCTAAACCCACCCTCTTCCCCTACTGGTTTGACATACGAGCTAAACTGCTGCACATTATTCTACCATTGTGCGCATTACTAAATCATATACATCTTGATGTCTAAATGCATACCAATGTACAATTGTGACAGACAATGTGACATTGTGCTATTCTTATTTGTACTGTGCTTTCAGTATTATGACTGTTTGACCTATCTTTCTTTGAAAATCAATAAAATGTTCAAATGAAAAAAAAAAAGTTGTACTCCAAATGATCAAAGTGCAAACGACGCTAAAAACAACGTAAGGAACAGCAATGTAAGCATAAAACCGCAATAAAAATCACAAAAATTAAATATAATTAGGCAAATCAACTAAATAACTGATCCGACAGCCTGATTAGAGGGAAACTGATAAAATGAAGAACTAAAACATAAATAAAAAACCCTATAAAGTGTGTTTGTGTATGCATGTACGTACAGCTCTAAAAAGTGTATATGTGTATTTGACTGTGTAAATATGTGCATATGTATGAAAAATAAAATAAATAAAAGACAGAGTGTGTGTGTGTGTGTGTGTGTATAAAAACTTAAGAGTCTCTAGAAGGAGTCCTTAGCAGAGGATCGCAGAGACACGCAGCAGGAAGTGAATGGGCAGCGCTGATCGCACAAGGTTCAGTACAGGATGTTGGAAGAAGCCACACAGTGACGGTAGCACGTATAAATTTGGGTCCTGCGACGATTGTGACGCAGGACCCGCGTAGCAGGCCCACTAGGCTCGTTGTCTAGGGGGTTGGGGGCTTTTCTGCTGAGCACGTATGTAATAAGTGCTTGGCAATGTGAGCATTTTCCTATCAGCACATATTATATATATGTGCTTGGCAGTTAAAGCTGCATTTACAAATATTTATAAGAATGCACCATGTCAACTAGCTGACAATGTGGTAGCAGGAAATATTTCTACACAGGAAATCTTTTCCTCACAACAGAAAAAGGGAATTCAACTAAAATAGAGCAATTACATGATGCTAGAATGGACAGTAGAGGGAAGGGAAATAGAACAGAGAAAAAAGATGGATGAGCGAAAGAGCAAGAGAAGGAGGTACTTAACAGATGGAAACAGTAATGAAGACAGAGGCAATCCATGGTGCCCACACATCATCTGTTTCCATATGAATAATGACATTGCACCTTTAATGAATAAAACCCATCTGGAAATGAACTGTTGGATTTGCCACATATACAACAGATTGCAGACAACGAATGGATTTCTTTTCTATCTAATGCACAAACCACCACATGCCAACCATTTGTATTTTTAGGGATAAGGACAATTTGCTGCAGACCACTGTATTCGCCAAGTGTTTAATTTTTTTTATATAGCACTTAAAACATTTATGGATCAAAAGCTTAAAAAAAAAAAACAAAAAAAAAAAACAATGTTAATGAATTTTCTTAATTCTCTACCTCCTTCTACTCCTGAAATAAGAGAGGAGACAGAAAACCCTCCTCCAAGGCAAATTAATTTCTTTAATTCACATGGCTTAAAAATTAAATATGAAGGAGGAGAGAGGAAGAGAAAAACACAGGAAAGGAAAAACAGCTGCTGCTCTCCTGTATGTGAATAGTTGACACGTCCATTCATTTCTAACCTAGCAGGGCATCTCATGCTGTCAGCCAATTCATGTAAAGGACATACACAAACAAGAAAGAGAAAACTACAGACATCTGTGCAAAGGGTTATCAGCTCTTCTCTAACAGCACCAGAGGTAATATACTGGCCCCACAGCTATTTTTGAAGGTAAGTTAACTTTTAATGGTGGGAGATCCCTCCTAGAGAATAACGCAATACACTATGCAATAAAAGCCATAAAACACACCCTAGTAAAGACAGACTATGCTGATATAGACTTAGTGATTTGAGTTATTTATCAAACTCGAACACTCCCTACATACAGAGCCAGTACTGCCACACACCCTGTCAATTCCCATCTACATGACAGTGTAAGAACAGGGATACGCTGGATAAGAAGCACTAAAACCAGCATTAACAACTCATGCCCAAAAGACCTACAGTTCGGTCCATAAATATTTGGACAGAGACAAAGCTTTCTAATTTGGGTTCTGTACATTACCACAATGAATTTTAAATGAAAACTCAGATGCAGTTGAACTGCAGACTTTCAGCTTTAATTCAGGGGCTTAAACAAAAAGATTGCATAAAAATGTGAGGAACTAAAGCTTTTTTTAACACAATCATTTAATTTCAGGGGCTCAAAGGTAATTAGACAAATTAAAACACTGAAAATAAAATGTTCATTTCTAATACTTGGTTGAAAACCCTTTGCCGACAATGACAGCCTGAAGTATTGAACTCATGGACATCACCACATTCTGGGTTTCCTCCTTTTTAATGGTCTGCCAGGCCTTTACTGCAGCGGCTTTCAGTTGCTGTTTGTTTGTGGGCCTTTCCCGTCCAAAGTTTAGCAACAAGTGAAATGCATGCTCAATTGGGTTCAGATCAGATGACTGACTTGGCCATTCAAGAATATTCCACTTCTTTGCTTTAATAAACTCCTGTGTTGCTTTGGCTGTATGTTTTGGGTCGTTGTCCATCTGTATTATGAAACACCTCCCAATCAATCAATTTACGGTTTTCCCTAACCTGTTTACCTTTAACTGTTTAAAAATGGGTGTTGGTTTTGGCACTCTCTCACAGAAGTTAAAGGCATGAGACCACCTTTGTTGAAGGGGCGGGTGTGGGGGTGCTACAAACCACATGGAAGCCTAGTCTGCTTCTGGCTACAAAACAAAAAGTACAAGGGGGGTTGTGGGAGCACTCCAAGGCCAAGTAAAATTGTCTAAATACAATGGAGGTGCAACGGATTTGTCCAATTAATCAATGCACATTCCCTGGTCCCGTCTCACAAGGATAGATAGATAGATAGATAGATAGATAGATAGATCTTGGTTTTATCTATCCAAAGAATGTTTTTCCAGAACTGTGCTGGCTTTTTATTATGTTTTTAGCAAAGTCCAATGTAGCCTTTCTATTCTTGATGCTTATGAGTGGCTTGCACCTTCAGTGCACCCTCTGTATTTACTTTCATGCAGTCTTCTCTTTATAGTAGACTTGGATATCAATACTCCTACCTCCTGGAGAGTGTTGTTCTCTTGTTTGGCTGTTGTGAGGGGATTTCTCTTCACCATGGAAATTATTCTGCAATCATCCACCACTGTTTTCTTACGTGGTGAGACCAGGTGATGTCCAGGTCATTTTGTGTTGCCGAGTTCACCAGTGCTTTCTTTCTTTCTCGGGATGTACCAAACTGTACATTTTGCCACACCTAATATTGTAGCAATTTCTTGGATGTTTTTTTTTCTGTTTTTGCAGCTTAAGGATGGCTTGTTTCATCTGCATGGAGAGCTCCTTTGACCCCACGTTCTTAGTTCACAGCAAAATCTTCCACATACAAGTACCCCCACCCCCCAAATACTTTTATCTGCTTTATTGACATAAAGGAATTGCCCACACCTGCCCATGAAGTAGCCTTTGAGTCAATTGTCCAATTACTTTGGAGCCCTTGAAATGAAGTGATTGTGTTAAAAAAAAAAAAAAATATATAAAACAAAAAGGCTTCAGTTCCTCACATTTTTATGCAATCTTTTTGTTCAACCCACTGAATTAAAGCTGAAAGTCTGCAGTTCAACTGCATCTGAGTGGTTTCAATTAAAATTCATTGTGGCAATGTACAGAACCAAAATTAGAAAAAGTTCTCTATCCAAATATTTATGGACCTAACTGTATATGGAGCACATAGAAAGTGAATGCCAAACCATCAGCAACATTAAATCTATGAAGCTTTTCCCCCCTAAAGGGCACTATAAAAGTATATGCCAGGGGTATGCAACTTACACCACTGGCCAACCAAAATGCTAAATTTGTGGGAAATTATGTGTTAATCAACAGTGGTCATTTTAAAACAAAGATCAGATGTCTAATATTTGCTGCATCAAGCCATATTTATCTGAATATTGCAGATTTTTTATTTAAAACAGCAGCTATACTTTACAGTGCTGCGAAATCTGCCGGTGCTATATAAATACTTGTTAATAATGATGTTTGCTCAGTGGATATGCATGAAATATACATACACGCCAAAAAAAAACACTGCCTCTAGTGAGTACACCATTATGAGGACAGTCATATTAAAACACAGGAGGCCTGCATTCTCCATTCAACGAACAGTTTTCAGACTGCCACTCCACAGCGATCACTGTGCGGCAAAGGGTTAAAAGCGAAGAATGGCAAATGCTCACAGCCAGGATCAGTCAATGACCGGCTAATGGGCAATAATGGTCACTTACGAGACAGCCAATGTAATGTCATTCAGAGCCCTTAACTTCCTGCAACGTATGCGCAAGGGATCCCAATAGAACCGACCCTCCAGCCACAAATTGCCCAGTGGCATCTGAGCACTCTGCTCCTGCCCAACATAAAACAGCTAAGGAATCAGATTAGGAAAATATTATATAATGAGCCTATACGGGCTTCCGTATTATTCCTACACCGAGCCCTTCTGTTTCACTGACATTGTGAATTGCATTGAGCCAAACCCTCCCACATTGCAGGCCCGTCATGGTATCACCGCTGCACAATGTGCGCCAATTCATACAGATCACGGGTCAGCCTGCGCTCACGCCACATCATTGCACCGGCGTTACAGAAAAGGCTGAGCTTCCTCACTCACGGCCAATAGGGCGGCTTTGCGACAAGCAGCGCTCCAGATGTGGCTGCACTGCCCCACGTGGATGCTGGGACTTGTAGTACAATAAATAGCAGCTGGAGAGTGGTAGTTGAAGGTTCCGGGTTAATAACACCGCGCTGCCACATGAATTCAAGTGCTTAGTCCTTACCTGGCTCAATGTTCTATTCCTGGTGCCCTCCTCTGAGGAGCTTTGTTTATTCCAGGAGTAGGTCTTCCTCACCGGGCTGATAGCAGCGCTTAGCGGCACTCACACTCCACCCTTCCCGCACACTCAGCTCTGTATCGCTCACACCCGCTACCCTACCTCGCAGCCGGAAGCGCAGCTACAGTCCCCACCTCCCTCCCGCCATTCCTGACTGACGTAGCCAGTAGCCAATGGATAAGCGAACGGGCTGCACCCAAAGCCGAAACTATATTGCTATCACTCCGCCTGGTGAGAAGCCCAATAGGGAGGGAACATAAAATAGTACCATGCTTGCTGAGAGTGCAGACAGTTTGGCTTAGGCGTATTAATATGTATATTGTTTCTCACGTGTATATACTAAGAGAAATACTATAGAAATACTAAGCATTGATTAGTTATGTCTTAAATAAACATTTATGTGACTTTGTTTTAAGTGTAACTCTCAAGTGCTATGGCATTTCTCCACATAATACCGTTCATCTCAATTTGTGGTGCAAAAATTGGTTGGAACCACTGCCCCATACCCCAAAGGAGTCCATAAACTAGAGTCCTGCAGGGAACCAATTTGTTAAACCCGCAACCCGGACCTGAATAGGGTTGCCACCTGGCCGGTATCTTAGCGGCCTTGCCGGTAAAAATGTTGCTTGATTCCAATGTTATTTATAGGGAAAACCCATAAAATATAGGAAGGCCAGTAATTTTTTTCAGAAAAGGTGGCACTGGCAAGCCGCATACTTACCCGCTTGGACCCACTACCCTAACCCGACCCTACCTGCAAGTACCTTATCCGCAACTAGGGTTGCCACCTTTTCCGGAAAAAAATTCCGGCCTTCCTATATAATTATATCTTTTTTCCATATTAATAACATTGGGATCAACTATCATTTTTACCGGCCAGGCCGCTAAAATGCCGGGCAGATGGCAACCCTATCTGCGACCCAATCCACGAACCGCTGACCATCAAGAAACAGGAAGTGCTGTCATTGTAAACCGGAAGTGAAGTAGCCGTGATCAGAAAAAAAGGAGTAAAACTCGATATTGAGAAGACCCGACTGCGACCCGACTGCGACCCTGCCGGGTTAATGTTTACCACCAACACAAGAATGATTTTTCTCCAAAATAAATGTATTCAGATTCAGGCTGGCTAACCATTATAAAGATAGAGCAGCCAGTACGTTTGCATCTCGTTATCTACATCACCTCCTGCATACTAATTTCCCATATACATCATTTCTCTATGGTATAAATTCTCTTGAGAATTTTCTCCACAAAAAAATTTATGTGTAAAATACACTGGGGGTCATCACATTTCTCTAGCTACAGTGTATTTATAAATTTTGGCAACATTAGGGGGCTGATTTATCAAAAATAGAGGTGAATTTTCAAATGAAAAAAATTCAAATTTCGAGCTATTTTTTGTATACTATGATTTGAATTTTAAAAATATTAGAAAATCTGAATATCGAAATTTATCATGTACTGTCTCTTTAAAAATTCGTCTTCAACCATTCGCCATCTAAAACTTGCCGAATTGCTGTTTTAGCCTATGGGGGACCTCCTAGAACCCATTTGGAGTCAATTGGTGGACTTTGAAAAATCAAAGGTTTTTTTTGGGAAAAACTTTGAATCAAATTCGATCGAATGCGCTATTCTTTTGATTCATTCGATTCAAATTTGGCCAAATATGGACCTATTAGATCGAAATCTGATCTATTCAACCAAAAAAAACTTCAACTTAATTTCGGTTGGTCTTTTTGAATTCAAATTTCGAAGTTTTTTCAATTCGAAATTCGACCCTTTTTAAATATGCCCCCAGATGTTGAGGAGAAAAATTCACGCTTTAAATTTCCTCGTGAGGCGACTTTGGGAAACGAAGCGCCGCGAGTGGCATCCCACTGGTGATTTTTCATTATAGCTGGCCGGAAGGTAGGGGAAGGCAGTTCGGGGAGATTGCCGCCCGAAGAAAAGGCGATTTGTCGATGGGGCGTCTAATCTCCCCTTATCTGCCCGTATGTCCTTACCCTTAGGGCTCTTACACATTGGCGGTTTTTTCTGTGTTTTTTAGCAGTTTAACGCATGTTTGAGTGCAAATAAACACATTCACTTATTGATTCCATTATATTATGCCTGGCTGTGTTCATGTTTTGAGTTGCATTTTAATTCATTTGTGTTTCAGTGAATTTTCTGCGCCCCAGCATGCAGCATTTTCTTGTGGTCAACACTCATGCAGCTATCAATAAAATAGAGGGTTGCATTTGGAAGGAAAAAAAGTGCACTTAGTTGCATTAGAAAACATTTTTTTGCACTCAGTATGCAGTATGAAACCAACACCCATGTGTAATTAGCCCTTAGCCAGTTGTTACTACACATACAACCGATTTGCATCTAGTGATTTGAACCTGAATACCATTATTCATGGCCATGGCTGCCATCAGAAATTGCAGGGTTCACATACTACAACATTTTCTGGGCCCCACAACTCCATAGAGCCTGCTCACCCCACTGATGGCCAGACCCCCCCCCCACAAGTTAAAAAACACATTGGTGGCCAGGCCCCCACCCCAAGGTTTAAAAATATTGGTGGCCAGGGCCCCTCTGCATTCAAAAAACATTGGTGGCTAGGGCCCATCGTATAAGTTAAAAAAATTGTTGCCAGGGTCCCTACACATTTAAAAAAACATTTGTGCCAGAGTCCCCTGTACAAGTTAGAAAAAACATTGGTGGCCAGGGCAACCTCCCACACAAGTTAAAAAAAACAGTGGCCGGGGCCCCTACAAATTCAAAAAAACATATAGAACTGAAGATGTTTCCACCACAATAAAAAACATTTAATCTTAATGGCGTATAGTTGTTGGGGACTTACATTATATGGCATATTTGTCATTTGATTCAACATCCTCTATTTGGCACAAGATTAAATACTCTGCTAATCAGGAAATCCCAGTTTATTGGGAAATTTATCAAGCTCCCCATGTTCAGTGAGTTAGAAAAGGGACTAGGAGGATGTTATTAGGCAGGCTGGAACAGCTCAAGCTCAAGAAAAGCAGATTAAAAACAACAGCCAAACATGGGTCAGAGAAGATAGCAGGAAAACCACAAACAAGAGCAGCCAGAGACACTGCAAGTGGCAGTAAATTGGTAATATGAGGTTACACAATTTCCTGAATCAGTATGTAAATCTTTGAACATCACCAAGAATGGAGGAGCAGGGAGAGGAAAACGAAACACTGAAGGATGTCCACAATAAATCCATAATATATAATTAGACCCATAAATCTTTGGACAACTTTATACTAATTTTGGTTCTGTACATTACCACAATACATTTTAAATGAAAGAACTCAGATGCAGTTGAAATGCAGACTTTCAGCTTTAATTCAGTGGGTTGAACAAAAAGATTGCATAAAAATGTGAGGAACTAAAGCCTTTTTTTTTAACACAATCACTTAATTTCAGGGGCTCAAAAGTAATAGGACAATTGACACAAGGCTATTAATGGGCAGGTGCCCTTTAGGGGAAAAAAGCTTCATAGATTTAATGTTGCTGATGGTTTGGCATTAACTTTCTATGTGCTCCATATATAGTATGCCTTAAGACACATACAGCTGTGTTCCTTATAGTAGCTCTATTTCCAAAGAAATTTTCCAAGAAAAGGGAATATTAGGCTGTTCCAAAAATAACAGTATCAGTATTCTTCTTTACAAACTCAAACATTCACTGTATAAACTGAAAAATGTTTTATGATTATGCTTTCCTTTGAATCACTGAACTAATATTTAGTTGTATAAGAAGTGTTTCTGAGAACTGCTGCACATCTGTGTTGCATAGAGTCAACCAACTTCTGGCACCTGTTACATTCCACAATTCTTCTGCATTTTTTGGTTTTGCCTCAGAAACAGCACTTTTGATGTCACCCCATACATTTTCTATTAGATTAAGGTCTGGGGATTGGTCTGGTCACTCCATAATGTCAATCTTGTTGGTCTGGAACCAAGTTGTTGCTTATTTACTGGTGTGTTTGGGTTCATTGTCTTGTTAAAACACAAGGACATTTCCTAATCAGCATAAGGTAACATGGCCTTTTCTGTTTTGATGTATTGAAACTGATTCATACATTAAACAGGACATCCAAAAAACAGTTTAAAAGTAACCTATAAAGGATAAGTAAACTTTTTTTAAAAATGAGAAATTGCTGATGGTCTGCTTTTAAGCGATTTTGCAATTTACATCTTTTTTTTCTATTTCGAAGCTATTTAGCTGTTTATTAACTGACAATTAATTTTGCCAATTAATTTTGAAACAACAGTGCCACATTGTCATTTCCTGGGCAGAGCAACATCAGAACAGTTTTCTGGTTTTATTCTGATCCTGTATCTCTCCGACTGTACAGTCAGAGAAACTGACTAGCAGGTGGCAATGCTAGTAAAAAAAAAAATAATGTAAATTGCAAAAGTGTTTAGAAAAGCACCCTGAGAAATTTTACATTATTTTTTACATATCCAGGAGTATGTATTCCACATATTTATAAAAGTATTTCCTTTTTGCATTACCTTGTATAATAGTTTTGCCTTGTTAAATGTACTAGGGATGCAACAAATCTACTTTTTAGGATTCGGCCGAATCCCCGAATCCTTGGTGAACAATTCGGCTGAATACCGAACCAAATCCGAATTTGCATATGCAAATTAGGGGCAGGAAAGGAAAAACTGGAAAAAATTCTTCTTTTGTGACAGAAAGTCACGTGATTTCCCTACCCATCCCTAATTTACATATGCAAATTAGGATTCCGATTCGGTTCGGCCAGGCACAAGGATTCGGCCAAATCCGAATCCTGCTGAAAAAGGCCGAATCCTGATCGAATCCCGAACCCGAATCCTGGATTCGGTGCATCCCTAAAATGTACCCTTTCCCATTCCTCAAAGATATGTAAATGATTTTGGAAACTATTTTGGATTTAACTTATTCCTAATGTATAATCAACTTTGTAGCAGATCTTTGTTTCAAGGGCAAAATGTATACCCAATTTTGATATCATCTATGACTATAGGACACGGTAGAGTACCCTACAGAACATCAGTAGTTACCTTTCCTCATATGTATTTAAACTGGTTATGTAGCTTGACCACCAATTTACCTAAGGCTAGGGCGAGATGATGCATACCATTGTTGATTCTCCACAGGCGGAGAATTCTTCTGCCTTGCTGCTCTCCTTGTGTTCTGAAGGCAAGACAGATTTCGGTGCAAAATGCTGAATGCCCGGACTGGCAATCTGTGGGTTCTGGCAAATGCCAGAGGGGCTGCTATAAGGTCCAATAGAAAGTCAGTATTTAGTGGGCTGGTGGGGGTTGTTTGGGCCTCTGTGTGGGCTGATTGGGCCTCTGTGTATCTAAAATGCCAAGGCCTATTTTAATTCTCAGTCCAGACCTGAATTTAAGTATATATTGATATTTAGTTCTTTAGATCAGCTTGCACTGTAAGAATAGCCTCTGTATTAAAAAGGGAAAAGTGTTAACTGTGTGATTCAGAAGCATAAATCCTACTCCTTAAATGGACATCTTAATTCAACCGTTCTGTTGCTTACAGCAGAGAGATTCAGAAAGGATTCCACCAGTTGGCACAGGGAGACATTAGGGCAGATTTACTAAAGGGCGAAGTGGCAAACACTGGTGACAATTCGCAAACGTTACCGCCCGCAGGGACATCAACAATTTACTAATGGGCTCAGCGAAAGTGATAGGCGCTAGCGCTTAGTTGCACTCTATCGGCAAGCATCAATATGCTCTGGTGAATGGACGTTACTCTGCAAATTCACCAAAATGAAGATTTTACTGAATGTTACCTCTTTCGCCAGACTTGCCTTCACCAGCTCAGACCAGGCCAAGTGAACTGGAGTGCATAGATCTTCCTCAATGTTCTGTTACTTAATTCATATTCTGTTAGTGGAAAAAGCATCAAAGTTCAAAAAATGCTTGCGTCTTTTCCTTTTTTCAGAGTGATAGCCTGCAAAAGTCCTAAAAATTTTTTTGGGGGGTAACCGGTTTCCCCCATACATTTTCTAACATATGGAACATTAATTATACAGTGGGCTCATGTGTAGGGCATCATAACTCTATTGGCTTTATTAAGGTTACCTGGACTTTTGTAATTAACAGTGGCAATGTAATGTATTTGCTACAACATATAACATAAAGACGCTCGCGCAGCTTCGTTTAGAATTGCTTGCATTGCCGAAGTAATGCTAGCGAAAAGTCGCCAGCGTTTTGCGCCCATGACGAAACTCGGCATTTTAGTGAATTAGCATTGTCTGGGCGAGTTTTCACCTGGCGAAGTGTAGCGATGGGTGCGAATTGGTCGCTGGCAACTTTTCTACAGTTAGTGAATCTGCTCCATCGTATATTTTCATTAGTATAATTTTGCAAGTTAGGTAAGCAGGATTATAAGTAACCATCCATAAACCAATCACAATGGACCGTGTAAAAATCTGACTTTCTGCTTTTCTAAATTTAAATTAATCAATGTATAACAAAAATCATATTACTTTTGGAACTGAAGAAACATAATGATACTTTTCTTTTCAAGAACACAATATTATACAAAATAGGACAGTGTCTAATGGAGATATGGTTTAAAAGTGCTTTATGTATCTACAGCAAGAGAAGAGCAAATCATATGTGTATTTGTATATACAGATATATTGAAGTATATACATTTGTAGACGCAAATGTGTAAATGGACGGACACACCCCCCAAACTAACAGATGCTGAAATGGTAAAGGAAATCTGCCCTCAAAGGTCTTATCTAGGCTAAATCACAAGCAATGTAATTCTAAGCAAATATTTGGCACAGCCAAAATATTGGATAATTGAATTGCTTTAGACAGAACACTACAATTTCCAGTGTTTCCACTGGAGACAAACCAGGAGTATCTTACATGACCTGAGTACAATTTGTTTAAGCCATGAAAAAAAAAAATTCAGAAATGGAAGAAAATCTCTCTTAATGAAGTGCAGTGAAAGGAAAGTAACTTAGGGGCAGATTTATCAAAGGTCGAGATGAATTTTTGAATTTCAATCTAATCAGAAAATCAGAAGCGATTCAAATGCCATCCTGCCGGCAAGAATATGAATCGCATTTGGCATAAGAATACAAATAGCATTTGGGGAGATTAGTCATCCGCAGAAGAGATCATCATCACAGACTTATTCTTCAATAGGAAGAATAGCGTAAAACCAGCTAAACGCATTCTCGTTTTAATCTCCTGAGTCCTTTGTTTAACAAGTCCTGGCATCCCACATATATTGTGCATGCTGTCGCTGCTTGAGCTGCGTGTGAGGTTAGAGATTATAGACGATGGTGTGTAGCATATGGTCTTTGAAGGAGAATTCAACACTAAACTTAAAAAACCCTACCCTACATAGACCCCCTACCTCCTCCCCCAAGCCTAAGTGTTACCCTGGGTAAAAGCCCCTAACGTTTTACTTACCCCTCGGTGCAGATTCAGGCATCAGAGTTCACGGGTGCCATCTTCAGCCACTTCGGTAGCCTTCGTAATGAGACTGGTGCTTCTGCAATTTTCATGAGTTCACTTGCGCCATCTTTTTCTCTTTGGAAATCTTTGCAATGACGGCGCATTCGCAGTTGGAACAATTTTCTGCATCGGAACAACTGCGCATGAGCCGAAACTCATGAAAATTGCAGAAGCGCCAGTCTCATTACGAAGGCTACCGAAGTGGCTGAAGATGGCACCCGTGAACTCTGATGCCTGAATCTGCACCGAGGGGTAAGTAAAACGTTAGGGACATTTGCCCGGGGTAACACTTAGGCTGGGGGGGAGGAAGGAGGGGGGTCTATGTAGGGTGGGGGGTAGGGTTTTTTTAAGTTTAGGGTTGAATTCTCCTTTAACAAGTCTGTAGTGTAACTGCTGATCTGATCCAGTTTCCAAAATTTTTAAGTTGAGGTCTTCTAAAACAGCCCATCCCAGGGTCTAGCATTTTTGTTTTGTCACATTACTCTTTCCTAGTTCTTGATATGCGGGCACGTTTTTGGTACCATATAAGACATCAGAATTGGTCTTCTCTATAGAAACTTCTTTGCCAACAGAAGCACCTTCACTCTTGAGGCGCTCCAATTCTTTTGTATGTTTTCTGACCAATCCAGCCTTTTGTAGTTGAATAATAGATTCTTGATGCTACATCAAGTAGCTATGCATTGTAGGCATTTCCAACTACTTAATGCAAACTAAATATTTTGTTCTGTATTTTGTTTTGGATCCCTCCTGGACAGCAAACCTCCAGTCACAAGGGGTTCTACTTCAGGAGTCACTGTTGATTGCTTTTGTGTTTTGTGTAATGGCTTTTGATGGGTTACAGTAATAACCTTGGAAGGTGTATGTAAATGGTCAGGGCAAGATTTTGCCAGCTTTTAATCCATTTTGTCTTCATGCATGCTGCCCAACACTACTGAAGTCATGGCCCGTACAACAACATTTTTGGGGCACCCTGGGCCCCGTCCATCCCAGCCCCCAAGCCCCACCCCAGATCCCGCCCACTCCACATCACAGTTAAAAGACCACACAGACATCAGCGTTAATAAAGGTAACCCCCCCACACACATAAGTTATAAAAAGCTATCGGGGACCAGGCCCTCCCCCTATAAGTTAAAAAAAAAACAACAAATTTTTAAAAAAGCATTGGTGCCAGGGCCCCCCTTATTAGAAAAAAAAAGATTGAGGCCCCAAAGAATTTTTTTTAAAAAAAACATTGGCGCCTGGGCCCCCCTTACAAGTTAAAAAAATTGGGGCCCCAAAGAATATTTTTTTAAAAAAACATTAGTGTCAGGGGCCTATAGAGTATTAAAATAATACATTGGTGGCCAGGGGATTAAAAAAAATATTGGTGTTCAGAGGAATTGAACTCGTGGCTTCAGGACTTCAGCTTTGTCTCCTTTTGTGACTTTGGGTATTTTCGCCACTTCAGGACTTAAATTCGTCTGTTTTCATAATTTCAGGTCTTTTCGCCACTTCAGGACTTAAATTTCGTCTGTTTCCATGACTTCGGGTCTTATCGCTGCTTCAGGACTTCATCTTCTGCTGTTTTCGTGACTTTGAATCTTTTCGGTGCTCGGCTATTTCCGTGGCTTCGGGTCTTTTTGCCGTTTCAGAACTTTCAGCACTTCCGCATTTCAGCTGTCGGGACTTCGGAAGGAGGCGGCACGGGTTCAGAGCTGTCAAGGGGGCCTGGCTCTTTCGAAAAGTTCAGTACTGCCGGGCCCCCCGGTACACTTGTACCCCCCTGTCCCCCCTGACGGTGGCCCTGGCTGGGATTCCTCACTTACTTGTGAGGTTTTGGGTACATACAGTCAGTACAGGATAGATAAGGAGGATTCACTCAGAAAGCCCAAAACGGTGTCTTCCTATAATATATAAAAGGAAAACAAATTAGTGAGGTTAGTTACACAGGGGCGATCCTGGCCCCTCCGCCGCCTGAGGCAGAGCAGTTGCTGCTGCCCCCCCTCCCCCGGAAATTAGCTCTTAAAGTACCAGGAGCAGCATTTTTGCTGCCCCTGGTACCTAGTGGGGTGCTGCCGGCTGAGGCGACAGCCTCAACTTGTCTCATTGGCGAAGCACCCCTGTAGTTACAGAACAGTTGCAAAGTACAAAATTCAAAATGCTATAAAGGAGTTTTGAGCAGTATGTTTTCAAGGTACAATAAAGTATTATAATCTAGCACAGTGACATAGGCAAGTTACATGGCGGTTAAAATAAAGGCATACAGGGTATATTCTCCACTGACATGTTGTTACTAATGGACAGCACTAATAGTGGCACTTTTCAGCATGGAAACATTCTAGTTGGCATTTACTGGCCACAAGCACCAGTACCAGCAGTGTCATGCATTTCACTCTAAGCAAAATGGAAGGAGCATTAGCAATTTTTGGCTTTTCTCTCCCAACTGAAATATACTGGCAGAGAAAATGCCCCATATGCTTTAAGACTTTCAAAAGCAATTGGGGATCTTAATTAAAGGACCAGTAACATGACTTTTTTACATTTAAAATTACATCTGTCCACTCAACACATAAAAATAAACAATTTCTGGGCAATAAATGCAGATATCCATAATTAATGTTACAACCTATTAATCTTGCACTATAAGAACTAAAACCACCGTATTTTTAAAAGAAAATGTGAACTTGTATAACATGAAAACACATCTAAGATATCTGGTGGATATAATTTGTATTCAAGATAAGATATCCACTTATTAAAATATACCACCAGGAAGGCCAGCACTCTAATATAAAGTGTTCATATGCCTGGGTGCGTGATCAGTGAATCATTTCCATCCATTCCAAAAGGATCAGCACATTAAAAATGTGAAGTACGGACAAGACAAGGCTGCCCGCTCTCGCCATTATTGTTCAACTTAGCCATAGACCCTTTACTCAGACATTTTTTGAAAAACCCAAATATCTCAGGTATCCCAATTGATCAAACACGACACTTTTTTGAAAACCCCGAATATCTCAGGTATCCCAATTAATCAAACACAAAATTTTTTGAAAAACCCAAATATCTCAGGTATCCCAATTAATCAAACACGACTGAAAGTCACAACTTTTGCTGACGACATATTACTCTTTATACAAAACCCTCAAATAGAAATCCTAACCATTCTGTCAATCATAAACAGATTTGGATGAATCAAATTAATGCCGGAAAATCCGAGGCACTCCATCTCCATGATACCACGTCACAAAATTGGTCTGACGACTTTCCTTTCACAAAGTCTCAACACTATATAACATACTTAGGTTTAAAAAATACCCAAACATCATAAAGACACTTATAAATTGAATATCCGATCAATCATCGATAAAATTCAACAAGACACACAAAAATGGAAACACCATAATTTAACCTTTTTGGGCAGAATCCATTTCATTAAAATTTTCCTATTTCCAAAATTAATATATCCAATACAAATGCTACCATACCGTATCAAACCAACTGATGTAAAACGCATAAATCACATATTCTGTACCTTTATTTGGCAGAACAAGTGCCCCAGAATCAGCATCTACAAATTACAACAACCAAAAACTTTAGGGGGAGTTAATCTGCCAAATATTAAGGAATACAATGATGCAGCACTACTTAGCTATGCAGGAGACTGGCTAACAAACAGGGACTGGTTCACTAACACAGACTTAGATCAATCCCACTTAGAGGGTCTTACTTTAAATTACTTTCTACATTCCCCACTCTCAACAAATCCCCAATCGTTGAAAGATAACCCATTATTTTTAGATACATATAAAACTTGGCAATTATTGAGACTAAAACATCACCTACCTCCGCACCACTCTCCATACCTAACATGGCTAGGAAAAGAAAACTTTCCTATAGGACTATCAAACCCAATCCTACACAACTGGCGAGACGCTGGATTAGATACGATACGAAATCTTATCAAAAATAATCAAGACCTGCTCTCCCTAGCGGAACTAAAAGCGAAATTCCCATTAACACACTCAATAATACTACACTTTGCGAGAAACACGATACACAAAATAAAACACACAAGCGATAACAACTTGATAGACAACCTTTTGAAAGAGAAATCTATTATACATTCAACTGCACACATATATCACATACTATGAAGTATAAACATAGACTCCGAAGAATCCCGCTTATTTAAATGGACAATTCTCACACCACAAATTCCTATTACAGAAATTCTAAAAGCCCATACACGCACAACACAATTGTTACCAACCAGCAGATACCAAGAAATGGCATTACAACTTCTTCACAACTCATATCTAACACCTGAAAAACGATTTAGGATAGGAACTATCCCCTCAGACAGGTGCCCTCGATGCATGGCCCCCAAGGCAGATCTTTTCCACATGCTCTGGTCTTGCCCTCGAATACAAAACTTTTGGCTGGAAGTAACCTCCTATTGGACGAAAATAACAAAAAAACCAATTCAACCAACAATAGAATGGGCTCTATTTAGCATTATTCAACAATACCCAAATTTAAATAAAGGGGAGAAACACTTGGCAGCTAGGTTGGCAGCAGCGTCTCGGAAAAAAATTTACACCAATGGCTTTCCACAGAAACCCCATCAATCACACTCATGAAACAGAAACTACACCATATCTTTCATATGGACTGGTTTGAAGCCATGACAAGAAAAGATCTACAAGCGGAAAAATTATTTTCTACTTGGACCACATACATCAATAGTCTTCCCTCACCACTTACTTAACCACTCACACCTTTATAAATACAACATTTATCTAACAGTTATCTTGTGTTAGGGAGCTGCTATCTGGTTACCTTCCCATTGTTCTTTTGTTTGGCTGCTGGGGGTCAAAGGGAGGGGGTGATATCACTCCAACTTGCAGTACAGCAGTAAACAGTGATTGAAGTTTATCAGAGCACAAGTCACATGACTTGGGGAAAATTGCTTTTCTCTATATATATCAGTTTAAGGTTAAGTGTGCTTAATTAAATAATAGTCTATGTGATCCAGAGAAGGTAAAATAATGTGAATCTGCCTCCAGTTTGTCTGAGCTGGGAGGGCCAGGGTAATTTTTACTGACCCACAAAATGGCTTAGTCCTTAGGCTAAAAGTGTTTATATTAGTAAGCTTGTATTTACTTACTCTCTTAAAATATTCTGGCTGTAACAAACAGGGCCGGATTTACATAGTGGGCGCCTTTAGGCCCACTGCCGTTCGTTGCCCCTGTACCCTCCCCTTTTTCATCATCTGGACTGGAGCAATGGGGATTGGCGTACAGTGTTTTTGAACCAATGTGGGTATGGTTGGGCAGCATGCCGCCCCCCTAAAATCCTGCCACCCTAGGCCCGGGCCTAGGTGGCCTTTCCACAAATCTGGGCCTGTTAACAAACCTTTCATGCCTACTTGAAGGGCAGTGAGTTATTATATGGTCTCCCTATATATTTATATATCATATCATACCCCACCCTTCACTTCCTGTTATCCAGTGTAACCAATCCCAACTTGGCCAATCCTCATAACTGATCACTTCATGTCACTTTCCTTTTATTTCAATAATGGTCCTTTTAGCATTGGGAAAGTTAATTATAGGTGCTTTATGCGTGGTCTAAATGGCCTGACCACACTGAATTTATTTTTTTTAACTTTATCTTGTAAGGAATGTCATCCAAAAAAACTTCTGGTGCAGAATTCAGAAAAAGATAAGGGAAGATGAAGCAAGTAAACTTTCACAGCATTTTCAAAAATGGCTTAAACCAAGCAAAAGTACAGAAGCAGAAACACCTTCCACTTCAGAAGAAATTGGCATTGGTTTGAGTGGTGAGGGTATCAGCATCATGGAAACAGCTCCTGAAATCTGTGAACCTGAGCAAGATTTAGAACTAATCCCAGAAAAAGAGAAAAGTAAAATCTGTGCAGAATCAGACAGTGAGGAAAGTGTCAATGAAATAGATGCCACCCGCTCTCCTATTGCCAGTAAAAGTTTGATACAGGGTGACACTATATCAGAAGATACTCTGACTGAAGACAGTCCTAACATAGAGATAAATCTAAATGATCCACCCTCATGGCCAGAAAAAATCAAAAGATACTTTGTACATCAGGGCCCTGATCAAGGTAAAGATGGGGATTTTGGAAAGTCCCAGTCACATGAGGAGCGCTCCTTTAACCCTATGTGGTTCACCAAACAAATACCCAGTGGTAGAAAGATTGAAAGAACATGGTTAATATACTCCAAAACATCAAATGCATTGTTTTTTTCCATGTATTTTGTTTGGCAAGCATACCTTTTCACTGATCAACCCGAAAAAGAACTGGAAGAAGTTGAACCCACACATTCCAACTCATGAAAATTCTGCAGAGCATCGCGACCATTCAAAGTGGAAACTCATGGAAAAAAGAATGAAAGAAGGAAAGTTTATTCAGTGTGAGCTAGAAAAAATTATCATGACTTAAAAGCAGAAGTGGTGTAATGTTTTAAAGTGCATTTTAAGTGCCATTTTATTCTGTGCAAGGAATAACTTGGCATTAAGAGGCTCAACGGATTCTATTGGTAGCCCACATGCTGGCATATTTCAGGATATTATAGAAGTAATAAGCCACCATAACATAGCACTGAAAGAAAATATTGAAACGCACCAAAAGCATTCTACAAATTACTTCTCACATTAGATTCAAAATGAGTTTATCAGCAACCTGGGGAAGAGAGTGAAATCTGAGATTATTGGAAAAATAAAAGAAGCTAAGTATTACTCTGTGATCTTTGACTGTACACCAGATGTGTACCATCAAGAGCAAAGGAGTAAAACCATACGTAATGTCAGTGTTGTTGAAGAAAACTTTGTAGACTTCATCCACACCAAAGAGAAAACTGGAGTGGCTTAGCGGCAGAAATTTTACAAGCAGATGGCATTGATATCAAGGATGCAAGAGGCCAAGGCTATGCTAATGCAGCAAATATGTCCGGGAAGTATATGGAGTCCAGGCAAGAATATTGCAAGAAAATGAGTATGCAAAATATGTTCATTGTGCAGCACATAGCCTCAACCTGGCAGCTGTACATGCAGCCTCTGTAAATGCTGAAATTAAAACCTTTTTTGGTACAGTTTGACTATTCGCATTTTTCTTCTCATCTATCGTCAGTGGGAAATACTGAAAAATATGCTGAAAACAACTCTCAAAGGGCACACAGACACCCAATGGGCATCAAGGGCAAGTGCTGTGAAAGCACTGTTTGCTAAAATCATTAATGTGTGTGAGGTATTGTCAGATATCAGAGAAAACTCTTCAAACTCTGATTCTGTGTCTACAGCACAATCTCTTCTTTTACAAGTTGACTATCATTTTCTCTGCACTTTATTTGTATGGAATAAGATTTTAGGCCATGTTTATGTTAACCAAGCCTTGAAAGCCAAAGGTATACCCATCCTTGATGCTTCGAAAATGATTGATGGCCTAAGAAGAACATTCCAAGAAATGCGAGGCATCAGTGCTGATGAAATATACCTTTATGCCAGAGATGTCTGTGAAAAACTTGATATTCCAGCAACATTTCCCCAAAAGAGGAAAAGAAAAGTGAAAGCCAGAGCATCATATGAAGCAGCTGATGAAGCAGCAAGCCTCTCTGTTGGAGATAACTTTAGAATCAGCCTTAACCAAATTTTTGATGTTTTGATATCTGACTTGACATGGAAATCAAAAGCACTAATGGACACCTCAGTGGATTTTGAGTGTCTTTCTTGCCCTGCCCTTGTCACATTTGAATTGCCACAATTACAGAAAGCTGCAACTGACCTTGCTTTAAAGTACAGCAAGGATTTGGATGCTCCTGAATTGTGCTCAGAGATTGAGAGCTTTAAACATCAAGTGGAAGCCATATTGCCAGATGCAAACTCTGCAACACCTCTAGACCTGTGCCAGATGATACAGGACTATGCATTTGCAAACTGCTATCCAAACATTGATACCGCACTTTGTATATTCCTGACTTTGCCTGTATCTGTAGCATCATGCGAAAGAAGTTTTAGCAAGCTGAAACTTATTAAAAATTATTTACGTTCATATATGGGACAAGAGAGGCTTTCAAACCTAAGCATCCTTTCAATTGAGCATGACATTGCAAAGAAAATAGACGTTGATGATGTTATAGATCATTTTGCTGCCATAAAAGCAAGAAAAATTGCACTTTAATTTCAATGTATAAATAATGGCAGAAGGATTGGCTGAAAACTCTGCAGCAACATATTAATATTTAGTACGCTACTGTACCTCAAAAATGGGCATGCTAGCAGTGGAAGGGCTACTGCTTAGACATATATTGCACTTTTCTCATAGGAGTTGTGTTAAATGTAAAAGCATTCCAGTATTGGAGTTAAGTGAACCCTTCGCACTTTGTTTACCAGGTTCAATTTTTTTTCTTTTTTGGTGTACCTTATTTTTATTTGTAAACATGACATATTTATATAAATTAAAAGTTTCATTAAATAATGCGTTTTCTTTTATTAAAAAAATGTCATGGTAAGGAAGGAAATGCTAATATAGGAGGGGGGGGTGCTGATTGGCTAATCAGAGACTTGAAGGGGGCCCACATGGTACATTTCTGTTCAGTGAGTTTGCAATTGATCCTCAGCAACTCAGAGTCAACAGCAACAGATATGACCCATGTGAGCAACCCTGTATAAGGGGCAGACTAATTGGAATTGACCATTTACACGCAGAGCAAAATATTCTGTTAGTATTTTAAACCTCTTTATTTCACAAATAATAACATTCATAGAGGAAATCAAGCAGTTTTTGGGTACACCAGGACAAATTTTTGATGTAAAATCCAGCAAAACATTACTTAAGATCAGGGAAACGCATCCATTGAAATGCATTATAAAATGAAGGGACCACAAATACAAAAATGTAAAATGTGGGAAATTGAGATTTCACAGTATGTGTGAAATGAGATGCTGCAGGATGGAAGTATTGAGGTGATTTTTAGAAATGTCACCAAAATTGACAAATTTAGGAAAGGTTTGCGGCCTGGTGTAGAAGACATGCATACCCAATTTGGATTCGGGGGAATGTGTACTTAGTATATGGTTTTCTGAGGTGAACGTACCTTTGCCCTCCCCCCAAAACTATGTAAATTTGTAGATTTTGATCTGGAATTACAGAACTGATAGCTCAAATGGGGTATCTGCATTTTGGGGCCCCTACATGCCACATGCTTAGGTAACGGGCATCAAACTGTTCAGTGGACTCCTGGAAATCATATTTAGGGTGTTTTCCATTGGTACCTAATGATGTGTGGGATATATGATGCTGCAGATTGGAAACTTTGAGGTAATTTTTCAAAAAATTCACCAATTTCTATAAAGAATGATAACTTTAGGAAAGAATTGCAACTTAGCAGTAGTAGTAGTTTGGAGTACATCGCTATATTTACCCATTTTTTTTTGCCAGAATCTGTTCTTTCTAATAATGTGTAGTTTTCTAGGGTAAACCTACTGTTAGTGGAATGTTTGGCCTTGAAATCAGCAGTATGCCGTTTTGTGGTGCTGGGCTTTGGAAATTTGGTAGTGTTCTGCTTGGAGATTTTGATCCATATAATTGAGAAATCTCCATATTTATATCTCCATATATATATATATATATATATATATATATATATATATATATATATATATATATATATCTGTATGAAAATATAGCGACACTCATAGGATTTGTTTTAAATGCAGATAATAAGTATTTATTCCACTCAACATTTCGATCCCTCACAGGGATCTTCGTCAGGAGTTAACAAACAACCAGAGGCCAATCACCACCCCAAAATTTAAACCCACAGCCGTTTAATTGCGTCAACACCTGTTGCTAAGCAACCACCATTCAAATGTGGTTGTTGATATAGAACAACATTTAATTTGCAAGGGATAGGGGAGGACGCAGGATATGAAGAGAGCATAGTGGTAGTGAGGTTAGAACAGAAATAAGGATCAGAGGAAAGTAAGGAGCGTGAAAGGTTGCCACCATGCCAGATTATAGCTACACCCTCAAGCAAAACCCGATGTCCAATCAGGGTCGCAGTAGTGCGTTACCTGTCCAATCAGAGGCAGAGTGTTGGTGGGTATGCGTCTATGTGAGCCACGACCCCGCTACATGATAGGATTGCGAACCATAGATCAGCCATTAGCAACGCTATTAAAGAAAACTCGGCTAAGCAACCAGTGGCTAGACACTTCTTACAATTGGGACATGGACTACCAACCTTTCGGTGTATGGCGATAGAATTTCAACCACCATTGCCACACGGAGGCAACAGAGATTTAGCCCTGCATAGACGGGAATCCAAATGGATCCACCGATTGGACACTGTGACCCTTCGAGGGTTAAATGAGACTCTACCACTGGGCTGTTTCATTTGAATGGATCTACTGCTTTATCTGAACAATTTTGCTATATCTGCCTTCCCTGGACTTTAATGTAGTGCTGTCCTTTACCATAAATGTTTAGTGATATATATATTGCTATATAAGCTTAGATGGCTATTATGTGACCCATGTCTTGGTATATTTTGTAGCCCTTTAACAGATATTTCTAATCCTCTCCTTCTCTTAAAGCTCCTTTGTTCTTAATCTCCTCTATTCTTCCATCGCCTTCTATGCCCTGTTCATGCCAGACGCTATCAGGCACACTATTGGTAACAGAGATATATAGGGGCAGTGATATGTGGGTTTAGATCTAAGTACCCATCCCTGACATGACCCTGACAGTATAATTTGGCCTCTAATTGGGACACTATTAAGGTTACATGCACAGTAACCAAGCCGCAAGGTCCGATACGGCCCTAAGTGCAGTCTGATGGCCACCCAAAGTGGGAAAGTAGTATGGCGACTGGAAGCTTCCAGCACACGATGCGGCCCTACTGACACAGCATTTGACATATGAAGCAGCTGTTCAGTCCAGTTATGTTAATGCCGGTTGCCCCGGAAATGCTCGGTTTTCCCGAGACAATGTTTGAGAGCTATGATCTGGCACGGTGGCAACCTTTCACACTCCTTACTTTCCTCTGATCCTTATTTCTGTTATAACCTCACTACCACTATGCTCCCTTCATATCCTGCGTCTTCCCCTATCCCTTGCACAATTAAATGTTGTTCTACATGAACAATCACATTTGAATGGTGGTTGCTTAGCAACCGGTTTTGGCGCAATTAAACATATGTGGGTTTAAATTCTGGGGTGGTGAGTGGCCTCTGGTTGTTTGTTATCTCCTGACGAAGATCCCTGTGAGGGATCGAAACGTTGAGTAAAATAAATACTTATTATCTGCATTTAAAACAAATCCCGTGAGTGTCGATATTCTTCATACAGATGTTTATCCTTCCTGGCTGGCACCCAGGTGTATACATAGGAAACGGAGTGCACCTTCAGAATATATATATATATATATATATATATATAGTCAACTACAAGAGGTCCTCTGCACTCAACCCATTATCAATATATTTAAGACAGAGACATTTTGTGCATACTGCTACTAAAAAATGCCTTACCCTTTAAACAACACAGGGATTGTTTGTCCATATATTGCAATATATTTAAGCTGGCCAACTACGTCAAAGTCATCCCATATCTGGCCAGTCCTACGCTTAATTTTCATCTGATTCATTAAGAATTCAATTGATTAATTATACATTTTACAAAGGGACTAAGTTTTACCTGCAACTTACTAGCTGCTTTCAAAGTAAAAATCCCAAACTTGGCTGCCGTTTTATTAGACACCAGTGGGATCACCTGACTATAGCTGGGAAGGGTGGGAGCTACAACATGGAGCTGGTCACTGCTCCTGTATAACTATAACAAACAAGGGAAAGTTGTGCTCACCACTAGCTCATAACAAGGTTACAGATATATAGAAACATTGGGGTGTCACCCTGCTATAGTTCCAGGGGTACCCAGGGCACAAATAAACACTCACCCCAAATCTCCCCCTAACTGACCTTCAGGCTGGGCCCCCTTAGCTCATAACAAGGTTACAGATATATAGAAACATTGGGGTAACAGTCACCCTGCTATAATTCCAGGGGTACCCAGGGCACAAACATATATATATATATCAGCTCCATGTTGTAGCTCCCACCCTTCCCAGCTATAGTCAGGTGATCCCACTGGTGTCTAATAAAAGGGCAGCCAAGTTTGGGAGTTTTACGTTGAAAGCAGCTAGTACGTTGCAGGTAAAACTTAGTCCCTTTGTAAAATGTATAATTAAGCAATTGAATTCTTAATGAATCAGATGAAAATTAAGCGTAGGACTGGCCAGATATGGGATGACTTTGACGTAGTTGGCCAGCTTAAATATATTGCAATATATGGATAAACAATCCCTGTGTTGTTTAAAGGGTAAGGCATTTTTCAGTAGCAGTATGCACAAAATGTCTCTGTCTTAAATATATTGATAATGGGTTGAGTGCAGAGGACCTCTTGTAGTTGACTATATGTATTTTGTGGTCACACCCTCATTGCACCCCCGCCGAAT